>NC_143134.1:118616458-119218750 GCF_059928025.1 Delphinapterus leucas | reverse complement strand
CAAGGTGATCCATGGGATTGAAGAGCTCAGTGATTCTGAGTGTTCTACAGCTCGTGCATGTTTTCTCATTCAATAGAATAGCATAGTAGTGAGTATATATAATGTATGCATAAAGATAAATATGCATCTTTTTTTTTTTGCGGCACGCGAGCCTCTCACTGTTGTGGCCTCTCCCGTTGCGGACGCGCAGGCTCAGCGGCCATGGCTCACGGGCCCAGCCGCTCCGCGGCATGTGGGATCTTCCTGGACCGGGGCACGAACCCGCGTCCCCTGCATCGGCAGGCGGACCCTCAACCACTGCGCCACCAGGGAAGCCCCCATATGCATCTTGGAGTGTACATGCTCAAAACTTTTTATTAATAGGATTCATGGTCAAAAACATTTGGAGATCGCTGCTCTCGGCTCCTGACAGCTAAGATGAACCAGAAACTAAGCAGGACCCGGTCCAGACAGGGGGTGGATGCTGAAGGCAAAAACAACACACCTTCCCTCCTCTACCTACCGAAGACCCGGAGGTCACGGCCCTGCCGATCGGAACCTGCGGCGTTGGACGCCAGGCAGAGGTAGTGGCCGGCATCCTGGGCGAGGACTGGCTGGATCCTCAGGGAACCCTCAGGCAGAACCTGAAACCTGGAACACAGGGAGGGGTTGCCATGGACACCAGCAGACCAGCAAGTCCCTGGGGAGGAGCTGGACTCCTGGTGGTGTCTCCAGCAAGACCCTCCCCTTGGCCTCTGGCTTTCTGAGCAAGAGGATGCTAACTCAGGAGTCCTGCATCTGTGAGGCCAAGGTCGGTGGGGGGGTGGGGCGTGGGGCCACAGCCTTGGGCAGCAACCTGCGCCACAACCCATTATCAGAAAGGGTGAGAGGCGCTGCTTCGTGCCTCCCGTGCTCCCACCTGGGACCAGCCTCCCCCCAAGAGCCAGAGGGCAGTGGTACCCCAACCCTTTCTGAGAACAGCCCCTCGATTAGGTCGGAAAACTGCCCTTTCCCAGGGGCCAGGTCTGTACTGTGTGACCCCGCCCCTGGCCACAGCCGGTTGGACAGGGAATGAACACATCATGCAGGCTGAGCCAATGGAATTCTCTGCCCTGGGAATTTGGAACTGGGATTCACAGGCGCTCACCAGGGTCTGCAGGCTGTGTGAACACAGCAGCTATAACTTGGCCGGGTGCGGGGGGGGGGGGGGAGGTGTGTGTGGGGAGCCGTTCTGCCATGTTCTTAGAGAAAGAAGGTGTAGAAAATTGGTCTGAGAGAGAGAGAGGCACGAAGCCCTCACACACAGAAACAGAGACTAGCAACCAAGAGTCAAAACTAGACAGACAGACAGACAGCCACCAGGGGTTCTCACGCCCTTAACGAATGGGCATGTATGTCCGTGGGTTCTGAGAAGACCCATGTCCTTTCTGCTCCAACTGCCCAGGTGGCCTTCCGTTTACAACCCGTAAAGAGGTACCTGAACCCCTCCCTGATGCCCTCCCCTACCAGCTCCCACCTGGGGCTCTCAGGATCCAGAGGGATGCCGTCCTTCCGCCAGTTCACAAGGGGTGCGGGGGCACCGTCTGCCTTGCAGGGCAGCAGAGCCGTCTGGTTCACGGAGGCGTTCACTGCAGGTGGTCCCGGCTGGATGGTGGGCACCGCTGGAGCAGAGGCACAGAGGGGGAGGGTGCTGGGACCCTGTCGCTCTCAGGGAGGGGGGGCAGGGCGGGTGGGGTGGGGCCACTCACTGTGGACCTCCACGTGGAAGGCCACACTGGTGCTGCCTGCAGCATTGCGGGCTGTGCAGCTGTAGTTGCCACTGTCGGCCGTGCTCAGGGCCTGCAGCTGGAGGAACCTGCCCTGCTCTGGGAACTGGGTGTGGGCATCTGCCTGTAGAGACCCCCAGGGTGGAGAGACCCTCATCAGTGCTGGGCTGGGCCAGGCCAGCCCCCCACGCACCAGGACCAAGGAACCAGCGGGGCCGGAGAGCGGTCTCTGCCCCATTCATTCTGGGCTGGCCTGCAGCCCCTGAACTGATGCCCAGCTGAGGACTTTCTGGGGAAACAGGCTCCTTTGGGAGGGAAAGAGCATCTTCCCTGGAGCTCTGCCTGTCGGGCATGTTGCAGGGGGGACCCATGCTCACACTAGGAGCTGGAGCTTCCACCAGATCTACAATCCTTGGGTCCAGAGCAGCAAATTGGCCCCATTTCAGGGGTGAGCGCACAGAAGCGCAGTAACTGGCCCCAGGCCACACAGCCACTAAGCATAGCTCAAAGGTACAGCACAGATGTGCATCAGAAGCCCTGGGGTGCAAATCTTAGCCTTGCCTCGGTGTCCCCATCCACAGTATGGGGGTGACAATAGTAACAGGGGTGGAAAACGTCAGGAGAGCAGGTATGCAAAGGGCCGGCACAGAATAGGCCCTCGGCACCTGGGATCGAGTCTGGTCAGGGTCTGGGGCCTGAGAGGAACAGAAAGCAGTGCCCCTGGGCCCCCAGCCTGGCACCCACCTGCAGCAGGATGCCCTCACGGTGCCACTCAATCTCCGGTGCGGGATCTGCCTCCACCGAGCACTCTAGAACCAGCTGTCCCGGGGCCAGGCCAACCACAAAGCGGGGGCCTTGGGGCCCAATGACATTTGGGGGGGCTGGTGAGGTGGGTAGGGAGGACATGAGAGAGGGACCCACCCCTGCAGGTCCCATCCTGCCTCCCTCTCCTGCCCCCACTCTGGCAGCCCCCTACCTTGAACTCTGACTCGGAAGCTCTTCTCGATTTCACCAGCAGGGCTGTGGGCCAGGCAAGTGTACAGCCCAGCGTCACCCACCTGGGGATGGTGCAGGGTGAGCAGCTACCTCCGGCCCCACCCTGCCCACCTCCTGATCTGGTTTCCCTCCTACACAGCTGAGGACCCAGGATTTAGCCTCAGGCCTGCTGAGTCAGCCATCCTGCCTTTCCCACCAACCCCTTCTCCTCTCTGGGATGTTTCTTCCCTATTACTGGCTCACCCTTGCTTTAGGGCTAGGGCAGAGTCTGCCTCCTCCAGGGAGTCCCCCTTGACTGTACCAGTTCTTTTCTGGTGGGGTTAGGGATTTATCTGGTTTCTGCGTCAGTCTTGGGTCTGACCTGACTGGGAGCTCCCAAGGGCATGGCCCGGGGCTGGGGTGGGGGGTCCTCTTCACATCCTCATACCCCGAATAAAAGTGGAGCTTGGGCAAACCCTGCCAAGTGCCACTGGGTCCCTCCCCTCCTCTCCCCAGCTTCATGCCACAGCAGGCGGGGCAGCAGCACCTGCACACCCTCCACCCGGAGCCCCCGCCCGGCTCTCTTGCTGTCCTTCGGCCTGTTCAGGGCCTGCCCATCCTTGTGCCACGTGATGCTGGGTTGGGGGGTGCCCCGGGCGTCACAGAGGAGCTCCAAGGGGGTACCGGGGGTCAGCAACAGCTCTGCAGGCTGGCCTGAGTCCTCGATGTGGGGGGGATCTGCAAGACACCCCGCCCTGGGTCAGCCATGGGGGCCATGCCCAGAACACTAGGATGTGGGGTTCGTTCCCCTCCCCCACCATCCAGATGCTGACAGTACATGGGCCTGCAAACAGGTGGCTGGTGATTGTGTTGGAGGGTCCTAAACACGTCCGAGCATGGGCCCATCTGCCTGGGACAATGATTTGCGCTTAAAAACCAACAAGGAGGGCTTTCCTGGTGGTGCAGTGGTTGAGAGTCCGCCTGCCGATGCAGGGGACACGGGCCCATGCCCCGGTCCGGGAAGATCCCACATGCCGCGGAGCGGCTGGGCCCGTGAGCCATGGCCGCTGAGCCTGCGCATCCGGAGCCTGTGCTCCGCAACGGGACAGGCCGCAACAGTGAGAGGCCCCCGTACCGCAAAACAAACAAACAAACAAACAAACAAACAAACAAACAAGGACACAGTATGGAGGGAAACGCATCTTTCCAGTAGGGCACACTTGCAAAATCTCGTGCTTCAGCCTTAGAGCCCCAAGATTTCGATGGCTTTGTTCCTGCTTTACAAGGTTCCAAGGACAAGACAGAGGGGCACAGCCCCAGGAGAATGAAGCGTCCTGGCCCCCAGCCCCTGCAGCCAGGTCAGCGAGGCCTGCTCCCTAAGCCCCAAGCCTCCAGGGTGCTCACCTCTCTCACCACCTCCATCGCCCCCCGAGGGCCCCCGTCCCATCCCTGGCCCAGAGAAGCTGGCGCTGGGGGCAGGTGACCCACCCATCACCGTCAGCCGGAAATGCCTCCTCGCTTCCCCTGCCTCGCTCACGGCCACGCAGGAGTAGATCCCTGAGTCGCCAACTCCCGCTGTCTCCAGCTGTAGGCCAGGCCCCTGTTCCAGGCTCCGGGGCAAAAAGGGTTCCCCATCCTTCATCCACAAAACGAGGGGCAGGGGGCTGCCCCGGGCTTCACAGGGGAGGACCACCGGGGAGCCACGGACAACTGCCACGTCATTCTGGAACTCGACCGGCTCCAGGACAGGGGGCACTGCACAGGGCAAAAGAGTGGGCACGAGCCAACTTATCCAATGCCAGGTGGCCCTCGCCCCTGGACTTTGCACAGACTGTAACTATGGGCCAGAATGCCCTTCTCCTGGACTATTCCTTCTCATCTTCAGTCCTCAGCTTAGACCTCACCTCCTCCAGGAAGCCTTCCCTGAATGCCCGAGGCCAGGTGAGGTGCCCTCCTCTGTGCTCCTGTGGCACCCTCTCCTTACTCTGGTATCACTAGTTGTGTGGAATTTTAATTTTACAGAGCTGTTTTCCTCACCGACTTCCTGGTGTCAGGGCTACCTCTGCTCACTGCCATATTCCAGTGCCTGGCAAGGCCCTGGCACACTAGTATCCAACAACTACTTGTGAGATCAATGAATGAGTGACCAAATGAATCAGAGACTGAGTATTTGCCCCGCCCTGACATCCCTGAGGGCCAACCCTTGGTTTCACCCAGATGGGCAGAGGGGAGGGGTCAAGAGCCTTGATTCTCGCCCCTAAGGCTGAAGGGCCCGCTAACCCACTCCCCTGCTCCGTACCGTGCACCTGCAAGGTAAAGTTCCTGTCGGCCACGCCCGCTGGGCTCGAAGCCACACAGGTGAAGATGCCGGAATCTGCCAGCTGCACCTGGGAAATCCTGAAGCCCGAGAGCAAAGGGGGGGATGAGAGAGAGAGACAGAGGGAGAGAGAGAGACAGGAAGGGGGGGAGGGGGGGAGGGGGGAGGGGGAGGGGGGAGGGGGGAGGGGGGAGGGGGGAGGGGGAGGGGGAGAGGGGAGGGAGGGGGAGGGGAGGGGGAGGGGAGGGAGGGGGAGGGGGGAGGGGGAGGGAGGGGGGAGGGAGGGGGGAGGGGGAGGGGAGGGAGGGGAGGGGAGGGGAGGGGGAGGGGAGAGGGAGAGAGAGGGGGGGAGAGAGAGAGAGAGGAAGAAAGAGAGAGAGGGAGAGGGGGGAGAGGGGGGAGAGGGGGGAGAGGCGGGAGTGGGGGGAGAGGGGGGAGAGGGGGGAGAGGGAGGGAGAGAGAAGGAGAGAGAAGGAGAGAGAGGGAGAGAGAGGGAGGGGGGAGAGAGATAGAGAGGGAGAGAGAGAGAGGGAGAGAGAAGGAGAGAGAGGGAGAGTCCCCACCTCACCCCCCACCCCTGCTGCCTTCTCTGCCCACCTCACTCTGCAGCCAGACTTCCTGCTTCCCAAATTCTGGAAGCTCCACTGGCCCAGCCCCGGACAGCCTGTACTCCCACCCCCTTCTTCTAGACAATTCCTCTCAGCTTTCAGGACTCGCCAGACTCGTCTCTACTCACTGTCTCCACTGCCTGAACCCTCACTGTCTCTCAAACCCCCTTTTGCCCCGACCACTCCTCCTGAGCCGCCCTTGTCAACGTCCCCAGTGACCCTGAAACGTCTGTTATACCCACCCCAACGCTGGCAGCCCAGGCTCGGTCCACACTCACTTCCCGGGGCCCGCAGCCCATCCTGGCTTCCAACACCACCTGTTCACTGACAATCTCCAAACATCTACCTCCTAAACTCCTGACAGGAGTATCAAATGCCTGGTTTCCATCATCCCTGTATGTCCAAGAACCTCTCCAACCAACCGGTTGGAACAGAACACTGGTCTCGCCCCTCAACTTGCCCCTCCCACTGTGGACCCATCTCAGAAAACAGACTTCAGCCTTCCGGGTTCCCAGATAGAGACCCCAGAGCCCGGCTCAACCCCTCCCCGTCTCTCCACAAACACCGCCAGCTGGAGCGCCTCCACCACGTGGCTCTGATCCAGGCCCCACCACGTCTCACCTGGCTTGTGGCCGCAGCCCTAAAATGCCCTCCCACTCTGCCCTTGGCCCTACAGTCTGCTGTCCACACTGCAGCCAGAAGGATCGTCTAAAAACCTAAGTCACAACCCCAAAGAAATGAAAGTAGAAGCTCAAACAGATAAGCCAACACCCATGTTCACAGCAGCATTATTCACAACTGCCAAAATGTGGAAGCAATCCAAGCGTCCACCGATGGGTGAATGGATAATGTGTTCTACACATACCAGGCGATATTATTCAGCCTTAAAAATTAGGATGGAAAATTTGACACATGCTACAACATGGATGAAAACATGATGCTACGTGAAATAAACCAGTCACAGAAGGACAACGATTGCATGATTCCACTTATCTGAGGTACTCAGAATAAGGCAGGTTCACAGACAGAAAGTACAGTGCTGGGTGCCAGGGGCTGGGGAGGGGGTGGGGAATTAGTGTTCAATGGGGCAGAGTTTCAGTTTGGGGAGATGAAAAGGTCTGGAGACGGATGGGGGTGATGGCTGCACAGCAATGTGAGTGTACTTAATGCCCCTGAACTGTACACTTAAAAATGGCTCAAATGGTAAATTTTCTATTATGTGTATTTTACTATATACACAAAATTTAAGTCACATCATGATGTGACTGCTCTGCTGAAAACCCTCTCAGGGCTTTTCCCTTCTCTCCGTAGGAAAGCCCAAGTCTTCTGAAGGACTTACGAGGCCCTATGTCACCTGACTGCCCCCTTCATAACCGACCCTCCAACTCTGTTTCGAGAACACACAGCCACACGCCCACCGCAGGGCCTTTGAACCTGCTCTTCCCGCCTGGAAGGAATGGAATTCTTCCTGCCATGGAATCCACTCACCTCCCCTTCTCATCGCCTTCCATCTCTGCTCAAGTGTCACCTCATCTGACTGCCTACTGCTGGCCACCCTAAAACAGCACCCTCCACTGCCACCTCCCATCCCCTCACCCTACTTTATTCTTCTGAGCACATATCCCTTGTGACATGTCACTTTTATATCTGTTTATTTTCCATTCCCCTCCCTCCCCAAAGCTGCAGGAGCAAAGGCTTCATCTTGCTCACTGCTCCATCCCAGTACCTGGAACTGCACCTGGAACAGCAAGCACTCCGTTAAGTGCTGCTGAATGCATGAAGACGTTGCTCAGGCACTTTCTTCCAGGAAGCCTTCCCAGATTTCTTCTACCTGGGGCCAGGCTGAGTTAGGTGCCACCAGATGTCATCACCCGGATCTGTACCTCCCCCACTGGGCTGTGAAAGCCTGAGGGCAGAGGCCCCTTTCATCTCTGAAGTTCCCTTTCGGGGGTGGGGTCCTCCCACTCTCCCCATCAAAAACCTCTGTACGTTTATGTTATTTTTAGTCTAAAAACCATTCAGACGTGCTTTTAAGCCCAAGCTGCCTGAAGAGTGTATCTGGGGCCTGCCATCCGCTGGCTGGCGGGTAGGGGAGCCACTCCCTTACCTGAGGGTGCGGCCCGAGCTGTGGAGGTGGGTGCGCTGGGAGAGCGCAAGGGGCAGGCCATCCTTGAGCCAGCTCACGTGGATGCGCGGGGAGCCCCGGACAGGGCACGCCATGGTCACCAGCTCCCCAGGCCTGCTCACCAGGGTCCCTGCGCCCTCTGCCCCCTGCTCGATGGTGGGAGGCACTGGTGGGTGGGCAGAGAGGCAAAACGGGGGCAGTGAGGGGGCCTGGGCGGGGAGGTGGGCTCCTCTCAGGGAAGTCCCAGGAGGTGGCGCCGATACCTCGACTTCTGCCACGTGCAGCCATCGTGTGGCAATCATCACGTGGGTCTTAGGCCCGCGCCCAGCCCAGGTGAGGATGAAGCCCACTGCCTGGGGGTGTGGGTCTCTCCTTTATCCCGACTCCCCCACTGCACCCCTGGGCTGTCGCGGTTGTGCCCCTAGTCTGAGGATGGGGCAGAGGCCCGGACAGGTCAGGCTGGCCTGGCTCACAGAGTGGGCACGGCTGGGGCTTCACCAGGGCTCCCGTATCCGGGCCCTGGCACCACCCTCCAGGTGCCCCAGTGGAGGCCCCACGGCGGCCAGGCTGCTGCCGCCCTGGGACAGTGGAGCGGCCTGGCTCTCCTCGCCCCTCAGCTGCTCACCCAGCACGTTCACGGTGTGCAGCCTGGCGTCCTCACCGGCCGCGTTGTGGGCCACGCAGGTGTAGGCCCCCGAGTCCGAGGCCCTCAGGCCCTTTAGCACCAGGGAGCTGCCCTCCGGGTAGAACCTGCCCCGGGGAGGGAGAGCCGGGAGCAGGTGCGTGAGGGCCTGCAGGCTTGCCTCCTGGGGCGGGGATGTCACAGGCTGGGTCTTACCGGAGGTGGGGGCCGGCGCCCTGGCCCAGTGGGCCACCGTCCTTCAGCCAGGCCACGTCGGGTGGTGGCTGCCCGTCAGCCTCGCAGTCCAGCCGCAGCCCCTGCCCCTCCAGGATGCTGTGCTCCTGTGTGGCGCCCGAGCTCCGGATCCGGGGGGCCACTGTGGCAGAATGGGTGTGGTGAGGCCCAGGGCAGTGGCTGGGGCTGGCATGGGGGTGGGACACGGTGGGCGCAGGGTGCAGACGTACCCAGCACGGCCACCACGAAGTCCTTGCGGGCCTCCGCCTGGGCGTTCTCAGCCACACACGTGTAGGTGCCAGCCTGGTCTGGCTGCAAGTGACTCAGCTGGAGGCGGCCCCCCCGGGAGACCACACCACGTGCCACACTGCTTTCTGTGGGACGGAGGGGTGTGGCAGGACTTCACCTGCTCAGACCCACCGCCCCAGCTGCCACCACTGGGCCCAGACAGAGAAGTCTCGTGACCCCCTCAGAGGGCGCCTGACCCCCACACTCACAAGGCTGGAAAGACCCTGGGAACCCTTGAATCACCCACCCCTTTCTTATGCTCATAGGGAAACTGAGGCCCAGACGTGGGCAGGGCCTCTAGCCATTTACGTCACGGCCTTCCCCAGCCTGGACTCCTTTGATTGCTCTGGTCCTTACAACCAACCCCTCCCTACTTCCCTCACTGGGGACATTTCTTCCCAAGGGACCCCACTCCCTTTATTTTTTTATTTTTATTTATTTTTCTGGCCATGCCATGTGGCAGGCAGGATCCTAGTTCCCCGACCAGGGATCGAACCCGTGCCTCCTGCATTGGGAGCTCGGTGTCTTAACCACTGGACAGTCAGGGAAGTGCCCCCCCCCCACTCCCTTTAGAGTCCAGGACTTGCTCCTCTTCCTGTTGACTCTCAGGATCAGCCCTCATCTCCCACCCTCCTTCCAACCTTTCCCTCCCCGCACTGATCAAGGTGAACCAGCCACTCACTGACTCCAACATGAGTCCAGTGTGGGGCTTCCCCTGGGCCTCTGCTCAAGATGCACCCCTCCCCCAGCCTTGAATGCCTACCCCTCGTGTTCTCCAGCAGCACCTCTGCCCCAAAGCCTTCTCTAACTGCACCAGTCCAGACTGGTCTGCCGTCCCCCAGATCCTCATCTGTCCAGCCAGTCTTTCAACGCAAAATGTATTGAGCAACTACTACATGTCCAACAGCGAGAGAGCTCGGGAATCAAAGATGAGTGAAACATGGTCTCTGTCCTCAAGGAGTTCAAAATACATCAGAGACAGCGACACAGGTACAATCCTGTGTGCCCAGCCCTGTGAAACCCTGACGGAGCATGGAGAGACCAGGCCAGGCTTCTGGAGGAGGTGAGTCTCAGCTGAGACCTGAAGGCGAGTCTGAATCAGCCAGGTGAAAGTGGAGGTGGTCCGGGGAGCCTGGGATGAGCATTTCAGGGAGGAAACAGCACGTGCCAAGAGCTGGAGCCGAGAGAGAACAGGGTCCACAGCAATTCCACTCCCAGGTATATATCAAAGAGGAAGGACAGCAAACGCCACGCAAACACTCGTACACAAACGTTCACAGCACCCTATCCATCATAGCCAAAAGGCGGAAACAACACAAATGTCCATCAGCTGGTGGACGGATAAACAGAACATGCTCTATCTACACAGTGGAACGTTCAGCCATAAAAAAGAAAGAAAAAAATTAACTTAAAAAAGGAATGAAGAACTGACACATAGTACAACATGCATGAACCTTGAAGACACGATGCTAAGTGGAAGAAGCCAGCCACGAGAGGTCACGTGTTGTATGATTCCACGTGTTATATGAATTGTCCAGAACAGGCAAGTCTACAGAGACAGAAAGTAGGTTAGTGGCTGCCTAAGGCTGGGGCGGCTGGGAGTGAAGGCGATGGGTAAGGGATTTCCCTTGGGGTGATAAAGATGTTCCAAAATTATAAACAACAAGGTTCTACTGTAGAGCACAGGGAACTATATTCAATATCCTATGATAAGCCATTATGGAAAAGAATATGAAAAAGAACGTATATATGTAAAGCTGAGTCACTTTGCTGTACAGCAGAAATTTACACAACATTGTAAATCAACTATATTTCAATTTTTTAAAAAAGAAAATATACAGTTGGAAAAAAAATGTTCCAAAATTGATTGTGGGGATGGTCTGCGATCATACAGAAAAAGAATTGATTTAGATGCTTTCATTGGGTAAATTGTAGAGTATGTGAATTACATCTCAATAAGGCTGTTACTGAGAGAGAGAAAGACAGAGACAGACAGACAGACATAGGCATATGCAAGGAGTCAGGAGCAGCTGGGTCTGTCTGGAGCACGCAGCAGGGCAGGGAGAGGGGGGCTGGCCCCAGCCCCGAAGGGCCTCCTGGGCTGTGGTTCTGAGGACTCCAGGCACGAAAGGATTTTCAGTTTCAACAGACAACTGACCCACTCAGAGCTGCACTTTGTGATCCCTTCTGCCCCGGTGGAGCCTGCATTGGAGGCATGGAGTAGACCCGAGAGACCAGTGTAGGGGCTGCTGCCCTCACCCAGGGGTGTGGACAGTGGTGGCTGGAACGGGAAAGGCTATGGATGGAGAGCAGTGCTGGCACCAGAGGCATTTACGTTGACAAGACGAGGTGTCTACTGACCGATGGGTGGGTGGGTCGGGGGAGGGGAAGAGAGCGGGGCAAGGTTGAAGGCCTGGATGGGGGTGACCAACAGCTGGGCCGAATGGAGCTGAGTTACTGGAGAAGGAGCAGCTTTGGGGCCAACGCCAGGCCCAGGGTTGGGCCAGCTAGACCCTCAGCACCCACTGTGCATTTCTGTCCCGTGGGAGCTGACTCTGGATATAAACACAAGAAGCCACTGAGCCCCCACTCAAATGGTCCTCAGTGTTGGGATTTCAAGGCCAACAGGGCTGAAAGACAAATCGGGGGGGATGGGACCAACAGGGCACTGCCAGCTTTTGATTTTGCCAAGTAAGAACCGTTAACAACCAACTACCCCTCCTGTTTTCACTACCATTTCATTAAATAAAGGGCTACTTGACGCCAAAAGGATAAGGACCGATGCACTCACCAACAGGCATTCTGTCTTTCAGCCAAGCAACACTAGGTGCAGGGACTGCAGTCACGCCACAGCTCAGGACCAGGGGGCTTCCAGCCACCTGACTCACGGTCTCCGTCTTGGGGTTCTCAAACGTTGGGGGCACTGCAGGAGAGAAGCCAGATTCCCAGAATCCTAAGACCCTGCCTCCTACTACCTTCCTCTCAGGCAGATCAGGGATGCCCGAGAAGCCCTTCCCTGTGGTTAGGAGTTGACATTTTATGCCTTGCCATTGATGATGATATGAGTTGTTTTGTTCGCAAATGTAAATACAACCAGCAGCTGGCTATAGAGCCCAGGCGGGGACCACTTAGCCCGAGGATGGTAAATTATATGGCTATTGCACCAGCAGACCTTAGACTATGCCAGGGCAGACATCACTAATTGATCCCAACACTCTCCCCTGCTCAGCCAGGATGAAGTCATGCATCCCAGGTAGCCACTACCAGTGGAAAAGAGATAGCTGTGCTCAGGATGAAACATCTTCTCCCTCAAGGACGAGACATTCCTCCCTTCCCACTGTTCATTAAGGTGGCCACCAGGAGAAGAAGCTATGAGCTTTGAGCAGCAGACCTGGTGTCAATAATTTTCAACACTGGTACTCAATATGGCTCAAGGTTGAATCCAGCCACTGTCCCCCTTTTGGAGAGGCTACAGGGTTTGGCATGTGCGGCAGACAGCTGGTGTCCTTCCAAGCTGTCCATCCCATCTTGCACGGGGTCACTCAGGTAGAAACTACATTTCCCAGTCTCCCCTGCAGCCTGCTGTGGCCAGCTGTCAAAGTTCTCACTCATGGGATACAAGCACAGGGGACAGATGCAACTTCTGCATCACCCACTTAAAATAAAAATGCTTGCCCTCTACGTCTGCTCATTTCTGCTTCGTGGGCTGGGACAGGATGCGACATGGACAGGGACAACCCCCAGGGGATGGGAGATCAACAGGATGGAAGGATCCTGGTCCCTAAATTACCACTTGGTAGGTACAGATCTACCCTCCAGCCTAGACACTCACCTCTGGGCTTTTGGATGACAGAGGTAAACGTCTCTCTTACTTGATGCACTGTATTTTGGGGTCTTTTTGTTACCCAGCTGAGTCTATTCCCTAACCGACACAATAGCTGATCCTGAGAAAACCTGGCCAAGCCTTCATCCCTTGCTTCCCTAGGCAGCTCCAACAGGCTCTCCCTCATCCCCAGCTTGAGCTACACCCAATGAAATGCCATCTATGTTCCGTTCTTGGGCTGCTGGGGCAGGCACCTCAGGGCTCAGGCGGGGGTGACATGGCCCCTGCACTCCGAGGGTCTGACCTCTTAGGGCTCCTGTCCCAGTGCTTCCACGCCGGGCCCCGTGCCCAGCACTTTCTAGACACAGTCATGGCAGACCACAGATGGAGCACTTCCTGTGTGCCACACAGGCAGGTACTACTTTTAGCCACACCTTCCCTTTCCAGCTATGGCCCTTCCCATCCTTGGCAACTGCCTGTGCTGCTAGGGGTACCGCAGCGACGCTGGCAGCCTGCTGCCCAGCTTACCCTGGACCGTGAGGAGGAAGGTCCGCATGGCCTCCCCGGCTGTGTTGTTGACTCTACAGCTGTATAAACCTTTATCCGACACCTGGGACAGAGAGGACACATGAAGACAGTGTGCGGCTACAATGGGGATACCTACGGCCCCCCCAAAACATCCAGGTCCTAGAACCTTCCACAGCAGGGACTCCCCAAATATGCTGGTCCTGCCTGGGAAGCCAAAGGGGAGATGGGACCCTCTGGCCTTTCCCAAGAGCCTTAAGATGCAGGAGGGCCGATGGAAGGTGAGTGCACAGGATCCAGACCCCACCCTTCCCTGGGGCTGCATGTCTGTCAGTGGAGCCTGGAGGAGAAGGTTCCCTCACTGTGGGGATGGCGCTGAGTCAGGAGACGGAACCCGGGTGCAGTTCGAGAGGAGCAGCAAATGTTCATCCAAAGAACACTTGTGAGCGTCTAATCCAACCCAGGGAGGGGCAGGGGCAGGTGGAACAGACTCCCGGGGAGTCACAACCAGAGGGGCCTGCAAAGGATTCTGGATTCTGGGGCAACAGGCAGGCAGATCTGCTCCAAGTGATTCTGTGAGTCAGTGTGGAGCCGGATCTGGGGCCCCGTGCTCTTCCCACGTCTCCCACCCCGGACGCTGCTAATCACCTTGGATTGGGGTCCTGCAGGCCAAGGAGGCAGCAGCCCCCCAATCTTGCCACCCAGCTGCCCCCCACGCCCACCCTCAGCTCCCCAGGACCAGGAGGCGACATTCCCAGGGCTTCCCACGGCTGCCCGCACCACCAGACAGCTCACCTGGGTGTCCTGGATCTCCAGCCTCTGCCCACCCAGCAGAGCTTGGGTTCTCTGTGCCAGGACCAGGGGCTGCCCGTCCTTGTGCCAGGTCACGGCTGGCTGGGGAAGTGAGTCTGTCTCGCAGCTCAGCACGGCCTTGTCCCCCGCCTTCACCAGGACCACACCCTGGGGGCCACTGGAAGCCTGCCTGAAGGTTGGGGGAACTGGGGAAGGAGATGAGCTGAGTGAGGGGCGTGGCCTTCCCCGTGTCCTCCCTGGCCCCAGCCGCAGGCTAACAGCCTATGGAGAGACAAGGTCACGCAGTGGACCCCCCCGCAGGGGATGGCACAGACCCAGGGAGCTGGAAGAAGAGAAGCCAGGCCAGCATGCCAAGGGCCTGCTGGGTGGCTGGGAAAAGCCTCTTGCCCTCTCTGGTTCAGCCTCCCAGTCGGGGGAGATGCTGTGACAACCCTCCTAGGCTCTTTCCTACACAGGGCAGGCCCCAGCTAGGTTAGGGCCCTCCATGGGGGTCCACAGGCCCATGTCCCTCCAGCAAACCAGTGTAGAAGCTCCCACCCCAGCTGTGAGCCCACAAGACCTGGCACGGTGCCGGGCGCACAGTAGGTGAACAGGCACAAATGAATGAACCTGCCCCAGGGCTTGAAAGAACCCTCCAGGGAGTGCTGGCTCATGACATCTTGGGCCAGCTTTTCCCCAAGAGGACTCTGAAGACCAGAAGCCCCCCAAAAGGTTCCATGCGGAGAACTTCGTGATCCATCAGGCTTGGGAAGGGCCCTTCCTGGGCCAGCTCTGGCTGTTATCCTGCTGCCCCCTCCTCAGCTTCACAGCTCACGGGGCACCAGGCACTGGGCTAAGGGCTCACATACCACCATCTTACCCTTATACCAACCATCACCTTACAGATGAGAGACCCAAGGCTCAGGGAGGGGAAGTGACTTGCCCAAGGTCACAGAGCAAATAAGTGCACAGCTGAGTTTCAAACCCAAGCATGTCCAAACGTTAAAAACTAGGATCTTAACCACCATGCCCCCCAGATACCACTGCAGCAGGGGGCACAGGGCATCCCAGGCTCCCCCAGGGCCGGCTGTCCCTCTCCTGGCTGTGCTGTCTGAGGGTGTGAGGGCTGATTGAAGGAGTGGGGGACCGTGCAGGTGGGGGGACAGGCAGGACATACCCAGTACGCTAAGTTGCACCAGCTTTTGGTCCCGGCCGGCGGCATTGAGGGCCTCACACATGTACATTCCAGAGTCCGATGGCTGTGCCCGAGCCAGTTGCAGCGTGTGGGTGCCTGCCAGGGGTGGGGGAGATAGCCCCTGGCACCAGCGAACAGGCCCCAGCCCCCACGCCCACAGTCCTAAAGCCCTCCCCGACATCCAGTCCCGTCCCAGGTTTGGGGAGGCAGCTCTGCTTTCCCACAGAGCCTCAGAGCTGGGTCCCCAGCCTCAGTTTACTCACCAGGCAGGAGGAAGACTTCTTCTCCCATGGAGAGGGCCCGGCTGTCCTTGTACCACGTGACTTCAGGGCTCGGGTGAGCGTGGACCTCGCATGGGAAGGAGACGCTGCTGTTGAGGATGGCGGTGACCTGCTCCGAGTTCAGACCCGCGATTCGTGGTGGGACTGTCCCCGCGGCCACCAGGATAAAGAAAGACACATGACAACGCATACCGGCAGGGAGCGGACAGCCACAGAGTGAGACACAGGGCCTTCACTAGCTCCTGGAGCTTCAAAGCTCACTGTGCAGCAGCTCCCATCTGTCATAACCATCTTACAGATGCGGACACGGGGGCTTAGGGATCAGAGAGGGAGAGCCACTTTTCCAAGGTCACTCAGCTGCTCAGTGGCAGAGCCAGAATATCAACTCAGGTTTGAGTCCTAGACCTTGAGTAACACCATCATCCCTCCGCCCCTTAGGCCACAGCTGCCCCACATCTGGAGGCAGAGCTCATGGCCACTGAGATGTATATGTGTCACAAGAATGCAGAGGTGGAGAGGGCCGACTCCAGGGCGGGGAGACCCCCACTGGGTGACATCTCTGAGTCTGTTTCCACAGCCCTAAAATTGGGCTAACCTCTCAGCTATGAGTCCGGGGAAAGTACTCGGCCCCACGCCAGGTACACAGTAAATGCGCAATCATGGTGCTGTAAGGCCTCAGAAGATCCATTCTTCTGGCAGCCTCCGAAGCTGCGTAAAATTATCTAGTGATCAGGGTCCCCCAAATGCGCTCCTGGGGTACGGCTGGCACTGGCCCAGAGCCCAGGACACTGGAAGGACCGAGGCGCTGTGTCTGCCCGCACGGTGAGTCCTCAGAGCGCGTGGGGCAGACCCAGAGCACCAGCCCCTCCTCAGCTGGGGAACCCAGGGGGTTTCCTGCTCAGCCCAGCTCACCTTGCACCCTGAGGGTGAAGAGCTTCTCCGCGGAGCCCGCCGGGTTCTCGGCCACACACATGTAGCTGGCAGCGTCAGCCACCTCTGCCGTGGACACCTGTGGGCGCATGCCACCGGCCGGATGGCTCTGGATCCCACCGGGAACTAGTGTGAGGGTTCCTCCCACCCATTCCAGGCATGGCAGGGACCAGGAAGACCACCTTTGCCTACATGGAGCAATGCTTAGGGGCTCACCCCACAGCCATCTAGGGCTTTCTGTGACATCTGGGGGGATGCGAAACTGATGGATGATTCCCTGTAGCAAACTAGATGGTGACAACAGTCCCCTCCCCCAGCCCTGAGGAGGGTGCTGTGTGCTGTGTTGGACTCCAGGGGTGCCGTGGGGCTGTGTCTGGACACTGGGTGGCCGAGGAGCTGCCTGAGGTCCTAGGTGCTGGGCACAGCTCTGTAAGCATCCAATGGCATTCCCGAGGAAGCCTGCCCTGTGCTGTGCTGGGCTCCAAGTGTGGCACGCCTGTGCGTCCTTTTCAGGTGCCATGCGTAGCCCAGCAAGGTTGCTCACATACGATTATCTGGTGGGCTGAATTAAATCCCAGGGGCTCCAACGTGGTTTCAGGCAAAGAGCCTCATTTGGCACAGAGAGTGGTCAGCTCATCGGTCCTCAGACAAGCAGCACTGAGTCACGGCAGCCGCTGCCTTCAGCCCGAGCAGGGGGTCGCCCTGACCTGCAACACTTGCCCGTCCTCCAGGACCTGCAGCCACGGGCTTGGGGAGAAAGGCAGCCCGTTCTGGAGCCACGAGATGGTGGGCACAGGGTTGCCCAGGGCCGGGCACTGTAGGCTGATGGTGCTGCTGGCGTTGACAGTCACCTCCTCCACCAGCTCCTCTGTGGCACCCAGGATCACAGGTGGGGCTGGGTGGGGGGGAGAAGAGGGTGAAGAGCGGGCAGCCTCCCTGGGAAAGGTCCCTGGGGGGGCGGGCGTCGCGGCAAGAACGCCACTTGGTGCCGGTTACTGGCTGGGGCTCCTTGAACCCTGCCCGCCAAGCGCTCCCAGGCCCTGCCGCAGCTAAGGAATCTGGGGCACAGAGAGGGCTGTGATTTGCTCAAGGTCACACAGCTAGGAAGCAGCTCACTTGCAATTTGAATCCAGTCCTGTCTGGTTTCAGAGCCCAAGCTCGTAACCCCTACCTTACCAACCTCTGAGTACAATAGGACTGAACATGCTCTCTACTCGGACCCCCTTTGGGAGGGGGCCCCTCATGGGACCTGTAGACATGAGACCACGCCACGCCCGCCCGCCCCCAGGCCGAGCCACTCACTCAGCACCAGCAGCTCGTAGTGCAGCCAGTCCGCGCCCACCTCATTGGAGGCCTTGCAAGAGTACCTCCCGGCATCTTCCGCACGTACCAGGGGGATCTGCAGGACCCGGCCTCCTGCGGGGAAATGGGGACAGAGGCCTGAGCCAGGGCAAGGAAACCCGCTCTTCTCCCTGGAGGGGACCTGGGACACATCACTTTCCCCCCGGCCACTCCCGCTCCCCCACCTCATCTGTGAAACGCAGAGAATCGCCTGCTCTGCTCAGGTCACGGGTCAAGGGGATCAAATAAAGCGCAGTAGCGGCTTACTCTGTGCCAGGCCCTGGGCTGAGCATTTCCCTGGCCTCTGACTCCGTGTGCTGTTACTACTCCCATCTTACAGGTGGAAAAACTGAGGCTCCCAAAAGAGTGCCCAGCAGTGCTGAGCCCAGCTCCTCACTGAAGGCAGAGGGAAGGGGCAGAGAGCTTGGCAAATGTCGGCAGAGGCTCTCAGGAGGCGGCGGTGGTTGGGCGTGGGGGCAATTGGGGGGCATCACCTGGGACCCTCTGTGCACAAGAGCCAGCCAGGGCCAGAGCCTGGCATCTGTGGGACTGGAGCTGGTCTCTAGTGGAAGCTGGGCTAGGGTCGCTGTGTGCTCAGGACTCTGGGTTGGGGGATCTCTGACCCAGGATGTGGTGGGCTGTGAGCAGGGTTAGAACCAGGGGCTCATTATGTGCGGAGCCAGGAGACAGTACCCGGGATTTGGGGAGGCAGTGGCCATGGCTGGGGGAGGGGTCACTCGATACATGAGGTTAATCTGTGATCAGGGCCAGAATTAAAGTCAGCTGTGACTGTGACCACTGTGTACCCAGGATTAGGGGTCAGTGGCCAGGGTCAGAGGCCAATCAGCATGTGACTGAGCTCACTGCGTCCCTAGGTCAGAGGGCAGTGCCAGGTTAAAGGTCAATCGAGCTTTCCGTAAGCATTGCCTCTCCCAGATCGCCAAGGGGCAACCTTCTTCTGCAAGTACCAAAGTACAAACCCTGGAATGACCCTGTTCCTCCTGCAGCCCACGTCATCCCCTTCTGCTGGACAGCGCCACAACTGGCCCAAGCCTGGCAGGACCAGGCAGGACCTGGCAGGACCTCGCAGGACCCCATCCGGGCTCTGTGTCTCGAATACCTCCCAGTTGTGGGCCACCCTAGGGAAGCCAGGCATTTCTAAGCCCCATCCCCGGAGCCTTTTAATTCAAAGTCATCCACAAAAAACTATTCTGAAATAAAGCAGTTGTTTACAAAAATTAAATAACCTTAAAGAAATATTTAAAGTTGTAAGAAGAAATTTAAAAGGTCACATAAGCCATGAGCTTGGACACTGGGTGGTCATCAGAGCCCCAGGGAGAGATTCTTCAGCATTTGGGGTCACAAGGTCTTAATAAAGGAACCAGCCACACCTCCAGAGAAAGGGGCCAGGACATTACAGATGTTGAAGCCCAGAGATGGGCATGGCCGAGATGAGAACCTCTGTTCTAAAAACCAGAGGCAGAAAGGGACCCCATTCTAGCCTTCAAACCGGTAAAGAACTTCTGGCCCCGGTTTACAAAAGGCAGCTAAGGTCCAGAGTGGTCACGTGCCCTGCCCGGGGTCACACGGCAAGCAGCACACAGGAGAGCTCAAGGACTTACAGAAAGGCAGAGACCAGCTCTGATGTGGGTGTGACCCTGGTGCCTGCCTGCAAATGCCCTGCTTCTCTCTGCAGCCCTGGCCTACCTTGCAGAACAGACACCCCATCTGTGGCCGAGAGGGGCTGGTCTTCCCTGTACCAGGTGAGCTCCGGGGGTGGGACCGCGTTGGTGTCACAGTACAGGTAGGCGGGGTTGTTCTCCACGATCTCCCGGTATTCCGTCACCCCACCCCGGGCCTCTTCCTCCCGGGACAGGGTCTCAAAGGCTGCACCGGCATCTCCCACCTTCTGGAACATGGGGGGTACTGGGGAGTGGGGGACAAAGCCATTAGGACCCACAGCTGAGGGACGGGGATGAACCGCTCAAAGAGATTCCCATTCCAGCGCCCCCCCAGGCACAGAAATTCCACCGTTTGAGCCAAATCCTTCAGTCAAGGCAGTTTTTTGTTGTTGTTGTTGTTTGTTTGTTTGTTTGTTTGTTTTGCGGTATGAGGGCCTCTCACTGTTGTGTCCTCTCCCGTTGCGGAGCACAGGCTCCGGACGCGCAGGCTCAGCGGCCATGGCTCACGGGCCCAGCCGCTCCGTGGCATGTGGGATCTTCCCGGACCGGGGCACGAACCCATGTCCCCTGCATCGGCAGGCGGACTCTCAACCCCTGCGCCACCAGGGAAGCCCCAAGGCAGTTTTTAAATTCACTCACTGCTTCAACCAGTGTTTACTGAGCAACTACTATGCTGGGCACTAGGATAAGTTTCCTCTCTCTGGAGCTCGTGTCTAATGGACTCAGTCTTGTGACACGCTGATACTTCTCAGAGGAGAATGCCAGATTCTAAGCGTTAGCCAGAGTGTATGCCTTGGAGCACAGAGGCCCCTCATCACTGGCTTTTTGAACTGGGGGAGCCCTCAAGGCCACCTGATTTGATCACCCACATTTTACAAAGGTAAAACCAAGGCCTGGGGGGCAACAATGTCCTTGTCACAAGGTCAGTTCATGAAAGAGCCCAGGCCAGGGGCTTGGGGGCCAGACATGCAGACAGCGATAAGAACAGAGCCCTCCCACCAGGCCACCCCAGAAGCACTGACACTCTCCACCCCCAGCTATGCGGCCTCCCAGTCCTACTGGCCCACGCCTCACCCCTCCCTGTGGCCCTACACACCCTGGATGAGCACGTTGAAGTCCTGGTCATCCTCGCCAACCACATTGGTGGCCATGCACACGTATCGCCCAGAATCCGAGACCTGCGTGGGCTGGATCTGGAGTAGCTGTCCTTCACCAAGGATGTGGACACGCTGGTTGGGGGTCACGGGCTGAGGGTGGAAAGAGGGGAAACAGACATCAGAAATGAGGGGCAGAAAGCCCCCAGACGAGTGTACTTCTATTTTCACACAATTTTTGGAATACAACATAAGGTGATAAGAGCACCCCGACAATTTTGTAACACCAAATCCATACAACTTAAAAATTAGAAGAGAATTCAGTGGGTGAATATAGGGTTTAATGTTCGTGAGACTTGTTTCCTATAAAGAGTTGAATTTCTTATTAAAATACAAAGGGTGGGGTGGGGCCCAGGCCAGCTCTGGGGCCTGATGCCTTGACTGCCTTTTCTGGAAGCTTCCAAGCAGACGAGGGGGACCAGACTGAGAGCCTGAGGCCGCCAGGGTGTCCCGGGCTCACCCGTCCGTCTTTGTACCAGCTGATGGTGGGTGGGGGCGTGGCCCAGCACTCGCACTCCAGGGTCAAGGTACTATTGACCTTGGACTTCACTTCCTTCACGACGACCTCCCCGGAGGGGTCATCTTTGGAGATGGAAGGGGGAACTGAAAACCACAAAGCAGTCTGAGGAGCAGGCCCACAGAAGAGGTGCTGAGACCCTGCGCTCCCCCTGGCCCCGGGTCTGTCCCAGAAACGGGGTGTTGGCTCTCTGAGAGTGGAGGGACTCTGGAAACCCACCCGCTCCTGGGGAGAGATGGTTACGGGACAGGTCAGGTCTGAGGGCTGGGGTGACCTCTGGGAGCTCTCTCAGGTCTCAAGTTGTGGGGTCTCTGGTTGTACCACAGTGTGAGTGGCAGAAGGAAGCCAGGACTGGTGTGGCTCTGGGCGTCCATGTGGCCCAAGTCCTAGCTCACTGGTTCCCTCCTCCTAGGTCCTCGGCCCTAAAATGACTGAGCCGGCCCTGGCTGGCCAGTGACCATCAGAGGGCACCCGACTGGTGCCCTGGAGGGTCCCTGACTCACTGAGGACTTCCACGTGGTAGTTCTTCATGGCCTCGCCAAGCTCATTGGTGACCACGCAGGTGTACTGGCCCGCGTCTTCCTTCTGGGCATTCAGGATCTGCAGCCCATGGGTGCCTGCTTGGGGGGCGGGGGGCAGCGGGTCACCCCCAGGCATTCACTTAGACTCCCTTCCTCTGACCCAGCCCGATGACGTGTCACCTGCCCCCTGTCTCCCTCCTCTCCACCCCGAGGGCATCACCTGGGAGCAGCTGGACGTTGTTCAAGCCCTCAAATGGGGCCCCATCCTTCATCCAGGTGATGGTGGGGGAGGGAAAGGCCAGCACCTCGCAGATCAGGGAGACGGGGTTGCTGATGGTCACGGTCACCTCCTCGTCAGCACTGTCCTCGCTCACTCCCAGGATGGTGGGAACCACTGCGGTGGGGCAGGGAGTGTGCTCGTGAACGGAGATCCCCCACCCTGGGCCCAAGGACCCAGAAAAGCCTCAGACCCTGGTGCTTGGCTTAGGTGCTTTTGCTACTTGCATCGCACAGAGGGGAAACTGAAGCTCAGAGGAACCACGCACCATGTGGCCATGCTTGAATTCAGGCCTGGGTGACCCAGAGCCCAGGCTCTCCATCACTAAGCAATACCATAGGGGAAGCTGGTCAGTTGTGCCTCAATTTCCCCAATAGTCTCTTAACATCCAGAATCTACTCATTTAACCAGAGCCTTCTCAATTCTGTTTGTGGTTCCAATTGTTACCACTCTCTGAGCAGAGGTGGGGATGGAGTTTTACTCCCTGCTGGGTAGAATAGCTCTGCTTTCATTGGTCTCCAAATTTTCTCTTTCAGCTCTCGCTGGGGACCCTCCCTTTTACCAACAGCATTTTAAGAAACAGATCTGTGCTCCTCTCAACTTCTAGACCCGTTTCTCCTAACGAGACAGTTCATGCTGACGGCCCTTGGGAGACTGCCTGCCTGGGTGTGAGCCCCGACCCTGGGGCCTGGAGTCTTGCCACCTCTCTAAGCCTCAGGGCTTCATTGTTGACATGGGGACAAGCACATCTCCCACCTCCTAGGGTTGTTGAAAAGATTCAACTAATCAGGTCTGTCCAAATGCCTGGCCCATGGTAGATGTTCAGCCAATAGGGCTGTTATTATTATTGTTGTTGTTGTTGACGTGGAAGAAAAAATAGTAAAGTGCTTTGTGGGAAGCTGTCTGTAAGGAGCTGGTCACCTTGGTACCAGCCTGCCGGCACCGATGGCGGCCAGAAGATGCTTAGCACTTACCCAGGACGCTAAGCTGGAAATGTTTGGTCTTCTCTCCTATGGCGTTGGCCGCAATACAGGAGTAGTGGCCTGCACTAGACAGGTTGGTCTGGAGGACCTGCAGGAGGGCTCCATCTGGAGAGATGCGGTGGGCATCTCCGCCAGCCAGGGGCCTGCCGTCTTTGAACCATGTGACCTTGGGCTGTGGGTGGCCTGTATGCAGAGGGGAGAGGCAAGTGAAATGTTTCAAACAAGAGGTCAGAGGCTGCTCCAAGATGGGTTAGGGGACATCCATTCTCCACCTTAGTCCAGAGGCCCATGTAACAGGGCAAGACACAGAAGCAGCCACCAAGCCTGGCCTGGGCCCTTTCCTATGTGGTTTGATTGCCTTTTCCTTACTCAGGTTGTGGGCAGGAATGGCTTGGTACAGACAGGCAGGACAGAAAGGCAAGTTATCCCTTCCATCCATCCATCCATCCATCCATCCATGCATCCATTCATCCATCTCTCCCAGCCCACAAGCATTAATGGGAGCCTACTCTGCTGGGCACTGGGGGAACCATGGTGACAAGGCAGCCCTTGGTCCTCAAGGAGCTCAGAGCTTGGCTGGGGTACACAGGTATCACAAGGCCACTATGGTCCAGTGTGGTCAGTGCTGGGATAGGGGAGTACTGGGACCTGTAGGAGCCCATGGGCCCAAAGGGTCAGCCAAGGACTCCTTGTGGAGGGTCCTGGAAGCTGAGCTCTGTAGTCAGATGAGTAGGGAAGAGTGTTTGGGGCAGAGGCACAGAGAGTGCAAAGGCCAAGATGGTGAGAGACCCTCCGTGGGGAGCAGTAGGGCTGGGGGCAGGCAGCCCAGATCTCCGGGGTCCCCCTCCTTCTCGGAGCTGCCTCTCACCCTTCTTCCAGTTCACTGCGTATGTCCCTTACCCGTGACATTGCACGTCAGGTGAGCCGTCTGCCCCTCGGGAACCTTGATTGCCTCCTCCAGGTCCTCGTTCTCGATACTGGGAGGAACTGGGAGAAGCAGGGAAGACAGACACTAACTGACCATGCTGAACAACCACGGAGCAGGAAGCTAAGAGCCCATGGCACCTCTCTTCCATTTCCCCATCCCCTCACGCCTGCCTCCATGGGGCTGTGAGTTTAATAAACCCCAGCCCTAACCCTCGGCAGCTGGCCGAGTGAAGTACCAGTGCCTCTGGGAGAAGGCCCTGATCAGAGGAAGGCGGTTGGGTGGTATTGAAAATCTTTTCCCCCTTTCATCTGGGGTTAGTTCCAGCTGTTTCTGGAAAGTTCTATGGCGGCCTCAGAGAAGAGGCTGCTGGTGAGGCAAAGAAAACAAGGCTTGGCTTCTCCCTCCTGCCGGTGCCAGACCCCACCTCCAGAAGCTCCCAGGCCGAAGGGAAAGGATTGGTGGGTGCCCACGAGAATGGGGTGGTGACGTACCCAGGACCTCCACGCTGAAGTTCCTCCGCACCTCCCCAGCCTCGTTGCTTGCCAGGCATGAGTAGAGGCCTCTGTCTCGCTCCTGGGCCCGGGTCATCTTCAGCATCCAGCCACCTGGGGAGGGGGGGGAGTGGGCTCCAAGCACAGCTATGAGCAGCCTTCTGTCCCAAGCTGAGCCCAGGCTGCCCGCCAGGAAGAGGAGCATGCCAGGCATTATATTTAGAGGTATAGGTGTCTGCCTCCCACAATGTTCCATTCCTCAGATGGGTAAACTGAGGCCCAGGAGGGTAAACAGATAGATGGAGCCCCCTGGACATTAGACCTACACGAGGGTAAACTTGAGGACCCTGTTCTAGTAAGAAGGATCTGTCACCTGGCTACCCTCTCTTCTGTGGGTTGGCTGGGGCTAAAAGGACAGCAATGGTTTATGTAGTCCTGGCTCAGATCAGAACCCTCATTCGACTCTGATGGACCTGGTAAAAGGCCACCTTCTCCCAAGGACCTCTCAGAGGTGAACCAGCTCCTCTCAGAGGAATGCAAGGATCTCCTAAGACCAGCCCAAGGAAGGCAGATACACATCATCACTGCTATTCTTGCACCCATGGCAGACATCACTAATTGATCGCCACTCTCCTTTCTGCTGGGCCCAGATGCAGTCTCTGAATTCATATCATCACACTGAATCTGGCGGCCCCCACCAAGTGCTCAGAAGTGGTGCACAAGGGGAAACTTATTTACCATCCCAGCTTTGGCTTCATGGAACAACTGACGGGTCATTGAGGCTGCGCTTCAGGGGGCCTGGAAGTCCCTGAAAGATTCTGATGGGATATTGCCTCTTGGGCCTCAGTTTCCCCATTTGTATTCCAGCAAGAACCATCACAAACCAACTCTGTGAGGAAGATGAATATTCAAAGGAGAAAGTGCTTAGATCAGCATTTCCCAAAGTTTGTTACCATTCCATGCTATGTTTCATAGGTGCCGTGAGAATTTTTTTCCGCAGGACTTATCAGAACCTTGACTATACAGATGGTCACTGTGAGTCTCCAGGAGAGCAGAACAGGAAGCCTTTTCCAAACTTATTTAAATCTGATTTTTTTTCCCTGTAGCACCTCACCTGACCAGTGTTTTTGGGTGCACTCTCAGGGGACCAACAGCTAAAACGGTTATCCCAACCAAGCCTGGCAGTGCAGGATCAGAGGTCACAGGCATGTGACGGACAAAGGTAGAGGGCCAGACCCGATAACCAGATACTCCCCTGACTGGCACCTTACCTGCCAAGAGGTAGGTGTCCTCCCCAGGGCTGATGGGTTCCTCCCCTCGGAACCAGAGGACCCCTGGAGGTGGGATGCCTGTGGCTTGACAGAGCAGCGTCAAGGGGCTGTGCAAGGCAGCCGTGACATTGGTCAGTGGGTCCAAGTCTCCAATGAGCTCTGGGGGCACTAGACACAGAGAAGAAGCCACATTCAGGATGCAGACGGGGGCTGTACGCTCCTGCTTGTCTCCCCACCAATGCCCTCGCCGAGGACCCCCACCCCCCAGTCAGGGAAGCCTGAGAGCAGAAGCGACAAGATCAGAGCTGCTCCCACTGAAGGGCGTGAGTGATGGCCACGGGCTGGGCTTTGGTAACAGGCTTGGGCCCCAGTTTCCCCGACCCCTCGTTGGAATGCCAGGAGAATTCAACAAGGACATGTGTAGAGCGCTTAGCACAGAGCCTGGCACGGAGAAAAGACTGAGCAAACTAGACGGGAGTTAGAGCAAAGGGGAACACCAGATGGGTCCCTAAATCCACAGAGCAGAGTTCCATTCAGAAAGGAAGCCACACCCTATCAGGCAGGGAGAGGTGGGTGAGGCTGGGGATCCCAGCAATGATGGAGACATGAGAGGGTCCTCCCTAAAGGACCCCTGCCCACCTCTCCCTCCTTGTCTCTCTCCACTCCCTGCCTCCACCCTGAGGCATGCAGTAGGAGCTCAGTAAGAGATTGGAATCACAAGGCTTTTCTAGCCCCCGTGAACGTGCCCCAGCCCTCTGCAGAGTCTGTTCCCTATGCCTGGCACTCTTCCTCTCACCCCGGCTCCCGACGAACCCCTACTCAGCCTTTGCATTTCAGCTAAAAGGTCACCTCCTACAGGAAGCTGCCCTGACTTCCCAGGACAGTGGCCAGGATCTTCCTGATCTCTCGGGGACCCCCGAATTCCCCCATCACATACGAGTCATGCAGGATAAAGAATGCCCGGAACAGAGGAGGGGAACCGCAAACACGGGAGACAGGAGGGAGGGAAATGAGGGCCATTTGGAACCAATCCTGATTTTGAAAGCAGTGCTTGCAGCTTCTTCCAACAGGAGCCCTACCCAGAGGGGTCCGACTCCTGGCAGAACAAGGGGGTGGCCCCAGGAGCACAGCTTGGGGACGGAAGCAGCCTTGCCTTCTCCAGTCTGGCCCCCTTCCTGCCCTCCTCCAGCAGGCCGCAGGTCCTCACCCAGCACAGAGAGCGAAAACCTCCTCTCGGCCCTCCCGGCCACGTTCTCAGCCATGCAGCTGTAGCGCCCGGCGTGGACAGCCCGAGCCCGCTCCATGTGCAGCCTCTGACCCTGGCTCTGCAGCCGCAGGCCAGGCTCAGCCCCCACTGGCTCGCCGTCCCGCTCCCACGTCACCCTGGGCGGGGGTTTCCCTGTGGCGTTGCATTCCAGAGTGGCCTCCTCGTCCTGGACCACGGACACCTGTGTGTGGGGCTCCCGGGGGCCCGCGATCTGAGGGGGAACTGGCATGGGGAGAAAGCACGTCAGGGAAAGTGGGCCGCCGGGCACCAAACACGCGCCACATGCCAGGCTCTGGGCTCGCCTCCATTTGGCCTGTGTTCTTCCATGTCCCTCGCTGGCTGTGTGACCTTAGCCAGGTGACCTCAGCCAGGTGACCTCAGCCAGGTGACCTCACCTCTCTGGGCCTCCACTTTGCATCTCTATAATGGGGTCAGAAAAGTACCCCATGGCTCCCTCTCCCACACCCTGTGAATCACAGGAAGGCCTGCCGTTCGGATAACGAGCTCACAAACAGCCCTGAAGATTTGTGAGAGGTTTTCTTCCTTAGAAACCAGAGGCTTCCCGGAACTTAAACAGCTGTTAGGACTGGCCGAAGGTGAGGGATTATTCCACAGGTGGGGTTCTCCCCAAGATGCTGAACAGCATTTTTTTGGTTTTATTTTCTAGAATGATTTTTACAAGGTTGAGATATTTAATTTCATCCCGGCAGGACAAGTAGATGGAGACTTACGTTTCCATCACATATAGAAGCTTCATATCAATTTTACATTTCTTTAGTTTCCAACTGTTCCAAGCTGTGTTTTTTTCCCCCTCTGGACCATTGGGGGCTTCTTGGGATCACGCTGCCCCCTCTCTCACGCTGAGGTCAGGAGCTGTAAGAAGCTGGCTGGGGGTAGGGGGCAGTTGAAAGGCCAGAGAGCTAAGGGGTAACAGGACAGTGCTCTCATAAGCCCTGTTTTGTCTTTGCTTGGGTTTTGGGGTGAGGTCTGCCCTGCCAGGGCACCTGGCTGCCTGCCCTTTGGGCCCCATCTGGCCCCTTCCGCCTGGTTCAGGTCATCCCAGCCTGACTCACCAAGCACCTCCAGTTGCTGGTCCTGGCTGCTATTTCCGGCCACGTTGCTGCACTCACAGGTGTACGTTCCCTCCTGGGCCGGCTGGGCCTGTGCTAGATACAGCAGCCGCCCCACAGCTGACACCTGCCCAAGGCCGGCCCCGTCCATGGGCAGAGGCTGACCTGGATGCATGAGAAAGAAGCCCCTGGTCCTTGGTCCTTCCACCTCGAACACTTGTCCTCTCATCCATCCTGGCCAGCTCCTGCTCATGCGTCAGGTGCCCACTTAGATGTCACCTCCACCAGGAAGCCTTCCTTGAGCACCAAATCTGATCCCGGAACCCACTCTGAGCTCCCATAACACTGAGCCTCTCCCCAACACAGATAAGCCTGCAGGTGGCACGTCCAAATCCTGTCCTGGTGTGGGCTGTCCTGGACGGCAGACCCTGCCTCACTTTCCCCCTGGGATCCTTAGAGGTTCTCTGGAGCCTGGCATACAATAGCGCTCAGTGAAGGCTATCGAATGAATGACCCATCCATCTAGCTACACAGATGGGGGAGGGAGACCAAGCAGCTGGCACACCTGGCAGCAAGGAGACCCCGATGCAGGGGAGGATTTTGTAAACCAAGGGGCACTGGATTAAACACTAACTTCCAACATCCTGCACCTGTTCACAGCAGAGCGGCCCTCTGGGCTCTGGCCATCCATCAGCATGTGTCCCAGCAGGGGGAGGAGACTAGGTGGCCACATGACATTCTTCCTCGCTCTTACATTCTATTCTCTGTCCACACTCTCTCCCCTGGTGATCTCGACTTGTCACTTTGGGATTTATTCTTAGTCCAGACCTCTCTTCCCAGACCTGCCCTTGCAGCCTCTCCATCTGGGTGATGGCAGAATCACTCTCCTGACTACCACGCCAAAAGTCATCCCCGACCCCTCCTTCTTCTTAGCCCCCTATCCCAGCTGTCAGAAAATCCGGCCAGCACCACCTTTGAAATGCATCGAGACTATGGCCCCATCCCAACACCTCATGGATACCCACCTAGTCCAAGTGCCAGCATCTCTTGTCCAGAGTCCCTGCAGGAGCCCCCTCACTGGCCACTCTGCTCCCACCCTTGCTCCCAATGCTCTATTCTCATCATGCTGGTAGGAACCATCTAGAGTACAAACCAGACCCCTCCAGAAGCCCCATGTCACTCAGGGTAAAAGTTGAGATCCTTACAGCCTTTGATCCACCCCCATCGCACAGGTGACCATCGCCTGGTACCGTCCCCTTGCTGAATCTGCTCCAGCCCCACTGGCCTCTTTGCTGTTCTTCAAACATGCTTGGTTCATCCCTGCCCCAGGGCCTTTGCACCTGCCATCACCTCTGCCTGGAATGCTTTTCCCTACAATATCCTCATGCCCATCCCTCACCTTCTCCACATCTGCTTGGTCAAATGTCCCTGGCCACCCAACTTAAAATTGCAAATCCCACCTCCCTCCCCCCTCACGACTTCTCCCCTTTCCTGGCTTTTATTTCTCTCCATAGCACTTATCATGTCAGGTATTAAGTCAGTTACAGGCATACCTCGGAGATATCATAGGTTCAGTTCCAGACAAATGCAAAAAGCATATATCGAAATAAAGCGAGTCACGTGACTTTTTGGTTTCCCAGTGCATATAAAAATTATGTTTGGTCTATTAAGTGTGCACTATTATGTTTAAAAGCACAACGTACGTAACTTAATGAAAAATACTTTAAAATGCTAACCATCATCTGAGCCTTCAAGCAAGCCGTAATCTTTTTTCAATAGTAAATATCAAAGATCACTAGTCACAGACCAGCATAACAGACATAATTATAATAGTGAAAAAGTTATAAATATTGGGAGAATTATCAAAATGTGACAGAGACCCAAAGTGAGCAAATGCTGGAAAATGTTGGGAAAATGGTACTGATAGACTTGCTGGAGGCAGGGTTGCCATAAACCTTCAATTTATAAAAAACATGACATCTGCGAAACTCAGTAAAGCAAAGTACAATAAAACGAGGTAGGCCTATACTAACTTCTCATTTATTATCTGACTGCCTCAATCCACTGCCGTACGTCCAGCACCTAGAATGGGGCCTGGCACGAGAGGCTCTCAACAAATACTGGTTAAATGAATGAATTCCAAATATTTATTGAGCACCTGTTTTGTACCGGGCACTGTCTTAGCCACTGCTGAATTCCCGGACAGTGCCTCCCAGGGCTCACGGGCTCACGGAGGAGCAGACATTGAAGGACTAAGGTGGGTAATATGATGAGCTAACATACAGGGGTGGCGTCAAGGAGGCCTAGACTGGGGTGGAGGTCAGGGAGGGCTTCCTGGAAGAAGAGACATCTGAAGTGAGGCCTGAGGATCAATCCAGCTCTCATTGGCTGCGGAGGGGCTGCAGGGCTTTCTGTAACCAGCACCCACACCCCCTAGGGCTGTAAGCCCACCCACCTCCAACTCAGCTAGAATGGGGGCACCCAGCGAGGGCAGGGAGCAGCCTCCTTGGGTGGGGCAATGAGGGTAGGGCTGGGCGAGGTCAGCCATCCTACCGTCCTTCCTCCAGGAGATCTTGGGGAAGGGGACGCCCCAACATTCGCAGGACAGCCTGGCGGGGTGCCCCTCGGTCACAGTCAGGGTGCGAGGCTCTGGTGAGGGGAACACTGGAGGGACTGAGTGAAAGAGAGGAGGTGAGGTGGGCAGGAAGTTGTGGGCTGGGATAAGAAAGGGACCCCGTGGCGGAGAGGGTGGGGTGGAGGAGGGCTGTATCCTAGAGCCCACTCAAGGCAGCCCCAACCCCAGGGCTTGAGAGCCAGCCCTCACAGGGGCAGGGGGAGGGACCCCAGCCCAGCCCAGGAGAACCTCACCCCAGACATTTAGGTTGTAGTGTTTCTCCGAGCAGCCTGCCTGATTCCGCGCCTCGCAGGTATAGCGGCCTGCGTCCACCACCCCGGCTCTGTCCACCTGGCCGAGAGCAAAAACAACCCATCAGCGGGGGCGGCACAGATGGGATTACGCCCAGACAGACTGTGTGACCTTGGGCATGTCACTTTACGTTGCTGAGTCCCCCCTCCCACCCGGAACCACGGAGCAGTGGTAGCACCTGCTGCGCCTCTTGTACCGGGAAGTTTCTGGAAGTTTCTGGAAGCCAGGGCCTTGGTGGCCTGACATGGACCGGGCACAAATGGTGGCCCTGCCAGCCTCACCCCACTTCACATCCACAGCCCAGTCCTGTTCCAAGGAGGAGGCGGAGGGGACCCTGTCCTCAGGGGTCAGATCCTGACCTAGGGGGGTGAGGGAGCTAGGCTGTGGCTTTGCAGAATGAAGGGAAGGAGGGGGCGGTATTCCAGGCAGAGGAAACCAAAGAAAGGGGCTCAGAGTTGGGGATGATCACACCACAAGATGTAGAGGGGTGGGAGAAAGAGGAACAGGCTGGAGTGGAGGGTTCTCCCTGCGCCTTGGAGAGGTACGGCCCTCCCACAGCTGACATGGACGAGCTGTGCTCTGGGGCAGGTGGGGCCTCACAGGCATTCTCTAGGACTCTCCCAGGCACCCCAGAAGAAAGGCAACAGGTGCTCACAGGTGAGAGAGCAGAGGCCAGGGTGGTCAGAACACGACCACCCAACGGTGCAGTAGTCCGGAGGAGGTGGAGCTAAACTTTAAATCCAGGCTGTGACTCCAGAGTCCCTGACCCTAATTAACCCCTGCCTTGCTGGGTCAGATGAAGGGCCTTAAATGCCCAAAGGCAAGGAGGCTTTCGAACAAGGAGTGAAAAACTCGTGGGGGTCCTGAGGAAAGTGCCCCCCCACCCCGCCACTGAGGGCTCAGTCCTGGGGCTTCGCTCTCCATCCCTGTTTGGCTGGAAGCAGCTCTGATGGGTCCTGGGACTGGAGGGGCCTGCAGGTCACAGTGAGCCGAACTGATGCTCACGGGGGCACCTCAGCCCGCCCTGTTCAGGGCTCAGCTCTGCTCACAGTGGGGGCCCCCTTGGTGGCCTGGGAGGCCGCACACCTCCAGCAAGGCCTTGTCGGCGGAGAGGCGGATGCCAGGCCGGGGCTCCAGGGGGCGGCCGTCCTTCCGCCAGCTCAGCACGGGAGGGGGCACAGCGTGGCTCTGGCACTCCAGGGCCACTGACTCGTTGGCCACGACGGACACATTCAGCTCTTCTCCAAGGATGCTTGGGGGCACTGCGGGAGGGGGCGGGGCAGGGGCTGTCTCAGCAGCCAGGAGCAACCACCAGGGATGGGGAGTCACCATTAGGATGAGGGCCCACCCCCTGAGCTGCAGCCCTCTCGTCCTCCCCTTGATGACCTTTAGAGGAGGCCCCCAAACCTGAATAGGGTGGGCATTATAGCAACATCAATAGTCTGAATATGATTTTGTGCTTTAGTTGTACCAGATGTTACCACTGAGGAAAGGGCCCACCCGCCCACCTGTCCACAACAGGGGAGTTCACACTCTAGGAGAGGGCTCTGGGGGTCCAACTGACCCCTACATGAAGGCAGACACAGTCCCAGGCCAGACCTCCCACATCCAACCCCCGGGGATGCCCCAGCCCCACCTTCTTGAGCCGCCGGCCTGCACCCGGCAAAGTCCAGGGCCTGACACTCACCGTGGACATGCAGGATGATGTCCCGGCGGTCCTCGCCCACCGCATTCATGGCGATGCAGGAGTAGCTGCCGGAGTCGGAAGCCCGGGCACTGGCCAGCGTGAGGACCCGGCCCCCAGGGAAGACCTGTGACCCAGAAGGAAGTCCACGTGAGGTCAGGCCCTGCTAGCAGGCACAGCGGGCAGCTTGTCCCAGACCCCCGGGGCCCGCCACAATGCAAAGGAACCCCGAGCTCTACCCAGACCCCAGGACCTCTGCTGGCTGGTGGGGAATAACATCTGTCCTGGGAAAGAGTCCCCTGGAGTGGGGCTATGGCTAGGGAGCCCTTGAGATAGGGCTGGTCCCCAAGTGTAAGATGCACGACTGATTTCAAAGAGTTTGTACAAAAATGTCTGGTTAATGATTTCTTATACTGATCACGTGATGCAACGATACTTTTTGGATATACTGGGCGAACTAAAATGTATTTTTTATACAGCAGTTTTTTTTTAATATTCACTTTTTATTTATTTATAAATAAATAAAATAGCCAAAGGACACTTTTATTTATTTATTTATGCCACACTGTGAGGCTTTTGGGATCTTAGTTCCCCGACCAGGGATCGAACCCGTGCCCCCTGCAGTGGAAGCAAGGAGTCCTAACCACTGGACCACCAGGGAATTCCTTAAAATGCATTATTAAAATTGGTTTCTTTTTATTCCTCCTAATGCAGCTACTAGAAATTTTTAAATTACATATTCGGTTCACCTTGGTGGTGTGCATTATGTTTCTGGAGACCACCTGGCTCTAGACTCCGTTCAGCATCTCCCCTTCCTCCCTCCAGTCGACCATCCTGGGCCATCACTGTTTCCCTCTCCCCGCGGCACTCCCAGGCCCTGACCTCTGCTCCCAGCACCTACTGAGGCACCCGGGAGGCGAGTCAGGGCCACCCACCCCTACTGACCTGGAGGCCAGAGGTCCCTGCAGTGGACACAGGGTTTCCATCCTTCAGCCACATCAGCATGGGGCTGGGGGCTCCCGTGGCGTTACAGGTCAGCCGAACCGGGGTGTGGAGCATCACGGGGCCCGGCAGGCTGGGTGGCAGAGTGATGCGCGGAGGCACTGCAGGGTGAGGGCGGCACAGGGCACAGGCTGAGCCCCGCTGTGGGTGAAGCAGGCAGGGCCCCTGGCTGGGTACCCACACGGGAGCACACGGCCACAAACAAAAGCTTAGGGACAGCCACTCCCAACATGGGTGCAGCACTCCACAGTCCTTGAGGTTGCTCATCTCACCCTTCCAACTCCATCATGAGGCTTCCACAGGTGGGAAACTGAGGCTCAGAGAGGGAAGTCACCTGCCCAGGGCTGACCAGCTAGGAACTGGCAGAAGCAGCACCTCAACTTGGACCTTCTGCTCAGCACGAGGTCATTATCAGGGGGATGGTGTAGGGGTAACCAGGGTTGAGAATCCCTGGGCAGGTTTTGCTTTCCAACTCAGAGGTATCAGCCTCCAGACAGCCCCTCGTGGGCAGAAAATGGTCAGAAGATTCAGTTGTATCTGGGAGGCATGAGCCATGACACCCAGGGTCCCAGCCTCCTGTCCAGCTACCTACCCACTGCTCTCAGGATAAAGACCCAATCTTTCCAGCCTCCATCTGGTCCCCAGCACCACCCTGGCCCCTCCTCTCACTGTTCTGTCAGCTCCAAGCCCCCAGCCTCCTTTCAGTTTCTCAAATTCTCTATAGCCTTAGCATTTGGCACACGGTCTCCGTTTAGGCATCCAGCTCTCCAAGATGCCTCCTGGCATCCCCCAGGCCAGGTCAGTGCCCCAGTTCCAGGCATTCAGTTGTACCTCACTTTTCCTAGCTCTTATCACAATCGTCATGAAACAGTACTTTGGGTAAGTATCCAGTTACTGTATCCTCCACTAGACTGAAAGCTCCCGGGTCCGTCTTGTTCAGGGCTGCAGCCCCAGCGTGTGCCCAGAGCACGTACAGGCACACCTCGTTTTACTGTGCTTCACCTCACTGCACTTTTCCCTTTTACTGTTCTATTTGTTTTTTCCCTTACTGTTCTGTTTGTTATAGTGATCTTTGAGGTTGCTACTACGACTCACCAAAGGCTCAGATGATGGTTAGCATTTTTTAGCAATAAAATACTTTTAAATTAAAGTCTGTACTTTCTTTAGACATAATGCTACTGCACAGTTACTAGACTACAGTATAGTGTAAACAGAACTTTTCTATGTAATGGGAAACCAAAACATTCATGTGACTTGCTTTATTTTGATATTCGCTTTATTGTGGTGGCCTGGAACTGAATGAACCTGCAGTATCTCTGAGGTACGCCTGTACTCGATAGATGGAGGAATTGGTGTTTGAATAAATGGATGGTTAGATGGATGGATGGGTGGATAGGCAGAGGACTGGATGGATGGTTGGATCAGTGGAAGAACAGTTGGGTGTTTCCATGCATGGATAGAAGAATGGATGGGTAAATTATCAATGGATGGAAGGAAGGAAGGATGGATGAATGGATGATGGACGGAAGGAAGGATGGATGGACGACAGATGGATGAACAGACTGAGGGACAAATGGATGGAAGACAACTTTGGGGACAAGGATCCCTTTAGTCTCAGGGCAGCTCACCATTGACCCGTAGGCCATACTGCAGCTGTGCGCTGCCCGCCACATTGGATGCCACACAGCGGTAGCTCCCAGCGTCAGAAAGTCGGGCTCGCTCAATGAGGAGAACTCTCCCACCAGCTGACACCGTCACTCCCTTCTGGGCAGAGACAGGCTGGTGGCCCTTGAACCAGGAGATATCTGGTGAAGAGAAGAGAGATGAAAGGGTCCCTGCCAGCCCTTCAGACTGTGCCCTGTGTCATGGGCATCCAGGAGAGGCTTCCTGGGTGGCCACATGGTGTGCCTTTATTTCAGGCACTGGAGAAAGCCAGTGTTCTCCAGGAAGCGGGGCAGAACAGGGCGGCGTTGTCTGAGATGGAACCGAAGGCAGAGAGGGATGCAGGCTGGGGCAGCCAGGAGCAAGGAGAGTCAAAGTCAGCCCAGCCCCTCCCGTCCTCCCCCTGCCAGGAGACCACCCACGAGGGAGATCTTTAGAGGAGAACACGGTATACCCCAAAACAACAGCCTCATAAATACGGACCAATTATAAAAAGCTACGTGCACCCCCACGTCCACAGCAGCACTATTCACAATAGCCAAGACGTGGAAGCAACGTAAATGCCCATCGACAGAGGAATGGGTAAAGAAGATGTGGTGCATATACACAATGGAATACCACTCAGCCATAAAAAAGAACAGAATAATGCCATTTGCGGCAACATGGATGGAACCAGAGATTATCATACTGAGTGAAGTGAGAAAGAGAAAGACAGACGCCATACGATATCACTTATATGTGGAATCTAAAATATGACACAGATGAACCTATCTACAAAACAGACTCGTGGACACAGAGAACAGACTGGTGGTTGCCAAGGGAAAGGGGGTTGGGGGAGGGACGGAGTGGGAGGTTGGGGTCAGCAGATGTAAGCTATCGTATATAGAATGGATAAACAACAAAGTTCTACTGTATAACACGGAGAATTATAATCAATACCCTATGATAAACCCTAATGGAAAAGCATATTAAAAAAGAATGTGTATATGTATATATATGTATGTATAACTGAGTCACTTTGCTGCACAGCAGAAATTAACACAACACTGTAAACCAATATACTTCAATTTAAAAATAAATTTTAAAAATAAAGTTAATAAAGAGATAATAAATAAATTAGTAACGACCGATTGTATCTTCAACTTCCTTACCTCCTGCCGGGGTCCAGCCCAGAAGAGGGTTTCCCCATGGCAGAGGGCAAATACCTCCAGGGCTCACCACCCCAGGCAAAGCAGGGTTGAGCTGGCTCAGATGGGGGACAGGAAACGGACCCCCTTCCTGGGCCCATCCTGTCTGCCGGGCACCCACACCTAGCCCTAGCTCCCAGACCTTTGCTCAACTGCTGGTCTAGAGTAGAGGCCCAGATGGACGTCCTGTTTCTCACCGCCAGCCCCGGGGCGGCCCCGTGAAGCCACAAACTCAGCAGAAACCCGGCAGGTTTGTTTCAGACACCAGTGCAAAGGCTCTGGGCCCTGGCAGTGACTGGCATGTAATGGGCATTGCATAAACAGCTGTTGACAAGGAAGAGGGGAACGCTGGGGAGGGAAGGGGAAGGCCTGATGATCTCATCCTGCTTTGTCCACAGCCAGAGTGGTGCCTGCGGCACTGCCCCGCCTCTTTGGATGGGGAACTGGGGTTGGCTGGAGGTGGCTTTCAGCCAAGAGGAGGGGTCTTACTTACCAGGAGGGGGTACGCCTGAAGCCAGACACTCCAAGTTTACGGAGGCATTTTCCAGCACTGCCTTTTTGACCAGGCCCGGCTCGATATTGGGGGGCACTAGGGGAGACGAGGAGAGCCCCGGCTTGGAGGGGGTACAGGCTCTGGGTGGCTCATCTCAGCCTCCCCAGTGCCCCTCCCCAGCCTTCCCAAGGTGGGCTGGGCAACAAGGACAACCCAGGCACCCGACCCCCCAGGAAGAGCCAGCATCAGGCACACTGGGGAGGTGGACCCCAGGCAGCCAAGAGGAGTGACAAGGGCAAGGATTTGCCCATATACACAAGGACCTAAATGAGCCCCCAAATGAATAGAACAAGGAAAGATAAATATGAATTAGAACAAGGCTGTCCACTGAAAATCCGGCAGAAAACAACCAAAAGCGACCACAGAGCAAATGATTTTCTACTTCTAAAGTTAAGTACGTGACATTAATTTTAGAACCCCCAGCCGTCCCCAACCCCCCACGGCAGCCCTGCGGGCCCTCAACCACCCACCACCCCAGGTCCAGGCTCTGCCTCCACCCACATCCTCACCCAACACCTTGAGCGCCACGTCTCTCCTGCTCTCCCCAGCCAGGTTAGTGGCAGCACAAGTGTAGATGCCTTCGTCCCTCAGGTCCACCTTCTCGATCTGGGGGAGAGGAGGAACGGCAGGTGTGTGCCAGGATGTGGGTGGGGCCTGGGGTCAGAGCAACACGGACATGGCAAGTGGCCAGGTTGTTGCTGACCCCAGCGCAGGAGACGTGAGGCATGGGCACAAGCTTGGTTCCGGCTGGAGTTCTGAGCCACACATTCGGATTCCAGGGGATCCCTCTGGTCTTGGGGATACTCCCCTCCCCCCATTTTCTCCCTCTGAGAGCTCAAACTCCGGGGACCTCAACTAGGCTTAGGGCTCCCTTCCTGCTTCACACCCAGCACCCCAAGGTCCACCGAGCATTTCTAGGATGAGTGGACTCTGTTTGTCCTGCCCCCAGGCTGCCAGAGCTCCGCTTGGGCTCCCCGGGGCCGCTAAAAAGCAGCCCCTCCCCCTGTGCAAGGTTGGCCTGCCAGCCCTGGGGCCCTTGCACGTACCTGCAGGTTCCCCCCCGAGGCTGCCAGGGCCACACCATCCTTCCACCAGCGGAGGCTTGGGGTAGGTACCCCAGTCCCTGCACATTGGAGGGTCACAGGCTGCAGGAAAGGGGCTGTGATGTTCTCACCCCCAACTATGACCACCGACGGGAGCTCTGGGCAGAGGGAGAGGCAGGGAGGCCCAGTCAGGGTCAGGAGGGGTGCAGTGGGCACCCAGAAACCTCTTCAATGCCTGGGGAGGGAGGGAGTGGCCTTGCAGGGCTGGCCTCTAGCTTCCCTCCACTCAACCCTCCAGATACCTGGCCTTAGGGTAAAGAGCACCAGACTGAGAGCCGGCAGAGCTAGTCTTTCCCTTTCAAATTCTCCCATTCATCATCCATCCATCCATCATCCATCCATATGTGCACTGAGCATCTACTCTGTGTCCCACACTGCACTATGCACAGGGACACAGCAGAGAAAGTTCTGTGCTGCCCTCAGAGCTCCCAAGCTGGGCAGTGGAGATGAACAGCCAAACGAGAAATCCCAATACAGTAGGTGGGGGGTTATGGCCACGAGAGGCTGGGCAGTGCAGATTATAACCATGGTGGAATCAAGGAGGGCTTCCTGGAGGAAGGGGTGTTTTTTAGGACAGACCTGAAAGATAGGGAGGAGCTAATCAGGCAAAGAGGAAGAATGTTCCAGGCAGAGGGAGCAGCATTTGCAGGACTGGAGGTAAGAAAGCCAACGTATTTAAACAGTTGAATGAAGTTCAGCGTGGTCAGCATAAAGAGAATGAGCTGGGGTCAGGGGGGAGGCTAGGGAGGGGATCAAAGGCCTGTAGACAAGTGTGGTGAGCAGCTGAGACCACCCTCTCACACCTGTGTCTCTTTGGGGAGCTGGCAAGTCCAGACCAGGAACGCTGTCCAGAGAAGACCAGCTCCATGCCCTTCCCATGTCTGTCAGGCTGGCTTCACCCACCCCGGCATCTCGGGCTTTCATTGCCCCAGAATGCCAGGCTGCCCTCACCGTGCACAGACAACTCCACTTCAGCCCCTGCAGTGCCCGCTTCATTGGTGGCCTGGCAGGCGAAGAGGCCCGCGTGGTCCAGCTCCACGTGGTCGATGCGCAGTGTGGTCCCCTGCGAGGTCAGCTGCACCCCGGCCAGCTCCTCGGCTGGGCGGCCATTCTGCAGCCAGCTAAGGTGTGTGGGGAGGGGAACGGGTCAGCCTGAGGCTAGAGAAGGTAGGGGCAACAGGACAGGCCAAGAGGCCAGGCAGCATCTCTCTCCTGTCCTCACGTCCCGGGCTCCATGGCTTCTTTCATGCTCCTGGGAGGGGAAGCATCTCCTGTCCCCACCCACCCCCAAAGCATGCTCTCTGCCTGTCCCCCAGCCCCCCAGTTCTGGCCTCCACCACCCCATACGCACTGGATCGTGGGCACTGGGGAGCCTGAGGCCTGGCAGGGAAGGTCCAGGGGCTGTCCTACGAGGGTGGTCACCGGGCCCAAGCCTTCAGCCAACAGGAGCTGTGGGGGCACTGTGGGCAGGGGCCACCATTGGGTGTCTGGAGCTGAGGAAATCCCGGCCTACAGCCCTCCCAAGTCCCAGTGCCACCAGAGCCAGGCCCAAGCTTCCCCTCACCCTTCAAGCACTCCCATAAACGGCCCCTCATCCAGAAGGCCTTCTAGGACCACCCAAGTTCAGCCTCCCCACAGGATCGGTCTGTTTATTCAATGTCTTCCCACCAGACCCAGGGCTCAGGAGTCCCGTCTCCCTGTTCCCTGCCTTATCCAGGGTTAATGGCTGTGAAGTGTCCGTGAAATGGAAGAAGCAGGCTGGGTGTGGGAGGAGGGGTCCACGGCCCAGGTGACTCGGGTGGGGCAGGCCTGGGCTCACCCTGCACCTCCACGGAGTACTGCAGCACGGCCTCCCCGGCGGGGCTGCTGGCCACGCAGCTGTACAGGCCTCCAGACGCCTCCCCCAGGCTCTCCAGGCTCAGCATGCCGCCGCCCGCCTCCAGCCACGTCCCATTGCTCTCCGCCATGGGTAGCCCCTCGTGGTGCCAGGAGAGGGTGGGGGGTGGGTGGCCTCTGGCCACACACTCCAGCGCCAAGGGCCTCCCGGCCACGGCCTTCACCACACGGGGCCCTCCGCCAGCGCCCTCGATGGTGGGCGGGACTAGGGAAGAGGCAGGGGGTACTCAGGGACCAGCAGCCTGGTTAAGTCCCTCACAGACCCCAACCCATGTGAAATGCCTTCTCCTCCCCTCCACTAGCTGGAACCCCTGTTCAGACATCACCTCCCCCGGCACCCTGGTTGGAAGCACTCTCTCCCTCCTCTGCCCTTGGTGCCATCCCCACCCCCTACACTGCCTGCATCCTCTCTCCACACCCTGCGACCCCCGTGAGCTCCGCCTGAGCAGAACGACACTTGTCTCTGTGCGTCTTCAGTATCCGCACACGGTAGGTCTCAAGATCTGCTTAACCCAAAAGGATGGGTTCCCCAGAGCCCAAGACCAGAGCCTCTACTCCTACTACTGGTCCCCTCCCTGGCCTGAGGAGGCGAGCAGACCCTAGCCCAGACGGCCCGGCCTCTGGGGGCTCCTAACTCAGCCAGTGATGGCCAAGGGTGTAGCCAGAGGCGGGGGCTTCTCTCTTCCCCTTGGGGAGGGCCCCCAAGTTGCTAAGCCCACAGAGTCATTGCCAGGAGACATGGGGCGATGAGGGAACGGGATGGGCTTCTCAACATTGCCTGGGTCACTAGCCCCACTGAAAATATAATGAAAACACACACGTGCATTTTCCATCAATTTCCAGGAGGTTCTCAGATCCCTGAATAAGAATCCCGGAGTTGGCTGCTGCCCGTAGACCCCACACACCTCAACTTCCCTGTGGGGTCCCCAGGACTCCAGCATCCAAGCCCTTTGTATCTTTGGGGACCAGAGCTCCGGAGCTGATTCCTCGAGAGGGACCAGAATGACCCCACCAGGCTGCACTCTGCCTTCTAAACTTCGTCTGCTCAGACCCATCCCTGCCCTCCTACACACACCCTGTCCTCTGAGTTCTTCACATGTCCTCAGAGCCAAGCCCCTCCAGGCAGGCCAACGCTGAGGTTAACAGAGCACAAATCAGACCCTCGAGGTAGGAACTGGGTCCTCTCACCTCCCAGCGGGGTGACCTGGGCCAGCCCCAGAACCCACCACGCTCACCCATGAGTGGGGGGACCAGGGCCCTAGTCCCTGTGCCGCGATTAAATTAGCTAGCACTGTGACGAGCCCCAGGGGGTCTGGACCACAGTGTGTGGCTAATTAACAGCAGTTAGTTATTAGCTGTGGTCGTGGGGGTGTGGGCGCAAGTTCCTGAGAAGCCCTAAACCACGAGGGGGGAGACCTGGATTCTCGACCCGGCTCCGCTGGGGCCCCGAGACAGGCCCTTCCCCTGGCGTTGGTTTCCTCACCCGCCTGAGGAAGGCTGGACGAGCTGAGACGACCCTTCTCCCTGGGTAACCCCTCATTCGCATTTTCCTGGGCCTCTGTCTGCTCCCTTCACCCACCTTTAGAGCCAGATGGAGGCCATCCCGGCCCAGACTCCCTCCCACCACTCGCCCCAGCTGACCACTGCTCCCGCTGTGACCCCGGACCGCTCACCGAAAACCTCCAGCCGGGTGGCCTTCTCCATGACCCCCACGGGGTTGCTGGCCCTGCAGGTGTAGATGCCAGTGTCCGAGCCCTGGGCCCTCTCCAGATGCAGCTGTCGGCCACCCCTGGTGTAGACGGCCCCGGCACTGGGAAGCAGGGGGTCCCCATCCTTGAACCAGATGATGTCAGGCGTGGGCACTCCTCGGGCTTCACACAGGAGCCACATGGGGTGGCCCTCCATGACGGCCAACTCACTTGTCTCGTTGGAGCCCCAGATGGTGGGAGGTGCTGAGGACAATGAGGGGTGGGGGGCAATCACAGGGAGCCTGCCCAGCACCGAGGTGGCTGGTGTCCCATCCCTTGCAGCCCCATGCACCTGTCTGTGGGCCACAAGCACCGCACATGTCACAGGATTCTACTGCAGGGGTGGGAGGAGAGGTGGGGGGCTCTGGGGACAGACAGGAGATACCGGCCAGGGACACGCTGACGTGGGGGGCAAGCCCGGCCATCACAAGGGGCGCAGAAAGCGGGGGAGGGGCCACAGGTCAGGCTCCGGACCCCACTTTGCCTCTGACTCGCTGTATGACCCGCATAGGTCACTTCCCCTCTCTGGGGCTCAGTGCCCCCATCTGTAACACGAGAGGCCGAACTGGATCCGGGGTTCCTACGGGGCAGGTCACACACCATGGGTGGTACCTAAGCTGAACCTCAGGGCACGTGGGCATGCATCTCGTAACAGAAGAGCTACACCCTCCCCAAATCTCCTTCCTGCCTGATTATGACAAACGAAAACGCTGTTTGGTACGTTTGGTGCGACTATGTTCGTAACCTTTCTAGAACTTTCTACTCTGCCCTTTTTACCACATGCAGGCAGCTCACGCCTAAGGGTTTCCAAAATCCCTCCTTGGTTGCATTTGTTTTCACAGCTTCCTCCCACAAAGGCCAAGCAGCCCTGGTTCCTACTTCCCTTTGACGTGTTACGCATCCTTTTACATAAATGAGTTTCGGTGTAAAGAAAAGTGACTTGATTTAAACAATCACCCTGAGTGGTATCAGGAATAGGAAAACTTGTGAAGCTCAGATGGGGACAGTGGGATCTGGGAAACATTGGGCCAGATTCCCTCTGTTCTTCCCGGTCCACCCCACCCCACCGCCCTCCCAGCTTTACTGAACCGGGGGCTCGCTCCTCATAGGCCCCCGTTTGTGCCCTCGTCTTCCCTCCATGCAGTGGGCAGCCCGTGGTGGGGGCCGGGAAGGGGCTGGGCTCACAGTGGATTCTGAGCTGAAAGTCCTTGGCCTGCTGGCCGGCTGGGCTGAAGGCCACGCACTGGTACCACCCTTCATCCCCCAGGTGACTGGTGGTGATTCTGAGAACCTGGCCGTCCTCCTGCAGCTGGATTCGAGGGTCCCCCGGAAGGACAGGTCTGGAAAGATGGTCAAGATTGTCAGTAAGGCCAGCTGGCAGGGGCAGGCTACACAGAGGGGAGCCTGCTGCTTGGGAAACGGAAGCCTGGAAGATTCACAGTCGCTGATAGGTGCCAACAACCCAAGTGCCCATCAATGGACAAACAGATAAACAAAAAGTGGTTCATCCCTACAATGGAATATTATTCAGCCATTAAAAGGGATGAAGTGCTGAAACCTGCTACAACATGAAAAAACCTTGAAAACTGTGCGCTAGGCGAAAGAAGCCAGACACGAAAGACTACATATGTATGACTGCATGAAATCTATATGAAATAATAGGGAAATCCACAGAGACGGAGGTTAGTGGTTGCCAGGGGCTGGGGCGGGGGAGGAACAGAGCAGTGAGTGCTAATGGGTAGAGGGCCTCCGGTGGGGGTGATGAAATGTTCTGGAACCAGATAGAGGCGACGGATGTGCAACACTGTGGATGTACTTGTATTTAGTACTGAACACAGCGTACTGAATTGTGCACTTTGGAATGGTAAACATCATATTGATTCCTTAAAATTTAAAATACCTTAAAAAACACCTTTGAAAAAGTTTTAAAAATGAAAGGAAGGCTGGCTAAGTGATGAGAAAACCCTGCCATTTGAAAGCAGGGTCTCACCTGGGTGATCTCAGGCTGGGGGGTGGATGTGCCCCACACCGCCCTCTGCCTGGGCCCTGGCTGGCTCGTGCAATGCCTGTCGAGCTCTAATCCTGCAGAGTTCCATCTCCCCAGAGGCCCTCTCCACCAGCCCAGGCCGAGGCTCCACCCCAACACTACCCGTCGGGGGGTCACTCACTGCCCATCCTTGGTCCATTCCATCTGGGGTGTGGGGACCCCCGAGGTCTGGCACTCCAGCTCCACCCCTACACCAGCCAGGCCCAGCACCTCCTGAGCGGCCTCGGCTCCAAGCACGGAAGGTGGGACTGGGGGTGAGAAAGGGTGGGGGGAGAAAAATCCTCAACCCCTACAAGCCCCGCCTGCTGCAGGGCCTTTGCATGTGCAGGACCCCTGCCTGGTCACCCTTCCCTTCTCCTACCCGGCCCTCATGGGAAGCTCCCCCAAACCCCTGGCTGGATCGGCCCCTGCTCTGTGCGTCCTCAGCTGCCGGCACCGCTCTTTCATACCACATAATGCACATACATAATGCATAATGTAATTACAAGGCTAATGATGTGATTGTCTAATGTCTGCTCCCATAGTTATGTGAAGACAGGGACCAGGTCTGCCATGCGCCCCTCTATGCCCCCGGCTCCCAGCCGGTAGTTTCCCTCCCCCGCCCCACCTAAAAGGGGAGGGGTTGCAGGGCCAGACACACTTGGGAGCTGGGAAAGCTCAGCCTCACTCACCGAGCACAAGGAGATCGAAGTCCCTCTGCGCGGTCCCAGCCTGGTTCTCGGCCCTGCAGGAGTAGAGGCCAGAATCGCTCTCCTGGATCCTGGGAAAGTAGAGGGCCCGGGCCCCGTCCAGGAGGCGGTGGCTGCCCACCTCGGGGATCTGGGCAGAAGAGGCCAGAGGGAGCTCGTGAGCGGGGTCTGGCCACCCCGCATCCCCCATCAGCAATGAGGAAACTGAGGCCCAGGGAGCTGGCTGGTGACCGGAACCCAGGGTTTCTGATTCCCATAACGGTGCCGTGCCCTCTCCACCAGGCAGCCCCTCAGGCTTCATCGTGGGCCCACGGTCTTCCATGGCCCTGAGTCCCAGTGCATCCCCAAAGACACCTGCCACTTGTCACGCCTCCCCGCCACACCTGACACATGCAGGAACCCGTCCAGAAGGTCTGTACCCTATCCAAATCCCACCCACAGCCCATCCACCCCAGGGGACACCCACCTGCTGCCCATCCTTGAGCCACGTGATCTCAGGGGTCGGAAAGCCATTTGCATCACACTCCAGCGTCAGGGACTGCCCGGCCATGCCTGACACATTTGCCCTGTGCCCGTTCTCCCGGATGCTGGGGGGCACTTGGGAGCAAAGAGAAGCAGAGGAGCTGCCCCCTCCCAGGACAGCCACGGCCACCCGGACCCCTCCTGGGGCACTCTTCCCCACCGGGACGGGCAGCCCCAACTCCCGCCCTTCCCCAGATTCTGGGGTTCCAGGATGCCCGCCCCAGCCCCTGATGTGGCCATCAGGAGCCACATGGACCTGGGAATGGCCACAGCGGCCTCGCCCTGGGACCTCGCGCTGGTCGTGCCCAGGAGCTGTCTACGGGCTCTGACATCCAGCTTTGTAAGATGCGGGACCCCCGGGATCCATCTGGCTGTACACCCAAACTGCTGTCATGGTCACCTAGGGGGGTACCCTCCCCCGCCCCGAGTCAGAATCTCTGAAGATGGGGCCTAGGTATGTCTTTGAAACAAGCTTCCCAGGCAAGTCATTTCACGGCAAGCTGGGGTGGCTGCTTACAGGGAGGCGGAAGGTGCTCCCTGAGGACCATAAAACTGCTTCTTCCACCCCCTCCATGAGCCCGTGTTGAGGAGAAGGGCTCCCTCCCCCTGCACACAGCACCGGGGCGGGGGGAGGGTACGGGGCGGGAGCTGTGGGAAGCTCTTCCTGCTGCAGGGAAGAATAGGAACCTTGGGTAGTTTCGGCAGCTTCAGGGGGAGGTGGGCTTTGGGACTCTCATCTCCCATCAGTGAGCCTCTAAGAAATTCACTAGACCATTTTAGAGCCATTTATGGAGTTCCAGGTTCTTCTCCTTACACTGTCTCCGTGGGGGTCTCTCTGGGGAAGGGGATGCCCATGCAACCTGCCACTTTCCTAACACCCTCAAGCCCTCCCCAACAAGCACGGGGTCGGGGAGGGCAGGGACCTGCGGCCTCCCCTGTGGTGAGCTCTCAGGCTGGGGAGCTGGCGCTGCCCCACCCAGGCATCCATGCGTACCACTGGGAGGTGTGTACAAGCCGTTCCCCAGCTCTGGGGTCCCTGCTCACCATGGACTACCAGCTTGGCTCTCCTGGATGCGGAGCCCGCCTCGTTGGTGGCCTGACACTCGTAGTCTCCACCGTCGGTGGGAGAGACCGAGGCCAGAAACAGAGAGCCTTCATCCAGCACTGCCAGGCCCGGCCGGCCACGCAGGGGCTCTGAGGACGGGCCCTTCCGCCACGTGACCTGCGGCTTGGGCGTCCCTGGCAGGGCACAGAGTCATCAGCACGAAACCCTGTCCCCTTCCCTGTCCACACCCACACTGCCCCCACCCCCGTGCAAGTGATGCTGACCCTCGGCGGGGGGACGTCTCAGGTACCTCCTTGCCCCCCAGGCTAGAGGAGCAGCAGGTGCTCACACACCTGCCACCTCCCCACCCAGCGCTGTGCGTCCACATGGCCTCCCAGCGGCCCGAGGGCCACAGGCACAGGGGCCAGAGCCTTTTCTGGTTCCCCTCGCAGAGGCCCCACCTCATCTGCACTCCCAACCCCCTCACCTGCCCTGTGTTTTCTCTTTTGCCTGCCATCTCCAACTTTCTAATGTACATAAGATGCACTTTTTTTTTTTTTTTGGCCTATTGTCTGTCTCCCCCCACAAGGTCTGAAGTCTTTGCTTTGTTCCCTGCTGCACCCCCAGCTGCAAGCCCAGCGCCTGGCACACAGTAGGTGCTACATGAATGAATGAGCCCGCCGTGCTCAGTACCCATATTGTCCCATCGGATCCGCGCATCAATGGTGGAGGCCCCAGGTGGACCGGGCCTGTGCTTCCCCTCACAGGCATGAGGCGGACACCGCTGGCCACACACCCCTAGCCCCACCATGAGCGCCGCAGTCCCCCTGGAGGCCCTTCTCCGACACTCCTCACACGTCGGACTGTGCAGCGTCTGGCTCTGCCACCAGGCTGTCGGCTCACACGGCCCGGCGCACAGTGGGTGCGGGATGAACAGCTTCCCCACTGGGCCAGGGCACACAGTAGGTCCTCAGATCGGTGTTGAAGGAATGACCCAGCATTCCAAGCAGCACACGTGCCCATGAGGCATGGCGCCCAGTGGTCACAGCGGGGCCTGGGTCACGTGAGCCCCAACTCTGCAGACTTACTGAGTGATCTCAGGACAAGGGCAGCCCTTACCCACTGCCCTGCCTGCAGGGCAGGCAGCCTGCAGCCCTTCCATCACTCCCCATCGGGGTCATAATCATTGCTAAATACCAATTATCATGCACCACAACCCAACTTGATCTGCCGACTCCCCTGGCAGCTCGGGGCTCTTTGTAAGCACATTCTCTCTGCCTCACTTGCTCTTTTATCCTCACCTTCGGAGGGAGGGGTGAGACACCCCATCTGGGGGGAATGGGGCTGCGATCAAGATGAGGCACATCCGGGGCATCCTGGGTGTCATCTCGTTCGGGAGGGCCCCTGCCCCACCCCACCCTGTACTGACTGCTCCTGCTTAAGTGCTGGGGACTCTGCCTGTTGGCCCTGATGGAAAAGGAGGGCCACCCATGCTCTGTGATCTTTGGGCTACTTAATCCCCTGTGTCTGTTTTCTCATAGAACCCTCTGCTGTTTCCTCTGTGTCTGCCCAGGATGCCTGCTGCAGAGTCCCAGCTGCTCCCCAGCATGGAGACACATGTGTGAATACACACACACAACATACACACATACAGCCCACAGACACACACATGCCTCTCCCAGTTCCTCATCTTTTCCCAAAGGCCCCAGCCCATCCTCCCGCCACCCAGAGACCAGGACTTCAGAGCTGCCAGCCCTGAGGGGTACTGAGTTTTGAACCCTGGAAGCTTTTTTTTTTTTTTTTAATGCAAACATCTAACCCCTAAATGAGCTCGAACCACACAAAACTGCACCACTGCTCTGTGACAGGGAGACTCCAGGGACTCGGGGCTGTTGCTGAAAAACCACTCATCTTGCCTCCACTCCCATTTCACAGAGACCAAGAGAGGAGCAATGTCCAAAATCACCAGCACGTTGGTGGCCAGGCTCCTGGCCTCTGTCCCACCCCACGAGGAGGAGGCGGGTGGTGCCACCCACTGCAGGTACCAGGGCTCCCATGGGTCACGCCCTCCGTGCTCCAGGCTTTCTCCTTTCTCCCTCAGAGCCCTCCGAGACCAAGGTCACATGGCTGGTGAATACCAGCGCCCAACACTGCCCACCGGGCAGCCACCTGCTTGAAAAAGAGAAGGCCAAGGGGGGTGAGGTGGGGCGCGGGGCGGGGACAGGCAGTTTTGATGGAGGGGACTTGGCTTATGCTGACTTGGCTGAAGTCAGGCTCAGAGGACAGGCCCCTGGCTGACCAGGGTTGATGCTGGGGTTGTGAGTGACTGTGGGGTATCAGGGCAGGAGGCCGGGGCTGGTGGTCCCACCTCCTACCTCCCACGTCCCGGGAGGGCCCTACAGGTTCCTTGCTGTTACCAGATACTGACACAAGGTGGCGCCCTGGTCAAGAGCGGAACGATGGCCCCTCCAGGTGGTCTGCTCCCACCTGCCTCCTACCTGGCCCTAGCTCTGTCCCATTCCAAGGACTTCCCTGGATCCCGTGGCATGAGGAGGTGCAGTGCAGACTACAACCAGCTCTCCTGGCTCCTGCCAGGCTTTTTGTAAGCTACCACTTGCTTCTTAGACACCCAGACACCTGCCCTTCTAGACAGCACCATCCATGCACAGGGGAGACATTTTGGCCATTTTGACCCAAAGCCAGAAGCGACTCTGGCAGCCAGTAGGATCCACTGGGTGCCACAGGGAGATTTTACAGAACAGTAGAACCCATTCAACACATTTCCGCAAGCTCCTACTATGTGCCAGGCACGGTGCTGGGACCTAAACTTCCTGCTGTCCACTGGGCCCACTGGGCCTGTATGGAGGGACAGGTGTGACCCCACTGGACAGCTGAGAAAACTGAGGCTCAGAAAGGAGGTGTGAACTGCCCGGCACCGGGCAATTGACCCAGGGGTGGCTATCTCGACACCACACTGTGCTGTAGCCCAAAGGGGGTCCCAAAGGACTGGTTTGCCCAAGACTGCGTGAATCCATGCCCTGTGAGAAAGCCTGGGGCTTGGGGAGAGGCCGGGGCCACCAAGCACCGATCCTAGGACCCTGGGGCCTTCCTCAGCCCCAGCTGTTACAATCCCCAGGCGCAGAGGGGCCCAGGGTTTAACGGGCACTCGGGGCTGGGGGTAAAGCAGATTGTACTCCCTGAGTCACCTTCTGGCTGTGACCTCAGGCAACCCTCTTAACCGCTCCGGGCCTAAATTGCCCCTAATTTAAAAAAAAAGAGCTAATGCTAATACCCATCCTATAGGGCTGCTGATGGGATGAAGTGCCTGGCATGGTCCTGGACAGGAGTGGGGACCCCATAAGCCTCCAGACCCACGCGCACTGCCCACAGTGACCGAGGGCGCTGAAACATGGGTGGGTCTTCTCCCCCTCCCAGCCCAGGGCGCAGCCTCACCTCTGGCAGGGCACGGCAAGCTGGCGTTCTCTCCTGCTACCCTCTCCAGCAGGCCACTGGTCTTATCGGCCCCCCAGTATGGCGGCTCTGGTGGAGGTAACGCGGCCACAGTCACACACCCAAACCCAAAGCCTGGTGCTCCCCCGACCAGGAGCCCAGGGCTGATGGAGGGGGCATTCCCATCCAGAACCCCAGCTGGAATAAGGGGGTACAAGCCCCGCGTTCCAGCCCTCAGCATCGGGGAGAGTCAGGGCCATGGCACCAGCTCACCCCCTGCAGGGTGGCCCATGGAACAGTCCCCAGTGCCACACACGACCCCGCGGGCTCCGGGGGCTGAGCTCAGAATCGTCCTGCCCTGCCTTCTCTGAGTGTGTTTCAAATTCATCATAGTGAAAATGCTAGCACCAGGGATCCAGAACTTTCTATGCACCAGGCACTTCACACACATTCTCTCACTGACCCCTCACATGTTACCGTACCCATGTTACAGGGTCAGAGAGTGTAAATGATTGGCTGATGGTTGTCCAGCTGGAAAGTGGGAGAAGCTGGCCCGCTGCTCTTCAATCACCACCTCACGGCGCCTGCACCCCACCCCGAGGACGGAGCCCCCCCTGGGTTGGCAAAAGCGGCCCGACACGGCTTCGGGGGCTGGGAGGAAGGAAGGGGTCCAGCAGCTCAGAAGCCCAAGCTGCTGCTGGGGAAGGAGTGGGGAGGTAAGCTCTGGGGTTCAGGGGAGACTCACCCAGCACCCTGAGCTCCAGCTCCCACGCATCCACCCCAGCGCTGCTGGAGGCCTCACAGCGGTACGTCCCAGCGTCTGAGGTTCGGATGGCCACGAAGTGGACGGAGCCCTTGGGCCCCTCGCCCTGCAGGGCCACCCCATCCTTGGACCAGGTCAGCTGGGGCTCCGGGTTGCCCTCGGCCACGCAGTTCAGGTCCAGAGCCTCTCCCACCAGTGCCTTCAGAAGCCGCGGGCCCGGCTGCACCTGGGGGGGCACTGACAGGGCCACGGGGAGGGCTGTCAAGGCAGGGGCCCCGGGTGGGGGGAGTCACAGAGCCCAGACTTACAGAGAGGGCCTGGCCTGCTGCAGGGCTCCCCACACCCCTGGCCGTCGCCAACCAGCAGAAATCGTCATTGTGGGGGGCGGTTGACAGTAGGACATCCCGTGTGGACCCCCCCGCAAGAGTAGAATCAGCCTTTCCCTTGAACACATGTGTTGCCATCAAAAAATCACTCCTCGGGCTTCCCTGGTGGCGCAGTGGTTGAGACTCCCCCTGCCGATGCAGGGGACGTGGGTTCGTGCCCCGGTCCAGGAAGATCCCACATGCCGTGGAGCGGCTGGGCCCTTGAGCCATGGCCGCTGAGCCTGCGCGTCCGGAGCCTGTGCTCCACAACGGGAGAGGCCACCACAGTGAGAGGCCCGCGTACCGCAAAAAAAAAAAAAAAAAAATCGCTCCTCCGTGCTCAGCTTACTCCCCCCCCCCAGCCCCCACCCCCATCCCTACCCACAGGCTTGCACCCAGCACCATTTGAGAACCACCAGCTGGGAAACACCATCTCAGTGCTAGATGGGGACATTGAGGCCCAGGGGGCGGCGGGACTGACTCAGCCCAGGGGGCAGCATGCACAGAAGGGGAGGTTCAAATCCCAGCCCTGCCCCTCTTGGCCACTGGACCCCGCACTGGCTGGAGCCTCGGTTTCCCCTCCTCACAAAGAAGCCCTGGGATGAAATGAGATGCAGTACTAGAGCAGCCAGCAAGGAGCCTGCTCCACAGTGGCGCCTAAAACACTGCGGCTAAGCTCACTCTCAGGGTTCCCAGCTCGCTCTTCCCCTTTCCTGGCTTGGGGAGGACAGTGGGTATTGTTTCTTCTGCATTTGTGTTTTTCAAGCAACTTTCCCATCCTCCATCCCAGTTGGTCCCTCCTACGGGGTGGGTGATGCTATGTCCATTTTGCAGATGAAGAAACTGAGGCTCAGAAAGGTTGTGTGACTTGACCAGAGTCACCCGCTGCGTCGGCCCATAGGAGCTGGACCGGCCCCAAGGCTGGGTCTGTGTGACCAGGAATCCAGGTGGCTTCCGTGGGGCCAGACTGGATGAGCCCGGGAGAATTCTCGAAGACGAGGACAAGTGTCCTGGGCCCTCGGGGGAAGCTGAGGACACCCACTCCCTTCCCAGCTTCAGAGTAGGAGCCCGAAGATAAGACCATCTACGGAAGCTGGCCCCGGGCAGAGATCAGCTCCCCCACCCGGAGCCCAGAGCCTCACTGTCTAGGAGGACAAGGGTGTACAGGCCCTGCCCGCCATCCCCCTAAAAACACCTGCGGAAAACAACAGCAGTTTCCACCGTGCTGAGCGCCTTATGTCATCAATACCCTTTCTGACAGCTATGGGATAGGCATTATTACCTCCACTTTATAGAAGAAGAATCCAAGGCTCAGAGAAGCCAAGCAGCTGGCCTAAGGTCACACAGCCAGTCCGTGGCAGAGTCAGCATTCAAACCCAGCTCTGCCGACTCTGAGGCCCTGCTCATCACCCTGCTTCCTGCTTCTCTGTTTCTCTCCCATGCTCATGCAAACTCATAGAGGAGCTTTGAGCCCCTCCCTCTCTGAACCTCAGCCTGTCCACCTGTAAAATGGGGAGTCAGCTTAGATCAGGGGTTGGCTTTTTCTGGAAAGGGCTTTTTCTGAAAAGGTTTTGCAGACCAGCTGGTCTCTGTCTCAACTACCCAACTCTGCCATTACGGCGTGAAAGCAGCCACAGATGCTACGTAACCGAACGTGTGTGGTGGCACTCCAGTAAAGCTTGTATTTATGGACACGGAAACCTGAATTCCATATAATTTTCATATGTCACATTATTTGCCTTTTTTCCCCCAATCGTTTAAAAATGTAGACATCATTCTTCACTCGTGGGCCACATGAAAACGGCATGTAGGTCAGTAGTGGCTGAGGGATGCAGTCAGAGGACCCCTGTCTCAGACAACTCATCTCCGTGCTCCTGGAGATGACAAGGTCCCCGCCTCTTTGGTGGAGTGACTCCACTGGGTGGCTTCTGTGAATGGAACCTGGACACCCAGGTGAACATGCACTCCTGGGCCCCCACCTGAGCCAGGAACCAGAACCCCCTCCGTGGGTCCCCCTCCCAACGCCCAAGTCTCCAACGCCACGGGGCCCTGCCCTTTGCTCTCAGGGGGCCTCTGAACAGACTCTCCGGGCTCAACCAAGGGGTTCAGGAGAGGGGAAGAAGGGGGGTGAGGAGGAGAGATAAGGCTTGAAAAAGACAGGAAATAGAGTTGATGGAAGAAACACTGGAGGACCATGAAGAGGTGACAGAGCCTGGCGTGGAGATGGGGGAGGGGCACGAGAGGCCTAAGAAAGATGGGGGTTGGGGGGAACGGTGTGAGACAGAGGCTGCCAGCCAGGACCTTACCTTGCACCCTGAGGATGTAGTACCGAGCAGCGGACCCTGCAGGGTTACTGGCTGTGCATTCGTAGAGGCCACTGTCACTCAACTGGGCCTGGGCCAGATGCAGGGAGCCTGATGGGAGGAGGCAATGCCTGTGGGAGTGAGGGGCACTGGTAAGACCCCAACCGACCCCACCTCTGCCGGAAAGGCCCAAGACCCAACTTGAACCAGCTGCCTCCTCCAGGCAGCCTGCCAGGACTGAGGCAGTGTCCGCCACCCACCCTTCACTCCTCCCCCTGCCCTGCCTCCACTTCCCCCAAACCACCAGGCCAAGGCCAGGTCCCCTCCAACTTGCGTAACAGACAAAGAGCACTAGGCTAGGAGTCCGCTGGCCGGGTTTAACTTTGAACCCTTCCCAGCTGGGTGAAGCAAGTCCCTTCACCTCTTGGAGCCTCCATTTCCTCATCTGTAAAATGGGCATATTAAGAAGTTCTGTGGCTGAGGCTGGTGAACAGATTCCACGTGGGCTCAGCCCAGGGCCTGGTACCTAGTCGCCAGTAACTCTCCCTCCTCTAATGCACCTGCCTACCGTTCCTCGACCCTGCCCTGAGAGTGGGGATGAGGCCTCATTTGGAGGCCCCCCCCACAACGGCTTCCAGGGAGAGGCTGCAGCCCAGAGGCCCTCTGCGTCTAAGTGCCAGGTCTGGCCAGGCTCTGAATCCAGGGCTTTTCAGTGTCCTGTTGTCCGGCGTTGTATTGGGCCCTCAGGAGGAAGTTGTAGAGGTCCCCCATCGCTGCACTCCCCAACCTGGCCCACCTTGCTGAAGTCACCCGGCCCCCATCCCACAGGGATCTGGGACCCCCAGCCAGGCTCCTGCAGCTGGGCTGGACCCGAGGGGGCCTCTGCAGATATGATGTCACCAGCCCACATGTGCTGGCTCCGTGCAGTCCCTGCCCCCGTAGAACTGAGTTGGCAGCTGCGGCCACTGGCCACAGCAGGGCCCCAAGTGCAAGCAGCTGGCACGGGGGCGGGGAGTGGGGGTGGTAACCTCAAGGGCCAGCCCCTCCCCCGCCTATGCTCATCAGGGTACAGCTGGGCTCCAGTCCCGGTCTCCACTCCCCGCTCTGCTGAGTCTCAGATTCCTCCTCTGCAAAACGGGGATGACAATAGCCCCCATCTCCCAAGCAGGTGCTAGCCAAGTGCTGGACGTGCACTTATTAAACAGGTCAATATTGCTGGCAATTCACTCTCTGGACAACCACGGGGGACTAGCTGTGCTCTGCTGGTTTTCCGTCTCCCCATATGTAAAGTGGGCTTGTAATCCCCCTACCCAGCAAACCCTTCGTCCAGTTTGCCCTGAGCTTCCAGCAGGCACCTGGGGCAAGTTCTCTGAGGACAGTTGTGAGTGATATACCAGGCAGTGGTCTCTAGAGCCCAGGCACTGGGCTGGGACAACCAGGTCCGACCCTGTTCTGCCACGTGCTTGCTGTGTGACACTGGGCAAGTCACTTAACCTTTCTGTGCCTCGGTTGTCTCCTTTTGGAAAAAAGAGACAACAGTGGTACTTAGCCCTCATAGGGTTGTCTGGAGAGCTGAAAGACCTAATTCACGGCACAGTGCCTGGAACAGACGTACTCAGCAAAGGTCAGCTGTTATCATGGTGACGACAGCGCATCCATAACGATACGCAATGCAGTTTTGCATCGTTTAAAACTCTTATATAAATGGCACCACGTGTATGTGTGTGGGTCGAATTCATTCACTTTTCACTGCTGTATAGTAGTCTGTTGTAGTCTGTTGTGTGATCGTACCACAACTGGATTAATTTGTTCTCCTTTTGGTGGGCATTTAAACATTCAGGTTTTTCTTTCCTCCCTCCCTCTCTTCTTTCCTTCATTCGTTCTTTCTTTCTTTCACCACCAGAGTCCTCTGCACACTGACGTATGTGTCCCCACGCACAGGAGCAGGCTCACACACCATCAGCTCTCACAGGTAGAGTCCATCATTCCCCCTTGTAGAGCAGGGCTTCTTATCAGAATCTTCCAGCGATATGTGAAACATACAGATTCCCAGGCCCCGTCCAGAGACTCTGATCTGTGGGGGGAGGCTGGAATCGGGGTTTTACCAAGGTCCTCAGGGGGACCACCCCTTGGAGTACTGCCCCAGGACACAGGGAAGTGCCCCTGCCCTGAGAAGCAGCCCAGCGGAGCAGATGGGAACAGGTCTTTGACAGCAAGTGGCCCCCGCATCCACCACCATTCGGCCTCTTGAAGGCTGACCTTGGGCCAAGGACTCCGTCTCCCTGAGCCCTGGTGTCCCCAGATCCCCAGGCATCTTATTTGCCTTTGTATCCCCAGAACCTAGCCCAGACCTGGCACAGAGCAAACCCCACTCGGACCAGATATAGGAAAAAGGTATGGGGCCTGGGGCAGACCAAACAGGACCTAGAGGTCTAGGGGTTGCAGGGCAGCCCTTCTGCACCGCCCCCGCCCCACGCGCCCGGCGCTCTCTCTCCACATTCCCAAGGCTCCTTGGGGTTTGGGGGCTGCAGCCCCGGGAGGGGTGTCAGGGGCAGGGGGGAGGTGGGAGGGAGTGGGGGGAGCGCTGCCGTGTGCCCTGTGCCTGTGGTGTAGCTATAGCAGCAGCCTCCCCGCTGAGGCGAGAGCAGCCAGATGGCTCCGTGTGGCGCCAAGATGGAAACGTGGAGAGGTTCGAGGGGAATTTCCTGTTTCTGGCCTCCACTGCGCTCGAGGCTTCACTGTTGGCTGTGAGTATCACACAGCTATGCAGGTGATGCGGGACGGCGAGGGAGACCCACCTACCCTGCCGCGTCCCCCGGCCCTATGAGCTCCAAGGGGGATGTATCCGCCTGGAGAGACCAAAGGGCATCTGATAGAAAGTGCAACCCAGCTTGGGGTTCCCTCTCCAGCTCCTCTGTGGCTCGGGGAAGCTGCCCCTGCTGCCCCAGCCGGACCCCTTCTCTCACTTACACACTCCTGGAGGCTTTACGGCATTTAACACACCTGTAATCACCTGTCGCTGTCTGACAGCTCCGTGACGGGAGCGGCCAGGTTGCCCAGGTGGTTCCTGCCATGTTCCCAGCGCTTAGCACAGGTGCTGGCCCACAACAGGTGCTCGATGAATATTTGATGGCAAATCCCAGCTGTCCCTGTCCATACACGCACCCCTTCCCACCTTCGCTCACACTGTTTCCCACACCCCACCCTGTCTCAATGCTGCTCTCCTGCCCCCAGACCCCCTTCAAGGCAGCAGAGCCTCTAGCTCCTCCATGAACCCTTCCCTGACGAGGGCAGGCAGGTTACACCTCCCCTGCTCTGAGTTCCATGGAGCCGAGTTCAGCCAATTTCTCGTACATTCATTCATTCACTCATATGACAAAGAGCCACTGGGTTCAAGGTGGGCCACCGGGGTGAAAGAAATGCACCCCGTCCTCCGGCTGCTCAGAATCTGGGTGGTTGGCCTGCGCCCAGGCCCTCTTGCTGTGTCCCATGCTCCCCCTGCTGCCCCCGTTTCTAAAGGGCCCATCCAACCTCACTGTGTGAGCAGAGCCTTCTGGGCGGAGGCTGTCCAATGAATGAACAGCACCCCCTGCGGAACCGAGCCCACCAGAGGCTGATCCTCAACCACGGCACGCGGTGCAACAGCGCTCAACAGACGTCCACCACGTGCAAATACATGCTGGGCGCTTGTCTGCTGGGCCAGAGTGGGGTCTGAGGCTACAGCAGGGATTGCCCATCCCCCCCACCCCCAGCACCAGTCAGCCTGGACAGCACCTTCAACCACCAGTGGCCACTCTGACCCTGACCCACACCATAGACCCTTATAAGGAAGCCCCAAACGGAAACCCCAAGCTGGAGCAGTTTAGGAAGAGGGGCCTGATATCAAGGAAAGGGCCAAGCACAATATATGAGCGAGGGGGAGAATACACATCCTCTGAGCCCGTGCAACATAAACCCAGAGATGCTAACAGGTGACAGCTGTCTACACTTGAGCGCTTCCTATGCGCCACTGCACAGCTAAGCACTTCCGTGCACACTGTCACTTGAAACTCTCAACGGCCAAACCGCAGATCCTGCTATCATCACCCCTTTTGCAGAGACCCAGCCACCAGGCCAGGAATCAGATGAGCTATGAAGATCCCCCAAGGTAAAGACCCCACGAGGGGCCCCTGGGCAGTCCATGCCATGCCACTCGCTTCTAAGGAGGAAGCAGCTTTTCTCCCGGATCGTCAGAACCCAGCTGCAGCCCCCCAACCTCTCCACTGGGCCATGAGAGGGAGTGGGTGTGCCGACTGCCCTGCAGCAGCCTCAGGGTGCTCTATCCTCTCCCTGTCCCCTCCCCTCCCCCGGATGCGGCTGGTTTGGCCCTGTGTGGGACCCTGGCCGGCTGCCCCCGGGAGCCAGTGCTGAAGCCAGGAGTACTCGCAGCTGTCCCAGATACACATCAGAACCAGAAACAAACATTGTTGCCTAGCAACACCACCTCGCCCCAGCATCCCTGGGCTGAATCATGGGACCAGAGCCACTAGGCACTCTCTGGCCACCATCGCCTGTCCAACCCTTTCATTTCTCAGACGGGAAGACTGAGGCCCAGAGAGGGGAAGGGTCTTGCTCGGGTTCATTCAGAGAGTTGGGGGCAAGGCTGGGATGGGACCCTAGGTCTTTTGCTACCTGATGTCACACACAGCCGGAGCCCATGTCTTCTCTCTCCTAGACAGTTTCGGCACAGTCCTGGGCACATGAGATGCTCAATAAATCCTGCGGACTTCAATTCTGAATTCACAACTCAAATGGCCCTTTCACAAACAGCAGTCCCACAGGGTAAGAGGCACCCGATAACCATTCCCAGCCTTGGACTCAGCCATTGGCTTTCAGGACTATACCCCAAGGAAATGACCCAGGAGATAAAGAGAAGCATTTGTGCAAAAATGTTCCAACAGCCCCATTTATTACCGCCCAAAACTGGCAACGGAGCATCTGCCCCAAACAGAGAAAGAGCTTAGCAACGATGAGAGCTGAACACCCTGGAACGTTCGTTATCTTGCCCTTTAAATGGAAAGCAATGACGTGGGCCAGGATGAATCTAGAAAATGGGTAAATGTGGAAAAATATCAATGATAAGGGCAGAATGGAAGAGGCACTCAATTTAATTCTCTAGAAGCATCTACAAGAACACACTGGAAGGGGTCATGGACACAGGTGGGTGGTTTAGAGTTTCATGGGTACTCAAGCTCCTACTGTTTTCTTTCCATTAGGACTTTCTGACTCAGGAGGTCAAGGCTCCCTGAGTTCAGAATACTCTCTAGAATCTCCAGAAAGAGCAGTGGCCTGCCCGACCTTGGCCCAGAAGCCTGATATGTGTGTGTCCACGTGTTCTCATGTCTGCATCTCTGCTGTGTCTGTGTGCACGTCCACATGTGTTTGTATCTGTGTTTGTGTGAGTGTGCGTGGCCGTGTGTCTATGTGTGTCTGTGTCTGTCTGTGCTCCTGTCCATGTGTATTCATGTCTATATGTGTCCGTGCATGTCTGTATATGTCTGTGCATGTCTATGTGTGTCTGTGGGTGTGTGGGTGTGCATGTTAGGGCCCAGCCCGGGAAGTGAGATCAGGATCCCAGTTCCCTACACCCCATGGCTTCTGTTTCCCCCTCAAGGCACTGGGCATGATGCCGCTCACCCCACCCACCTCCAGGATGGCCAGCAGGAGAAGAGGGCCACCCCCCCCGCCACCCAAACAGAGATGCAGGAGGCCTCAGAGGCTCGGCCACGTTGTGGTTCTCACCCCTGATTGCACCAGAGTTACCAAGGAGCTCTGAAGAAGCACCAGTACTGGAGGTCTGTTGGTGACCCTGACCGCAGCCCTTGGTCAAGGTTGGCACAGGGTCGGGAAAGAGAGGCCCCGGGCAACCCGAATAGGTTCAGGCCTTCCCCCATCCAAGGACAGAGAAGGGGGCCACCGCAGAAGAGGGGGCAGCTCAGCCAGCCAGAAGGAGCACAGAACCTGGAGGTAGACGAACACCCACGACTCATCAGAATAAGTTCTCAAGCTTCCAGAACGGCAGCTTTGAAGCTGAGCCTTGGGGGTCCCTCGGAGGAGGTAGAGGGGAAGGGGAGCAGACAGACAGCAAAGCTACCCCCGCACCATCACTGCTCCCTGTGTGTTTCCCATGGGTTTTTAAAAACCTGCATCTTCTGTCTGAATGGCTGTGGGACTAAGGGGAACTGTGTGTCCGGCAGAAAAGGGAGCTTTGTTCTGCGTGGGGAAGCTGTCAGATGCCACAGGGAGAGGCCCAAAGAACCGCGGGGACCCAGAGCCCGCAAATGAAGTGTCAATACAATCAAAGGTCTGTGAGGTTATTCACAGTCGCCAGCAAGTGGAAACAGCCCAAGGGTCCATCAACTGGTGACTAAATCAACAAAAGGTGCTCTATCCAGGCAACAGAATATTATTCAGCCATAAAGAGGACCAAAGCCCTGACACCTGCTCCAACACGCAGGAGCCTCAAAAACACGATGCTAAGTGAAAGCAGCCGGACACAAAAAGCCACAGAGCGCACGATTCCATTTACATGAGACGTCCCGAAGAGGTTGCCGGGGGCTGGGCTGGGGCCGGGCAGGGATGGGAAGCGGCTGCCAATGAATGTGGGGACTCCTTTTGTGGAGGAGGGTGCTGGAAATGTTCTAAAGTTAATTGTGGTGATGGTTGCACAACTCAGAATTTACTTAAAAACACAGAATTGGAAAGCACGCCGTTTATACCTCAATAAAGCTTTTCCACTGAAAGAAGTTGGTGAGAATTAAGTAACACATAGGGTGATGATAATTTTTGAAAGGTGGAAATGATGCTTTAGTTTATAGCAGCAGCAGGAAAATGCTGTCAAAGTGATTTTCCGCCACTGACAACGTACTAAGCATCGCTCATCCATCACTGTATCGTGAGAACAGGGTTTCAGCCTTGTCCACTTCACAGGTGGAGAAACGGTCCAAGAGGAACCAGCGGCCACCTGAGGCCACACGACTAATACAGAACCAGCCGGGATCCACGCTCAGGTCTGACGGACTCCAGGGTCTGAGCCCTTCACCCCAGCCCCACCCTCCAGGCATATTTTCCCACCTCACGTAGGTGAACTCCTGGAATCTCAGAACTCTCAAGAGAAAGCCGCAAGCCAGCACGAAGTGGAGGGGGCCAGGGGAGAAGGGACAGAGCAAAACTCAGGATTGCAAAAGCAGCTCTCACAGATTTACGGCTCCCGGCTGATCTATTAACGCATCACAACAAGGAGGGGTGAACAATGGCGGTGTGCCATTTCGGTAACAAACCATAAATAAACAAGCACCCGCCAGGCCAGGCGGCTGCCCAGCCAAGGAGCCAGGACCAGCCTTTCTGCGGAGAGATGCAGGCTCCCCAGACGACCACTCCCTCCCCCACCTACACGACCTGGGCTGCAGAGACACCAAAGGGTGCGCAGATGGGGGCAGCACAGCGCCAGCCCAGCCCCAGGACCCCAGCCGCGTACAGGCGTGCAGGCTTCAAGGACGGGAGGGCGCACCAAACAGATGATCTGAGAGGTAGAGACCCATGTGTGGGTGTCAGGAGTGGGATCTTGCACAGCAGGCTGCTCTGAGACCTCCTCCACCTGGAACTTCTCAAAGGCCCCGCCAGGGCTGATGTCACCAGCCAGAGCTGCCCCCTCGCCACAGCCCCGCTCCTCGAGGGTCAAGGGTCCCAGGAGTCTGAGGCCTTCTTGTCTGGAACCACCCCACCCGACACCCCTGCCTGGGGGGGTGCAGCCAGGCTTTGAAGGATGCCCAAGCACCTCCTCCCTTTCTGCCCACTCTCAGGATCCCTGAAAGCCCCGCTGCCAGACACCTGGTCTGCGGAGCAGGCAAGGACGGCACACGTGTCTCGTTCAGGAGGCTGTCTCAACCGTGGCATCACTCTTTCCTAGCTGAGCGACCACAAGCAGGTCACCCCACCTCGTTGAGCCTCAGTTCCACTCAGTTCTGCTCTGCTGAGCAGATGGAAGGCGATCCTGCACGCAGCGCCCCTCGGCCGTGCGTGAAGCACTGCGTGCGTGTTATTTCAGAGGCCTTCCCCCTCTGAAGGGCATCCATGCTCCCTTAAAGGTCAATGGCCAAAAGTGCTGTGTGTGTAATCGGATTGCATGCCCCTGGGGGTGTCCACAGGGTCCCACACACTGGCCGGGTCACTGGTCACCTGGAGGTCAGTTTCCTCAAACCCCAAGCTCTGTCCATCCCCAGACCCAAGGCCCCGCAACTGGGGTTACCTGTCGGTGACGGGTGGCACAGGGAGGGAGTCCTTGGCCCAGGTGACCAGTGGGGGTGGAGAGCCCTGGGCTTCGCAGTCCAGGGTCACCTCGTCACTGGCCTTGGCTGTGACACTCAGCGGCTTGTCTGCGTCACATGACCCATTCACAAGGATCCTGGGCTTGGCTGTTGGTAGAATCATGCAGGGGGTGTGAACAGAGCAGGGAGTCAGGGGTCGCGGCCCAGAGGGGACCAGCATGGCTCCCCCAGGAAGCTGAGGTGGCACTGCCACCCCAGAGATGCAGAAGGTGGGTGGGCTCTATTATAATGGCAGTGTAGGTTTCAGGGTGGGCTCAGATCCAATGGTTTCCCCTAGTCATACCCCACCCCACATGTCTACCCCATCCTCCCGCTGGAAGCTCATCTTGCTTTGATGACCCTGACATGGTCCCTCCTGCCCCAGTGTCCTCCTCTTGCTTCTCTCCATCCTGCTTCCCTTCCCTGGGGACATTCTGGCAGGCTCTGTCCTCCCTCTCCTCTCTCTCCCTTCTCGCCCTTGATGATCCCATTTATTCTCAGGAATAAATGGGATTAGCCATCAGATGCTGCCCAGCTTCCCTTTGTGCCGAGGGCCCCAGGGAAACACTGGTTCCAAACAGTTCAACACACAGTTAATTATTGAATCACAGTTGTGATGGGCACTAAGAAAGGGACATTCCGGAGAGTTCACAGCAAGGTGATTTGACACAGCCTCAGAGATCAGAGAGAACTGAGATCTGACTGACGGGAGAAGTAGGCTGGACCAGGTAAGGGAAGGGCATTCCAACAGAAGGAACTGCACATGCAAAGGCCCTGAGGCAGCATGGATCATTTAAGAAACTGAAAGGAGGCCAAAGGGTCTGGGCACAAAGAGCTGGGGAGAAAGGTGGGCAAAGGGGCTGCCAAGATGGGAGGGGGTCCAGTGTAGGGCCTTGGGTCTTTCCAAGCCTTGTGAATGTGACACCTTCCCCCCATCCGGTGGCAAAGGGCTGAGTTGGAACCACTCTTAGAGCATGCCCACACTACAGGGGACAGTGCTCTGAAGGACAGCTTTGGTCTACATGCCCTTCAGATGTGAGGAATTTAGAGGCAGGGTTGACGAGATGCAAGGAGGATGCAGGTGAGGTCAGATTGTCTATGCCCCTGCCTCAGTGCCTGCCAAGCCCCTCTCCCGGGACAGGGGCAGCCATCACTCACTGTTGACAGAAAGCTGCATCTCCTGGCTGGAGAAGCCCACGGCGTTGGTGGCTGTGCAGACATAGGCCCCTGCATCCTGGGCAGATGGCCGGGCGATGACCAGGGTACCATCCTTGCTCACATTGTAGTGGGGATCCCTGGAGGCCAGGGCATTGGTTTCCTGTGGTAGAGTCACAGGTGACATCAGCAGAGCCCACACCCCACGGCGATTTGCATCATTCCTCTTCCCATGATGCACTGGGCCTACCTCTCTGGTTACCTTTGTGGTAACAGGCTTCACCTACCTTGGTCCAGGTGACGGTAGGGGTGGGCACTCCTGAGGCTACACAGGGGAGAGAGGCTGGAACACCTTCATTGGTGATATGGTGGGTGGCAGTGGGCTGGATTCTAGGTGGCACTTTTAAAAACAAACCAATTTCATAAACCAAAGTTCATAGCAGCATTATTCACAACAGCCAAAAGGTGGAAACAATCCAAACAGAGGGTGATGGATAAACAGAATGTGGTGTGTACGTATGGAATATTATTCAGCCTTAAAAAGGAATAAACATCTGATACCTGTTACAACACGGAGGCACCTTGAAAATATTACGCTAAGTGAAATAAGCCAGACACAGAAGGACAAATACTGTATGATTCCACTTACACAAGATACCTAGAACAGGCAAATTCATAGAGACAGGAAGCAAAATGGTGGTGGCCAGTGGCTAGGGGAGGGGGAAACGGGGAATTGGTGGGTACAGAGTTTCAGTTTGGGAAGGTGAAAAAGTTCTGGAGATGGATGGTGGTGATGGTTGTGAAACCGTGCCCTATAGGGTTAAAAAAACCCATCCTGAAACTGTGCCCCATGGGATTAACAGAAATTCCTGGCTCCTCTTACAGCTTGCTAACAACCCCTCTGCTTGAGCCGCCTTCACTTAGCAAGCTCCCTTAATTGTTAGTTCGTTGCAAATTGCAGACCCTCCAAGCTTCATGTAGCCTAAACAATAAGATGTTTGTCTGAGTTGTTTTCCAGGAACTTGGTGTCTAGTTCGAGCTCAAGCCAGCTAAGACTGGTTGGGACCACAGGCCCTAAAACTGGGCCTGCATCAGAGGGCCAAGGACCCCGCCGTCAGATCATGCTAGGCGCCTCCATTTTTGAACATGCATCCCATGAAGAAGCAAGTAACCCAGATACGCCACACAGAACACTCATTACCTCACCTTTTCCCTACCTGCGATCACCTTTCCCCACGCCTAAGACCACCCTGCTTCCTTATCCCATAAATACCCCAAGCCCCCGGGCTTTGGGGAGGTGGACCTGAGGCTTGTTCTCCTGTCTCCTCGCTTGGCTGCCTTGTGAACACATCCTTTCTCCGCTGCAAACCTCGGCGTCTCAGCCCTTTGGCTTGCTGTGCATTGGGCAAACGAACCTGGTGGTACAACAATGTGAATGCCACTTATGCCACTTAATTTATGCCACTAAACTGTAGGCTTTAAAATGGTTAAAATGGTAAGTTTTACATTATGTATATTTTATCATGATTGTTAAATTTTTTTTATTTTTTGGCCATGCCATGTGGCATGTGGGATCTTAGTTCCCCGACCAGGGATCGAACCCGTGCCCCCTGCAGTGGAAGCACTGAGTCTTAACCACTGGACTGCCAGGGAAGTCCCTATTTTATCATGATTTAAAAAAAAAAACAAAACAATTTTAACAGAAGAAGACAGCCACCACTGCTGTAAATTCATGCCCCAGATATAGGGCAGCCTGTGTTTAGGAACAAGTTGTACCGTTTCTTAACTATGGGACTTTGGATAAACCACTTAATCTTTTGGTACCCATATTCCTTGGTCAGCTAAAAAGCTAAATTAACCCTAATTCCCTGCTCACTCTCTGGGGATGGACGGATGAGAAACGGCAGAAAATAGTGTTCACAGGACACAGTGAACTTGAAAACAAGTGCAAAATCTGTCCTGGGCGCCATCCAGATCTGCAGGCATTAAAACAGGGCGGGAGTGGGGGATGTCTCCAAGAGGAGCAGGGGAGGGGGAAACGGGCATGGAAAAACCAGAACCCGGAGGGAAAGCCAGAGGCCAAGGGCTCTGACGGTAACACTCAGTTCCTTTAGGGTGGGAAATGCCCTTCTGGATTTTCCCAGGTGGCAAAAGCCAGCAAGTCGATTAGCATTTGTTGAACGGAAATGAAATTAGCCAAGAGAGACGGGCTGGATCGCCACTGCACAGAGGAGGCTGTGCGGCAGGGTGGGAAGTTAGGGGGTGAGGCTTTCTACAGAGGCAGCCTCTGCTGATCCTGTGACTTGGTGAGTTACCTCCATCTCGGAGCCTCAGCTTCCTTAACGTCAAAGAAGCGTGGAGTCTTTTAAACCCACCTCTTGGAGCAGTTAGGAAAATTAAGTGAAACCTGCACACAACCTCTCAGAGGTCTGGCACATGACACATGCCCAACCTTTGATCGCTCTTATTCATTGGAATTATGAGGAGACAGGACAGCTGGGTTCTAAACCCAGCCTCTTCTGCACCTCAGTTTTCCTCTACAAAATGGGGAATGATGAGTTCTTCCCGCTCATCCCTCGGGGTTTTAATAAAACAAGTGAAACAAACAAAAAGAGGATATTAACATATGCGGTAAATGACAAAACATAACCAGACTTAGTTTAAACTTCTTGTTTAAACTTCTTGTTAAAAAGAACGGTGGTACCTGGTGGGTGGGTGAAGGGAAACAGGGACTCTCCAACGCTGTGGGTGGGAAAGTAACTGGGCAAAATACACGAAAAGCCTTAAAAATGTGCAATCTCTGTGAGTCAAAACTCAATTCCACAACGATACTTTATCCTAGGGAAAGAATTGGTCACGTGGGCAGAGGTGGAGCATGAGGATTTTTTTGTTGCCAGACGCGCAGGCTCAGCGGCCATGGCTCACGGGCCCAGCCGCTCCGCGGCATGTGGGATCTTCTTGGACCGGGGCACGAACCCGTGTCCCCTGCATTGGCAGGCGGACTCTCAACCACTGCGCCACCAGGGAAGCCCAAGCATGAGGATGTTTATCCCCAGGTGTTCATGCTGGTGAGAAACAGGACACTAGGGGACAGGTTAGACACTCCTGGCTCATCCAAACAGGGGACATGCAGCCTTAATCCACTGCTTCTGAGTATTACTGACAGAAAAGAGTCATAAAATATTGTCACAAGAAACACTCAGGTTGCAAGACAGTAATATTACCTGGTTCCAGTTGGTTTCTAACTATTTCTATGTATGTGTACACAAAGGATTTATACCTAATTTATATAAAGAATATATATCATGCAAAAATAATTTATATGCAACATATCTAAAGAGTATATATAATGTATATATTATATAAATATATACAGTGTGTGTATATGTACATGTGCAAACTCATGTGTGTATAAAGTATGAAAGATACACACCAAAACGTAAAATTATTCTGGTTCTTCTTAGCTACTGGTATTAAGGGAGGTTGCTTTTTGTTTGGTTGGTTTTGTTTGGGGTTTTTTTGTGTGTGTGGGGGGGGGTTGTCCAATCTCTAAATTTCCTACAGCGAGTATGTACTATTTGTGCAATTTGTCTAAACAGAGATGTTCAAGGTCAAGCTCCCCCCGGGTGCCCTCCCCCATCGCATCCTGCCCCCACCACCCCGGGACTCACCCTGGACAACCAGCCGCACGTCCCTGTGCTGAGAGCCGGCCGTGTTGCTGACCAAACAGGTGTACCTCCCTGCATCCTCCAACAGCGCCTGGTCAAGGTGGAGACTGCCATCTGCTCGGACGGAATGCTGGCTGCCCGGTGGGAGCTGGTGAGGGCGAGGAAGCACCAGCTTGGGCCGAGGGCCCCACTCAGAGCCAGCTGAGAGGGAGCACCCCAGAAACCTCACCGCCCACCAGGCCAGCAGGGAGCAGCCTGGACCGAGAGGCCAGGGGTTTGGAGAGGGTGGGGGAATCTGGGGGGGGGCGGTGATGCTCCTACCCCTTCCCTGATATTCATCCACCCCCCCACAGACCCTCAGGGCCAGGTGGGCCCGACCCCCGGCCCCCCGCTGACCCCACTCTCCCGGGGCCAACTGGTCCAGGGCAAGACACCTGACCCAAGGGGACTGATGGGAGCCTCTCCCAGGAGTGCAGGGTTGGAGCCAGAGCCTTTACTAAGTCGGGGCTGAAGCTCCAAGGCCCTTGCACACTGAGGCCACAGAGAGGAAGGACAACCCATCTGTGGGGAGAGAACAGAGCCATGCAGAGCGGAGCAGAGGTGTGGCCGCATCAGATGTGGTCCCAGAGAGAGAAGCAGAGAAAGCCACTCCTGATGGGTGCCCACGTCTGTCCCCATCAGGACTGGGGTGGGGCAGGTGGCGCTGGTCCAGAATGGGGCCTGGGGCAACCTCTATAAAGATGTCCAGGGGCTTCCCTGGTGGCGCAGTGGCTGGGAGTCCGCCTGCTGATGCAGGGGACACGGGTTCATGCCCCGGGCCGGGAAGATCCCACATGCCGCGGAGCGGCTGGGCCCGTGAGCCATGGCCGCTGAGCCTGCGCATCCAGAGCCTGTGCTCCGCAATGGGAGAGGCCACAACAGTGAGAGGCCCGCGTACCGCAAGAAAAGAAAAAAAAAAAAAAAAAAAAAAGATGTCCAGCCAGTCCATCCTTGGTGAGGGGCCCCAAAACCTTTCCACCAGGCCTGAGCCCGCTTTAAGCCTCCCTGTCCCTGTTCCACGAACCCAACCTCACATTCTGCACTCCGGTTCCGGGAGAGGCTCCTGGGCTATCTCGGTACCAGGCCCTTTCAGGCTGAGTGAGCTTGAGGGGGGCTCTGCTCCTTGCACTCGGCAGCTGGGCAGGCGCAGGTCCACCCAGTATCCCCACTGAACTAAACGAGCTCTGCGTCTCCAGCCACTTCCTGTCCTGGTGTGGACAAGGCCCAGGGCCACCCCTCCCCACGTGCCCATCGGATTCTACTGAGGAAGGCTCCTCACCGCCCCAGCCTACGTGCCCAGGCAGGGTCCTCCTCGGGGTCATATCTAATTACACAGGCTGCGGAAGGAGTCACCCACTCGAGCAGCCTCGGCAAAGCCTCCCTGCTCCAGGAGCTGGACCCTGTCTGCACTGCATCAGGGACTGGAACAACAGGCCCGGGACCAGGGCAGCCACCTGGTCACATAGTCACTGCCTCTCTGGGTGTCCAGCGTCTGCTGTCTGCTGGGGCGACAAGACACAAGGACCGCGGGATGTCTGAGGATAGGCCAGAAGGATGGAGGAAAAGGGAGAGGCAAAGGAGTGAATGGCGGAAAGGAAATAGAGGGAAATAAAGAAAACCAAATGGATGGGAATGGGCGAAGCAGCCCCTGTGCACCCAGCAGTGTGCCAGGGAGCCGGGGCAGATGCTCAGCTGCTCAGGTCACGTCTCTGCCCTGGAATCATCCGAACGGGGGTGACGAACGCATTGCGTCTGTGCCCCCGCCCACAGCACTAATGATGCACAAGCTCCTCTGGCCAAGGACTCTAGAGGGTGAAGGATGCTATCAGTGCGTTATCAGAGAAGGTTCTGGAAAGAAGCAGGAAGGAAGAGGACATTCCAAAACAGGGAAACCGCAAAGCAGAGACCGAGGTGTGAACGTGACAGCGCCCTCCTCCCCTGCACCCAGAGGGGCCCTGCACTCACGGGCTGGCCAGCCTTGAGCCAGCGCCTCTCGGGGCGGGGCCTCCCAGCCAGGATGATGCAGGGCAGGGACACGGGCTGCCTCTCCAGCACCCGGACGGTGGAGGCACTGCTGGCGATCTGTGGAGGTGCTATCGGGAGAGGAGACAGTGTGGGTACACGAGACTCCTGTGGGTGGGCATCCGGGGGACAGAGGCCCCCACTCCCCACTGTCTCCTCCCCAGGGAACCAGTGGAAGCATCAGGATTGGAGACCCTAAGGGTCAAAGGGCGCACTTCTTGGGGCACACTGCCCAGGAAGTAGGGGTCCAGATGCTCCTCCTGGAGAACCTGGCTGTGGACACACCTGTCCCAAAGGATGGGCAGTCATGGGGGGGGTGTCTCTGAGGGTGCCTGGTGTCCCCCCCAAACCCTCCTCTCCAGATCCACCAGCGAACCATGTCCAGTCACAAGGAGGTGGGCCTCTGCCTGGACCTTCCCGAAGACATTTTGAGCTTCACAGACATACGGGGCCTGGTCTTCAGGAATCACACCTGAGGGGCAGGAAAGAGGCAGGGCTGACTGTCAGAGCACACCACGGCTCCAGCCCCCACAGGCTCCAGCTCCCCAGGTGCAGACGCGCCCTTGTCACAGTCTGGCCCTGCGGAGGTTAGGTAGGAGGGCTGGGATGGCAGGGAGGAGAGGGATGGGGGATACAGCCAGTCCTTGGAAGGGTGAGAAGGCCTCGGCTTGTTCCTGTGTAGCATGGGGATAACTTATCAATAAGTGCACGCTGCAGTGTGACTGGGAGGGGTCAGTAGATAATGCAAACACAGTGCTCAGCATCGGCCTGGCACATAGTAAATAGGAGCTGTAGTAGTGACGATGGTGACGGTGGTGAGGACGATGGTGGTGGTGGTGGTGGTGGTGGTGATGGTGAGGATGGTGGTGACGGTGGTGAGGACGATGGTTACCACGTATGACACTACGTGTCAGGAACTGTGCTAAGGGATTTACGTGTGCTATTCACGCAATAGCTCCTTCAGGTGGCCTGTTACTAAACCCAGGTGCTGCGTATTGTCATTGTCACTATTGTGACCAGTGCAGAGTAGTGGGGTGACGTGACCAGAGTCACCCAACTGAAATATGACCCTGCAACAGCCTGACCTATGGTCAGCACTGGGGGTCAGGGCCCTGCTCCCGGCCACCCAGTCTGGGGGCTGAGGGTGTCGGAAGCCATTCTGTCTCCCCGGCCCACCCTCCCTCAGCCCCAATCTCTTACTTTCAAAGAACAGCACTCCTGAATCGGGTCGCCCAGTCGTGCTGCCCTGCCCGGGCCCCAGTGGCTGGCCATCTCCACGGCGCCAGGTGACCATAGGGGACGGGCGGCCCGTGGCCCGGCACGCCAGGAGGGCGCTCCTCCCCAGTTCCACGGTGACATCCTGGGGCAGCTCTGTCAGCTGGGGCGCATCTGCAGGGAGGTGAGCGGTCAGCCTCACCCAGCCCCCAGGGCACTGTTCGGAGGCCTCTGCCTCCCCTCTGGTCGCTGGGGGCGTTTCCCTCTTCCAGCCGCGCCCTCATGAACCTGACTCATATCCAGGGCTCCCGGGGCCAACTTGAGTTTGGCAAGTCCACCCTGAAGAGCTCCTGAGGATGAGGAGAGCAAGTGCCCTTTGGCAGGGTGAAGTCCTCACACCCTACGTGGGGTCTCAGGGACCCCGCTTTGCCCAGCCATACGGGGGAGCAACATTCCTGCTTCTGCTCTTTGCACCTCCTGGGAAGCCCACCTCAGAGGGGCTGCAAGTCACCCTCAGCCACAGGAGCCCCACCAGCTCTGCGCGTCACCTCCCTTGCCCTCTTCCTGGGCCACGGGGGCTTCCTTTCACGGGTCTCCTAGACTCCGGCAACGATTTGCCAAAGAGCCAACTTCGTGGGAGGTTCTAGCTCATCTTTACCATGCTTCATCCTTCTCTGCTGTTGAACGTGTTGTAAGAAGCACATAAATCTCTACTACAAAATCAAAAGAAGCCTATAAAGAACTTGATCTTATACTTTATGGTCCAAATGGGACACTTAAGAGTGAAAAGAGCCATATTAATAATTACACCAGGATAACAGATGCAAACAAGGGCAGCCCTGCTGACCTGAGTTATAAAACATCCAAGCAAAAAAAAAAATCCAAGCAACACACGAGGATTTACCTCCTTAACTTTTGCTCCACGCACTCTAAATCCCATGCCCTTCCACAAGGTAACCACTGTTAATGGTTTGTAGTGTTTCTTCCAAACATTTTTTCTAAGCATTGTCTTACTTTTATGATTGGGAGGGGGGCGGGCATGGAAATAGGTTATTTCCCAAAACAGAAGCTCACGATCCTTTCCACCTTTCTGCTGGCCAGAAGCAGGTCCAATGCCAGACAGGTCCAGGCCCTGTTCCCTGTGGCTTCTGGGCACTGTCCTCAGGTCCCTGTCCCCAGACCCGCAACCAGGAAGGTCTCCGGCCTGTTTTGAACCCATTGCGTCCAGCATTGTGGAAAAACCTCCACCTCTTTTGTTCTTGCTGTCTCTCCCCAGAAATCTCCCCCATCCATCCAAATCATGACATCAAATTTCCCTCTTGGCCTCAGGGAGTAGGGAAGTTCCAGGGAGATAGAAGCACAACTTGGAAAATCACTGCAAGGAGGAAGACAGTCTTGGACCCAACCTCAGACACCACCCGCGAGTTGCTTTTCTTCCTCATTTGGGGCCTGGCAGCTGCCTCGGCTCAGAATCCAAGAAAGTCTTCCATCCAGGTGCCTCAGATGGCGTCACTGGTCCTGCAGAGCCTCGGTCCCGGGGGCAGAGCTTTGCTATTCCCCTCTTCCCATCCTGAGCAGAGCCGTGGCTCAGCTCCAGGACCAGGTACCCCCAGAGCCTGCCTCCCCAGCTCTGCCCAGCCCACGACAGGGCACAGCTCAAACCTCCCTCCTCCAGGCAGGCCTCGTCCTGAATTCCTCCCCTGAGAGAGGACAGCTGACTTATAATAGTAAGCAAATAACATGTACAAAGGGTAGCATTTGGAAAACCTACTAAGTGACAAGCATGGTGATGGTGCTTTTAGAGTTCATTCATGGCCTCAATAAACTCATGAAGTGGATATTATCACAACCCCATTTTACAGATGGGGAAACTGAGGATCAGAGAGATTAAGGAACCTGCCCCAGGTGCAGCTCAAAGTCAGTGGCAGAGCTGGGATCAGAGCCTAGGTCTGGCTGCTGCTAAGACCCAGGCTCTCAGCCACCGCACCTGGTACCCCCTAGTACTCAGGGGTAACCTGGCATCTCTTCCATCTTCTTTCAGAGGTGAATCCCGACTCACATCCTGCCCAGAAAGCTGTGACTCCGTCTCCTGTGCAGCCATCCCCCTGCTCCTCATTGAAGTCCCCCAAATAAGGCGGGACCTCAGAACCCTGTACACCAGAGCTGAAGGTCCTCTGGTCTCCTCATTGTGCAGATGGGAGACTGAAGCCCGAGGGAGGGGCGGGGCCCACCCTGATCCTGCAGCATGTTGGGTGTGGGGACGGGTTCCCAGCCCCACGCCCTTTCCAGGGTCCCATCGCAAGGCTCAGCCGCCTCTGCTTTCAGGCTCGAAGGCCCCTCCTCACAGACTCAGGTGACCTTCGGCTGGGAGGGATCGTGAGCTGGCCTCACAGCCACCAGATTTCCCCGTGGACAGCCCTTTCTGCCTTGACCTTGGACAGGTTTCCGGGTCAGGAGCTGCGAGTGCCCAGAGGCAGCCAGACATCACAACAGCTGCCGTGCTCCCTGGAGAGGCACAGGTCTCATCACCTGACAGCTGCAGCGCTTTTGCGGGGACGCAGCTCTGTGCGGGGGAACCGGAACACCACGGAAGACAGAACAGCCCCACCAAGGACGCCAGCCACCAGGCTGGGAGGGGGCAGGACAGGAGGGTGTGGCCAAAGCTGAGACTTCCTTTAACAGCATTGCTGGGCCACTCCCTCCACCCCCAGGGATTTCCCAGCAAAGTGAAATTGACAGAGGTGATGCCGTCCCTCCCTCTTACTTGGGCCCCAGGGCAAGGGACACCAGCCTGAAGGCCTGAAGCCTGGGCAGGGCCCCCCTGCTGCCCCTGCCGCACTGGGCATCGTGGATGAACCCCTTGACCACTCTGAGTCTCAGTTCCCCAACCAGAAAGAGGTATAACTATTTTCACCCTGGTTCCAGTATCTGAAAGTTCCAGGACTCTTTACCATTGTCTGAAGACCCCGTAGCCCCCCAGCCTCCTCCACCATCCCCCCGGTTCCTGTGGCTCAGAGCGGTGGGGCAGAGCTGGTGGGGATGCACCAGCTCAGGAAGGAGAGTTTCAATCAGTCCTGACTCAGTTCGGTCAGAAGACGGAGGGCATCTCAGGCCCAAAGTCTGTGTAGACAGGCAGGGTGGCCACGGGAGAGGCTGGCCTCAGGCCCTGCCCTGCATTTAGAGGGAATTCCAGGGTATCTGTGAATGAGACAACGCTGGGGATGGCCTCCACATCTGCCTCCCGGGAAGACTCCTTTCCCCATAGAAAGATCATTCAGTCGAGCCTGGAGCCACAGCCCCATTGGCCAGGGCTGCAGGATGACTTTCCTCCCTAAAAAAGTTTTGGTTTTTTGTGTGTTTTTTTGCGGTACGCGGGCCTCTCACTGTTGTGGCCTCTCCCATCGCAGGGCGCAGGCTCCGGACGCGCAGGCTCAGTGGCCATGGCTCACGGGCCCAGCCGCTCCGCGGCATGTGGGATCTTCCCGGACCGGGGCACGAACCCGCGTCCCCTGCATCGGCAGGCGGACTCTCAACCACTGCGCCACCAGGGAAGTCCCCTAAAAAAATATTTTAAATGATATTTTATGACTGTTTATAAAGACAAACACAATCCGGATTCGTTTTTAATCTATTTATTATTCTTCACTGTTTTCTTCTGATGGCAATAAAATCAGAGCCCTGTCCAGCAGCCCTAAAAGTATCACGGGCTCTGGGCCCTTGCCTGTTGTGCCTGATAGAGAAGCCACCCAGATACTGACCACACTGGCCACATAGCCCAGCTCTGCTTCTCTCCTGCTCCCCCAGGCTAGCCAGAGAGTCTTTGCTCCCACAAAAGCACACCCCCAGCTCCCCTGCTCACTCACCCAGCAATCAGGGGCTTCCGAGTTGGGAATAAGAAGCAGAGACTAAAATGAGAGGATAGAAAGAGGGCTGAGTGAACACCCATTTAGAGAGGAATCCAGCAGGGCAAAGGGAACTTAGCTCAGGGCAGTTTTAAAGTAATAGAAAGAGTGGGACTTCCCTGGCAGTCCAGTGGTTAAGACTCAGTCTGTACTTCCACTGAAGGGGTCATGGGTTCGATCCCTGGTCAGGGAACTAAGATCCCGAACGCTGAGTGGCGTGGCCAAAAAAAAAAAAAAAAAAAAAAAAAAAGTAATAGAGAGATCACTGAGCTCCAGGAGCGGTGCCGACAGCCGTGTGATAATCACTCCGCCTCACTCTGCCTCGCCAGGCCCTTGTCAGCCTGGTCCAGCCCACAGGCCGTGTATTGATTAGGTATTCTATTCAAGCCCTGAGTGAAGCACATTATCTCATTAAATCTCTCAAGGACCTTGTGAACAGCCTCTATCAGTATCATCCCCATTTTAGAGATGATGAAAGTGAGGCTCAGAAAGGTAAATAACTTGGCCAAACAAGCAGCAGGACCAGGACATTGATCCAGGACTCTTATCAGCCAAATGCCAGGTCCAGAGGGGATGCAAAATCACCTCGCAGGCTTGGTCCACAAATAAGGCACCTGCTGGCAGTACAGGAGGAGGCTGCCATCCTCCCTGTGCCACAAATACCACCAGGAAGCCAGTTCCCAGCTGAACAGCAGGAAGTGGGCACAGTGCCCACGCGTTCTCAGCCCTGGCAGGCTCTGCCAGCCTGGCCAGGAAGGCTGCAACACAGCTGCCACCCAGATGGGCAGGAAATTGAATTTCCCACCACTGCTGCCAGGCCAGCTCGCCCCAGACACACAGGTGTTGGGCCACTGTCCATGCCGTCCCTGACCTCAAGGCCAGAGGCCACCAGTGGCCCCGTGCCCCAGAAGCCTGCCTCTGGGATGCCAGCCATCCCCCCCCCCACCTCTCACCTGGGGAAATGGCCCCAAGACCAATGGCTAACAAGTGAAGGAACAGGCATGTCAGCCTGGGCCCCAAAGAAATAAGGTTTTGCTGGACAGAAATTAGACACAGAGCAAAGGATGACTGCTTGTAACAATGCCAAGGGCAGCCCTCCCTGGAGCACCCTCTCTGCTCACCCAGAACCTACTGACTAATCACAATGACAGTGACATTTTTCAGAGCCCATTGTGTCTGAGGCCTTTCTTATCTCTCACTCACACAACATCCAGAAATATCTTGCAGGTGAGGAGCCCGAGGCTCACAGTGGGGAAGCAACATCCAAGCCCTCCTTGCTGGGAGCATCAGGATCAAGTCCAGGGGCTAAAGGCCCGGACCCTGGGCTCAGATCTCAGCTCTGCCACTCACCAGCTGTGTGACTTTGGGCAAGGCACTTAACCTCTCTGTGCCTCGTTTTTTCCATCTATAAAAGGGATAATGTAGAATCCATCTCAAAAGGTTGTTATGAGGATTATATGCTAGTACATGAAATGTGCTTAGCGCTGGCCCGGCACGTGGCAGATTTCATGGAAGACTTATTATATTTTTATTATCAGGCTCTAGGCCTGTGGCTTTCCATACCCACCCCACCCCACCCAAGAGCTCAGCCACACAGTGCACTCTAGATAGGGAAAGTCTGAGCACATCAATCTCCTCCTTAGAAACCTCTTACCGCCTCCACAGAACAAAGCCCAAACTCCACCAGGCTCCCTAGCCCAAGGCCGGGAGTGACCCACAACTGGGCAGCTGCCCCGGCATCCCCTCCCCACCCTCTCTGTGCCTCACTCGCTGCCTTACTCCTCTTGCCATGGGGAGATCGGCACATGCTGTTCCCTCTGCTTGGAACACTGTTCCCTCTGCCTGCAACACTGTTCCCCAGCTCGTCACCTGACTGTTTCTGGGTTCAGCTTAGACATCACCTCCTCCAAGAAGCCTTCCCGGCCTCCACTGCTGGCTTAGCCCCCTTCTCTGGGCACAGGACCCAAGGATGCCACTTCCAAATTCTCAGTACACTGAGTATTCTAATGGTCTGTTTACCATCTCTCTTCTGGACACCAAGAACAACACAAAGGCAGATGCCATTGTAGCCCCAACACAGGGTCTGGGGCACAGGGCCTGGCTACAAGGTGACCACATGTTGGAGGAATAGCTGATGGAACAGATGGGGAGGATCCCCAAGCCTGAGTTGGCACCATCTCCCCCAGGGCCAGACCCTCCCGATTGAGCCTCACTGCACTTCCCTAGAACTCCCAGCACCTGTCTTTCCCGTCATGGCCACAGTCAACCCTCAGAGTACAATCTGCTCCGGCTCAGCACGCCAAGGAGCTGTGCCCACAACTTCCGAGCAATTCCCAGTGCCCAGGATCCAGGCCTGGAACTTAGACATCATGACAATCACAGCCAAGGCCATGTACCAGCCACAGAAGACTTCAAACCTCCCATCTGTAAAAAGGGGATAATAGCTTCTCCCTTTATTAAGCACTCACAATGGGCCAAACCCTGTGCTGAGCATTGTGTATCTGATTTCACTGAAGCCTCACAGCCACCCAACAAAGGAAGTAGTATGGTCAGCTCCATTTTACAGATGGGGAAACTGAGGGTCAATGATTTGACCAAAGCACATAGATGGTAAGTGATGAAGACAAGACTGGAACTCAGGTCTCAGGGATGACGACACCCATGCTGGAACCAAACTATCTCTGTGATGGGCAGTGACCGCTGCCTCTTGGGATTCTCACACTTGAGTGGTCCCTCCCACTCACCACATACCAGTGTTGGTCTGTGTGACCAACAGAATATAGCAGAAGTGATGGTATGTCACTTCCAAGACTGCGACTGCTTATAAAGACTGCAGCTTCCACCTTGGACATTATCTCTATCTCTATCCCTCTTGACTCACTTTCTCTGGGAAAACCCATGTCACAAGAAGCCTTCTAGAGAAGCCTATCTGGGTAAGGAACAGAGGCCTCCTGCCAACAGCCACATGAGTGAACTTAGGGGTGGATTCTCCAGTCCCAGTCAAGCCTTCAGATGACCACATCTCCGGCCAAGGTATTAACTGCTATCCCATGAGACACCTGGAGCTAGAAGCACCCAGCAAAGCCACTCCCAGAATCACAGAACCATGAGACAATGGATGCTTATTGTTTTAAGCCACATAGTTTTAAGGCAATTCGTTACACAGCAAGAGGTAACACATATACCATCTCCCTCTAAAATCCCCATCCCACGTGCTCTGGATCCAAATGATGCAAACTCCCCACTGGCAGGCGACGTGGTACCACTCTCTCCTCCCTGCTCAGAAATAGGGCAGGTGGTGGGGGACGGGGAAGGGGGAAGGCAGGAGGGGCAGGGCAAGTGGGGACAAGGTGTACACTCACGTCCAACCTCCAGCCGGATTTCTGCAGAGGCATCGCCCAACTCATTGACAGCTCGGCAGGTATAGACGCCAGCATCCCTCTCCTGAGCCACCGGGATTCGCAGCATCCCAGAGCTGGAGCCCTCAGAGGCCAGAATCATTTCAAGACCCTCTGGACCAAAGATGAGAAAACATCAGGCAGGTACCCATGGTTACCACAGGAGGCCAGGGTATCAGGCTGCCTTCCTGACCCTGGGTTCCTGCAACTCCACAAAGCAGAGACCTTGGAGGGGTGCGGGTGAGGGAGGGATTTCCCCCAGAATCAGGACCCCTATTGTTTAATGAGTACAGATTTTTAGTTTTGCTAAATGTAAAGGGTTCTGGAGATGGATGGTGGTGATGGTTGTACAACAATGTAAATATACTTAATGCTACTGAACTGTATATCTAACAATGGTTAAGACAGTAAATGTTATGTTAGGCGAATTTTATCACAATTTTAAAGTCAGCACCCTTGGGTCCAGTTCCCTGAGCTCCTTTGTTGACCACGAGTGAGTCTCAGCCTGTTCCCCTGCATGCGACAGGCTCATCACCCAAGAACTCCTTGCCTGGGCCTCCCTCCTGGATCCCCACCGTCTGCTCAGGTGCAGACTGAGGCTTGGATCAGCTCTGGGAGGAGCCCAGGGTCACGGAGATGACCACTCTCCCCCCCAGTTCTGCCTCTTTGAGGCCTTATTCTCATTTCCCTCGTGCACTGTTCCCCCACCCCAACTCCAGGCCTCCCCCTCCTGAGGCCTGAGGGACCACGCTGAGTCTGAACTCTTTTTACAACTTAATATTTTACACTTAAAATTGTGCTACATACATATACATAACACAAAATTTTACCACTTAAAGCATTCTGAGTGTCCAATTCAGTGGCATGAAGTACGTTCACATTGTCATGCAACCGTTCCCACCACCCATCCACAAAACTTTTTCATCTTCTTAAACTGAAACCCTACTTATTAAACACTAACTCCTCATTTCCCCGTCCCCCAGCCCCTGGCAACCACCATTCTCCTTTCCGTCTCTATAAATTTGCATATTCTAGGCATCTCATATATGAGATTCCACTCAAATAACTGGAATCATTTAATACTTGTCCTTCTGTGTCTGGTTTATTTCACTTAGCATAATGTTTTCGAGGTTCATCTATGTTGTGTCAAAACTTCATTGCTTTTTTCCAAACTAAGAAAAATTTTTTTCCTTTTACTTTTTTACTACTTAAATACACCACACTAGAGCAAATGTCTCTGAAAATATCATAAATAAAGGATTTTTTTCTCCATTCAGCAAATTAGAAGCAGGGGGACGTTTCTACACTGCAGCTGCTATGAGCCTGACTTTTTTTTCTTTCGTTTTTGTTTCTTTTTCATTCTTTTCTTTTTCTTTGCCGTAGGAGTCAAATTAAGAAAAAATTTAATTTAATTTTAAATAAAACTCATAAAATGTATTATCGTAACCGTTTTTAAGCGGTAACTGTATTCTTATCATTGTACAGCTTGAAGTTCACTCCTTTTTAAGGCTGAGCAACATTCCATTGAGAGATCCCCCCTTTATAAAGGGGCTCCCAGGCTGGGCTGGTAGAGCTCTCAGCCACCACAGGCAGTGACCTGAGCACAAAGTAAGGAGTCCTGAGGCCTCTGCCACCACTAGCTGGTGACCGTGGACAAAATGCTCAAACTCTGAGCTAACTCTGCCTGTCAATGTCAAGGTGAGACTCTGACAAGATCACAGACAGGTGCTGCAAAGGCTGGAGTGCATCCAGGTGGGAGGTGCCTGTGCTTGAGAAGGAGCCCAGTGTTCTGCCCCTGGAAAGTCTGAGGCAGGAGCCCCAGGACCCAGGTCCACTGGTGTGGGCGCAAGAGCAGCTCCTGTTCAATCAAACTCCAGCTCAGCGTCTGGCACAGACAAAACCCTCTACACTCGTTAACTCAGGAGAGCCTCAGAACAGCCCTCTTAACGTTACTGCTAGCTCTCAGATAACCACATCGCCATCGTCACCATCATTAAGAACACTGAGCCCTGCCCGTGCGCCAGGCTCGTGGTAAACAATTTGCACACGTGGACTCATTTAATCCTCATACAACCACCTATCTTTGACTTTCCAGCTAAGGAAGCAGGCTCAGAGATACCAAGTCACTTGTCTGAGGTCACCCAGGGGAGCCAGAATTCAAGTCGAGGTCTGTTCTAGATCCTTCTCCTAACCACGGAGCCAACCTGCATTAGCTGCGTGGACGCTGGCCTGGGGATGGGAGTGGGGCTGCCAGAAACGGTCCTCTCTCTCCAGACACCCCATTCGGAGTGCCCCCCACGACCGTCCTGGAAAGCTGACCCTCCAGGGCCCCAGTGGGATCGCCCACGGGCCGCTCCCCCCACCCAGTGTACCTCGATACCAGATGACCCGGGGCGGAGGCACCCCGGACGCCTCACACGCCAGCACGGCCTCCTCCCCGACGGCGGCCAGCACCACAGCATTCGTGGCCGAGACGGACGGTGGGTCTGTGTGGGGAGCAGACGGGGAATTGGGGACCAACCCACAGACTCCCTGGAGAGAGAATGCAGCTGGGGGAGGGGCGGCGGGGACAAGGTGGGGCTGAGCACCTGCCTCCTCCCCAACCCCCACCAACCGGGACAGTCACCCCAGAAAGATGTAGCCTCCGCTGGTTTCTACAAAGCCAGTTACTCCCGGGACCAACCCCCCGTTTTGTTCCTCATTGATCTTGAGATAAAAGCCGAAATCCTACAAGGTTCTTAAAGGCCCTACAGGGGCTGCCTGCCCCGCCCCCGCCCCCTCACTCCAGCCAGCCTCCTTGCAGCCCCTTGGGCAGCCCAGACTCATTCCCACCTCCAGGCTTTTGCCCCACCCGATCCCTCTGCTTGGAACGTTGTTCCCATTCCCATCTACGGCAGGGGTCTGGTCCTGTGTGCACCAGCCGTTCCCCTCTCTGCCCAGGGGCACGTCACTCCATCACACCACCCTGCTCTGCGCTTGTTCTAGTATCTTCACCATCTGAAAGTACCTCATTTATCTGTTTGCATGTTTGCTTTGTGCCTCCCCATTAGAATATAAGCTCCACCTGGATGGAGACCCTGCGTTCACTGCTGTAGCCCCAGTGCCTGCCACAAAGTAGGTGCTCAGTAAGTATCTGGGGATGGGAGGGAGTGAGGGAGGATGGGCTGGAGATCCTTCTCCTGCAGATACCCTTGACCCGAGTACCTGCATAGTAGAGGGTGACCGTCTTCTCGTCTGTGCCAATGTCATTAGCAGCCTGGCAGCTGTAATTCCCAGCATCCTCTGGGGCCACTCCCTGAATGATCAGGGTTCCCTGGGCATCCACGCGGACTCTGGAGTCGTGCCATGAAACGTGTTCAACAGCAAGGGGCTGGTTAGGTCGGGTCACATGGGGTTGCCCCAGTCCTTATTAATAACAAATTAACTAACGACATCACTGGTGACACCATTCTACCCTGACCGCTTGCCCTGTGCCAGGCTGTGTGTTCAGCACTTTACATATGTTCTTTTTTCATTCATGGGGCTCAGAAAGGTATGGTGACTTGCCCAAGGTCACACAGCCTGAATGGCAGAGGCAGAATTCAAGTACAGGTCTGTTGGATTCTGCAGCTGTAGCTCCTGACCCCTGAGCCCACACTGTTATGTTTCCCAAGTGATGTGTCTCCTCAGCCTCAAATCAGCCCAGGAAGAAGGCAGGGCAAATGCTACTCCCCCATTTATATTAATAGTTAAGAAGACTGAGGCTCAGAGAGCTCCCCTGGGAGTCCACCTGTTGCCAGTCCCAGACCTCCAAGCCCTGAGCCCTCACCTGCTGTCCTCTTGCAGGGCATGACCCTCATGGCTCCAGGAAATGTGGGGTGCAGGGTACCCAGAGGCCGAGCAGCTGACCCTCATCTCCATGCCCTGGGAAAAGCGCTGTGACCGGGCGTGGATGCTGACCTGTGGGGCCTCTGTAGTTCAGAGAGTGGACAGGTGGGGAGGAGCTTGTCAGAGCAGTTGTGCTGTCCCAGGCACCCAGCCCTGGGCCCCCGGCCCCTCCCGGCAGCCACAGCCAGTGTAGACAAAGGAAGCAGAGGTCCCAAGGGGCCTGCATCCTTGGGAGCAGCTTGCTGGGGAACTGGGGAGTGTTGCCAGGCAGCCTCCCAGGCACATCCGCAGGCCACACGGGGACCTGAATTCCCAGTACCACCCCCCCCCAGTGGGAGCCCTGAGCTCCCTGGATTTCTGCTCTGAGCTGAGCACCTTGAAGAGGCTTAGGGAGTTGTCGAGATGCCAGGGCTGGAGACCTGAGTGGACCTCAAGGTCTGCCCAAGTATTGGCTGCAAACGTAGGTTCTATCCTGGCCCTCGGAAAGCTCACAGTGCAGCAGACTTGTCAGGCTCAAACAGACGTCGTGGGCCATCTCATCTAGACATGGCAAACACGCCCCTCCCATACCAGTGGCCTAGATACGGCCTCAGAATCCTTCTCAACACACTCTAGGCAGTCAATCAAAAGTCACTAGCATAAGGGAGAAAACTTGTTCCAACACACTCACTTTTACACTTGGGGAGATAGCACCCCAGGGAGGAGGATCTGTCTAAATCCTGGGTGGACCTAAATTCTAGGTTAGTACCTAATCCAGGCACCAGCACTCCCGATGTGGGTTCTTCCCACTGCCTCCTCCACCCCCATCTGGTCGGCGCTACCCAACCCCTGCCGAGCACGTCTGATCTCTGGGCTTTCGGAAGTTTCCACTGTTCCATCTCCGTCCTGCATATTGAGAGGGGTAGGTAATGGAGGTGTTCAATGGCAGGGGAAGAGGACAGGACTCAATGAAACTGGCTTGGCCGACAGCAGTAGAAATTTAGGTCAGATATGAGGATGAAATTCCCAACAGTGAGAACCGCTACACTTAGGCTGGAAGGCTACAGAATCCTCTTCCTCTGAAGGTTGAGAAAACACTGAAAGGGCTGACATTGCCTGCCAGAGGTGACATCTGGGCAGAGGGATGGATTGATGGGCTTTGGAGGGAAATGCTAGGTATCGTGTTGAATTGGGAGGACAGCAGCCTCACCTCGCACCAGGAGCCAGACGGACGCCCTCGTGACCCCGTTGGAGTTGCTGGCCATGCACTGGTACCGCCCGCCGTCACTGGGGGTGATGTCCCTGACCTCCAGGGACAGGTTGGCCAACTGGGTGACTCTGCCCGTCGAGGCCGACAGGACTCGCCAGTCCCGGACCCACGTCAGGTTGTAGGGGGTCTCGCCCAGGACCCGGCAGGACAGGATGGCGGTCTCTCCAGAGGACACGGTCACGTTGGGGACAGGGACCACCTGCGGCGGGGGGTCTGCAGGAACAGGAGTACAGGAGGCACTGAGGGGTTGACACAGGGAGGGGGCCCTCCTGCAGGCCCTGGTGGTGTCCAGACCCCGGAGCCCACTGCATTCCTCAGGACACATCAGCCAGCAGAGCAGTTCACCAGCATCTGCTCACCATGCCCGGACGGCGCCACCACACGGCCATCACACACCAGTCGAGGGGGCTGCGTGCGTGCGTGCGTGCGTGCGTGCGTGCGCGTGCGTGCGTGCTCGCGCGCGCACACACACACGCACACGCACGTGGGCGCCTACCTTCCACACAACACCCAACTGCAATATTTAGCAAGAGCTACACCACTCTTCACACCCTTTGAACCAATAATTCTGCCCTGGGGGATAAAGCCTCGGAAATCACCCTCAAGAGGGAAAGAGTAACAAGTATAGAGCGATTCTCTGTACAAGTAGCAGCCAAATGTGGAACTAAGGAAGGCCATTGCCCCAAAGGAGGAAAGAGCTAAGAAACCCTCCCTCTCAACAAGAAAAGGTCGTAAGAAGTGACAGGTCAGAGACCGTCTATCCAGGGACAGTCTGCAGGACCTGCAGGAAAAATGCTGGATCCACATGTCAATGACCATGATGTGCAAGTATACTAATGGGGAAATTTGACTCCAGACAAAATTAAGTAGTATTAAGGCATTACTTATTATTCATTTTATTAGGTGTAATCACAGAATCTATTATATGGGAAAATCTATGTTTTTAAAAGAGATACATACTGAAATGTCAGGATGCCTACGGTTTAGCTTAAAATAGTTTAGCCACATCTGTGATAACCTACAAGAGAAAAGAATCTAAAAAAAGAATGAATATATGTATAACTGAAAATACATATATTCAGTTATATGTATATAAAGAATATATTCAGTTAGATGTATAACTGAATCACTTTGCTGTACACCTGAAACTAACTCAACGTTGTCAATCTACTACACTCCAATAAAATTAAAATTTAAAATAAAATAGTTTGGCCATAAAATGAAAAGGCAAGTATGGCAAAAGATTAGCAATCATTAAGTCTAATAAATGCACGTGCAAATTTCCTTATACTGTTCTACTTTTCTGTACTTACCATTTATAGTAAAATATTTGCTGACCCGCTACAGTGTTAGATGACAACAAATCAGGTTGTTTTAAGAACGTGTAATATTATCCCATTTTTGTTAAAATGCACACATAGATAAAGGTCTGAAAGAAAGTAAATCAAAATGCTATCAAGGTCATCTCTAGAACAGAGGGATCACAGGTCATTCCGATCTTTTCTGCTGGTTTATAGTTTCCAGTCTTCCCACAGGGAGCATGCGTGATTTTGTGTGAGTTTAGGACAACTTAGAGCGGCTGATCTCTCCCTGTTCGTTGGGCCCCTTTTCTCCTCTTCAAGACAGCTTAGGTTCATTATTTTAAAAATAAAGCCCATTCATTTTAGGAGGGTCTGTGGCATTGCCAGCCTCCCTGAGCTCAATGGTGCCACGGCGGCGGGACCTGGAAGCATTAAGGGTTGGGAACGACGGGATGGACGGCGGCCCCTGTGAGGGCCTGGCCAAGAGGTCAGGGGTGGGATTGAGGCTGGTGGCGGGGGACACAGTCCGAGCTGCAGCTGAGACTCACAGGCCATTCATGGGTGAAACAGCCCAAACGGGGAGGGGGGGCGGGGAGCCAGCAAGCAGGTGCCATGTGGGCATCAGACTCTGGATGACGGACAGGCCCCAGCAGTTGGCTGGCATGCTTGCCCACAGATGGAGAAACCCTGGGAGGAAATCCTAGAGGGAAAAATCAGGAAGGGGGTGGGGAGGGGATACGCAGACAGGCCCAAAGAGACAGACCTGTGACGACAATCTGGGCCTTTGCTCGTCCGGTCCCAGCCCCGCTGACCGCCGTGCATTCATATGTGCCTTCCTCAGCCTTGGAGGCCCACGGGATCTCCCAGCTGCTGTTCCCTGACCCCCTGTGGACAACGAACAGCTGGAGACGGTCCACCAGCCTCGTCCAGACACTGGGGGGCTTGGTCCCCTGAATCTTGCCCAGAAGGGAGGTCGCAAATCCTCCTGGAGTCTTGGTAAGAAGAGGCAGACAGCCAAGGACATGCAAATCCCATGATATGCTATGTGACTCTAAGTGCCTTCCCCTCTCTGAGCCCTGGACTTCCAACCATAGCGGGGAGGTTCTCAAGAGGGTCCTTCCTGCCCTGACCAGCACAGAGCTGGGCCTGCATGGGTTGAGTTTTCAGAAGCTGAGGAAGGCCCATGGCTCTTCCAGCAGCAGTGGGAGCCTCAGGGAACCACCCTCCCCCATCCCTGGCCAAGCTGGGAGGTGCCCAGGAGGACAATATGACTGAGACCAAGGTCCCACTCCTGCCACCCACTCCCCTTAGATCCCTCCAGGGCATCAGGCCCCCAGGAGCCCTGGGGCTGGGAACAACGGGCGGCCCTGAGCCACTCACTGAAAGTGCCTCTCCTCGCCCAGCCTGGCTCCATCCCGCCGCAGCTGTAGCCAGAAGGGGAGGGCGCTGTGCACAGAGCAGGAGACCACCAGGGGCTGGTGCAGGTAGCCGTGGATCCTGGGGGGCATGCTGACCAGGGGGGCACCTGTGGGCAAGGACCAGCACTCAGGATTCCTCCAGTGACACAGAGACCCACAGGGATGAGCCAGGGAAGAGAAGGCCGGGATACAATCTCTGGCACCACCATCCAGTGGTCACCAAGGGCAGGTCGCGTCGCCTCCTGAAGCCTCAGTTTCCACCTCTGTAAAATGGGGTTAATTGGGTTACTGACCTCATCGTGTTGTTGTGAGGAGCTGGTGAGAGATGGGGCGTGGAAAGCACCTGGCACATGCATGTGGCAGGACCGGCTCCGTCAATGAAAACTCATGGGGTTTTTATGGTTTGTGAGAAGCCTGGCCAGGACGGACCAGCCTGTGCCACCATTTTAGCAATTCTGTGGGGCACAGAAGTCAAACCAGCCCTGAGATCTGACGAAATGCTAGCCAGACAGGACTCCCCAGGGGTGTGGGTAGGGCTGTGAGGCTGCTCGTCTGCCTGGAGGGTCAGTTTTACCCAAAGTTGTGGGAGGGAAACCTTTTTTATTGAAAAGTAAGCATACTTGGAGCATGGCTGTAAATCCAAAATTCACACGCATTTTTGAGATAAAATAAGAGACTTCCACAAAATCTCACAGCTTGGGATGAGCCTCTTGGGACCCCATCAGATGCCACTGCCCCCCTCGCCTGACCCTGGCCTTGGGGTGATACATATTCTTTCCTTGACTCTCGGAATTACTTCAGTGGAAAAGTCTGAGAACTGTCCCCCAGGGTCAGTCTTGGACTGTCCGTGCCTCACTGGGCGATCACGGACGTGTGCTGAACCCTCGCACTGCCCTCTCCCCCATCCCCACCAGAAATGCTCCGAGGCTGAGGCAATGTGCCAGACCTCCTCTGAGCATAGAGCTGGAGGTGGGAGGGCGGCTGGTGACATCATGCTACAGGCTCCCTGCCACATCCCAGGGGAGAGGGGCGTTGGACCATCCAGCCACGTCCTCAGCTGCGTGCACAGCAGCCACCACTCACCCCCACGCACTGGAAGCCTCTGCCGGGCCAACTCCGGCTCCCTCTTCCTTGAGCTCGAAGAGCCCAGGGAACTGAGGCCCCGCCCTCCCCACCCCCATGTCTCCAAACCCAGAGCCTCCTTCTCTCAGTCAAACTCCCAGCCTCCCAGGCCCGGAAAGTAGGGGAGGCACATCCCACCCCCAACCCTGCCTCCACACTTTAATCTACAGCTGACATGGAGACCAAAATCCAGCTCTAAACTCAAAACTCTGGGAGCCAGCTGAAAGAACAGGAGAGAGAAACGGAGGCTGCTGAAATTGCTTCCTGAAAATTCCTCCTCAAAGCTGTAAAAAAAGGCCAAGGGAGGAGAAGCCCAGGGGCCACAGCAGGGGAGTGGAGGCCAGGAGACTGAAAGAAGGGGTCCCAAGCCCCCGACCCCACCCTGCCCCACTCGGGTCCGCCAAGTCCTCCACGTCGCCACCGGCACATTGGCACCCTCCCTGCATCCTTAAATGAAGTGGGGTGACCCCCAGCAAAGCTGATGATGGAGTGCCAGTGTCATCCACCTCAGAACTCCTCCCTGGTCACTGCCAGGGGAGGGGGGAGTGGGCTGGAAGAGGGAACGAAGCCCAGTAAGGAGGCCGATGACCAGTGAACTCAGACCCCACCCCACCCCAGGACCAGAGGCAGATCTGGAAAGCCAAAGACTTTGCCCTGCCCTCTGGGAGCTTCCAGCCCGGATGGTGAGACCTCAGGGACACACGGGAAACCAGCAAAAGCCACACACATGGGAACCAACACAACGTGACCTACAATGACGTCACAGTAACAGCAGCTGTGTGGAGGGTCCCGGTCCACGGTTCCCACGTCCTGTGTGCAGCCTCTTGAATACCCAAGAGCTGTCTTGTTATGTGCATTAGCTTACGGAACCCTTCGAGCAACCCTATAAAATGGGTGACCTTGGCTTCCCCAGCTATAAAATGGGGACACATCTCAGAACCTGTGTAAGCATTCAATGAGCTAATGCATGGCAAGTGCTTGGCCCAGGACTGTCCCACGGAAAGTGTTCAAAATGGTGACTAGATTAGTATTACCATGATTTTGACTATGATAGCAATTATGACTAGGGAAGGGCATACCCATACCCACTGTCCTGCCCACTGCTGTGTCTACAGTGCCTAGTACCATGACCGACACAAAATGAATGTTGAATGCACAGGTGGATGGATGGACAGATAGATGGATGGATGCATGGATGGATGCGTGGATGGGTGGATGACTTTGCAGCAAATCCTTCAGCTGAAAGCTACATCTGAAGCATCTCAGTATTTGGCATAATGCCTTGCAGAGCCTGCTGCCCAGAGAAGTTTAATGAAAAAATATTTCCTAATCTAATCTAATCTAATCTAATCTAATCAGAAGAGCCTTCCGGAAAGAAATAAGCCTCCAAGGGAACCAGGGAGCTGGGAGTGGTAAGAGCCAATCACTCACCTGGGGCCACCCCACGGTAGGAAACTCCAGAGACGCGGAGGAGGGGGTTTCCCTCATGGTCCTTGCCCTTCACCTTGAGGTAGAAGCGCTCCTTGGGGGTGCGGAAGGACGGCCCGCCCCACAGCTGATGGGTGGATCCGTTGGAGAGGAGCCGCATGGGCAAAGTCAGGAGGGACCGCCCTGAGCTGTGTGAGAACTCCATCGAGTCCAGGCGGCCGGGTGCCTGCAGGCCCGTGGAGTTGATCACCAGGGAGACGGGCACCCCTGCAGAGGGAAGGGCGAGGAAGGAGATGCTGCCATCTGTGCTGGGCTCCACGATCCTCCCCAAGCAGGGGCTCTAGGACCACAGTCAGAGAGCAGCCTGCTTGGCCGACCTTCACCCACTCCCTCACCTTCTCTTCCCTGGGCTAACTAATGCTGGGTGGGATAAGGAGAGAAGCGGGGGCTTGCTACTGTCCGTGGTCCTGAAACACCAGTGTCCCTCCAACCCACGGCTTCCCATGGCTACATCCCCTCTACTGTGCAGACTGGGGCGCTCACTGAGCAGAACTGGGAAGGGGTACCCCCACCCCTGCCCCGCCACTAACTCTGGTGCTGGCTGTCGTCAGGCAGGCTCTGGGACCGGCCGAGGTGAGACACACGCCCCGGTTTGGGAAGGGTGACTCCTGCCCATCCTTTCCCCATGCTCATCTTTCCTCTGGTTTCCTTTTCTATCTTGTTGAAATGTACTTTCCACGCTATCCCTGGACAGACAGAACTGGACTTGGGTTTTACAGCCTCCTAAGCTGATGTGGGAACAGTCAGGTCGCTCCCTTTGCAGATGGCTCTTCATTGTGTTTTTCCTCTCACTGATCATAAACCAGGGACCAGAGGATGTGGTCCAGGAAGTGCCTTCAAATTTTTGAAAAAGTGTCAAACAATCTGGAAGGGGCATATACAAATCTAGAAGTCCAGATTCCTTTGAAAAATCAAGTGTGTCAGCGCTGGGCGCCATTCCCATCTTGCAACAAGCAGCCAACGGCATGCAGCAGCTGTTCCTGCAGCCCAGACCCCCACTGTCCAGTTAGCCACAGCCTCGCCCACTCCCTGGTGCCCCTGGCACTGAGACCAATCACTATTTATCATTTGCAATTGCCCTGCTGTTTCTCTGTCTCTTTTGGATGTCTGGGACCCACATCTTTATCAAAAGCAGAAACCAAAGAGGGTCACACCCTTCACCCTCTTCCACTGGAGACTGGCCAGTTTTCAATCCCCACCGTAGCACTTCATGTAGGATTTCTTTTCTCTCTTGGCTTTAGAATAGGAGCTAAGTTTCTCTGCCTCGCGCCCTCCCTCCCACTGGCAAAAACAAACACGACATGAGCAAGCAGACCCCTTTTTCATTTTGAAGATATTACTGCTGGTCCTGGCAGGGAAACCTACAAGGGCTGACAAGAATGACAGACATTAGAGGAGATACAGACTAGAAAGAAAGCCCTAAGGATCCAGCACACACCATTTGGGGTCACTATTCTGTGGTCCAAAGTTAGCCTGACCTGGTCTAGTCCCCCCATCTCTGCTCAGCTGGTCCTAGCAAAATCCTCCGGATGGACCCGTGGCAAGACACCATATTTTCCAAACTATAAATGGGGACCCTGGTCTGGCTACCAGGTGGCATTTTCTGGCAAGAAGCTCTGGCACCCTGAGCCAGAAGTCTCTGCCTGCTCGGGGGCCCAGCTTCCTCCAGGTGGAGCCATGATGGGGTATGTAGGCAACCTCAGAACCCAGTGCGCGGCTTCTCATTGGAAAACTGATCCTACACCTCCAACGTCCCCCCAGGCTATCAGCCTCCAGGGACATCTAAATGTCCATCAGGACACTGTTCCCTTGGAGTGAGACACTGGTCCCCCTTTCGGGGAAGGTGTCCACTCAAGCACCTCGGAATGTATTGGACCAGCCTGATGTTCACTGGAAGAAGTGGGGCTCTGGACAGACAAGTCTCGACAAAGAGCAAGGAGAAGGAGTAGTAAGCGGGACTGCGTGAGGTCCTGGAGGTCTTGGGGGGCAGGGAGGAAGTTCTAAAGGTAAATGGTCCCACGGTCACCTGGGCTGGAGCCGACAGAGGGAGTGCTGGCCCTGGGCGCAGTTCACTGTGATGTAACAGAGAGGCTAGACCCAGCCTCTGCAGACCCGTTCCATAGTCACACAGTCACGGCTCCCCCCAGAGCTCCCCCCACTTCCCAAAGGCGAGCCCCACCTCCGCAGAAGGCAGCCCTGAATCGCCCTGGGGCCAGGAGCACGGTACCTTGCAGGGGCCACTCGATGGTGTGGCTGAGGTCCAGGGAGGGCTGAGTGGAGAAGCCAGCTCGGAAGTCGACGTTGCTGATGCCCGTGATCCTGACCGAATGGCGGCCGCTGCTATAGACCTAGCACAGGCCCAGGCCCACGTCACCGGGGCATCCGAACCCAGCACCCCAGCTCCAGGCAGGAGGCGGGCGACCTGACCCGGCCTGGAGTCGGCAGCTGGAATTCTCCCGCCGTTGCATACAGGTGGGCAACTTACCTGCTCCCTGGGGGCCCAGCACGATGCTCCCCAAATGAAGTGGAAGAAACCCAGCTAGGGCACTGTCCTGAGTAGCACTCTCGAAGCTGCCCTGCCTTTCCCACGACCACCGCCCCCAACTCCCGCGGGTCTGGTCTGTCCCCCTGCACGTCTAACCCCTGCCTTGGCATGAGAGCTCTTGGCTCAGAGATGCTCAGAGTTTGAAGGAGAGCGGTGCCTGCAGTACACAGCACTGTGCCTGGCACCCAGGAGGGGCTCCACACATGTTTGCCTGATCAGAAAGAGTCGCGTCCTCCTGAAGCAGCAGCCTGCCCCATCCCAGGACGCTCTGTCAGGAGCCCAGCCTGCCCCCAGCACCTTGCCGATTAGAGCAGACCCTGCTCCCCCTGCCAGTCCTGTCCCTCTGAGCCCAAGGTCACCCTTGCTGCTTCTGTGCACTCTTCACAGGACAGCTCAGTCACCCACCTGGACACTCAAGTGGTTTCTGTAAGCCCTTCTTAGAAGCTCCCTAACTAACCCCAAACTGCTCCACTTCCTCTCACTGATGCAAGGCGGAATACTCCTCCTCTGTTCTTGACCCTTTACTTCTATTGATATGCCCACATCACTATCCACGCTCCAGCTGTCAGCTTTGCAGGGCCCCAGGCTCCCTGGGGCCAGGCGAGAGGGAGGTGGTATCTCAGGTCGGTGAAGCTGGTCTCCCCAACCCCAGGAACCCAAGGCCCCCTACCTTGATGGACCACAGCCCAGGATGCTCAGGCTTAAAGGCCACAACCTTGGCCGAGTCAGGGATGTTGAGGAGCACGTCGAGGCCCTCGTCCCTCTGCAGGATCCTCCCTGTGGAAACCCCAAGGACCGCTTAGTCCCCAGCCACTTCCTGGGGGTGGCAGCGGCCCACCCTGTCCCCTGGAACCCACAGCGCTCCAAACACCAGCCTCGGGCTTCCTAGAGGAACTGACAAGAGGCCTTCGGTGGTACCCGGGCCTCTATCTTACCCTGATCTCCATCCTCATCCCTCCCCAGGTGCCGGCTGTACCCCTGGCCTCTGGACCTAAATACTCAGGACATCCGCAGAGCACCATGGGGCCAGGAGACCGGGTCCAAATCACACTGACCCTGGGCGACCCGACAAGTCACTCCACCTCCCAGAGCCCCAGCTTCCCACCTCTACGATGTGCCACTAATTCTTGCCCCCACTGACTCTCCAGGCCACCGAAGAGTTCCACTGAGGGAACAAGGGGAAGATGCCATGTGATCCTTGAAGCCCAGGGACTGTCATCATTTTAATTCCCCTTAGCTGGGCTGCTAACGGCCTTCCTGCTTTCTCACCTACCACGGGTACCCTCTCTGCCCTTCACTTGGCATTCCCCCTACCCTCCTTGCTCTTGGAGCCTTATATCCAAACCCCCTATCACCCCAGGGCCTCTCTCTCTGTCCCATTCTGGACTCCCAGCTCAGTCTCAGGGCCAAGGTGGAGGCCAGCCCTGGGGCGCACGTACCCAGCGGGTCTTGGACTTCGATCTCGGGCCCCGGGCCACTCAGGGAGATGGTGACCTCCTTCAGGCTGGGGTCAAAGGGGATCTTCCACGTGTGCTCGCCGTCTTCCTCGTGGTCCGTGGACAGCAGGTGCACCTTGGAGGTCTGGATTGCTGACTCCACCCACTTCAGCACCTGGAAGGCAGGTGTGAGAAGCTGACACTAGCAGGTGCCCATGATGTCTTGCTTGTGCCTGGCCCACAGGAGGTGGGTCCCTAACACGCTGCCAGTTGTGTGCAAAATCCGGTCCCCCAGTGGCTTTTAGGCAGCGTACAGGCTTTCCAGGTCACCTGAGGCCACCCCATTCCCCCACTGCCCTATACTAGGCCCGATTCACACGTCACTACCCTCTTGGCCTGTGGGCTCAGAACTGTGACACCTGAATGAAGGCATCCAGAGGACTCAGCTGGGACAGAAGGAGCAAAGGGTGCCCTCTGCTGGGAAGACTTCTCTCCTTCTTCACATGGCCAACTTCTGTGACACCCATCACTTCCTCCAGGAAGCCCTCCTGATGCCTCCTACACACTGATGAACTCTGGAGATCCGGAATCTCTCCCAGAGCAATGTGGTTCACCATCCCCTGCCCGAGGGGCCTCAGACCACACCCTCACCTGGACACCATGCTCTCTAAGCAGGACCATGTCTCTAAGCAGACAGCAAAGACAGCCCCCTCCTGACCCTTGTCACAACACTGAGAAATCTTATATCCTTTGTTTCTACAACTGCTTTTATTCATTCTAAAATCTTCCTCTTTCAGACAGGTTCCCGTTGAAAATCAGGTAACAGGTAACTCTCTCTCCAAAATACCATCCCACTTATTTTCCTGAATAAGGAAACAATCAGATGAACCCACAACATGGGACACCGTATAATCAATGCCTCTCCAACAGGTTAGTGGCATGAAAAAATGGTGGACTACTTCAGATTTAAGGAAACCTAACAGACATAAGAACCCAATGAAATGCACAGCCCTTGATTAAATCCTGATTTGACATTTTGAGGACAAGCAGGGAAAGCTGAATACGGGCTTGGCATCAGCTGATACTAGCGAAGTACTAGTCATTTTACCAGGTGATATTGTGGGTTACGCTGGAGTCTATCTTTTTTTTTTAATTTATTTATTTTTGGCTGCATTGGGTCTTCGTTGCTGCGCACGGGCTTTGTCTCTAGTTGTGGCGAGCAGGGGCTACTCTTCGTTGCAGTGTAAGGGCTTCCCATTGCGGTGGCTTCTCTTGTTGCAGAGCACGGGCTCTAGGCAAGTGGGCTTCGGTAGTTGTGGCACTTGGGCTCAGTAGTTGTGGCGCACGGGCTTAGTTGCTCTGCGGCTTGTGGGATCTTCCCGGACCAGGGCCCGAACCCGTGTCCCCTGCATCAGCAGGCAGATTCTTAACCACTGCGCCACCAGGGAAGTCCCTGTTTTTACTTTTCTATATCTTTGACACTTCTCACAGAAAATTTTTAAGCAAAAATCAATTGAAAGGAACAAGTATGCCTTTACAAGCATGACTGTAGAATATACCTGAGCAACCATAGGGGTATCCTGTCGCTTACCAGTTCTAATCAACAGGAAGTGACTTCCTGGAATACTGTTTGGAGAAATGTGAAGCCACGTTCAGCCGCAACTAGAAAAAGGTCTGTGATTGATCACCAACGCCTGCCATGGATCTGGAATTAGAACGTGATGTCTGGCATGCTACATATTGGCCATCCTCGCTCGAAATGACAGTCCTCCAGCTCTGCCTACCATGTGATCTTCCGTGGAAGGGAAAGGGAACAGAAGGGAATTGGAAGAATTGCTCGAGATTTGGAAAATAAATATGTTTTGGTCAGACTGAGCTGGAACATATGCGCCTAGATTTTACAGCTAGATTTCAGTTATCACTGGACGAGAATTCTGTGTTCTGAAAACTCCTCTGTTTTTATATTTGGAGCTACTTCATTCTTCTGTTTCTGCCTAACTTTCTAAGGGATGTTTCTCTTGAAAAGATCCCACCTATTTTGGTTAAGAAATGAAGACGAGGCTCTTCATCCGTGTGGAGGTAGATCAGAAGCAGCAGCTAAGGCTCCCAGCTAGAAAGGCAGACAGAAGCTGGTGAAGTAAGTGAGGCAGCTCCCCGACAGCAAAGCAACAGCTCTGTGACCACTGTCCTCCTCCCCCCGGGCCAGGCCTTCTCAGGGGTCAGGAGGAAATCAGAAATGAGCAAAGCTGCCAGGAGGTGGTGGCAGCACCCGTTGACAATTACCCAGATGGGTCACACCCGCTACTGGGTTGCAACTGTCATTACAAGCTCTTTCTAGGATTTTTTGATGGAGAGAAGATGCCCAAGAGCTCAGGCTACTGCACGGAGAGGGCTGAGATGGGACAGGAGGCCAGCGACCCCATCAGGAGGCGGCCCGCCCACGAGGGCTGCCCTGTAAGCGCGTCGCCACTCCAGAGCCGGGGGTGCTGACCCTCTTGCCCACAGCAAGGCCAGGCGGCTGCAGGCCCAGGTCTGGCGGCAAAGCCTTCTGGGCCTGGCGATGGCCCGGGGACTCAGAGAGGAATCGAGGGAAACTTCTGAGCAGACAGCCTTCATCGAGCAAGCTTAATGTTTATTTGTGAAGGTAATGGCTTCCAGATGTTAGCAGGACAGGGGGGCCTGGGAGCCAGCAATGCACTGGGGCTCATCTCTGTTGCTGATGGGGAAAGAATGAGAGAATCTGGCGCTGCTACCCTGGCCAGATGGTTGCCGCTCAGCGGTTCACAGCAGATAAATCATCCCCCGAGGCTCCTCCCAAAGCATCTGACAGTCAGGGTGAGGAAACCGAGAGGGGAAGCTGGGGACGGGGGCGTCAAATGGGCCTCAAGAACCACAGATCAGAAAACTGAGGGCCTTTGACAACTGGGCACCACGGGGCACTGGGCCCAGCCTCTACCTTCCTGAGAACCTTTTCCAGAGAAAGCTCTTACCCTTGAGGGGGCTTTGCTAGAGCTGGGGTGTGTGTGTTCGCAGGTGCTAGAGGTATGGCCACCACTAACCCTCCCCCAGGGCTCCCTGGTACCTGGCCTCATGCAGAGGTCTTCCTCCTACCCTTGTCACCATCTCTCCAGGCAGTAGCCCTCATAACCCAACTGCGCAGCAGAGGAAACAAAGTCCCAGAGACGTTAAGTGCTGTGCTCAAAGTCACACAGCAGACAGGTGGCAGAGCTGCGGTCTGAAGACAGCATGTGACCTTAACCCCCCACCACCCCACCTCCTCTGGGAAGGGTCCAGGATGAGGTCATCTCCAGGGCCTGTGTCTCCTGATCTGTTAATCCAAACCACCTATTAATCTGACCTCCCTTCCCCTTCCCCCTTACTGTCTTACAGGGCAGTTCACCTTTCCCCTGGTTAATGCCCAGATTCTGAGTGATTTGTCATATTTGTACCTGCTGGTGCTGGACAGGGAAAGGGTCTGAGCCCCCAGAATGGGACTTCCCAGGACCCCAGAGGGCTTCAGGATGATGGGCTCTCCCAGAAATTCTGACCGTTCTGTTGGACCTGGGGACAGGACGTTGAGCTGGGTCTGAGCTGGGGGGAAGCCTGTGGGAAAGATGTGCTGGGGCAAGGAGGTTCTTGGACCTAGCTAAGTCCTAATTAAAAATGCACACCTTTGGGGACTTCCCTGGTTGTCCAAGGGTTAAGACTCCGTGCTTCCAATGCAGGGGGCACGGTTTCGATCCCAGGTCGGGGAACTAAGACCCCACATGCTGCGCAGCATGGCCTCCCAAAAAAAATGCACACCTCTGGGATAGGCCCAAGGGGTCACACTGCCTGCCTCCCCTGTCCGTTGAAGGATGGCAAAAGCTACAGGTTACCCCTCCCAGGGGGAGAGGATCTTCACCCTCCTTTAGTTACTCTGGAATCTCAAAGGTGGAAAAAGCTAAACGCCCGAAAGCACAGACACCTAAGATCGATGGATAATCTCTCGGCGCCCAGCACCTAAAGCTGCACCAGCGCAGAGTACGTGCTCGATAAATGAAGGGAAGAGAGAACGCAAAATGTGTCGTTCCTGCCATACTGGACACACGTTGAAATGGTCAAAGAACTGACTACACAGGCAGGGTTTGGGGGACTTTTGCAACTTCTTCTAGCCGGAGCCCCCTTGGCTTGGGCAAAGGCACTGTTCCCTCTCCTGGGGGGATGACCACGGCCCTGGCTGCCCCAGCTACTTTCCCAGGCTTGCCAAATGTCTGGGGACATCTGGAAGGGGCCAGGTACAAGGCATGAAGCTAACGAATGACAGAGCTCTATTCAGGGAGGAGAGGGATCCAGGTCCCTAGCCAGGGGCAGCCAATCCTGGCCATCGGATGTCCTACCACGTCAGACGTGTCCTGCCTGGCCAGGCTGCCACGGCAGAAGGCTGGCACCACGGCCAGAAGCCAGGGGCTCGCCCCAGGTTCCATGGCTCGAGGGAGAGGCTAGGAGAGTCCAGCCCCACACCTGAGCAAGCGGTCCTCCACCGACCCATCCAGATGCCTGACATCTGATTTGCCCCAGCAGGAACCCAGTTCCCGAGCAACTGCCCAGATGGGACACCGCCAAAACAAGGACCAAGCCATCATTCCACTCTGAAATGCCTCCCACCCTTGCTTGGGTGGCTTAGTACCAGAGCAAGCTGACACGCCAAAAGAAATAAATCCTAATGTGTAGCAGAGAACCATAAACGCCATCTTTCAACAGGGAGCGAAGGCGCTAACCTAAACACGGCCCTGGAGATCATAAATATACAACATACCATACCCTCTCCCGGAGGCAAGAGCAGGGCTGGCCCGAGGCCGCAGTGGCCTCAGAGATGCTGTTCCTCTCATCTTCCTCTTCCTCACGCACAAGGGACTCCACGTCATCCATTCACCAGCTACTTACCAAACACCTGCTCCATGCTGGTGGCTGTACCAGGTGCTGGAGATACAGTAGCAGACAGGAACTTAAGGGCCCTGCCCTCAGGGAGCTCACAGCCTAATGGCATTAAATAATCACACAGCTGCAAAATTATGATTATATAAAGCAGTACAGAGAGCTGGGAGAGGGTATGAAAGGAGACTTAATCTCCTTTCGAGGAAGGTGCATTTCAGCTAAGACTGGGAAGATGAGGGGCCGGGGAGGAGAAGCTGGAAAAACAAGCCACACGAGCAAAGGCCCTGGGGGAGGAAAGACACGGGGCACCAAAGAAAGAGCAGAGAGGCCAGCAGGGCGGCAGCAGCGGGCAAGGGGGAGAACACAGGCGATAGGCTCAGAGAGGCGGAGCTCAGATAAGGGTCTGGACCTGTTCCAGGGGACAATGGGGCAGGACCTGTTGGTCAGATTTGTTTTAGAGGATCCAGTGGGATGCAGGACCGGCTCATACAGGCTCAGGAAAGCCGATTATGAGCATCACTTCCCATGCTCTGTGACTTCATGACGGCAGCTTGAAACCAGCCAAAGTAGGAGTATTTACACCATGGAAGTGGGCATTCTTGTTCCTTCCAGAGAGAGATGGTTGTGAAACATTTACCAACATGCCACTGGAAGGATCCCTCTGGCTCCTGGGGAGGAATGGACGTGCTGGGCAGAGGGAAAGCGGGGAGAGACCTGAGCAACTGATGGAGCCTGGAGGGGAGGAAGGGCAGGCACCTGGTCCAAGACCGAGATGAGGACGCAGATACCTGGTCAGCGCTGGGGCATCAGCAGCCCTGCACATCAGGCTTCAGGGCCAAGCAATCCTCTCCCTGCCAAGTTCCCAAGCTCGACTTCCTGTCCCAGCAACACAGCCCAAATCTGATGGCTGCCCCCATGCTCCTCCACCCACTCCTGGGCTCCTCGACCCTGGAGAGAAGCTCCCCCTACACCCCCACTCTGCCAGCCTTTGTTAGATCTATCCTACCAGCCTGGACCTCCTGGGGGACCCGGGCTAAAACCCAGGGTGCTCCTTCAAGCCCTAATCTTTTTACCGGCAAAACTGAGAAACCCACAGCACCTGCTTTGGGGGCGAGTGAGAGGGTTTGGCCAGACGATGCCAAAAATCCCTGAGCACCGGGCTTCCTGCGCTTCCTGCTGTGGTGTGAGCGCTCGGCACCGCTCATCCATGATGGCAACCAACCCATGGGCCGAGCCGCCCAGAGATGCAGCATGTCAGGGCCGGCTCACCTCGGTCACCTGCTGCCTGTCCAGGTGGAACACCTGCCCGGAGCTGGTGGCAGCAATCTCCTCGTAGGCCAGGTAGCCAGGATGAGTACGGTCACCACAGTCCCCCGTCAGCACAAAGACCACCTAGAAGAGAGACAGGCGGCCTGGCTCATGGTTCCTCGGCCACCTTCTACAGGTATGAGTAGCAAGGCCAGAACCAGGGAGGAGTGACCTGGAGAAAGCCCCTTCCTCTCTCTGGGCTCAGGCGATGCATCTGTAAAATGGGAATGATATGAGTTCCCGCCCCGTGGGGGTCAGGACTGATGCAGGTCACGTGTTCACCACAGGGCCAGGAATACAGTGGGTGCTCGATAAATGGGAGCCGTTATCAAATCTACGAGGAAGGGAATGGAAATCGACTCTGCTCCAAGTGGCCCCTGGAGGCCGCAGAGCTAGAAGAACCTTGGAGAACCCGAGTTTGTTCCAGAGGGGAGAGCAGAGAGGTGTCCCAGCCCTTGAGGTCTTTCCCAAGGATTCCAGCGGGCGGGCCCTCCTTCCTTCCCTGCACACATCTCCTTCCCAACCCCTCTCTGTGAAAGCAAGAAGCAAAAACCCCAGCATGTCTTCCAGACCCTTAGACAATGCAGAGGCGACGCCAGGAGGAAGACGGATTGCCCGGGCTCTGACAGGGTGTGAAGGGAGCAGGGCGGTGTGGTCTTTATCAAAAATGGGTCTCGCCAGGGAGGCCTGCGGCCTGGCAGACGGGGCGGGAGCATGAGAACACACTTGGACTTCACAGCCCAGCTCAGTCAGTGGGCTGGTCGGCACTGCTGGTGGAGGCTGGACCCAGAGAAGCAGCAGCTCAGCTCTCCGGCGGGGTGGGGGGGGGCTTGGGGCGGCCCTCGGAGACCCCAGCTTCCCCAGCACCCCCTCGTGGTGGCTCACCCGTGACTGTTTAAGCTGCAGCAGCTGTAGCACCTCGTCCTTCTTGTGGTAGTCCTTGGCGCGGGCGTCCGAGAAAACGTAGATGAAGGAGCCGGGGTTGGCGACCTCCACGGCAGCCTTGATGGCCCCCATGCTCATCTCTGGGCAGTCCCCGCCTCCCTGCAGGACAGGGCGGGTAAGCGGCTGCCGCCCACCTCCTCGCCGTGGGGACCACCCAGGGAGGTGGGGGTCCCCTCCAGTGGCCTCTGTCCTGCCCATCCAGGGTCAGGCCAGGGCCCCAGCCACTCCCTTCCCTGAGACACAGTGTAGCATCCAATCTGCTTCATCTCTCATTCATTCACTCATTCATTCATTCCTTCATTCACTCACTTACTCCTTCATTCACTCATTCATTCACTCATTCACTCACCCATGCCCGAGCGACACGGTCCCTCCCACAGAGTCTGGATGGGAGGCAGACTTTACATTAACAAGCACAACACAAGCATTTAGTTACCATTGTGAGGAGTGCTACCAGTGCGATAGGAGGGATGGGAGCCACCGGGACATCGAACAGATACGCCAAAGAAGCCACGTGTTAGCCAAGGCTTGGAGGATACAGGGGTAGAGGGGTCGCCAGGAGAAGGAGAGGTGAGGGGTGGGCAGAGGAAAACATTCAAAGCCGCCTCCTCAGATCCTCTCTGTGACCTGCTCTGGAACCGATTCCACATAAACACACAGCCCTCCCCTCCCCGCCCACCAGCCAGGAGCTCTCTGCCCCCCAGGTTCGCACACCCAGCCCCGGAAGCAGGGTGTGCACGTGGTAACTTCAGGAAACGCTTCTCTCTTTGGTTCACTCATCCCTTCCATGTGCCGGGCCCTGTTCTGGGCCCTGGGGGACTTGGCGGTGAGCTAGACCGATCCGTGGGATCCCTGCCTGCAGGAAGCTGGGTGGGGGAGACGTATGCTGAACCAGGGTGTTCAGTGTGGCCCAAAAGCCAAGGAGGCCATGGGACATCTGACCCAGTCTCGGGCCAGGTTTTGGGGGTCTGAATTGACCCCTCTTGAATCCTCCCTCAGCTGCCACATACCCCCTCCTTCCAAGCCTGCATCCATGCAGTAAATAATGACTACCTTCTATATGCCAGGCTCAGGGACTCCTGTAGGTACTTGGTTCACTGAATAAAGGAAGGAACCCCCCAAAATACAAAATCTGCAGGACCCCCAAGCTGGGGGGGAGCCCCAGGCAGAGCTGGGAGGCAGGTCATAGCGGTTGCAGGAAGCACCACCTTGGCCCCCAGGTGGGGCAAAGACCTTGGCCTCTAGCAGGGACTGGGTAGAAGGACACAGAGGGCCAGCAGCCAGGGGCGGGGCGGCCTACCTGCACGTAGAGTTCTCTCAGCTCCCTCTGAAACACCGCTGGGTCGGCCGTGAGGGTCACCGGGCCAATATCTGAGGGGAAGAGAGAGAGGACCAGGTGAGTCTGGACCCCCAGAAGCATAGCCCCCGTGGGCTGGGGCAGCAACTCTATGATGTGCCACCATCAGAGCGGGGAGGAGCTGAGGCCTGGACCTCAGAGACCTCCACAAATGGGGAAGTGGTAGGGGAGCAGCTTCCAGGGCTGCCAGTGTCAGATCTGGAAGGGAGGTCAGGCCACTTGGCCCTCTGTCCGCTCCAAACTGGACCCAGAGCTCCAGGGGAGCAGAGAGATGGAGCAGGGGGCAAACCTCCAGTCCCGGCCCCAGACCCACAGTTCCCGATCTTTTGTGACTATGACTCCCCTAGAAACCTCCCCTCTACCAGCCCACCCAGCCCCGCATCAGCGGGAAGGGAAATCTGGGAAGACAAAGAAACAGAGAATTGAGCTAATAAAGTTTTGGACCACAGAGCAACTGGCCAACACCAGACTGACCCACAGAAGCTAAACCTTCCAGAAACTGCATCCATATATTAGCTCACTTGAAAAGAGCAGGATTAATTACAAGGGCTGTGATCCCAAATGTTGGCAAGGATATGGAGCAACTGAAACTTTCACGCATCGCTGGTGGGAATGCAAAAATGGTTCAACCGCTTTGGAAAACAAACGGAAGTTTCTACAAAGTTAAACGTGCACCTGCCATAGGATCCAGTCTTTCCACTCCTAGGTATTTACCCAAGACAAATGAAAACATACGTCCACACCAAGACTTGTACTCAAATGTTCATAGCAGCTGTTTTCACAATAGCCCAGAACTGGAAACAAGCCAGATGTCCATAACTGGTGAATGAATAAACAAACTGAGGTACATTCGTATAATCAAATACCACTCAGCCAGAAAACGGAACGAGCTACCAATACAGGCAACCAGATGGATGAATCTCACAGACATAATCCTGCACGAAAGAAGCCAGACACAGAAGGGTGCCTACTATACAGTTCCATTTACAGAAAGCTGTGGAACTGGCAGCATTAATCAAAGGTGAAAAAAATCAGAACGGAGGTTGTCTGTGGGATAGGGAGGTCCAAGGAACTGTCTGGGAAGGCAGAAACGCTCTATATTGTGATGGGAATGTGGGTTCCACAGGTGTATCCGTTTGTCAAAAGTGTAAAGCAAAGATTTGCCCATTTCAATGTATGTTAATTTTACCTCACAGAAAAAGAAACGTAAAAAATGATCATCGTTGAGTGGGGGAGTGGAGGGTGGGAGGAGATACAGACGAAACAAGAATGGCAGATTTGTTGAATATTTGGTGATGCTGGGTGAGGGGGATATAGGGATTCATTATACTATTCTGCTTACTTTGTATATACTTGAAATTTTCCCTAATAAATAGTTTTTTATTCAAGAGCAGTCATTGAAAGCCACAGCTAACATAAGACAAGGCTACCAGTGCACTGAGAACACGGCCAGAATTCCAACTCGCCATGTGGACATGTGCACAGTGCGGGTTTTGCAAGATGATGTGGACATCGGATTTCTTCAGGAAATATTTCATTTGAGTCCTTGGTGAACTCTAGTAATGGACTATTTTTAGTTCAAAAATTCTATATTCCAGTCACCGTAAGAAAAATTCCCATACTTGGCAACTCGTCAAGGAAAGGAAAAAGGAAAGCACATGGAATTATCCGGCATTCATCCACCATTACCAAGGGAGGGTCTGGACACCAGCTCCTCTGCTGTATACTTTCAGAATCACCGCCTGGAGGGTCCTGCCGCTCTGCTCTGTATTTATTCCCACATCCAACGGCCCCTTCTGCACCTGCTCTGGCCTTTACCAAGCCTTCTCCACTGGCTTCCTCCTGAACTCTGCAGTGACTAATTCAGCCAAACCCTCACCTTTGACCTCAGGCAGAGCTGACTGGAATCCTGGCTCCACCCTCCACCAGTCGTGTGGCTTCTCAGAGCTTTCTTCACCGTCCCAAGCCTCAGTTTCCCCATCTGTAAAATGATGCATTTCTCCTAGCTGAGAACCATCATTGTGAGAATCCATTAACACAGGGAAGGAAACACCTCGCTTGGGTTAGAGCAAAGGCTCAGCAAACAGCAGCTGGCCCTGCTGATCTGAACGTACAATGCTTTTTTTTTTCTTTTCTTTTTTTAAATTTTATTGAAGTATAGTTGATTTACAATGTTGTGTTAATTTCTGCTTTACAGCAAAGTGATTCAGTTATTCATATACATATCCTTTTCCATTATGGTTTATCATAGGATATTGAATAGGGTTCCCTGGGCTCTACAGTAGGTCCTTGTTGTTTATCCATCCTATACATACTAGTTTGCACCTGCTAATCCCAAACTCCCAGTCCTTCCCTCTCTCATCCCCCCTCCCCTTTGGCAACCACAAGTCTGTTCTCTATGTCTGTGAGTCTGTTTCTGTTTCGTAGATATGTTCATTTGTGTCATATTTTAGATTCCACATATAAGTGGTATTACATGGCATTTGTCTGTCTCTTTCTGACTCACTTCACTTAGTATGATAATCTCTAGGTCCATCCATGTTGCTACACATGGTATTATTTCATTCTATTTTATGGCTGAATAGTATTCCATTGTATATATAAATATATATCACATCTTCTTTATCCATTCGTCTGTTGAGGGACATTTAAGTTGTTTCCATACCTTGGCTATTATGAATAGTGCTGCTATGAACATAGGGGTGCATGTATCTTTTTGAATTACAGTTTTGTCTGGATATATGCCCAGGAGTGGGATTGCTGGATCATATGGCAGCTCTATTTTTAGTTTTTTCAGGAACCTCCATACTGTTTTCCATAGTGGCTGCACCAATTTACATTCCCACTAACAGTGTAGGAGGGTTCCCTTTTCTCCACACCCCCTCCAGCATTTGTTATTTGTAGACTTTAATGATGGCCATTGTAGACTTTAATGATGGCCACACAGTTGCTGGGCAATCTCACACGAGGTAGACAGGCAAAGACAGTCTTGCTCCAATGAGGTCCTCAAATTCTAGTTTGACTGAGGAGAGTAATAATTTTACTCAACGTTGGTTATTTCTTTATTACATAATAATATACATTCATTAAAAAATATATGACATTAATGATTCTGACATTTCCTAAGCACTTACTATGTACCAGCCTATGTGCTGAGATGCTTCCTGTGTATTAGCTCACTGAATCCTCCCTCCCACCTGTTAAATCCAACTCTTACCCACATATTACAGAGGAGAAATGAAAGCCCAGAGAGGCTGAGTAACTTGCCCAAAGACACACAGTCAGTAAGCAGCAGAGCTAGAATATTAGCTTAGGTCTGTACAACTCCAGAATCTGAGCTCTTTTTTTTTCTTTTTTTAATTAATTAATTAATTTTGGCTGCATTGGGTCTTTGTTGCCGCATGCGGGCTTTCTCTAGTTGCGAAGAGCGGGCTTCTCACTGTTGTGGCTTCTCTTGTTGTGGAGCATGGGCTCTAGGCGCGCAGGCCTCAGTCATTGTGGCACGCGGGCTCACTAGTTGTGGTGCACGGGCTTAGTTGTTCCGCGGCATGGGGGATCTTCCCAGACCAGGGCTTGAACCTGTGTCCCTGCACTGGCAGGTGGATTCTTAACCACTGCACCACCAGGGAAGTCCCAGAATCTGAGCTCTTGACAACTGTTCTCTGTGAACTGTACATAGAAATTCCTCACATGCAGAAAAAGAAGGGAATTCTACCAACCAGAGATACTCTTATTTTTATATATAACCTTCAAAACTTTCATTGTAAATCTTATATAAGTGCACACTATTTGAAGCAGAATTTCTATTTAAGTATAAATAACATACTATTTTTAATTTGACTCTTTTCACTGAACAACACATTGTAAGCGTCCTTCCAGAAGGTCAAATATTCAGTTCAAAATAATTTTTAATGGCTACAAAGTATTTCCTTTGTATAAATGTCCAATAGTGGTCTTGACCATAGTGTTTTGTTTCCAATTTTTATAATGAACAATGTTATTAAGAACATCTTTATATCCACTACATTCAAGGACTAGTTCCATTGTTTCCTTGGGATACACTCCCATAAGCAGAATTGCTGGGCCAAAGGTAAGGGCATTTGTAAAGACTTTGGATGCAAATTCAGTAACCTCATAACTGTCCTCACCCCCAGACGTTCCTGCCTCTGACCCATCTACCTGTCGTTGCCAGAGAAGCCGCCCTTGGGGCCAGTTTTGCCCACATCACCCCTGCTCAAAGATCGACAGCAACTTCTCCTTGCCTGGAAACTGAGAGAAGCCTCTGCGGTACCCAGTTCTGAATCTGGGTGGCCCTGCCCTCTCCCATCACAATCTATCACAGGTGTCAGACTACCCAACCGTTCCCAAGGCTGGACCAGCACTAGGCTGACCACATTCTCTCCCATTCACAGCAACATGAGAAAAATTAAGTTGGTAAAGTGGGTTATCATAAATTAAATGTGCTCCAATTGGAAGGACCACCCTTTATTCTTTGGTGCATCTGCTTCCTGCTTGGGGAGCTGACGATCGCTCAGAACAGTAACAGCCAGAGGGAGTTGATTCTCTTCATGGTTCTACGGGCTTTCTCTAGTTGTGAAGAGCGGGCTTCACAAGTTAAAATGTTATGTGTATGGTGTTACAATTTTTGTGTACGGTGTTAAAATGCCGGTCACCTATGTCAGCTCCCTCTGGGCTTTTTGCGCCCCCCCCTTTTCTTTTCTTTTAGCTTTTAAAAAAAATGACTCTATTGGGTGGAGAAACCCAAAATGAGCAGCCCTGTGGTGGAAGGTGGGGAGAATGCCAGACGTAGCATCTAAGGTCTGACCTTCCATTGCCAAAGCCGTTCTGACATAATCTGTGCTTTGAGAGGGAGGAAGATTCTTCTGGGAAATTGCCCAATTCCAACTCCCGCACACCTCTCAGCAATGCTCCTCAACAGTTACCACCTCATGCAACCTCCTGGGATCCCAAGCACTCGGCCAGCACATGCTGAGGACTAGGGATTGTGTGCAAACACAGGACGCAGGAAATTCCAGAAGCCCTGAAGAAGCCCCTGGGCTGGAGATCCCTAGAAAGGACTTTAAGAACTCTGTCTTAGTTTCCTATTACTGTGGAGACAGATTACTACAGACTCAGTGTCATTTTCTTTTTTAATAAATTTGTTTATTTATTTATTTTTCGCTGTGTTGGGTCTTTGTTGCTGCGCGCGGGCTTTCTCTAGCTTTCTCTAGCTGCGGCAAGCGGGGGCTACTCTTCGTTGCAGTGCGCATGCTTCTCATTGCAGTGGCTTCTCTTGTTGTGGAGCACAGGCTCTAGGCGCGCGGGCTTCAGTAGTTGTGGCACGCGGGCTCAGTAGTTGTGGCTCGCAGGCTCTAGAGCGCAGGCTCAGTAGTTGTGGTGCACGGGCTTAGTTGCTCCGCAGCATGTGGGATCTTCCCGGACCAGGGCTTGAACCCATGTCTCCTGCATTGGCAGGTGGATTCTTAACCACTGCGCCACTAGGGAAGTCCCCAGACTCAGTGTCTTAAAACAACACACATTCATTTCTGGAGGTCAGAAGCCCTAAAATAAAGGTCTCAGCAGGGCTGTGTTCCTTCCAGAGGCTGGAGCGGAGAATCCATTTCTTTGTCTTTTCCAACTTTTGGAAGCTTCCTTCATTCCTTGATCATGGTCCTTTTCCTCCATCTTCAAAGCCAGTAATGTAGCATCTTTAAATATCTCCCTCTCCCTCTGCCTCTGTCATCACATCTCCTTCTCTAATTCTGGCCCTCCTGCCTCCCTCTTAAAAGGACACTTGTGATCACAATGGGCCCAAGGAGACAATCCAGGATCATCTCTCCATCTCAAGATTCCTAACTTAATCACTTCTGTGAAGTCCTTTTTGCCATGTCAAGTATGAGATTTACATGTTCTATGGACATCTGCGGGGGTGGGGGGGCATTTTCCTGCCTATCATAGCCTCCACCATCCTATCTCCTTCAAGAATGGGCTTAGACCCCTATGTTCATAGCAGCACTATTCACAATAGCCAAGACATGGAAACAACCTAAATGTCCATCGACAGAGGAATGGATAAAGAAGGTGTGGTACATATATACAATGGAATATTACTCAGCCATAAAAAAGAATGAAATAATGCCATTTGCAGCAACATGGATGGACCTAGAGATTATGGTATAAGTGAAGTAAGTCAGAAAGAGAAATACCATATGCTATACTTATATCTGAAATCTAAAATACAACACAAATGAACTTATCCATGAAACAGAAACAGATGCACAGACATACAGAACAGACTTGTGGTTGCAGGGGGCAGGGGGAGGGAAGGATTGGGAGTCTGGGATTAGCAGATGCCAACTATTATATACAGAATGGATAAAACGCAAGGTCCTACACACACACACACACACACACACACACACACGAATCACTTGCTGTATCAAAGAAATTAACACATCATAAATCAACCATACTTCAATAAAATAAATTTTTAAAAAAAGAATGGGCATCTTTTCATGTGCCTCTTAGCCACCTGTATGTCTTCTTTGGAGAAATGTCTATTTACGTCTTCTGCCCATTTTGTGATTGGGTTGTTTGTTTTGATATTAAGCTGCATGAGTTGTTTATAAATTTTGGAGACTAATCCCTTGTCAGTCACATCATTTGAAAATATTTTCTCCCATTCTGTGGGTTGTCTTTTTGTTTTGTTTATGGTTGCCTTTGCTGTGCAAAAGCTTTTGAGTTTAATTAAGTCCCATTTGTTCATTTTTGGTTTTATTTCCATTTCTCTGGGAGACGGATCAAAAAAGATCTTGCTGCGATTTATCATATCAGAGAGTGTTCTGCCTATGTTTTCCTCTAAGAGTTTTATACTGTCCAGTTTCACATTTAGGTCTTTAATCCATTTTGAGTTTTTTTTTGTGTGTATGGTGTTAAAGAATGTTCTAATTTCATTTTTTTTTACATGTAGCTGTCCAGTTTTCCCAGCACCGTTTATTGAAGAGGCTGTCTTTCTTCCATTGTATAGTCTTGCCTCCTTTGTCGTAGATTAATTGACCGGGATGGACCTAGACATTGTCATACTAAGTGAAGTAAGTCAGACAGAGAAAGAGAAATATCGTATGATCTCACTTATACACGGAATCTAAGAAAAAAGTGATACAAATGAGCTTATTTACAAAACAGAAACAGACTCACAGACTTAGAGAGCAAACTTATGGTTACCAGGGGGGAAGGGTGGAAGGAGGGATAGTTAGGGAGATTGGGATTGATGTGTACACGCTGTTATATTTTAAATGGATAACGAACAAGGACCTACTTTATAGCACAGTAAACTCTGCTCAATATTCTGTAACAACCTAATTGGGAAAAGAATTTGAAAAAGAATAGATACATGTAAATGTATAACTGAATCACTTTGCTGTACACCTGAAACTAACACAACATTGTAAATCAACTTTACTCCAATATAAAATAAAAAGTAAAAAAAAAAAAAGGAATGCGCTTGGGGAAAAAAATTATTTGACTACAAACCTATGTGCCAAACATAATAATGTTGAGAATGAAGAGATCCAAAGACCCCCGCCTTTAAAAAGATGGGGAAACTGAGGCCAGAGAGGGGAAGAGAGTCCTTCAAGGTCAGGTGGGAAGATTTGGCACTAGGGTTGATCGGCTTCATCACACCAACAGTGACCCCTTCTCTTGTTCATCGTCACAGAACTCCTGCCCACCTCAGCGCCTGGCACATGGTAAGCGCTTAATAAATACTGTTCAAATGAGTAAATGAGTAACATTTATTTACTCATAACAAATACTGTTTGAGTATACTGTTTGAGCAGCTCCAAGTCAGGACCCTTTATCTTTTTTTTTTTTTCATTTTTATTTATTTATTTTTGGCTGCATGGGGTCTTTTGTTGCTGCACGCAGGCTTTCTCTAGTTGTGGTGAGCGGGGCTGCTCTTCGTTGCGGTGCAAGGGCCTCTCATTGCGGTGGCTTCTCTTGTTGCGGAGCATGGGCTCTAGGTGCGTGGACTTCACTAGTTGTGGCACACAGGCTTAGCTGCTCCGCAGCATGTGGGATCTTCCCGGACCGGGGCTCGAACCCGTGTCCCCTGCATTGGCAGGAGGATTCTTAACCACTGCGCCACCAGGTAAGTCCAGGACCCTTTATCTATTTCCTGTGCCCAGCACAATGCCAGGCATACAATCAACACCCAGCAAATATTCCTGAATGCCAAGCCTGCCTGATCCCCAGGCGCTCCCACCACAGCACGCTACTGCCCATCACTCAGAGAAACAGATCCAAAATGAGGCAGAAAACCAAATGTGGTTATTTGGGGCATGCAGAGGGGTTGGCCGTATTAAGGGAGAGCTGGCCAGACGGACAAAAGTGTTTGTGATTCCTCTTGAGTTACAGGGCAGGGCATTTTAAAAGCTCTGCCCCAAGCTCTGAACAAAGAAGGCTCTCAGGGGAGAGCACACTTACATACACGGACGCACTGATGTGTAAAAATTAGTCTGATTTCTTCCTTTTACTGAACAGATAATCCCCAAACCAGCTCTGGGCGCTGGTTGCTACTGACCAGTCCCATCATTCCAGGGCTGGACCAGCTTTCAAGATGCTCAGACGGGGCTGGGAGCACGGAGGTCTTCTCTCCATCTGTCTTCCTTGCTGCCCGACTGTCCACCTGCCCACCCATCCATCTACAGCTCCAGGCAGTGAGACAGAGAGAGACGCCTTCTTGTCGTTAATTAATGCTGGTCCACGGCTTCATTTGTCATTCCTGGGACCTACCGCACCATCGTCACTCATCATGCCAAAGCTCCCCAGGACAGGGTGTTTTCAGCAGGGTAACCATTTCAAGACCTGTCTTCCGGCAGGACAGAGTGAGGTACCAGGACAGGGCAGGACACCTGGCATGTCCCCATGTGAGTTTGCCCACTGAGAGGGGTTGCTTGAGCCCCTGTCCATCTCCCTCCTTCACCCGGTCCAGGAAGGACTGGATCTGGATAAAAAGCCCTTCTTAGTGTGATGTTGATGTGGATGACGATGATGGTGGTGGAGGTAGAAGTGGGTGATGTTGCTAACAGCAGCTTCAATGCATCGAGTACTTACTATTTTACAGTGTTTAGCTCAGTCCTATTAACAGCTCCCTGTTAGAATTGAGGATGCCAAGACCTTGCTGAAGGTCATATACAGCTAGCAAGTCGTAGTCAAGAACTGTACTAGCTTCCTGTGGTCACCGTAATAAAATATCACAAACCCGGTGGCTTTAAACAATGGAAATACATTCTCTCAGAGTCCTGGAGGCTAGAAGTCCAAAATCAAGGCGTCAGCAGCCCACGCTTTCTCTGAAGGCTCTTGGGGAGAATCTGCTCCATGCCTCCTTCTTCTTCACTTCTCGTGATACTACCAATCCTTGGTATTCCTTGACTTGTAAACACACCATCACTCCAATCCTTCTCCCTGTGTCTCTCTCCTCTCCTTATAAGGACACCAGTCACATTGGATTAAGGGCTCACTCCACTTCAGTATGACCTCATCTTAACTAATTACATCTTCAATTACCCCATTTCCAAAAAAGGCCACATTCTGAAGTTCTAGGAAGGACAGGAATTCTGTGACGACACTGTTCAATCTAGAATAATGTCCAAGTCCACGTATTTGGCTCCGAAGCCTGTTCTATTGGCCACTGGCTACACTGCCTCCAAAAATGAGGGTGATGATGACGGCAGCTACCATTGTTTTAATATTTATTAAGCACCAGATTCTGTTCTATGCACTTGACATACATTCACTGAGAAAAACGTTACAGAAACCTATGAAGTCTCCTATTTACTATCTCCATTTTATAGGTGAGAATTTGAGGGCTAGTGAGGTGGAGCAAACTGCCCAAGGTCTTACAATGAGGAAGCATCAGAGATAGGATTCAAACCTGGGTCCATCTGACCCCAGATCCAAGCTCTCAACCATGCATGAAGCTGCAGACATATGGCACTTGTTCCCCAGCCCCTCGTTCCTGTTCCTGGAGGGGGCGGGAGGTTCGTGACTGAAGGTGGGCACCTGCCAAACAGCTGGGCAGATGCGGCGTGGGTTCCCTCTGAGCAGGGCTTGCCAGGTGCAGGGATGATTAAACCCATGACCTTGTCTCCACTTGTGCTGCCCTTGAGCATATGAGTCCCAGAAGCTTGGCCCAGAACCACCTCTCCATAGGGAAATATTTTCGACTCAATAAGACGAGGGGGTGGAGCCTCTAGGACGTATGAGGGTCACGCACAGGAAGAACCACCCAGCCCTTCACATGGGTGATCCTCCAGTCCGTCACCCAGTCTGTGTGTCCCAGTGGTCACGGTCACAGCCAGGCGCCAGAGAGCCAGTCTCAGAAAGACCTCACGTCCAGGACTCTTCCCCGAGCCTGCCTTTCCCACCTCCTTGAAAGCAGGGCTTGAACCCTGGGGCCACTCTGGGTGTGCACATACCCCCTCCTCCCGCTGCAGGGGCCCCAAGCAGGGTCTCACCATCTGCCACCATCGTGGGCAAATTGTGTCCCATCTCTGGGACTCAGTCCTCCCGTTTCTTTTCTTTTCTTTTTTTTTAATAAACATTTTTTTTATAACAGAACATACTTTATTATTTTTTAAATTTATTTATTTATTTTTATTTTGGGCTGCTTTGGGTCTTTGTGGGCTTTATCTCTCAAGCTGCAGCGAGCGGGGGCTACTCTTCATTGCGGTGCGCGGGCTTCTCACTTCGGTGGCTTCTCTTGCTGCAGAGCACGGGCTCAGTAGTTGTGGCTCGCAGGCTCTAGAGCACAGGCTCAGTAGTTGTGGAGCATGGGTTTAGTTGCTCCGCAGCATGTGGGATCTTCCCAGACCAGGGCTCGAACCCGTGTCTCCTGCATTGGCAGGCAGATTCTTAACCACTGCGCCACTAGGAAAGTCCCTAAAACCACCTCTTCCCTGGGGAAAGTTGACAGCACACCTGGCGACCCAGAGAAGATGCTCAAACTCACTCTCTATCAGACATACGCAAATTAAAACAGGTTACCATTTCTTACCTATCAAATTAGCAAAAAAGGGAAGAGTGACGTCCCCATATGCCAGCAAGTGTTTGGGGAGAAAAGCAGTCTCACACTCTCTTGGTAGGAGGGTTAGATGGTACAGTATTTCTGGAGGACGGTTTGCTGATACCAATTAAAATTTTTTAAATGTTCATATGCTTTAACAATGAACCAATTGCAGTTCTGAGAATCTATCCTATAGCTATGTTGTGTTTTTTTAATATTTATTTATTTTGGCTGCACCAGGTCTTGGCTGCGGCACGCAGGATCTTTACTTGCGGCACGCGAACTCTTAGTTGCGGCATGCATGCAGGATCTAATTCCCTGACCAGGGATCGAACCCGGGCCCCCTGCATTGGGAGCACAGAGTCTTACCCACTGGGAACACCAGGGAAGTCCCGTTCCTACAGATATGTTTTTGCAAATGTGTGTGTATATCGTAAGGAAACTGAAAGCAAACTATTTTTCATAATGTGGGAGTGGCTGGATAAATCGCGGTAAGATAAATTAAGATCCCTCCCGTAACACCTTCTGTAGTCATTAAAACAATGCGGGGGATCGATATTTCCTAACAAAAAAAGAGATCCATGATATAGCATGTGGGGGAGAAAAAACAATATGCAAAACAGTATGCGTAGTATAATCCCGTCTTTTATATGATAAAAAAACTAAGTGTATATATGTATACAAGTGAACGACACGCACACACGGTCTGGAAGCACAAAAATGATTAAAAGTGTTTGCATCTCTTGAGAGTCGTGTTATTAGAACATTTAACAAGTAATTTGTAATTTTTTGAGGAAACAATAATTTCAGTTATTCACTGAAAGAGCTAAGCCCTGGTGCCAAATTTGACAAAGAGCACAAAGGAAGAATATCATTTACTGATCATATATATTGAAATAAATGGAAAACTCCTGAAGGAGACACTGGCAAACAGAATCCAGCTGTATATTAAAGAATAATCCAGGGCTTCCCTGGTGACGCAGTGGTTGAGAGTCCGCCTGCCAATGCAGGGGACACGGGTTCATGCCCCGGTTCGGGAGGATCCCACATGCCACGGAGCGGCTGGGCCCATGAGTCGTGGCCGCTGAGCCTGCGCATCCGGAGCCTGTGCTCCGCAACGGGAGAGGCCACAACAGTGAGAGGCCCGCGTACTGCAAAAAAAAAAAAAAAAAAAAGAATAATCCACAATGACTGAGTAGGGCTTATGCAAGGAATGTGGAAATGGTTTAAAATGAAGGAATCACATGCAGAGGTCAACAGGAGAAAGATCTTACAAATATCTCAACAAAGCCAGAAAGTCACTGGCTAAAATTCAGCACCATCCCCATTTGGGATTTTTGTTTTGGGGGTGTTTTTTTCTACCTTCAGAAAATTAAGAATGAAAGTATCTTCCTTCACCTGATGAAGAAAACCTCAAACCAAGAACCAATATCATACAATGATTTACAATCAGAAGCAAGACAAGACCGACTTCAGCTACCACCATTACTTAACACTGTGCTAAATACCACAAAACATTCCAAACAAGCAAAAAATTTGATCGGAAAAGAGGAGACAATATTACAATTTGGACAGGCTGTGATTGTCAACCTAGAAAACTCAAGACATTACCCCCCCAAAAATAAATTAGAACTAGTTTCTTTACAAAGTCTTCAGAAGAAAGTTGGAAACAAAATAAATATATGAAAATAAATTGCTTTCCAACATACTAGCAATACTCATTTGCAAAATATGTAATGAAAAAAATTCCTGGTCAAAATAGTCATACAAAACCCAAAATATTTAGAAATGATCTTAAAAAGAAATAGGTGGAACCTATAAGGAAAAAAAACCTATAAGCTTTTTACAAAAGGAAATAAATATGTAAAAAAAAAAAAGGAAGAGGTCTCCTAGAGGAAAACAACTAAATTTTTTAAAATGATAATTCTTCCCCAAGTCAAGATTTAACACAATTCTGAGCAAATTCACAGTAGGAATTTCTTTTTTGGAAGTTGACTACGTTTTCTACTTTTCATCTGAAAAGAAAACATGTTCAAGAATATTTTGAAAATGAAGAAGAATAAAAAGAACATGAAGAAGCTGCAGGGCTAAGTAACTCTGGAAATGAGTTGCATCTATAAGACTAAAGGCAAAAGAACTGTACTCTAGTGAACAAAGTTGTTTTCCATGGGGTGCAAGTTAGCAATGCTAAAACCACTATAAATGTGGACAAGAACTGAAAATTAAGTAAATGACGAGTGAGTGGTGAAGGGTGAGGGCCAGGTTAGTCACTGTCAGCGTGGGAGGTTATAGATAAGCAAGAATAGGAGGCTGGAAGGATCCACGTGGTAATCAATGAGAGCTGGAGACATCAGAATGAACTCATGTTCAGCTTAATACAGATACAGACAGTTAAACAGAGAAATATTTATAGATATGGGTATACACAAAGATTACATATACAACATGTATCTCCTTGCTCTGTCAGCTAAAGATGCAGAAGCGGTGACACCCCAGTAGCAACAAGCACCCCTAGCACTCATGCTGGTGTCTAATACCATTTTTCAATCAACGGAACCAGGGCTCCTTGGAGAAATTATTAATTCTAGGACTGGGGAAGGAAATACATAAGATGAGTCTGAAATACCCTGTAGTGCCAGAAAGTAAGAAAGTGCTTTAAAAATATTCACAACAATAGGGGTATGTCAAAGGCACACAGACTGTGTGTGCCAAAGAGCTCCCAATGACTGAAGTTGGAAAATTTTGAGCAACAAAATAAAGTAGTATTGGATTATAACCCAAGGTATAAAACTATGAGTCCATGCTGATATATATAAATGATTGAATAAACAAATAAATGGAAAAGAATCAACTCTCTCATGCAGAAGATTTCCAAACAATTTATGTAAATACCCCATGTTCAAGGAGGTGGATCACAACTCCCTACTTCTCAAGTGTGGGCTGCGTGTAAGTGACTTTCTTCCAAAGAGGACAGTACAGAAAAGGAGTACAGTAAAGACACCTGACAACCTCAGTCAGGTGATCAAGGTCAGCGTCAGCAGTGATAAGTCATAACGAGGGCATGTACCCTGGACATGATATGATGAGAATGGCATTGTTCCTCTGTGGTCTTCCTCCCGTTACCCAGTCTAACCGGAGAAAAGCAACCGGCAAATCATGACTGAGGGACAAAACATCGGGGCAATACTCGTCAGAACTGTCAAGGTCATCAAAAACAAAGTCTGAAAAACCATCACAACCAAAAGAAGCCTTAAGGGACATGACAACCAAATGGGATCCTGAATGGGCTCCTGGAACAAATGTTAGGGGAAAATTGAGGAAGTCTGAATAAAGAATGGACTTTAGGACTTCCCTGGTGGCGCAGTGGTTAAGAATCCACCTGCCAGGCTTCCCTGGTGGCGCAGTGGTTGGGAGACCGCCTGCCGGTGCGGGGGGGCGCGGGTTCATGCCCCGGTCCGGGGGGATCCCACTTGCCACGGAGCAGCTGGCCCCGTGGGCCATGGCCGCTGGGCCTGCGCGTCCGGAGCCTGTGCTCCGCGGCGGGAGAGGCCGCAGCGGTGAGAGGCCCGCGTACCGAAAAAAAAAAAAAAAAAAAAGAATCCACCTGCCAATGCAGGGGACACGGGTTCAAGCCCTGGTCTGGGAAGATCCCACATGCTGCGGAGCAACTAAGCCCGTCTACCACAACTACTGAGCCTGCACTCTAGAGCCCGTGAGCCACAACTACTGAAGCCTGCGCACCTAGAGCCCGTGCTCTGCAACAAGAGCAGCCACCGCAATGAGAAGCTCGCGCACCACAATGAAGAGTAGACCCAGCTCGCCACAACTAGAGACAATGCCCACGCGCAGCAGCGAAGACCCAATGCAGCCAAAAAAAAAAAAAAAAAAAAAGTAATGGACTTTAGTTAATAATAACCCATGGGGACTTCCCTGGCGGTCCAGTGGTTAAGACTTCACCTTCCGATGCCGGGGGTGCGGGTTCAATCCCTGGTTGGGATCCCTAAGATCCCACATGACTCGAGGCCAAAAAAACCAAAACATAAAACAGAAGCAATATTGTAACAAATTCAATAAAGACTTTAAAATTGGTCTTAAAATCTTAAAAAAAATCCCCAACATATCAGTACCGGTTTGTTAATTGTGATAAATGTACCATTGTAATATAAGATGTTAATAAAAGGGAAAACTGGGTGTTGGGTATACGGGAACTTCTTTGCAATAATTCTGTAAATTTAAAACTGTTTTAGGGCTTCCTTGGTGGCACCGTGGTTAAGAATCCGCCTGCCAATGCAGGGGACACGGGTTCGAGCCCTGGTCTGAGAAGATCCCACATGCCACGGAGCAACTAAGCCCGTGCGCCACAACTACTGAGCCTGCGCTCTGGAGCCCGCAAGCCACAGCTACTGAAGCCCACATGCCACAACTACTGAAGCCTGTGTGCCTACAGCCCGTGCTCCGCAACAAGAGCAGCCACCACAATGAGAAGCCCCAGCTTGCTGCAACTAGAGAAAGCCTGCGCACAGCAGTGAAGACCCAACGCAGCCAAAGATAAATATATTATAAAAAAAAAAACTGTTCTCATTAAAAGTTTATTAAAATTTTAAAGCTGTCAGCCAATGAAAAGATAAAGAAGATACAGCTTATATACACAATGGAATACTATTCAGCCACGAGCAAGAAGGAAATCCTGCTGCTTGGGACAACTTGGATGGACCTTGAGGGCATTATGCTAAGTGAAATGAGTCAGACAGAGAAGGACAAATACTGTATGATCTCATTTATATGTGGAATCTAAAAAAAAAAAAAAAAAAAAGTGAAACTCAGAGAAACAGAGAGTAGAGTGGTGGTTTCCAGGAATAAGGGAGTGGGAGACATGGGGAGATGTTAGTCACAGGGCACAAACTTACAGTTATCAGATGGCTAAGTTCTGGGAATCGAATGTACGGCATAGTAATTATCACTAATAATACTGTATTATGCACTTGAATATCGCCAAGAAAGTAGATCCTAAATGTTCTCACCACAAAAAAAGAAATGGTAATTATGTGACATGATGGAGGCGTTAGCTAACTGCTATGGTGGTAATCATTTTGCAATATATAAATGTATCAAATCAATACACTGGACATCTTAAACTAACCCAATATTATGTGTCAATTATATTTCAGTAAGGCTGGGGGTAAATTATTTTTTTAAGAATAGGAGGAAGGATTTACCCTATTATAAAGCCAAATAATTAATACAATGTGCTGCTGGAACAAGAACGGTCATACAATGGGACAGAATGGAAAGCCCAGGTAAATTAATAGATATAAAGTCATTTTGGAGAAAGGCAGGATCTAAATGAATGAAAAAGAAAGGATTATTTGATAAAATGTAACTGTACCATCAATTATCCTGTTCTGGAAGAATTACATCAAATTGTTTTTAATACCAGTGCCAATTTTTTTTAAATTCCAGGTTAAAAAATTAAATATGAAGAGAAAAAAAAGAAGACGAATGAAAAAACCTAGAACATGTACCTAACTGATTTTGTGATAGAAAAAAATCTGAGAATGAAAGTGAAGAAATTACAAAGGGAAAAAGGCAATAGATTTTGCTACATAAACATTTAAAACTTCAGAACATCACGAATCACAAATATTAAAAGACAAACGACTAGGAAATGCTAACCACATAACAAAAAAAACTAATATCATCAATATAAAGTCCCCATACTGACTGATAAGAAAACCACTAAAAACCCCGAATGGAAAAATGAGTAAAGGAACTGACAATTTACAAAAGAAGAAATTCACACACAGAAACATCTAGTAAACACTTGAGAACTTACTGAACCTCACCAGCAATTAAAATAAGAAGATATCATTTTCCATCTTTTGAATTAGGAAAAAAAATGTTATCCTAATCCCTAGGGTTGGGGGCAGCTGCTCTGAAACAGTCCCCTCAAATGCCTCTGACAGAAGTTTAAACTCCCAAAACATTGGAAAACAATTTGAAGAGCTGCCTACCCACTCAGTGTGTTTATAATGACCTAGGAATTCCACTTCCAAAATCTTAATCCAATGAAAAAACCAATCAAAGATGCAGACAAAGATTTACACACCAGAGTGCTTTTTGCAACATTTTAATAGAGAAAAACCGAAAACAACCTAAATTTCAGCCAAAATAAAACGATTAGCAAAAGTCTAACTTTGCAGTTTGGGAACATCCCACTTTTTTTCATTTAAAAACTTTAAAAAATATTTCCAAAGCACAGGTTCTGGTTTATCTCCAAGCATGTGCAGTCCAGAACCACTGAAACTTGCCCTGCAAAGCGTGGTCTTTGGGGTTGAAGGTAGGGGGTTCCTTTAAGAAGGCCCTCCCAGGATGCAGCCCTGGGGGGGCCTGAACTGTCAGCTAAAACCCCTGACTCTCAGCTCCTCTTCCACCAAAGGGAATTCCATTGGTTGATTCAAAAGACACAGCCTAACCTAAACCACAGATCCAATCCCTGCTCAGAAGCCCTCAGTGGCTGCTCGCAGCCCATAGAAGGAAATCTAAGTGCTCCGTCCTCAGTTCCACAGTCACAGCCGGGACCAATCTCGCCTCTCCCCGCGTTCCCATTTCACCCCTCCTACGCCCTGGCTCCACACTCACATACACCTGCCCCTACATGTCAGCCACCACCCAGCGAGTTCCATGTGCTCAGGGCGACCTCCGTCCCACTGCATCCCTGGCACCTAGCATTGACAAATGGTCCAAAGCTGCTAAGTTTCCCTTCATCTTCTTCAAGTCCTGCTCCAGTGATGCTTCCTCAGACAGCCTTTGGTTGGTCCTTTCCCTTGCGAGCTGATGGTCAGGAGCTGTCAGAAGTGACACCTTCCACCCTCTGCCTGGCTTGTCGCCAGCAGACTGCCGGCTCCTTGGTGTGAACCCTGCCCCCTTCACACTGGAAGCCTCACAAGCTCGTGCACACAGCAGAGGCTCAATAAACACTGAGGTCCCCCTCCACTGGACCTGGGGGGTCTGTAGGGAGTATGGTTTGGGGAGCAGGGGCGGGGAGAAGGATGGGATTTTTTTGTTTCATAGAAGATGGAGTGAAGGCTGGAGAGTCATGCACGCACTCGGCGCCCAGAGAGGAGAGGTTGGGGATGGCACGAGGGCTTCATGAAGATGATGGCCAGAGAGGGGGCAGTGAGGACACTATGGGTCCCGGGACACTATGTCTGGTTCCAACAGGCTGCTCTCCTGCCTTACAACTGCAGCCAAGCATTTTAGAGACAAATATGGGTTATGAATCAGAAATTACATCAGCCTGGCAGGTGGCCTTGCATAAGTCCCATCCGTGTCCTGAGCCTCAGTTTCTCCAATTGTAAGAGAAGCGTTGGCTTAAATGATCCCTAAGCTCTCTCAATGCAATATCTTTGGAAACCCAAGAATGACCCAGAAAGGGAGTGAGAAAGTTAGGGGGGTAGAGGGTGAACTGCGTCAGAGCTGAAACCCCCAGGACACACCTCACACCCCACGTCTTCACAATTCCACCAGCCTTGCTGCTCCCTGACCCCCAGATGGGAGCTGTCCTTCTGATGTTCCCAGGAAACTTTTTCTAGACCCCTGACTTCTGTGCTTTGAGCTGCAGAGCCCTACAGAGCCCAGAACTCCTGGAAGCAGAGGGACTCCACACTCAACCTAAGGGCTGCACGGGATTACGTACACCGACTGCGGCCCATTTTTCAAATATCTGTAATGATGCTGTGATTAATAAAGAAAAATTCTTCTAAAAGGGCTTACTAGCTCATACAGCCTTGGGCCATTGTGTATTTTTTCAGCACAAGAACACTTTGCAGAGCAATTCTGCAAGGAATCTGCCATTTTTATTTTATTTTTTGGCTTTATAAAGCTATCCTACTAGATAGAGAGGTGACTAATAGAGAACGTGATAAAACGGAGCAAAATTAATCACAGGATCTGGGTGGTGAGCAGACAGGTGTTTATGTATTTCCCACCCCCGCCCCCCCCATTTTGCTGTAAGTCTGAAGTTTTTCATTAAAAATGTTGGAGAAAAAGCAGTCCTGCCACTCAGAAAGTTGGGAGTCTAAGCACGCTCCACAGCTGTTTTCCCTGAAACTCCCCACAGTGGGGTCTCCCTGGGATCTTTTCAAGGGCATGCCCCTAACACCTAGTTGAAAGATAGGGGGCTGCAGGCCAGGAGGTGCTGTCTGCAGGGTAGAAGGTGTTAGGTAGGGGGACCTCGCGGTGAGAATACTGCGGGTAGAGGCGACGCGCCTGCTGTTTTTCTCGCGAGAACAGGTGAGGGGCAAGACGCGAAGCTCTCCTGCCTGGGTGGCTCTTCCGGCCCCCGAAGCCCACGACGGGAGCGAATTTGAAGAATGAACAAAGGCAAATCCGCAAACCTTGCGGAGGCTCATGCGCGCCAGGCCCTGGACACGAAGGACCCATTTCAACATCTCAGCAAGTTTGGGAGGCAGTTCTCGCCCCGTTTCCTAAAGGGGGAAGGTGCGGCTCCGGAAGGTGAGGTCACTTGCTGAAGTCACAGAGCCAGGAGGTGGCTGCGCGGCATTTGAACGCAGTGCCCCCGCCTCTCCGTCACTGGCCTGACGACGCAAGCTGGGAGACGCGGGAGAAGGGGAGAGCAGGTTCCCAGGGAAAGGACCCGGCGGCTGCAAGGCCTGCCCCAGGTGCCCGGCCTCGGGCAGAGTGAAGGCGTCGGGAAGGCGCCCCCGCCGGGCCGCGGTGCAGCCTACAGGCGTCCAGTGCGCCCGGGGCGCAATGCGGGCGGGTGAGCGCACCGCGCCAGGACACCGGGCCAGGGGCGCGGCGGACGCCGGGGGCTCGGGGGGTCGCTACCTGGATCACGGAAGGGCACCAGTGCGTAGTTGCCGATGGCCTGGCTGCCACGGCTCAGGCTGTGCTCCAGAATGCGCGAGGCGCCGTGCATCACCTGCATCAGGTCGTCCCACATGGAGCCGGTAACGTCTAAGACGATGGCCAGGGTGGCATCCCCCGTGGTAGGGGGCAGCGCCGTCCCGGGCTCGCCGGCCACCGCTGCTGCTGCCGAGACCGCCAGCAGCAGCCGCAAGAGCGGCGCCCGGGGCATCTTTGCTGAGCGCGGCCGAGGGACTGCGGCTGCCGCGGTGGAGGCTCGCTGGGCCTTGAGAGCGCGACCGCCCTGGTGCGCCCAGCGGCCACCCGACGCACGGCTGCAGTGCGGCGCCTCGCTCCGTCGGACCGCGGCCGGTGCGCGCGGGACGTGGGTTTGCGGCGGGGTCCCCCTGCTGGGAGACCGAGGCGGTCTTAGAGCCCACCCCGTTCAGGGTCACGGGCCCCGCCTCCTCCGCTCCCCTCACTGTGACTCAAACTTTCCCGGCCCCGCTGCTCGCCAGTCCAGACCCGAGGTTAGGGGAGGACGCGGGGCGGACGGCAGAAGGGAGCTGGGCCCTCGGCCAAAGCCGCAAGGGATGGGGACGCACGAGAGGCCCTGGACACCTGCGCCTCCCGCCGACCGCGCGCCTCGCTGCGGGGGCGGGAGAGGGGGGGGAAGGGCGCTGCCCCTGCCCTGGAGGGCTGCCCTCGGGCCCTGGTTTTTGTGGCTCCCTCCACCCAGCCCCCTAAAAACCGACCCCCCCAATACACACACACACACACACACAGTAACTCCCTTTCTTTCCTCAGGAATCTGTGCTTCCCAGTTATCGTCTATTACTGTTACTATAATCAAGCAATGGAAGTTGAGCAGCTACTGTGTGCTAAGCGCTTTCACATAGTTGTTATTTCCTCGAGTGCTCGCTGCAACCCTCGAGGGAGGCAGTAACACTAAACCCATTTTACAGATGAGCAGACTGAAGCTCAGTCATTAGCCCAAAGTCACTCAGCTCTCAAGTAGTAGAGAGTCGATTAGAAGCCAGCTCTAGAAAGATTCCGAAGCCCCTGGGCTCTGCTGCCTCTTCGGAGTGTTATCAGACATTGTCTAAGGTCATCTGATGACTCCAGAGGATGGGGGATGCCCCTCTGCCCACCTGCCTCGCTAGATCCCCTGGATCCCATGTGAGCGTTCTGGGACACATGTGAGGTGCTAGTGGTGCTGCCTGGGTGCCTATAGCCGTCCCCTCCCAGACATTGCTCCCTCCCACCACCTGGAGAGGGTCGGGCACCCCACCACTGCTCAGCTCAGCCTGTGTTCTCATAGCTTATTTCTGCGTCTCTCTCCCTACCAGCCTAGGAGCCCCTTGAGGGCAGGGCTGCATCTTGTTTCCCCCAGTCAGCCTCCAGTTCCCCAGCCCAGTCCCTGGCACGTGGTGGGGACTCACTCAATATTGACTGAATAAATAAAGAAGAGACAGCTTTTGTGGGCCTGCCTCATTTTGAGAAACACGGGAGGGAGCCCAGCTTGGTCCTCTCACTTTTCAGTCCCTCCCCCGAGAAGATCATGCTCCCAGGACAGGGACAGGCAGCCCCATGGACATGGCTGAAAGTTCTGGGTCTGTATGGGGGCGGGGGCGGTGGATTTCTCCAGCCCCTCCCTTCTGGAGCCCTCAACCAGGAGGAAGCACCCCACCACCACCCACCTCCTGCCCATAACTTCTCTTTCCCCCTCCATCTCAGCTCAGATCCTGCCTCTGAGGTCACTTCGGCACCTTGCCCTGTGACCCCACAGCCCCTTGTCTGATCACCAATGTCTTCTCTGCCCCTCCCACCCTGACTCTGAGCTCTGGGGCAGCAGAGACCCAGTATCTGCACATGGTAGGTGCCCGATGAAGGTTTGCCACCTAAATGGGTCAGCGGGTATCAGAAAGGCCCGATGTCTGGGCGCTGGCCATGGGGAAGAAGTGACACGCATCCTCAGGGACCCAGTTCTAGACCAGGGCAAGGACCTTTTATAAGAAGCACTAGGGTCCAGGGAAAATGGTCTCTGGGGAGCTGCCTGTCTCATGGGGTATGGTAGGAACCAAGTGCCTAGACCCAGGTGACAGTAGAACTCACGGTGCAGCTAATGGGAGGTTGAGTCACCTGCACTTCTGAACACTGGCTCTTTAAATCTTCCTGTGCTAAGGCTGTGGCTGGCCCCAGAATCTGGGCAGGGCTGGGCCAGCTGTTGGAGACAGAAAAGAGGCCGCAGCTGTGGGAAGGCAAAGGCGAACAGGAGCCAGGACCCAGGCAGGGCTCACAGACGGTGACATTTCAGGCACCGTGCAGGGGACTTTTGAGGACAAATGAGTCCTTCGGTCATTCACTCTGCATACATACACTGGCTGAGCCTAAGCTGGGTGTCCAGCACTCTGCTAGGCCCTGCTGGGGGAGGGGGGACATACAGATGTGTAAGACATGCTTCCTACCCAGGGGAGAAGAGACATGTAAACAAATAATTCTAAGTCAATGAGCTAAGTGCTAATAGAGGAATTACCAAGAGCTCTGGGAGCTCAGAGGAAGGAGTGGCTGAGCCCAGGAGCCAGAAGAGGCCACAGAGTGAGCCTGAGAAGCCTTCAAGAACAAGAGGGGAAGGGCATTCGAGGAGAGGGAACAGGATGTGCAAAGGCAGGAGGACACGAGAGACCCACTGCAAGCCCGTATGACTGGAGGCTGATGGCAGACAAGAGGACAGAGGCCAGATCTTGAGGGGCCCTACGTGTCTTACAAAGGGCATGGGGTTTCTGCAGAGGCCTTGCGGAGCTACTGAAGACTGTCCCTCAGGAAGCAACCTGTTCCAATTTGCATTTCAGAAAGGTCGAAGTTCAGAGGGTCCAACTTGTAGATGCCAAGAAGCCATAAACCTTCTTCCTGAGGAGCTGAGGGCAGAACTGGTCCCAGGGAAAGCAAGATGCTTCTCCTCAGGCTGATCACAAGAACAAGTTGGACCATGGATTTGTGTCCCCAAATAGCCTTGTGACCTTGAGCGAGGTCCTCGCCCTCTCTGTCTTGGTTCCTCATTTGTAGAATCTGGGAGATGGAAGGGGGCTGACAAGATGGCCTCCAGTGGTTCTTGCAACTCCCCCACTCTAGAACCATCTCCGGGGTCGCTTGGAGACACAAGAAGGATGCAAGGGAATGTCTGAGCTCATGGTAGAAAGCCTCCCCCAATTGCCGTGGAAGGGAGCCTTGGGTAGGCACCTGTCGTCCAGGATGGCCTAGCTGAGCCTTTCCCGGCGCTCAATGCTCCCAAGAACGTAAACATGGTCACCCAAGTGACAAGGCCCACAGTGCCGAGCCTGAGCACAGGAGGCCCAGGAGGCCAGAGAAAACACAACCGAACCTCATCAACCAACTTCCATCCCACCACCTCGACTTTACAGACCTCCTGGGAGCCCACATTTTTGAACTCGAGATCATCCACATTTTCCCCCTGTTTCCAGAAGGAGTAGTCTCAGTGGAGTTGTCTCCTAGCATACCACATGTTTGCTATGGAGAGCACCGTGGGTCTGGCCCATCAGCTTAAAGGAGGCATGCCTTGTTATGGCTTCCCCCCACCCGTCACCTGCTCTCAGCCTTGGCTTGGAAATCCAGGCCTGTCTACTGTGTCTACACTGGGATCCAAGACCAGCTGGGCGTCTGGATCAGAACCCAGGGCTCTAGATACTTGGCTGGTCCCAGAAAAGCGGCCCCTCCCGACCAACGGGCCTTTCACTTCCTCACGTCCCACTCCCTAAAGGCGTCCTAGTCTCGGTCATATCAGAGCCTCTGTGATTCTAACACCCACCTCTCACCTCATCCCACCCCAGCCCTCTCCCTGAAGGAAACCTCTTTATTCCTCTGAAAGAGTAAAAAGACTAATGGTGGATAGCAGCTGCCAGATGCTTACTGAGTGCCAAACACTGCCAAACACCCCCTTAGATCTCCGCTGAGGTCAGTGTCTACCCTTCGTGGGACAGGTGGGGAAACTGAGGCTCAGAGAGGTGGAGTCCTGTGTCCAGGCTGACTTGGCATCCACGCCTGCCTTTCTACAGGACCCGTGATCGGCTGCCTCAGAAACACGGGGGGATGATTTGTACAGGATTCCCAGCAAGCAGCAGTTCTAGAGCTAACGTGGACCTGGCTGGGCGGCTCCTTGGGCTGGACTTGGACTCAAGTTTCAGACCCTCAGCACCTTTGAAATGCCGTAAAGTCGTATCCTACCATGTCTCACCAAAGTGCCTGGGGAAAATGAAAGGAGAGAGAGAAGCAATGGTGTAGCTAAGTCTGCCCGTCCTTCTGTGGTCACACGCCCAGGGCCTGAGAAGTAGGAACAGCCTCAAAGCCTTGTTTCTCTCTTCTGGAAGGAATTGAAGAATTAAATGAGGGCCCCGGGGGACAGGACTAGCGACGAGTCGAAGGAGCTGACAAATAAGTTGGGAAGATGGAGCTACTGAGGATAAGGAGGGGGGACTAGGGAGTCAGAATCGGCATAACTGTGTGCGGGCACTTGAGTGACTGACTGCTGAAGCCATCCCTCCGTGGGACCACCCTCCAAGTCACATGTACCATAAGGAATGGTTTGAGATGGTCCCAAGAAATATTGGAGTAGCTCAAGAGTCACAGGAGCTGTTACTCATCCGCATGCCTTCAAGAACGAACAATGAGGGCTTCCCTGGTGGCTCAGTGGTCGAGAGTCCGCCTGCCGATGCAGGGGACATAGGTTCGTGTCCCGGTCCGGGAAGATCTCACATGCCGCGGAGCGGCTGGTCCCGTGAGCCATGGCCACTGAGCCTGTGCGTCCGGAGCCTGTGCTCTGCAACGAGAGAGGCCACAGCAGTGAGAGGCCCGCGTACCGCAAAAAAAAAAAAAACGAACAATGACAAGAGCTAAGGCAGAGCCAAGAGCTCAAAGACTCGCTCTCCACCACCCAGACCTGGCCTGTCATCCCCCAGATGGAGCTCATGTATCGCCAAGCCCCTGATTCTGTCGTCGGGGGAGAAGGAGCCCGCCTCGTTGGCCTCGTTGGCAGGGGTCGTTGCTCACTGTGCTGTATGCTAAGCCTTGTTGTCACTTATGGCCATGATGTCACCTTTGTCTTTGTCGTCAGTGGCTGGGAAGAATACCCAGACTGAGTTGAGGTTTACTGTATGTCCCTTTTATTCTTTTGTTCTCTCTCTCTCTCTCTCTCTCTCTCTCTCTCTCTCCTATAATTAAAAATTCCACTGAACCGCTTTGTGCATTTTGGCAGACACTGTTGGCTTCTTACCCTAAAATTTTCCCCACTTCTCCCTGGAAAGCCTGGCTTTCCCCCCTGACTTTCGGGTTCAGGTGTCTACTATTCTTCCACATGATTTGAGGAAGAATTTCCCCTCTCCAAGGGAAATTCTGATGGGCTAGGTCACCCATGTGGTCCCAGTCCCTTGGCCAGTGGTTGAGCTGGGAATGGGCATTTGAGGCTGTCCTGGCCAATGGGACATGAAGGAACCCTGCTAGTGTGTCTCCAGAAGAGACGCAAAAGAACAAAGTCAGAGGTCTTACACTGCCTGATTTGAAGGCTTATTCTAAAGCAACAGTAATTAAGACAGAGTAATATAGGCAAAAAGAAAGATGAATCAGCCAATAGAACAGAAAAGAGTCCTGAAATAGATCTGCACATCCCTGGGCAATTGAGTTTTGACAGAGGTGCCAATGGGGAAGGGAAGTCTTTTTGAGCTAATGGTGTTGGATATCTGTATGGAAAAAAATGAACCTGGATCCCAGCCGCACACCATACACTAAAATTAAGTTGAGATGACTCATAGGCCAAAGTGTAAAAGCTAAGCTATAAAGCTTCTATAAAAAGAGGCACAAGGAAGAAAGAGCCCCTCTTCTTCCACTCAGTGATGTCGTGTCTGCATAGGACCCCTGGAACTTTGCAGCCTGAAACCATGAGGAAAGCCAGCCTGGGGAGAAGAAAAGAGCAAAGAGAAGAGAACTTTGGAGCTGCCCTATGTATGCCTTTCTTGTCACGTGTGATGACGCATTTTCCTTCAGAGTTCAGCCAATTGCATTGCATTCTCTGTTACTTGCAGCCAAAAGCATTCTCACTGTGACGTACCTGTCCTTCTGTTTCCCCTCATATGGTGCACAGCTTTACCCAGCTACTTCTACTCAAGCAGCACACAAAAAACCCATGTACAGTGATCTTCATGAGTAGTTAAAGGGATCAACAAACAATTTTTCTATACCTAGACTTCTTACGTTTTGCCTTTGGAATCCAGCCCCTGGAGGAGGTGCTGAGGCGCCCTGAGGAAAGAGCTGTGATTGTCCACTGTAGAAAGTGACCCACGAGAAAGTGTCCCCCAAAGGACAAGGACCACATTTGACTCATGTCCCCAAGCCCTAGCACACACGGGCATATAGTAGGAGCTCAATAAATAAGTGTCGTGTGAATGGATGGATAGAACAAGAAGAGTCCAAGCCCTTTCATTCATTGTTTGATAAACTCACGAGCTTAATCAGTACATTTAAAACACCATGAGCTGTATCCAGGTTTCTTTAGTAATTCCCCTTAATTTATACTCTCCCATTGTTTGAATAATTTCCCCCAGATGGTTGTAGAACAAGGTCAGAATTGGACAGTCTTTGTATTGGGGACAGGGTCATTAAAGCCAGCGATTCTATAAAGCCCCACCTGCCCCCAAATCAGGACCCCCCCCACTCCTGTCACAGCCACAGTTCCCCTCCTACCAGGACTAAATGCCCACTGTCAGCACCAGTTCCTCTGTGTTAAGTGGCACAGATGAAGGGATTCACTCCAGAAGACCCCATGATACAGCACTTGGCTCAGACAAGACATCCCTAACCCTCTCCCAGTACATTAGCTTGGACTGTTCAGCAGACTGGCTCTTGTCAACCAGAAGATTCCGAAAGCCTGTCTCCAGGGTTATGGAAGGGGAGCGTGACAGCCAAGAAAAGTCACTGCAAAGCATCTAAAGATGCCAGGTCAAGAAGAGCAGGGCAGTGGGAATGTAAGATGGGGCAGCCACGGTGAAAACAGCTTGGCAGGTCCACAGAATTCCCATATGGTTCAGCAATTCCACTCCTAGGTGTATACCCCAAAGAATAGAAAACAGGTGTTCAAACAAAACCTTGTACACCAACACAGCAGCACTATTCACACTAGCCAAAAGGTGGAAACAACCCAAATGTCCATCACAGGTAAATGGATACACAAAATATGTCATATTATTCAATAATAAGAAGGAATGGAGTACTGACTCATGCTACAATATGAATGAACCTCAAAAACATCATGAAAGAAGCTAGACACAAAAGGCCACGTACGTATGATTCCACGTATATGGAATCCCATGCATCAAATCTGGAAATATCCAGAAAGTACAATAGGCAAACGCATGGGGACAGAAAGCAGATCTGTGGTTGCCCAGGGCTTGGGGGAGGGGCCGGGGGGGAGCCCCTGCTTCGTGGGTATGGGGTTTCCTTTGGGGGTGATGAAAATGTTCTGCAACTGGACAGTTGTGGTCCAGTTGCACAACATTGTAAATGTACAAATTATCACCGAACTGTATGTTTTTAAGTAATTAAAATGGCGACCTTTACGGTATGTGTATTTCACCACAATAAAAAGATTTTTTCTTAAGGCAGGGCCTGGCTGCCTGAGGAGGGTGGATGGAAAAGCAGAGTAAGGCGTTCCCAGTGACCAGGAGATCTGGGGAGGGCAGCCAGGGCCTCTCTCTGCCTCTGAGTGAAGCTGAGCTCAGCCGCTGCAGTGAGGATAATGAATTCTCCCACCACCCTGGACCCCTGCCCCCGTGTCTCCTTTCACTTCCTGCCAATTCAGTTTGCCCTCAGGAAACCTCCAGCAAAGGATCCAAGGTGTCACGGAAATGATGTCCATCAAGGAAACTGACCCATCTTAACAACTGAGCTGTGACAGCTGACCTCTGATTAAAGCAGAGAATTGCAAAAACAATCAGATTAAAGATGTTTAAATTAATGATGCCTGCAGCTGCTTCCCAAGAAAGCCCGTTTGGAAAATCTGAAAGAGAGAAATGATGCTCGCCAGCCCAGACGTCAAGTCGTGACCTTCTTAGCATGAAGAGGAGCCACTTGCAAGTGCCAAGATTTAATGGGGTGGGGACTCCACTACAAAAGGAGATCTGGTTACCTCTCATTTGACATTTAGTAGAAACAGGTCTACATCGGAGGAACAAAATCCCCCGAAACAAAGTGGTTAGTGGCCACGCACAAATGTACAATATACACCCTGTGGTGTACGTTTGTTTGGAGTTTTGGCCACCCACAATACTAAAATACAGCCACTTGACTTCCTATCCTCCCTTGCAGCTGAAGCATGGGTGTCATGGGCTGCACCCATCATATACACTCATGCTGGCCTTTGGGTCCAGAGCCAGACAAAGAAGCTGCTGGCCCCTTGGTGGCAGTGACAACAAGATCACGTTCCCGGCGTGGTGGGGCAGTGGTGCTAGCCACAGCCTATAGTTATCAGACTGGGGCTGCGATGGCTTTGGGGGCTGGTTTCCACCTGGTTAGCACCAAGCATGAAATCCCTAGCTCACGTGTGAGCACCCAGTTGCACTGCTTAAATCAGCAAAAGTTAGCTTCTGTTGCCTACAATTAAGAACAGTGCTCCGTTCCTTCAGGTAACGGATACCAACAGACTTCCCCCAACAAAGAGGGTCACGTGACCCTAATCATACTGTCCCATCTCTCCAGCTACAGTGATTGGTCTAGAGATGGGCCTGTGACCCAAGTAGAGCCAACCAAAATACTTCCCTAAGATTGGTCTAGAGATGGGCACGTGACCCAAGTGGAGCCAATCAACATCCTTCCCTGGGATATTTCTACTGGGGAAGAATCTTTCGTGTTTCCAGGCTAACAAGACTCAGAGGCTGTGAGTGGGGGAGACGCCAGCAGCCATGTTCCCTACCCCCAGGGGGGAGACCATCTGCATTAGGAGAGAATGAAGCCAGCACAGACAAGAAGCAGAGGGAGGAAGAGAGAGAAGTCCCTGCTCCCCACCCCCTACTTTCTGTGGTGTGATCATATGAATTGATAAGTTCCCTTTTTTTGTTTAGGCTTTTTTGGGTTGGGTTTCTGCCATTTATAACAAAAGTCTGAAATATTGAAGGTGGAGAAGTTTTGTTTTATTCACGAGATGGCCTCATGGGCCTGTCTTTCTCTTGAGATGGCGGCTGACTTACGGTTAAAAGGAACAAAATCCCTGAGCACTGAAACATCATTGGCAGAATAGGCCAATATTAGTCAGTCAGCAAATACTTTCTGAGCATCTTCCTAATGTCAGGTCCTGGCCTAGGCACTTTCACAGCATGTGAAATGGTCTGGCATCCAGCAAGCACTCAATAATTGCTGGGTACAACAAGCTATTATTATCATTGGTTCTGATTATCTCCTTCCCATTTAAAACTCAGAGAGCTGGGGGCAAGTGACTGGAGGGAGCGGGTTCAACATCTGGGATGGGTTGTTTCCCCTTTCTTTCCCCCAAACATTTCTAATTAAAGCCCCACCACCACTACCACCACCACCAAGTGGCTCCTCCTAGTTCTGTGAACTTGACAAAGGGAAAAATATATTTTTTGAAGTAACCAGACCACTGTGCTCGGAGGGAGTTGATGACCTGTTCTTGGAGGAAGTGATCCACTTTAAATACAGTTCTTTCAAAATTAAGGAGTTCGCTGAATTCCAACGTGTAAACTTCTGGCCAATTCTCCCCTGCTGGCGTAGGGAGCATAGTTCTGTGCCTCCTGTGTCTGGAAAGAAAGAAACCCTACTCCCCCAAGCTCCTTTAGGGTGTCCCACAAATTAATGCGTTGAATGACAGCTTGGCCTCTGTCTGACCTTCAGGCCCAACTCGGCAAGACGTCATAGCCCGAAGAAACACAAGTGCGGCTCAAAGGCATCAAAGAGTCAAGTCAGTCTTTACCGAAGACTCTTGGAGTACTGGCAGAGGGGGGATTACACCTCATGATATTTTGCTCAGCTCCCTAAAAGTCCCCCTTCAACACGTCTCCCCTGAAGCCCTCTCATCCTCACAGCTGCGCCTCTAAATTTCTCCTCTTCACTCCCTTCCAAATCAAGTATTTTCTCCTTCATAGCAATGAGCTCTTTTTTAAATGCAACTTAACTTAGCCCCTTTCGACTTATCCTAACTTCTCTAACCATTACTCCTTATCAGCCCACAAAGTCTCAGAGAAAACAACAAAACGTTTATTAGGAGGTCAGGGAGGGGGAAAGGCAGTGAATACCCAGACTCCATCAAACTTCCCTCCTCAACAATGTCATAAGAAATGAAAAGTTAGTTCTAGGCATATGTGTGTTTGGATGTACATAGGTGACGTCTGAAACTCAGCTGTTAACCATGAATTCTCCCTTAGGAAGCAGGGGGACTGTGGAGATTCAAACCCATGTGTGTCTGCCTCCCAAGATGGTGCAATGAACAACCCAGTGCAGCCGTGAGGACTCAGGCATCTTGTCCTTCAAAAGTGCCATTTTGACCCCTACTTGAGCAGCTGCTACGTGTGGTGACTCAGCTTCTCTTAGTAATTGATAGAACCAGCAATGATACAGAATAACTGAGCACCACCATCAACCACCTGTATCTAACTGACATTTCAAACTCTTTTATTTGTTCGTTTCACTTTTTTAATTGAAGTATATTTGATCCACAGTGTTGTGGCAGTCTCTGCTGTACAGCAAGGTGACTCAGGTATACACATAAACATTCTTTTTTTATATTCTTTTCCATTACAGTTTATCACAGGATATTGAATATAGTTTCCTGTGCTATACATTAGGACCTTGTTGTTTATCCATTCTAAATGTAAGAATTTGTATCCACCAACCCCAAACTCCCAGTCCATCCCTTTCCCTCCCCCTCCCCCTTGGCAACCACAAGTCTGTTCTCTATGTCTATGAGTCTGTTTCTGTTTTGTAGTTAGGTTCATTTGTGCCATATTATAGAACACTCCACCCAACAATTTCAGAATTCACATTCTTTTTGATTGCAACTAGGAGACCAAGGTAGACCAGATCCTGGGTCATAATAAACCTTAACGAATTTAAAAGAATTAAAATATACAAAGTATGTTCTCTGACCATAGTGGAATTAAACTAGAAATCAATAAGAAAAATGAAAAAGACAATGTATCAAAATATTTGGGATGCAGGTAAAGCAGTGTTTAGGGGAAAGTTTATAGCATTAAATGTTCATATTAGAAAAGAAAGGTCTCAAATCAATCATTGAGGCTTCCATTTTAAGAAACTAGAAAAAGAGGCTTAAAATATATCCAAAGCATAAGGAAGGAAATAGATAAGAGCTGAAATCAATGAAGTTGAAATCAGGAAAATGACAGAGAAGATCAGTGAAACCAAAAGCTTGTTCTTTGAAAAGATCAATAAAATGGATAGACTGCAAGCAAACTGACAAAGGAAAACAAAAAAATTATCAATATCAGGAATGAAAGAAAAGAGGTCACTACAGGCACACAGACATGAAAAGAATAGCAAGGAATAGAACAATTCTGTGCACATAAACTCAAAAATTCATATGAAATGGCGAAATTCTTCCAAAATAACAAAGTACCAAAACTCACCCAAGGTGAAATAGATAACCTGACTCATCCTATAACTCATAAAGAAATTGAATTTATAGTTTAAAAGCCTTCCAAAAAGGAAGATTTCTTGCCCGAATAACTTACTGGTGAATTGTACCAAATATTTAAAGAGAGGAGAAAACCCTACCCAATAAAAGGGAAGGGAACACTTTGTAACTCATTTTTTGACACAACCTGATATCAAAACGAGATAAAGACAAACAATCAAAGAAAACTACAGACCAATATTTCTCATGAACAAAGATGCAAAACTCATCAACAAACCATGAGCAAACCAAATTCAGAAATAGATAAAAAGAATAATACACCAAGACCAAGTTGGTTTATCCCAGGAATTTAAGACTAGTTCACTGTTCAAAAGCAATCAGTGTAACCCACCATACGGTCAGCCTAAAGAAGAAAAACCTCATTGTAGTTTTGATTTGCGTTTCTCTAATCATTAGTGATGTTGAGCATTCTTTCATGTGTTTGTTGGCAGTCTGTATATCTTCTTTGGAGAAATGTCTATTTAGGTCTTCTGCCCATTTTTGGATTGGGTTGTTTGCTTCTTTGATATTGAGCTGCATGAGCTGCTTGTAAATTTTGGAGATTAATCCTTTGTCAGTTGCTTCATTTGCAAATATTTTCTCGCATTCTGAGGGTTGTCTTACTACCAAATATAAAATAGATAGCTAGTAGGAAGCAGCCGCATAACACAGGGAGATCAGCTCCGTGCTTTGTTTTTTGTTTGTTTGTTTTAATTTATTTTTGGCTGTGTTGGGTCTTTGTTGCGGTGCATGAGCGGGGGCTAATTCTTGTTGCGGAGCACGGGCTCTAGGCGTGCAGGTTTCAGTAGTTGTGGCATATAGGCTCAATAGCTGTGGCTTGTGGGCTCAATAGTTTTGGCTTGTGGGCTCTTGAGTTCAGGCTCCGTAGTTGTGGTGCACGGGCTTAGTGGCTCCACAGCATGTGGGATCTTCCCGAGCCAGGGCTCGAACCCATGACCCTTGCATTGGAGGCGGATTCTTAACCACTGCGCCACCAGGGAAGCCCCTCAGCTCCGCTTTGTGACCACCTAGAGGGGTGGGATAGGGAGGGTGGAGGGAGACGCAAGAGGGAGGAGTTATGGGGATATATGTATATGTATAGCTGATTCACTTTGTTATAAAGCAGAAACTAACACACCATTGTAAAGCAATTATACTCCAATAAAGATGTTAAAAAAAAAAGGAGATAAACCACATGATCATATCAATCAATTCAGAGAAAGAATTTGACAGAATGCAATATCCATTCTTGAAAAAATTCTCAGCCACAGGAATAGAAGTGAACTGACTCACCCTGATAAATGGCAACTACAAAACAAAAACGAAAACACACAGCTAACATCAGACTTATTGCTGAGAGACTGAACACCCTCCCCCTAAGATTGGGAGCAAGGAAACAATGTCCACTCTCACCACTCCTTTTCGACATCATACTGGAAGTCCTAGTCAGTATAACAAGGCAAGAAAAAAGTGGGTGGGGGTGGGGAGAGAGCTGGCTATAGACTGGAAAGAAAGAAAACCGTCCGGGGCTTCCCTGGTGGCGCGGTGGTTGAGAGTCCGCCTGCAAATGCAAGGGACACGGGTTCGTGCCCCGGTCCGGGAATGATCCCACATGCTGCGGAGCCATGGCTGCTGAGCCTGCGCGTCCGGAGCCTGTGCTCCACACGGGAGAGGCCACAACAGTGAGAAGCCCGCGTACCGCAAAAAAAAAAAAAAAAAAAGGAAAGAAAGAAAACTGTCCATATGCTGAAAACTACAAAGTGTTGATGAAAGGAAGCAAAGAAAACCTAAAGGAATGAAAAGACATACTGTGTTTATGGATTGGAGACTCAATACAGTAAAGATGTCAATCCTCCACACACTGATCCGTAGACTTAATGCAATTCCGATACAAATCCTAGCAGTCTCTAAGACATAAAGAAACCAGTTCTAAAATTTATACTGAAAGACAAAGAAACCAGAATAACCAAAACTATTTTGGAAAAGAGGGTTAACGTGGACAGACTCCCAATACTCAGTTTTAAGAGTTACTATACGGCAGACGTTATCAATCAAGTCAGTGTGGTACTGGTGAAGGAAGAGCTACATGGATCAATGGAACAGCACAGGAAGTCCAGATATAGACACACATAATTATGGCCAGTTGATTTTTGACAGAGGTGCAAAGGCAATTCAATGGAGAAAGGATAATCATTTCAATGAACGGTCTTGGAACCATTGGATATCCATATGCAAAAACTCAACAATGACAAAAAACAAAAAACCTTGCCCTAAACTTCACATCTTATACAAAGATTGACTCAAATGGGTCATAGATCTAAATATGAAAAAACATGAAACTATAAAACTTAAAAAAAAAAAAAGAGGATAAGATATTCATGATCCAGGGCTAGGCAATGAGTTCTTAAACATACCACCAAAAGTACAATCCATAAAAGAAAAAACTGACGAACTCCATCAAAATCAAAAATGTTCATTCTGTGAAAGACTGTTAAGAGAATGAAAAGACAAGCTACAGACTGTGAGATCACACGCCCAATAAAGGACTTGTATCCAGAATGTATAAAGAACTCTGAAAACCCAACTGTAAGAAAACAACCCCAAGAAGACATATAGAAGGCAAATGTTCAATATTATTAGCCATCAGGGATATGCACATTAAAGCCATTGTGACATGCACTACATACCTAGCAGAAAAACAAGATTTAAAAAAAAAAAAAAAAAGACCAACGATACCAAATGCTAGTGAGGAGGTAGAGGAACCAGAACGCTCATTCATTGCAGGTGGAAAAGCAAAATGGTTCCTCCACTCCGGAAAACAGTTTGTCAGTTTAAAAGTTAAACATCCACTTGCTGTGGGACCCAAATGTCCCACTCCTAGGTATTTACTCTAGAGAAATGAAAATTTATGTTCATACAAAAACTTATACGTGAATGCTTATAGCAGCTCCATTCATAATCACCAAAGCAGGGAAATGACCCAAATATCCTTCAATGGGTGAATGGATAAACCGGCCTCAGAAGGTTACACACTGCATCTTGGTTCACACCCTCTGGAGCTTCCCAGGTGAAATCTGAAACTGGCCTCTGTACTTGGAGGACAGGAGAGACCAAAGAAAGAGGCAGGTCACTCCAGATTGGTAGGTGGCAGGGTTAATAAGCAAAGGGACTGACTTACGGGGCTTGTCTTGGGTGGCTGCTGGACAAGTAGATCTCCACACCTACCAGCCAGAAGCTTCAAGTTTCTGTAGAGGCCTTACCTGGGTGCAGTCACATCTGTCGTCCAGATGGTCTCAACTACACCATACTCGCTCAAGGCTGTGTCCCTGAGAACGGCTCCCACTGTGGGAAATGTGGGCAGAACTCCACTCCAAGAACAGGGAGGGAGTGAGGAGCCTCTCACTGCCTGGATCCAGCTCTTGGGTGGACCAGCCATCACGTCCTCGTGATGACCTTCTCCAACACTGCGTACTTCCGTTTATATGATATTCTCAAAAAGACAAAACTATTATAGTGATACAGTGATGAGGACAAGTCAGTGGTTGCTGTGGGTTAAGGGAGGGGTAGGTGTGACTACAAGGGCAGCATAAAGGAATTTGTTTGAGGTCATGGAACTGCTCTGAATCCTGGTGGTGGTAGTAGTTATGCAAATGTATACATATGTTAAAAAATTCACAGAACTTTATGCCAAAAAATAAAACCAGTTTTACTGTATTTCAATTCAAAAAACAAAATAGGGACTTCCGTGGTGGTGCAGTGGTTAAGACTCCATGCTTCCACTGCAGGGGGCGCGGGTTCAATCCCTGGTCCAGGAACTAAGATCCTGCATGTCGCATGGTACAGCCAATAAAGAAATAAAGAAATGATTAAATTAAATTAAAAGGTAAAATTTAAGAATACAGAAGCCTAAAAAGTTAATGTAGATTAGTAAGAGCTATCAACATATAGTTCTGAAAAGAACTTAATGTATATGAATTTTTAAATAAAAATATTTATCTTATCATAAAAACAAGACATGTTCATTACAGAAATTTAGAAACACTGAAGACACGATGAAATTTTCACCATTCCTTAAACCAGTTACCCAGTGATACCCCACTGTTATTACCTTGGTGAATACAACTTCAGACCTCTGTCTGCCTTGTGTCCTAGTCCATCTGGGCTGCTGTAACAAAAACACCACAAACTGGGTGGCTTATAAACAACAAAAATCTATTTCTTACAGTTCTGGAGGCTGGGGAGTCTGAGATCATGGACACCAGATCCATGTCTGGTGAGGGCCGCTTTCTGGTTCATGGACAGCCTTCTTCTCTCTGTGTCCTCACATGGCAGAATGGGCAAGGGAGCTCTCTGGGGCCTCTTTTAAGGCACAAATCCCATTCATGAAGGCTCTACCCTCATGACCTAATCACCTCCGAAAGCCCCTACCTCCTAATACCATCACCTTGGGGGTTAGCATTTCGACATATGAATTTGGGGGGGTGGGGGACACAAACATTCTGTCCATAGAACCTTGTTTTTAACAAGAATGACATCATCCCGTGTCTATAGTTCTGGAATCTTCTTTTTTACTAACAGTATGTCATGAAAGGGTCTTCTACAACCGGATTTTTGGTGGCTGCTTTGTAATCCATTGGACCATGAGTATACCATAACCTGTTTAGCCAATGCCCTATAATTAGATATGTATGTTGTGTCCTGTCTTTAATATTACATATGTGGAGGCAAATTTTTCAAAATGATGAAACTTCTTGTACAAATAAATAGTGCTGCGTGGCCAAGTCCATTAGCAAGGGAATCGGCAGAGTGAAACAGATTGGGGTTGTATATAGCTGCTGCAAGAAAGAACGTGGATATAGATTGCTAAATTAGATACAGCACTGGGATCATCTTTGAGGTTATTTTCTAACCTGGCAGAAAAGAAAACCTTTGCACCTAATCAGTTCTCTACAAATTACCCTCTAACTTCACAGAGTTGTAAAAGATCTGATCCTTAATTGATGGCGATTAGAAAGTCGGAGGAAGTTACGACTCCTGAGAGAATCAGTTGACCCTCACTGGGCTTGTTAGAAAATGTTCTACCACGACATTAAAAGGATGCCAAGCCCTATTTTTGCCTTATTTCCATTTTTTGCATTTTCTCAACACAAACAAAGCAATGGTGATCATGGCTATTACTTTCATTCACACTCAGGGAGCACATTGTAGCTGAATTTTTGCACATATCCATAATCATTTTCAATGGAAAATTTTCCACAAGCAGGTTTCTGAGTTGAAGAGAGCATGTATTTATGGCTTTTGATACATATTGTAAATTACCCTCAAAAAGTCTGTACCGATATATCCTTCTGTCTGCAGCGGGTGGAAGTCTTTACTCTCCTCTGCCCTCCCCACTATTGAATGTTATTTTGAAAATCTGTACCAAGATGGGAGATGAAAATGTCTCATACTTATTTTTGTCTACCTTTCTTGGTTTACAAATAAAGTTGAACATTTTCAACATGCTTTCTGGCCATGAAAATGGTGTTTTTAAGAAAATACAATTTACCTACGTTCATAGCAGCACTATTCGTAGTAGCCAAGACATGGAAACCACCTAAATGTCCATCAATAGGTGAATGGATAAAGAAGATGTGGTACATATATACAATGGAATACTACTCAGCCATTAAAAAGAATGAAATAATGCCATTTGCAGCAACATGGATGGACCTAGAGATTATCGTACTAAGATAAGTCAGAAAGAGAAAGACAAATACCATATGATATCACTTATATGTAGAATCTAAAATACGACACAAGTGAACATACCTACGAAACAGAAACAGACTCACAGACATAGAGAACAGACTTGTGGTTGCCAAGGGGGAGAAGGGTGGGGAAGGGAAGGATTGGGAGCTTGGGATTAGCAAATGCAAACTAGTATAAATAGGATGGATAAACAACAGGGTCCTACTGTATAGCACAGGGAACTCTGTTCAATATCCTGTGATAAACCATAAGAGAAAGAATATGAAAAAGAATATATATGTATAACTGAGTCACTTTGCTGTACAGCAGAAATTAACACAACATTGTAAATCAACTATACTTCAATAAAATTTTTTTAAAAAACAAAAAAAGAAAAATACAATTTTAAAATCTATCGAGTCCATTTATAATATTAATAGCCATTTACTCAGCCTCTCTGAGCCTCTATTTTCTCGTCTGTAAAATGGGGATAATAATACCCACCTCCAAGGTTGTTGCCCTCAGTTCCCTAGGATCACCTCCCAAAAAACCTCTTGTCTTCGAATCCTTAACTCACAACCTTTTCTGGGGGATCTGAAATTAAGACAGCGACTAAAGCACAAGTGAACAGTGACATCCAGCACAGTCCAGAGAGAGAAAACTTCAGCCTTTAGATCTGGAGAATTCCTAGGATGGGACTTGAGCCTCTGGCCCTTAGAGTTTACCGTGTCAAAGACCCTCTGACTAGTGGGGCTTCCTGTGGAGGTCTGCCTGGAGGAGGAATAGCAATGAGGATCATCATATCATTTGTTGAGGTTTTCTTTCTTTTTTTTTCTTCCAGTTTTATTGAGATATAATTGACATACAGGACTGTATAAGTTTTTTGTTTTTTGGGGTTTTTACGTGGTACGCGGGCCTCTCACTGTTGTGGCCTCTCCCGCTGCGGAGCACAGGCTCCGGACGCGCAGGCTCAGCGGCCATGGCTCACGGGCCCAGCCGCTCCGCGGCATGTGGGATCCTCCCGGACCGGGGCACGAACCCGTGTCCCCTGCATAGGCAGGTGGACTCTCAACCACTGCGCCACCAGGGAAGCCCTGGACTGTATAAGTTTAAGGTACATAGCATAATGACTTGACTTACATACATCCTGAAATGATTACCACGATAAGCTTAGTGAACATCCATCATCTCACATAGATACAAAATTAAGGAATGTTGAGTGTTTTCTATGTACAAAGTTTCTGTGCATCGCTGTATGAGTCTCACACTGACCCCGGGAGGCAGATCCCGGGAGCCACTTGGACGGTCTGTCCTTAGTCAAACCCACTATGGAGTGGAGCTTCCCTCTCTCCCAGGGATCTATATGGGCTTGGTGACCCCCCTCTTAAAGGGTAGGGAGCACCTCAAAAGGAAGGATGTCCTGATACCTGCTACAACGTGGATGAACCTCAAAAACATCATGCCAAGTGGAAGAAGCCTGACCCAAAGGGACAAATACCGCATGATTCCATTTACATGAAACATACAGAAGAGACAAAGCCGTAGAGACAGAAAGCAGACTCGTGGCTGCCAAGGACCGGAGACAGGGGACGACGGGAGTGACTGCTTAATAGGAACAGGGCTTCTTCTTTGGGTGATGAAAGTGTCTTGGAACTAGACAGAGGTGACGGCCGCATGACATCGTGAATGTACTAAATGCCATTGAATCGTACGCGTTAAAATGATTCATGGTCAACTTTATGTTACACGAAATTTACCTCGATTTGAGAAAAAATGACTCAGGAGAGGAACAACGTTGCTGCCTAATGTCTAAACAATTAGAGCGTTTACGCTCTCCGTTAATAACTGCCGATGTGTAGTCAGTAATACACAGCATCAGAAAGTAATGCTCAAACTTCATGGGAGTAAAAAGATCTTTTTTCCCCTGTGTTTTTGGTATGGATCTGTTAAATATTTGAACCCGTTCCACTGGTATAATTTGGTTTGGTCTTTCATTTTTGTAGCGCACTCACAGCACCAGGGTGTTAAATATATTGTTTTTTTAATTGTAAAACACACGCACACACACAGAGATTTGGGACAGAAGCTGGTCAGAGTCACCAGTCAGTGCTTCCACTGGATCTGAACCTCTTCCGGTTGACATGAGGCCAGGGCGTTGTTATGGTGACACCCTGCAAGTGGCTGTGTGTCCTGGCTGGCGCTGCCTGGAGAAGCTCCTTCCACTTGTAAAGTAATAGAGACATGTTATAAATCATTTCATTTCACTTTATGGGGAACATTTCATCATCCTTCTCCATCCCCTGCGTCTTTCTAACCTCTCAATTTTCCTCTGGCCCGAGTGAAGCTCAGCCCACTTTGCACTGGGTATCGATCTGGGGAATTTCCAAGAATCGATTCTCATAACAGAGGCTGCCAAAGAGCAGGGTTGAATTTGATGCAAACTCAACACAGGCCCTGGGGCCAGCTTCCCTGTGAATCCTCCCGGCTCCAGAAAAGTGGGGGGCAAGGAGCAGCAAGGGCAAGGTCAGGTCTAAACCCCTCCTTAGATGCGCTTGGCAGCTTTGACCATGAACACCTGGGCCCCACCTGAGTGGGAGGCAGGGGCTTTCTCCTGCTGTTTGCACAAAACATCCCTTTCCCACCTCGAGGAATTTCGGGCTCTAAGATGCTCTAGAGACAACTCCCTGGGCAGTTGTAGGGGCATCTGTAGGCAGGGCAGATGCAGTGTTAGCGCAGAGGGAGCCTGCCTCTGCTACTGACTGGCTCAGCATGAGCTCCTGACTCAAGGGTGTTTTCCTCTTGGACTCGGACCCTGATCAGGATCTAGAGTGCAGTTTCTCCAGTGGCTGGGGCAGTGAGAAACAGAAGCTAGGAGCCATATTGCTGGATCAAAATTGGACCAAACGAAAGGGCAGCAACTTTGGGGCAGGGAGAACTGGATAATAACAATAATATTAACTGCTTCCATTTACAGAAGGGCTTCAGACACATCATTTTATTGATTCTCACCGACGGCCCTATGAGAAATGGGCTTCTGGCTTCTCTCATCCCCACTTGACAGATGAGAAAACTGAGGCTCAGTCAGGTTCACAGTCAATATTAGCCCAGATCCCACAGCTGGTAGGGGTGTAGCCAGGACTGGAACCCAGGGAAAAAACATAACTACATTATGAGACGGGAAACTTTGGGAGAAGAGGAAAACCCTTCCTCACCCCTCGCCTCCTCTGCAGTGTTTAATTTATAGCCAGCTGGTACAGCAAGTGGGGTGGCTTGGAGATGTCTTGAAGCCAGCCAAAAAATACCGAAGAGAGCGGGCTTTCCCAGGCCCCACCCTGCCCCTGGAACTCCAGGCCTCCCCGGGCCACGATGGTCCATCTGACCCCTCCTTGTGGAAGAAGCCCTTCCCTGCCCTGTCCCAAGACCAGCCAGGAGGGTGAGGGTGGGGGTCATGGGAGTGGCTGGCTTGTCGCATCTATTTCTTCCTGCAGCATCCAGGGCAGGGAGTAGCCTGCCAGGGATGCCCAGCTGGGGGCCAGCAGCACCAGGGAGCCAAGGGTCAGACTCGTCTTTGCATCAAGAAAGTGACATCTCTCCACATGAGGACTCAGCCTATGGCCTGGTGGAAAATTCCAGACTCTGGGAAGTGCCAGTTCCAGGCGTCCCGAGAGAGAGGACGCCAGGCCAAAAGTGATGGATCGCAGTGATGGCTATGGCTTTGTGTCCAGCAGACCTAGCCTCAAATCCTTGCTCTTCTATGTATTAGCTGTGTGACTCTGGGGAAGCCACTGAACCTCTCTGGGACTCAGTTTCCTCATCTGAAAATGGGGATGAGGACAGTAGCTACCCCATTGGGTATAAAAGGACAGCACACAGGTGCAGTGGTGGCAGAGCTAAAGGGGAGCAGCAGCTGTGTGTGGCCCAGCCCAGCAGGGGGAGCCAAGCTCTCCCTGCCCGCCATCATGTGACGCTAACGACAACACCCTGCAAGGTGAGTCCCTCGATCAACCCCATTTGACAGCTCCAGGCCCGCCCAGGAGGCACCCTGGGACCCTGCCCCGCTGGCCACCTCCATTCCTGCACCCCTCCCGCTCCCTCCCACCTGCTCTTGTAGGTTACGCCTGATTGGCTTTCCTGCCCAGAGAGGGGCTCTAAGGCTTGGGCACTCTCAGGGTCTGGTGCCCCCAGCACCCAGCAGGTTGTTTGTGGGACTCTCCTCCCTGGGCCCAGCCCCTGCCCCCCTCCCCTCATCTCCCCCAGCCTGCCTCTGAGCTGCTTCTCCCTCCAGATGCAAGGCCCCTGCCGCTGATGTGCCCCAGCTGGGCAGGCCCCCTTCCCCGAAGACCTCACCTCCCCAAGCAGCAGCATCTGGGAGAGACCAGAGGCAACCAGCCACTGCCCACATCTGGATTTAACAGAAGCTACTCCCGCCACACCCTGCCTCTGGCCAAGACAGTTGTATTGGAGCCTGGAAGCCCCTTACACACTGGAAGATGGGACCTGCCACTTCCTCGCTGGGCCTCCATAGCCTTGTGTGTAAAAATGTGGGGTGTAATACTAGGATTGGCCTCAAGGGGACACTGCCGTAAGGAGTAAATGAGATGATGCCTGAGACCCTAGCAAACAGTTCAGGGTTGCTGTTATCTTTATCATGCTCTACAGTGTTAGGATTACTTTGCTACCGGAATGGGCAAGTTCCAGAGAGGAGCCCTGAAGCCAGCCTTCCCTAGGAGCACAGAAAGAGGGTGATAAGCTCAGACTGCCCAGGCCTGTGCTGATACCGACTCCTGGAACGTGGCCTGAGTCCCCTCTTTCTGGGGAAATACACATTCTGCAAAACTCTGATACTTCACTGACACAGAGGCAGTGGCCACTAGCTCCACGTGCATTCCTCCCTTCCCCCACGTGGCTCTCTCCTATCATCCTACCTCCGCACCTTTGCACCTGCTCTTTCCTGCCCGTGATGCCCTGCCCCCACCTCCTCCCCATCTAGATCCTGCCATTCCTTCTCCTGCAGGAGGCCCTCTGGTGGCTGCACGTGGGGAAGAAGGCTCAACACCCCCCTATCGCGGGGCTTTTGGTTGGCATTGCCCACCTGTGGCTGGGGTTCATGATCTTCTGGGGTGGGTCCTGCTTCTTGAGCCACCAGCACGTTCATCAAAGGCCATGGCCTGACATTGTGGCCACACAGCGTACACATACTGGGCTCTGGTTCATCCCTGCAGGAGCCAGGAAGGACTCCAGTTAGCCTTAGGCTGCTGCCTGGAAATCACCGAGAAAACAGCCAGCACTGGGTTAGTTGGTTTGAGGCATGCGCTTTGGTGTAGAATTCAGATTTCAGAGTAGGCTGGAGGTTTCTGCTGACGACGATGATGATTCCCTCCCAGCGACGGGGAGCCCCTCCCTTCCGCTCCCAGGCCGGCCCATTGCACCCTCACCCCAGGTCCTGGCTCTGGCCTCTGACGTTGCACAAATCTCCTTCTAAAGCAAGAAGGCCTTTGGATACATAGCATATTAATTGGGTCTTCAGGGTCCTCAAAAATTAAAGTGGGCCTTCCACAATATCACAGACTTCCCCTCACCTCTAGGACATCCAACAGTCCAGAGACTAAAATGAGACCCCCTCGGTCAGATGGCAATTCTCCACCATTCCTCCCTGGTCTCTAAACAAAGCCGTTTTACTGGTTGTTTTTTGTTGTTGCTGTTGTGGGTTTTTTGGTTTGTTTTGGGGTGGGCTTTTTTGCCATGCCTCGCGGCTTGCGGAATCTTAGTTCCCCCACCAGCGATCGAACCCAGGCCCCGGCAGTGAAAGCACCAAGTCCTAACCACTGGACTGCCAGGAAATTCCTGAAAGCGGTTTTCATCACATCTGTCACCTCTAAGATCTGCTTCTGTGATGACTACTTCTCTGGGGAAAGGGCCCAGTTTCTGAGGTGGGAGTTTGAATAGACTGTGTGGAGGTCTGGTCCCCATCCCCCCATCTTAAAACCCCTGGCAAGGTCTTTCCTGTGCCCAATTCGAGGCCAGCCTTCACAGTATCCACCCTCACTGAGGTTTCCCAGGGAAAACCCAACTAGCCAAGTCTTACAGGGCCTCCTGGCTCAAGGGGAGCCTCTGCCCCGCCCCCTGCATCCCTAGTCCTTCAGCAAAAGAAAGCCCTTCCCCCAAGAGTCCTTCCCACTGGGACCCCCAGTCCCCTGAGCCCATAGAGGAGGGCACAGCAGGAAAGGAAGAGGAAAAAGGAAGAGGAGGATGGGAAGGCGTGAGTGAGAAGAGCCCACATGGGGAGCACGTTGCACTGTACGGTGTTTCTACTAAATCACTTTGGCAAACATTGAGAGTTCAGATGCAAACATTTGTAGGTGACATCAGCTCATTTAAAATGACCCAGTGGGATCACTCAGTATATTAGGTGGAATAAAAATGTGGCTGTTGACACAGAGACCCCAGATGGCTTAACCGTGTTAGAAGGGTATTTGACTCCCTCCTGACAATCCCAGTGTAAACGGTCCAGGGCTGGTGTGGCGCTTTGTGGGGGCGGGGGCCCAGGTTGCCGGGAAGCTGTTTTGGAATCCAAGGTCCAGCCAGCCGGAAGGGGGAAGTGGAAGGGAAGTTGTGTTCATCACTCTCATCCCATTGGTAGGAACTGAGTCATGTGGCCACACTCAGCTCCAAGGGAGGCTGGGAAATGTAGTCCTTTTGTCCATGCAGCCCGGTGCACAGCTAAAGCGGGGTAAAGGGTATGGGATAAGCAGAGGAGTCTACCATACCTATGCGAGCTCACTTTTCCTAAACTCAGGAGACCTTCAAAGCCCTTTTCCTGCCACTGCCCTGGCCAGGCTCCCCCAGCCCAGGGGACCAGAGGATATAACGTTTCTGTCCCTGGACGTGAGGCAGGCACTGTCACAGTGGGATGTGCCCCAGTGGCAGGGCAGGCTACAGGGGGCCCACCAGGAAGGTGGCAGGGAGGGGGCAGCCACATCAGGGCAGGGGTCCCCCCACTGCATTCCCCACCCTCCCTCCCACCACCCACTCTTCTCTCCTCTCCATGCCTGGTGATGCCCTGATCCGGGCACTGGGGTGTGTGATTTAGGGAGAGGCTTTCTATCATGCAGACATGAGTTTGGGGTTTTGGGAGGGCAGGGGAGGCAGGGGGGACAGGGTGGCAGGCTCGCAGTGGGGAAAAATGGGCCCATCTTGGGGGGTTCAGCCATGCTAATAACACACCCAGAGAACGGCAGCCAGTCTGAGCCATCCTGGTAAGTCAGGAGGCCCAGATAGGAAGGAAGTGGCCAGATCTGTGCCTTCGTTAGGGCCTCATCCCACAGTAAGCTGCCCAAGGTAGGCTGGGCCAGGGAGAGGTCAGTGCGGACTGCAACCTTACCCAGAACAAGAGACTATGACCCATCATGCGCCCACAGAAGCAGGGGCTCTGAACCACGTCCTTGTAGACACCTCCCAAGACTGCCTGGGAAAGACCAGAGCCACCTCCAGTGACAGTTAACACCCACTGAGAGCTCACCATACTCTGGAATCATTGCCCCAGCTACCTTCACATCAGCCCTTTGAGCCAGATCCTAGGCTTCCCAGAAAGGGTGTGCTGCCGAGCACGCACTGACTTTCAGTGCTTCGGGGGAATCGTGGAATTGACACGCGTGCGTGTCAGTTACCTCCGGTCCCCACCTCCCTTAGTATACAAAATACCCTGGTCAGGAATCCGCTCTCCGGAAGGGGTCACATTAGCATTTTTAATATGTATTGTTATGAAAACCTATAGCACAGAGTTGATTCCTTTACAAAAGGATGGCAGAAGTCATTTTTCATAGGAGAAGTGTGAGGTGATGGAGATAAATGATAGCTAGAAAGATTCCCGGGAACTTGCATCTTTGTACCGACTGGGAAGAGAGCCCACAGCCAGAGGCTGTGCTCTGGGGTCCCTGGGGTCCTGGGTCTCCCCACTCGCTGGACAGACAAGTCTTTTGTACCTTTGCACTTGCTTCCTAGTAAATATTTGGGCATTTGGCAGAATTTGACCTAAGACCTGCTTTTGCTGTAACTTTCCATCTGGTGGTAAGGTTGTTGGGGAGGGCTGTGGAGTCATCACCTGCCTCTAACTGGAGTCCACGTTTTTACCAGAAAACCCTGTCAGTTACAACTCGTGCCCAATGTCAAGTGGTGGAGGCTGCTGAGAGCCAGGTCTAATTCCAGAACCTATAGCCGTAACCACTGTCCCACACTGCCTTCCCACATTGCCTTTGATTCGCTCCCGTGTGTCCGGCAGAGTTCTAGCGTCTTCGCTCCAGACCCTGCCAGAGCGAGGCAGGAGGCTGGGTGCCCGGCGTGGCCATGGAAGGCGCCATCTTTGCACCCTCTTCTCTGTGGCTGCATCAGCCCTGAAGTGGGTCCTCCAGGTTCGTCTCCCAGGTGGCGTCGGTCTGACGCTCCCTTTCACAAAACCAACTGTGAAACACAACCTGTTTTTGCAGGTGGTGGCTCATTCTAATGTTGGCTGCTTGATCTCATCAACCGACACATTCGCGTGTCTTTCAAGGGCCCTTGGCCCAGAGCGGTAACATATTTCTAGCCAGCAGTTACGCTCTTGACGCGACATCGCCTTTTGTTGTTCTCCTAATTAACGTTTCCTCAGCAAAAGCTCCTAGAAGGCAAAGACTGTCACCTCCTTTGATCTCCCTCCCCCAAACACCTGGCACGTGGGGGGCCCACGCCATGCATGTTGAGCAAACATTTGGTCACTTAACTAGAGGGGAAAGAGGAGGTCCCTCCAAGATCCCAGGTTCCAGGCCGAGGGGAACCATGGCAGAGGGCAGCCACTCCAACAGCCAAACCATGGGGTGCCTTCCTGAGAGCCCCCATCGGAGCTACTCACCTACCCACCTCCCCTCCCGAAACACCCCTCCACTCAGTAAGTGACAAGTCTCTGGGCCCTCAGTGCCTGACACGTGGCAGGTGCAAAAGTTACGCGCAGGTAATGATTAGCCTGAATCCCCGGCAAGTGGAGGGTGGGCTCCTCTTTAGAACCCAGCTGGGGAATTCCCTGGCGGTCCAGTGGTTAGGACTCTGCTCTTTCACTGCCAGGGCCCAGGTTCGATCCCTGGAACTAAGATCCTGCAAGCCACGTGCTGTGGCAAAACAAAACAAAACAAAACAAATTAGAACCCAGCTGGATGTCCCTCAGTGTCAGCAGCTCCCCAGGCCTTCCAGAGTGTGGTCCCAGATCAGCAGCATCGGCATGGCCTGGTAACTTGTTAGAAATGAACATTCCTAGGCCCCGGCCCAAACCTAGCTAATCAGAAACTCTGCAGGTGGCAGTCTGGGTTTTAACAAGCCCCCAGGTGATTCTACAATGCTCAGTTCTGAGAAGCACTAGTCTAGGCCCATGTTTTCAAACATTATTAAACCTTTAGAGAACCCCCAAGAGATGAAACAGGAAGGAATGGAAATGCTGGGAATGATACATGGGGTGGCGTGGGGATTCACTCTGCTGAACTCTTGGCTTCCCAGAAACACTCCTGAAAATGTTCTGGTTTAATCATTACACCCAAGGTTCTCACTCTGCACATTCTTTCTCTTGGGGAAGCTGGGCAGACAACACCCAAAGCAAGAGAAATGGTGTCACAGGAGGAAGAAGAAACCTAAAATGAAACAAAAAAGAAACAGACAAAGCAACAGGTCCACACAAGGAAGGCAAAGACAAGTGAGGAAGCGTGTTTAATTGGCGTGACAAGGACGACATACAACGAGAGCACGGGAGGAGGCCTGGGCGTGCTACGTGGCCCCTGTCCACCCCGGGGCCTGCCCCTCCCCCAGAGACACACACCAGCAGATTCAGACAGAACAACACCCCAAAAGAGGCTCAGAGGGACCGGGAAGGCAAACAGAAAATCACCACCCAGGAAACATTGCTTTTTTTTTTTTTTGGTAAGAGTTGCCCAAATTCCTTTCCAAAGCTGCTGGCTCTGGGCGGGGGGCACCATGACGATTCAGACTCCCACTGGCCTTTCACCTCGGCCGAGGCTCTGATGATTCCGCTCATGGCTGCTCCCCACAATGGCCCTGGGACATGGGCTGAGCAGAGACTCACTCCCATCTGACGGATGGAGAAACTGAGTCCCAGTGAGAAGTGACTCGCCCAGAGTCCCGGAGAAAGCTGGTCACTGAGTCAGACTGGGAGCCTGTGGCCCTCCCTGGGGCCATGGGTCAAGGCAAAGACACACGGGGAACAGAAATGTACAGCCTGGGCAGGGGGCAGTCGGGGTGGAGGTGGAGGGGATTCTGCGTTTGTCCCAATCACGGGGAGCAGACAAAGCCTGAGAGGCCTAGATGCCAAGACAGAAGATGGGACCAGCTGTGTATTCGACAAAAGCCTTTTATTCATCCAAAAATCAACCATTGGGTTTATTCCGCAGATATTAAAAAAGGTCGGGGGGCAAGGCTTCCCATTACGCTGCCCTTATGCTGATTCACTTGCTATCTCTGGGGTAGACCTAGAAGAAGGGCGTCTGGGAGACATGCTGCCAATAAGGTGGGGCTGGAAGCTCAGGGTCTGGGTGAGATCATAGCGCCGCCCCCCCCCCCCTCGCCTCCCCATCTGCGGCCTCCCTCTCAAATCACCTATTTGTCTGGTCAGGTCCCCCAAATGCCTTTACCGATCATCGCCACGAGGGGGCGCTCCCGCGTTCCCCTCAATCCCTTAGAAGCTGAAACCGCTGGGAACCCGGTAGCTTTTCCACTAGGTGAGCAGTGGGGCTTTCCCCAGGGAGAGGCTGCATCTTCCCAGGGGGCCCAGGAACCCCACACCCCAACCCTCTAGAGAAGAGACAGGGTCCCCGAAAGCCCAGATGCATCTGTCATCTAGGAAGTTGGCTGTCAAAATGAAAAGCATTTCAGGGGAAGAGGAGGACACACATCTGCCTGGACGTTATTCTAAACGACGTTATTCTAAACGTTGCCTGGTTAAATACTGGAAACTCATGACGTTCTCCTAAGTACCATCAATGCAGAGTGGGGAGCGGATTCTATGAGGAAGAGGCCAGGGCTGCTGCAGACGGACTGCCCGAGGCTGGCCCCTGCTCCTGGGCTGGGGAGCGAGGGCTAAGAGCCTGGCTTCTGGCTGGTCTGGAAGCCCCGGAGCAGCAGTTGATGGGGCTGGGCCTCGGGTGGGAAACGGTGCTGGGGAGAGAGGCCCATGGGCTGCTCAGGGTTCCAAGGGTGCTGCAGCTAGAGGCCTGGTGAGAGGAGGGGACAGAATTGTCCCTGTCCGCAACCTTGGGCAAAAATGGCCAGTGTCCAGCACCCTGCCAGGAAGAGGCGTGGCCCTTCCAGCAGCTCTGGACTTCTCTGGGCAAGGACCCAAGGTGTGCCTTGGCCCATGGGTCCACAGTACCGCCTGCTAAGGTCAAAAGCCACATGCGTAGCTCCAAATCAAAAGGCCTAACGGTGAGGAGGTGGGAGGAAAGCCTTGCACACAGATCTCCCTAGACTCCTAGGAGTCAATGTCTCAGCGGGCGGGACCCACATGCTTAACCTTGGATAATTCTTAGCCACAAGCCCTTTCCCGTGATGCTCCAGGACAGGCTGCACAAAAGCTCTGGCCCACTGGACCGGAGGTAAATCGAGGCTTAGGTGGAGGCCAGAGAAATCATTTCACCTGGGGAAAGGCTCCGCTCTCCCCATCTCCAGCCCCAAGCCACCAAGTTCACCTGCTGCCCTAGGGTCCTAGGTCAGAGCCAGGCTGAGGAACTGCAGGATTTGGTGGCGAGTACTGGGCCTCCTAGGCCAGTGGCCTGAGCAGGAAGGTGACCGCAGGGGCCTCAAAGAGCCCAAGCTTCAAAGTCACCCGTGAAAATGGAACTACTGCTCCTATCCCCGCAGGATCTGGGGGGCTTCCAGCAGAGAGAGAGGGCAGCCAGAGGGCTGGCAGATGCAAGGAAGGAGAGACAGAGGCTGGCCAAGCGGTCCAGCCTGCGGGAGCGGACACGCAAGTACCACGCTGGCGGAGCCGCTCTCTGGCGGGGGGTCTGCTGTGAGAGTTAAAGAGCAGGAGAAGCTCTGGCCTCCTGGGAAAGTGCAAAGTGGGCGCCAAGGGCAATTTAAAGCGGGGGCCGAGGGTCAGCTCCTCCCCTCCACTGGCCGGGATAAGTCAGGAGGTGATAGGCTGCTGACTTCGCAAAGAAGAAGCAGGGATTCTCGATTCCGGCCTGGCCCTAAACAGTCTGGGAGGCTGCTTCTCACCCAGAAGCCTTCCCTGGGCGAGGACTAGTTCTGGGCCTGAAAGATAGCTCAAGAGTCCAGGAGGGACCAGGAAGCTCTGCGGGGAGGGACAGGGTGTGTCATCCGAACACATGCACCACGAACAGTGGCTGCTGTGTCCCTGAAGACTGTGCTAAGAGACAGAGAGTGACTCAGGTAGTCCCCGTGTCTGCTGGGGTCTGTAAACTTAGACACAGACCGCAGAATCACCAACTGCAGGAAACCCAAGCTTAGAATTAGACAGCATCAGCACGAAGGGAAGCCTCCGGATCCCCCAGCCCAGGCCTCCCGGATCCGCAGCAGGGGGAGCTGGGGCCCACAGAGGGTGGGGGAGACCACAGTCACGGAGCAAGGGCCACAGCCTCAGGATCCTGCCTTCTGGTCCAAGGTCATCTGACTTTCCTGGTGACAGTTGTGGGCCTGCCCTGTCTCAGTGGCAGGCAGAGCTAGAAACTTCCTGTGAGCACATGTGGGCCACAGCCCAAGAAGCCACCTGAATGGGATTGCCTGCGGCCCTTCTCTCTCCCCCGCTCCCTTCCGGCCTTTCAGCTAAAAGAGGGAAAGATACTGTGGTCCGCTGGACGAGGCAGGAAAGCAGGGTGAGCGGCTATTCTCAAAACCCACCAAGGAGGGAGAGGCAGACTTTACATCTGCTCACTCCCTCCTCCTTCTCTCCTTAGATTCTCGGTCCACCTCCGCCCCTTCCTGGATCCCAGTCTCAGCACAAGCCTCGCCACTCCCCATGGCGCTGCGAACACCAAAGCAAGAACTGAGAAACCGGAAGATGTCCCCTGTTTGTCCTCAGAAAAGAGGTTATGGACCCAGAGGAGGATACAGGACCGAGAGATGTGTGGACCGGCAGCAGAGAAAAGAGATCCAGGAGGGAGGCATTCGAGCTGGAGGGAACAGTGCATTAGCCATTTAAGAAGCCCACCTTTCCCCTCTCCAAACATCGAGCACAGTATCTGGAAAAAAAAAAAAAAAAAGATTTTTGGCTTCTTGGCCGCTGCAGGCCACCATCCTCCCAAGCGCCTGGGCAGGTGGGCGAGGGCGTGCACGTGTAAACGGTGGGCCCCGCATCCCTGGGAGCATCAGACACACGAGGCAGCAGCAACAGTTACCAACCAATAAATAAAAGGTATCAATTATATATGTATATAAAAAAAAAAACCTCACTTTCCCCACAAAAAGCACAATATTGTTATCACAAAAAAAATCATCAACATTGTAATTAATCATCCTAGCCGCGCAGGTGGTCTTGCTGCTCGAGGATGGGGCGCCAAATCACGATGGGCAGGTAGGCCCCCCACGCCCCGACCCCCCGTGGCCGAGGCCGTGACTCCCGTGGCCTCTCCCGCTGCCAAGGTCAAGGCAGGAGGCAGAGTTCTTTGACGTCCCCGAGGCCTTCTCCCCATCTGTCAGTCTGAATCTTCTAGGACAGAAGGTAGTTTTGTTTTTTTTTCTTTTTCAATGTCTGTTTGAAATAAAGAACGAAAGCACACACGCAGGAGAGCAGGAGGGACCGAGAGGCCGCCTGCGAAGCAGCCGAGTCCTTGGTTTTGCAGAGGGCTGGAGCCTTTTCCCATCTGTACTGTCGTTTTCTGGACAAGCAGAAGTTGGTGGCAATTGGAGCCGGTGGCTTCAGGCGACGGGTGGGTGCGGGGTGGGTGGAGGAGAGCCGGGCCTCACGGTTCCAGGGCAGCCCGGTGGGGCGTGGATGCGGAGAAAGGCTGGGTGGACACACGAGGGTGGTGGGGGCGGAGGTGGCCTCAGGGCACGGGAGGAGGTGAGTGGCTCCCAGGCATCTGGAAGACACAGGGAGGCGGGGCGGGTTCAGAGCTGGCTGCCAGGGACACAGAGCAGGCGACAGTCAACTAGAGGACCAGGCGGCATTATATGTCACAAGTCCTAAAAATGTGCATGCCCTCCGGTCCACACATTTGGTGCTTACTATTTATCCTTAAGAAATAAATGTTTATGGGGGGTGGGGGAGGGATGGACTGGGAGTTTGGGGTTAGCAGATGCAAATTATTACATATAGAATGGATAAACAACAAGGTCCTACTGTACAGCCCAGGGAACTATATCCAATCTCCTGGGATAAACCATAATGAAAAAGAATATGAAAAAGAATGTATATAAAAAGAAATATGTATCTGAATCACTTTGCTGTACAGCAGAAATTAACATGACATTGTAAATCAACTATACTTCAGTAAAAAATAAGTTAAAAAGACAGAAATAAATGTTTATGACAGTATCATCTGTAATAGCAAAATCAAAAAGGAGGGAGCAAACTCAGTGTCCACTATCAGGGGACAGGTTGGATAAATAAGGACAGAACCATAGGATAAAAAAGTTTGCAACCATTAAGAACAATGTGTGCAATGGCCAATAATCACATGAAAAGATGCTCAGCACAATTAGTCATCAGGGAAACACAAATCAAAACCACAATGAGACGCCACTTTGCACCCACTAGGATAAAACCTGAAACTAACAAGTGTTGGTGAGGGTGTGAAGAAATTGGAACCCTCGACCACGGCTGGGAGGAATATAAAATGACACAGCTACTGTGGAAAAGTTTGGCAGTTCCTCAGAAAATTAAACATAGTTACTATATGACCCAGCAATTACACCCCAGGGATGGACTCTAAAAGCTGGAAAATAGGTACTCAAATCCATGTACACCAATGTTCACAGCACCATGATTCCCAATTGCCAAAAGGTGGAAATGACCCAGATGAATGGATAAACAAATGTGATCTAACCACACAATGGAATACTATTCAGCCATACAAACGAATGAAGTACTGGTACGTGCCCCAACACAGATGAAACTTGACCACGTGATGCTAAGTGAAAGAACCAGACATAAACGGTCACATAGGGCTTCCCTGGTGGCACAGTGCTTAAGAATCCACCTGCCAATGCAGGGGACACGGGTTCGAGCCCTGGTCTGGGAAGATCCCACATGCCGCGGAGCAACTAAGCCCGTGAGCCACAACTACTGAGCCTGCGCTCTAGAGCCCACAAGCCACAACTACTGAAGCCCACGCTCTGCAAAAACAGAAGCCACCGCAATGAGAAGCCCGCGCACCGCAACGAAGAGTAGCCCCTGCTCGCTGCAACTAGAGAAAGCCCGCGTGCAGCAACGAAGACCCAACGCAGCCAAAAATAAATAAATTAATTAATTAATTAAATTTTAAAAAAATAAAAAATAAATAAAAAGATAAAAGTCACAGAGTAAATGATTCCATTTATATGAAACACCCAGAATAGAGACAGAAAGCAAAGTATGGTTGCCAGAGGCTCACTGAGGGGTGGGGGTGGGGGAGAAACTGCTTAAGGGATATGGAGTTTTATCTTGGAATGAGGCAAAGGTTCTAGAATGTACTAAATGCCACTGAATTGTTCACTTTAAGATAGTTAATTTTATGTTATGTGAATTTCACCTCAATACATTTTTTTAAAAAAGCAGCAGCCTGGGGGACAGTTATGTCTGTTACTGTCTGTGCCATCCAAAGACCCTTCCCATAACCTGCTCCAACCCTGTGTTTAAATCTCACGTCCCCACTCCCCACTGGACAGGTGTAGGTGTCTGATACAAAGGGGTCATTTTCCTGATTTGGGGAGATGACTTAAAAACATTATCTGCGCCAATCCGAATCTATGTGGAGGTGGCCCTGGGGGAGTAGGAAGGCCCTGCAGGACCAGAATTGGGGGGGCCATTACGGTGCAGGTGCCGAGGGAGAGAGAGTATGGAGCAGCCACCCAGAGGAAGGCCAGAGCACCCAAGAGAGAGGCCTGGGTCCTCTCAGCCTTCCAGGTCCCCTGCCAGACCCTGGAGGTTCAGCTGGGTCTCCAATCACATGCTTTGCCTTCCGCAGTGATCTGTGAACCCCTGTGACTTGCATTATTGTATCTGCAAGTTAAGGGAATTCCCTGGCGGTCCAGTGGTTAGGACTCCAAGCTCTCACTGCCAAGGCCTGGGGTTCGATCCATGGTTGGAGAACTAAAATCCCATAAGCTGTGTGGCGTGGCCAAAAAAAATGTAAAAACAAGAAAAAAAAAAAGAACTGCAAACATGATGAAACTCACCAAATGCATTTAAATCCCTAAATTCACAGTTACACATATATTTTGTAAAAACGTCATTGGTCACCTCTAAGGATTTTAGAAATCCAACTTGTTTTGAAAACTGATAAAGAATCAAGTACCCATCATGCCTTCCCTATGAAAACCAAGCCTCAGGGTAACCACCGAGGGGATGAGGGGAAGTTTCCCTTTGTAAAAGTAATCTAGCCAATGACGAAGAAGGAAAGACAACTTTAGGACGTCACCATTTTGCACCACGCAATGAATGAATGGACAGAGGTGGCGATCAGAAACAGCTGCTAATGTCACCGAGGTCACGTGCACCTGCCAGACACACACAACCCCGCTCATGAGGTGTTCTCACCCAAAGTGGACCAAACCCAATGCCAAGCCAGCCTGCAGATCTAACTGCCATTTCCAGGAAGAACAAGAAAGAGGAGAGCCTGTTAACAGCACCCCGGGGCGCTGTACACAATGCTCTTCTCAGCAAATGGCAAGAAGGAAAAGGGAAGGGGGACAACTTAGAGACTAAAATAAACGTACACCTATCAACCACTTGCTATCTATGGACTTCATTCAGATTCAGATTCCAATAAACAAAGTGAAAAAAATTGTGAGACAGGAAAGTGGAATGTAAGTGCTGAGATGAGAGCGTATTAAGGAATTATTGGTGTTTTGGGTATTATGGATTTTTTTTTAAAGAATCGTTATCTTTTAGAAATACATTTTGAAATATTTACGTATGAAATGATACGATGTCTCGAATTTGCTTCAAAACAAGCCAGTGTCGGGGCTGTGTGGGGGAGGGTATAGGCGGCGGTGATTCTGAAGCTGGGAGATGGGTACACGGAGTTACATATTCTCTCTACTATTGCATGCGACTGTTCCCATAATAAAAATTGTTTTCATCCACTCTCAAATTTCCAACAGCCTAAGTGCCCCACACCATAAGACTGGTTAAGGTCTGGTCCAACCATAAACGGTCTACTATGCGGCTATTAAAAATGATGATCTCAAACAACATTTAGTGACGCAAAAAATATGCATGATCTCAGTTCCTGAATAATTCAGTGAATTATATAACCGTAATTTATCTAAGAATTATGATCCATCAGGAATCTGAGGAGGCAAATAAATCGCAAAAACGATGGAACACAAATTGGATATAATTACTCTCAGGCAGGATCTAGGAAGGCCTGAGAAAAATGGTACGGCAATTTTCGGGAGGAGCTATAGAAAAGTGGATCTTGTCACCCCGAAAAACTTGTCATGGAAATAAAGTTACATCGTGTTGGCCGACACGTTGCTGGTGAGGGTAAGATATATGCCTACATAAATTGTGTTATGGAAAGCCAGTGTAGACACAACAGGATGTGAAGCCAAGTTGGGTAAAACACATTCAAAATCTCTTTTCTTAGTGTTGAGTCTCCAAAAGAAAAAAATGGCTCCTACAAGTTGTTCCTTTAAAAAACAAACAAACCAAAAACCAAAAAACACAGCCAAGAGCGTATGGTTATGAACTCGTTGTTGAGGAAATATATATACATATATATTCATAGAAAACTGTAAGACAAAAACAAATAGGGTAATTCAGAAAGAATCACACACTTTAAAGAAATTAATTACACTGTACAACTTTTCCTTGGGGGGATACAGCAAGAACTTATGTTTGCACCATTCTTCCACGGCCTGGAGGAAATATGCAGCTGTTATATATATATATAACTGTATATATATATATATGCCAATGAGGCCACTGGTGGTAATTCACAAAAGGGGGACCCTGAAAAATCAGACAACAGATCAGTATGCACTGTGGGACCCAGAGCTGCATACTGAACATTTTGAAGATTATAGAAATAACTGTCACAGTTCCTTTATAAATTGGTTTGATTATATGTTCCTATGCGACCTAGTTACTGAGTATTAAGTTTTTGTAAGTGTTCAATTCTTTCTGAATCATTCTTTCTTTCTGAATCATTCTGGACACAAAATGTTCACAGTGGTTATTTCTGGGTTAGATGTGAAGGGCTTTTTTCAATAAACTTTTTTATGGAGGTTTTCTTTTTAAACATATTTTCTAATGTCTCTTCAATGAAAAAGGATTTCTTGTGCAAAAACATAAGACTATGAGAAGCTTCAAAACAGGCTTCCTAAACAAAATGTCAGCAACTCAAATCTGATGATACGTCAAAGCACATAATGGGTGGTTAGCATTCAAAAATCACTCGGTGTAAGTCAGAGTGGCCATCATCAAAAACTCCACAAACAGTGAACGCTGGAGAGGATGTGGAGAAAAGGGAACCCTCCTACACTGTTGGTGGGAATGTAAATTGGTGCAGCCACTACGGAGAACAGTATGAAGGTTCCTTTAAAAAACTGAAAATAGAGCTGCCATATGATGCTGCAATCCCACTCCTGGGCATATATCCAGAGAAAAACATGGTTCGAAAAGATCACGCACCCCAGTGTTCACTGTAGCTTTGTTTACGATAGCCAAGACATGGAAACAACCTAAATGTCCATCGACAGAGAATGGGTAAAGAGGATGTGGTACATATATACAATGGAATATTACTCAGCCTTTAACAAGAATGAAATAGGCATAGGAGGGAGGCTGGGGAGATCAGGAGAGGCAGGTGGGAGGGGCCATCCAGGCGGAGTGGGAGAGGAGCAGAGGGCGACTGCCCTGCCCACTCAGGCCGAGGAGGTTGCTGAGCTCCCAGGCCGGTCCCCTGCCCTCCAAGGCCCCCTCCAGGCCACGTGGGTCCTTGGGGGCATAGGAAGGAGGCCGGGGGGAGAATAGGAGAGGCACGTTGGAGGGGCCTTCCAGGAGGAGAGGGAGAGGAGCAGAGGGTGATCGCCCCACCCACTCAAGCCCAGGAAGCCTGCTGGGCTCCCAGGTGAGGTCCCCTGCCCTCTGAGACCAGGGGTGGGGGGAACGCCTGGGCCCCTTCTGTTCCTTGAGCCTAAGTTCCACCCCCCTACAGCCCCCAGGGCCTTTTCCAGATCCTGAGCATTGGCCCCGCCCACCACCCAAACCTCACCCTTGTTTAGGCCCCGCCCTCCACAGCTAAGGCCTTCCCCCCCTTTTTTTCTTTTTTTTTTTTCTTTTCCCTCCTCCTCTTTTTTACTATTGTGGTACTGATGTACCTTCCAGTTGTTGATTCATCTATATTTTTATTTTCATATTCTTCCTAACATATCTGTTAGTTTCCTAGTCTAATTTTATTTTTCACTTTGTTATTGTTGTGGGGTTTTTTTGCCGCCCCAGGCAGCTTGCAGAACCTTGGTTCACAAGCCCAGGTCGGCTGAAGCTCCTGCGGTAGGAGCTCCAAATCCGAACCACTAGACTAACAGAGAACCTCAGACCCCAGGGACTATTCATCGGAGTGAGGTCTCACGGAGTACCTCATCTCAGCACCAAGACCCAGCTCTACCCAATAGCCTACAAACTCCAGTGCTGGAAGCCTCAGGCCAAACAATCAGTAAGACAGGAACACAATCCCACTCATTAAAAAAAAAAAAAAAAAAGAGATGGCAAAAAAATATGTCACAGATGAAGGAGCAAGGTAAAAACCTACAAGACCAAATAAATGAAGAGGAAATAGGCAATCTACCTGAAAAAGAATTCAGAGTAATGATAGTAAAGATGATCCAGAATCTCAGAAATAGAATGGAGGCACAGATTGAGAAAATACAAGAAATGTTTAACAACATCTAGAAGAACTAAAGAACAAACAAACAGAGATGAACAACACAATAACTGAAATGAAAAATACACTAGAAGGAATCAATTACAGAATAACGGAGGCAGAAGAACGAATAAGTGAGCTGGAAGACAAAATGGTGGAAAATAACTGCCGAGGAACAGAATACAGAAAAAAGAATGAAAAGAATGGAAGACAATCTCAGAGACCACTGGGACAACATTAAACACACCAACATTCGAATTATAGGGGTCCCAGAAGAAGAAGAGAAAAAGAAAGGGTCTGAGAAAATATTTGAAGAGATTATAGTTGAAAAATTCCCTAAGATGGGAAAGGAAACAGTCACCCAAGTCTCGGAAGCACAGAGAGTCCCATACAGGATAAAACCTAGGAAAAACACATCAAGACACATATTAATCAAACTAACAAAAATTAAATTCAAAGAAAAATTATTAAAAGCAGCAAGGGAAAAACAAAACAATAACATACAAAGGAATCCCCATAAGGTTATCAGCTGATTTTTCAGGGGAAACTCTGCAGGCCAGAAGGGAGTGGCAGGATATACTTAAAGTGATGAAAGATAAAAACCTACAACCAAGATTACTCTACCCAGCAAGGATCTAATTCAGATTCGATGGAGAAGTCAAAAGCTTTTCAGACAAGCAAAAGCTAAGAGAATTCAGCACCACCAAACCAGCTTTACAACAAATGCTGAAGAAACTTCTGTAAGCGGGAAACACAAGAGAAGAAAAAGACCCACAAAAACAGACCCAAAACAATTAAGAAAATGGTAATAGGAACATACATATCGATAATAACCTTGAATGTAAATGGATTAAATGCCATAACCAAAAGACACAGGCTCGCTGAATGGATACAAAAACAAGACCCGTATATATGCTGTCTACAAGAGACCCACTTCAGACCTAGGAACACATACAGACTGAAAGTGAAGGGATGGAAAAAGATATTCCATGCAAATGGAAATCAAACGAAAGCTGGAGGGGCTTCCCTGGTGGCGCACTGGTTAAGAATCCGCCTGCCAATGCAGGGGACACGGGTTCGAGCCCTGGTCCGGGAAAATCCCACATGCCATGGAACAACTAAGCCCGTGCACCACAACTACTGAGCCTGCACTTTAGAGCCCACGAGCCACAACTACGGAAGCCAGCGAGCCATAACTACTGAAGCCCATGTGCCTAGAGCCTGTGCTCCACAACGAGAAGCCACTGCAATGAGAAGCCCGCACACCACAACAAAGAGTAGCCCCCGCTCGCCGCAACTAGAGAAAGCCCACACACAGCTATGAAGACTCAATGCAGCCAAAAAAAAAAAAAAAAAAATTGATAAACCCTTAGCCAGACTCATCAAGAAAAAAAGAGGCAAATCAATAAAATTAGAAATGAAAAGGGAGAAATCACAACTGACACCGCAGAAATACAAAGGATTATAAGAGACTACTACAAACAACTATATGCCAATAAAATGGGCAACCACGAAGAAATGGACAAATTTTTGGGAAGGTACAACTTTCCAACACTGAACCAGGAAGAATTAGAAAATATAAACAGACCTATCACAAGTAATGAAATTGAAACCGTAATTAAAAATCTTCCAACAAACAAAAGTCCAAGACCAGATGGCTTCACAGGTGAATTCTATCAAACATTTAGAGAAGAGCTAACACCCATCCTTCTCAAACTCTTCCAAAAAACGGCAGAGGGAGAAACACTCCCAAATTCATTCTATGAAGCCACCATCACCCTGATACCAAAACCAGAAAAAGATATCATAAAAAAAGAAAATTATAGACCAAGATCACTGATGAACCTAGATGCAAAATTCCTGAACAAAATACTAGCAAACAGAATCCAATAGCAAATTAAAAGGATCATACACCATGATCAAGTGGGATTTATCCCAGGATGCAAGGATTCTTCAATATATGCAAATCTATCAATGTGATACACCACATTAACAAATTAAGGAATAAAAACCATGTGATCATCTCAATAGATGCAGAAAAAGCTTTTATCAAAATTCAACACCCATTTATGATAAAAACTCTCCAGAAAATGGGAATAGAGGGAACCTACCTCAACACAATAAAGGCCATATATGACAAACCCACAGCGAGCATCATACTCAATGGTGAAAAACTGAAAGTATATCCACTAAGATCAGGAACAAGACAAGGATGTCCACTCTTGCCACTCTTATTCAACGTAGTTTTGGAAGTCCTAGCCACAGCAATCAGAGAAGAAAAAGAAATAAAAGGAATACAAGTTGGAAAAGAAGAAGTAAAACTGTCACTGTTTGCCAATGACATGATACTATACATAGAAAATCCTAAAGATGCCACCAGAAAACTACTAGAGCTAATCAATGAATTTGGTAAGGTTGCAGGATACAAAATTAATGTGCAGAAATCTCTGGCATTCGTATACACCAACAACGAAAAATCAGAAAGAGAAATTAAGGAAACACTCCCATTTACCATTGCAACAAAAAGAATAAAATACCTAGGAATAAACCTGCCTAAGGAGGCGAAAGACTTGTACTCAGAAAACTATAAAACACTGATGAAAGAAATCAAAGGTGACATAAACAGATGGAGAAATACACCATGTTCTTGGATTGGAAGAATCAATATTGTGAAAACGACTCTACTACCCAAAGCAATCTACAGATTCAATGAAATCCCTATCAAACTACCAATGGCATTCTTCACAGAATTAGAACAAAAAATTTTACAATTCGTATGGAAACACAAAAGATCCCAAATAGCCAAAGCAATCTTCAGAAAGAAAAATGGAGTTGGAGGAATCAAGCTCCCTGACTTCAAAATATACCACAAAGCTACAGTAATCAAGACAGTATGGTACTGGCACAGAAACAGAAATATAGATCAATGGTAGAGGATAGAATGCCCAGAGATACGCCCTGCACATATGGGCACCTAATTTATGACAAAGGAGGCAAGAACATTCAGTGGGAAAAAGACAGCCTCTTCAATAAGTGGTGCTGGGAAAACTGGACAGTTACATGTAAAAGAATGAAATTAGAACACTACCTAACACCATACACAAAAATAAACTCAAAATGGATTAAAGACTTAAATGTAAGACGAGACACTATAAAACTCTTAGAGGAAAACATAGGAAAAAACACTCTGACATAAACCACAACAAGATCTTTTTATGACCCACCTCCTAGAGTAGCGGAAATAAAAACAAAAATAAACAAATGGGACTTAATTAAACTTAAAAGCTTTTGCACAGCAAAGGAAACCATAAATAAGACGAAAAGATAACCCTGAGAATGGGAGAAAATATTTGCAAATGAAAGAACAGACAAAATATACAAACAGCTCATGGAGCTCAATATCAAAAAACAAACAATCCAGTTAAAAAATGGGCAGAAGACCTAAATAGACATTTCACCAAGGAAGACATACAGATGGCCAAGAGGCACATGAAAAGATGCTCAACATCACTAATTATTAGAGAAATGAAAATCAAAACTACAATGAGGTATCACCTCACACTGGTCAGAATGGTCATTTTCAAAAAATCTAGAAAAAAATAAATGCTGGAAAGAGTGTGGTGAAAGGGAACCCTCCTGCACTGTTGGTGGGAATGCAAACTGACACAACCACTATGGAAAACAGTATGGAGGTTCCTTAAAAAACTAAAATAGAACTACCATATGACCCAGCAATCCCACTACTGGGCATATACCCTGAGAAAACCATAATTCAAAAAGAGACATGTACCACAATGTTCACTGCAGCTCTATTTACAATAGCCAGGACATGGAAGCAACCTAAGTGTCCATCAACAGATGAATGGATAAGAAGATGTGGCACATATATACAATGGAATATTACTCAGCCATAAAAAGAAACGAAATTGAGTTATAGTGAGGTGGATGGATCTAGAGTGTGTCATACAGAGTGAAGTAAGTGAGAAGGAGAAAAACAAATACCGTATGCTAACACATATATATGGAATCTAAAAAAAAAAAAAAATGGTACTGATGAACCTAATTGCAGGGCAGGAATAAAGAGGTAGACATAGAAAATGGACGTGAGGACATGGGATTGGAGGGTGAAGCTGGGGTGAAGTGAGGGTACCATCAACATATATATACTACAGAATGTAAAACCGTTGGCTGGTGGGAAGCAGCCACATAGCACAGGGAGATTGGCTCGGTGCTTTGCGATGACCTAGAGGGGTGGGATAGGGAGGATGGGAGGGAGGCTCAAGAGGGAGGGGATATGGGGATATGTGTATGCGTATGACTGACTCACTTTGTTGTGCAACATCAACTAACGGTATTGTGAAGCAATTATACTCCAATAAAGATGAAAAATTTTTTTAAAAAAATGGATAAGCAACAAGGACCTACTGTATAGCACAGGGAACTCTGCTCAATATTATGTAACAACCTAAATGGGAAAACTAACTTGAAAAAGAATAGAAAAAAAAAAGGTAGTGTATTTAAGTGGACAGGAATCCACTGATGATCCATAAAATGTATTCACACACACACACACACACACACACACACACACAAAATCAATCAGTGTAATTCATCATATTGACAACAAAAAAGAGAGAAAAGTCATATGAGCATCTTGATAAACGCAGAAAAGTTTGATAAAGTGCAATATCACTCATGATTTTTTAAAAAAACAAATAACTCCTACCAAACTAGAAAAGAGGGAAACTTTCTAAATCTGCTAAAATCTATCTACAAAGGACCTATAACAAGCATCGTAACTAATGGTGAATTATTGAAAGCTTTCTCCCAAGACTGAGACTGAGACAAGGATGTTCACCATCACTGCTCCTATGTGACTGGAGGGCCCAACCAGTGCAAGGAAGCAGGAAAAAGGAACAAAAGGCAGAGGGATAGGAAAGGAAGAAATAGAATGTAGGCAATCCAAAAGAATCTAAGGCAGACTCCTAGATTTAATAAATGAAGTTAGCAGGACCACGGATATATGATCAATAAACAAAAATCAACTGAATTTCTATAAATCAGAAACAAACAGAAAATACAATTTTAAAATTACTGTTTAAAACACCATCAAAAACTTAGGAATAAATCTACCAAAAGGTGTGAAAGACCTTTTAGCTAAAAACAGCAAAATGTTATAGAGAAAAAAAGACCTAAACACAGAGAGAGATATACCATCTTCATGGACTGGAAGACAACATTATAAAGATGCCAATTCTCCCCCAAACTGAACAGTAGACTCAACTCAATCCCATTCAAAATCCCAGCGTGTGTGTGCGCGCGTGTGTGTGTAGACATTTATAAGTTGATTCTAAAATTTGTATAGAAATAGCCTAAAGTAGCCAAGGCGTTCTTAAAAAAGAAGTGATGGGATCTTGCTTCTCAAGATCGAGTTATAAAAAGACTGCGCTTTCACCTTGGGTTCTCCCTCTCCCTCCCTCCCAGAAAGCTTACCCTGGGGGAAGCCAGCCACCATGTTTTTAGGCAGCCCTGTGCAGAGGGCCACATGTTGAGGCCGCCAAACCAAATGAGTGAGCTTAGAAATGGGTCACCCCTGGCCAAGCCTTCAGATGAGACCGCAGTCCTGGCCAACAGCTGAAGATCATTCCAGTTTACCTCCTACAGAGGGGTTTCCCAGGACATGGGACTTTTGGCACTAAATCCGGGACAGTCCCGGGCAAACTGGGATGGTTGGCCACCCTCCTGACAGCTTGGCTGCATCCTCATGAGAGACCTTGGGCCGAAGGCACCCAACAAAGCTGTCCCCAAATTCCTGATGTTTGTTCTTTTCAGCTGTTTTGCGGGACTGCAGTGTGCAGCAAGATAACTAAGACAGCACAGCACAAAATGTGATGGTAAAACGGAGGATGCACATACGACAAGGTGCCCAACTTCAGTGCTCATCAGTGAGATGCAAATTCAGATTACAGCAAGCTATCATGACACGCCCACCAAAACGGCTGAAATTTTAAAAGACAGAGAACACCCAGTGCTGGCAAGGATGTGGGGCAATGGGAGTCGGAGATGGTACAGCCATGTTGGAAAACTTCTGGAAGTATCTACTAAAGCTAAATATACACACATTCTATGTCCCAGCAACTCTACTCTTAGATCTATATCAAGAGGATGCACCATCCGTCCACCAGGAGACACGTACAAGAGTGTTTGTAAAACAATGGTCAGAAGAACCTAGGGGCAAGACAGGAATAAAGATGCAGACCTACTAGAGAATGGACTTGAGGATATGGGGAGGGGGAAGGGTAAGCTGTGACAGAGTGAGAGAGCGGCATGGACATATATACACTACCAAACGTAAAATAGATAGCTAGTGGGAAGCAGCCGCATAGCACAGGGAGATCAGCTCAGTGCTTTGTGACCACCTAGAGGGATGGGATAGGGAGGGTGGGAGGGAGGGAGACGCAAGAGGGAAGAGATATGGGGACATATGTATATATATAGCTGATTCACTTTGTTATACAGCAGAAACTAACACACCATTGTAAAGCAATTATACTCTAATAAAGATGTTAAAAAAAAAAAAAAAAGAGCCAGGAAAAAAAAAAAAGAGTGTTCGTAGCTGGACAGGACCATGGGAATCAGCTCTCTGCCAGCAACAGAGGCCTCTGTGGGCCATCATCCTGCACTTAACGGAAATCCGGGCAAAAAAAGAAACCACGTTGGAGCTATTGATCAAGAGAGCAGAAGCTGAGGTCTTCAGCCACCCCAATGGAGAAAAGATGAGAGACTCCTGTTCTCCCAGGCCCCTGGCCCTGGCTGAGAACTGGTATTTTCAAAGTGTTTTCAACCCAGGAAAACTTCTATTCAAGTCAACTCTCAGGCTGAATCTGCGTATATAAAAATGACAAAAATAGAGGAGCCCTGGCTGACGTGAAGGCCCTGCCTCCTAGGCCTCCCTTACTAGCTATGCGCCAACTGGGCAGACCCTGATTCCCCCCCGGGAAACTCAGGTACTTATCTGCCAACCCCAAGTGTCCTGAGGCTGGGTTTGCCCCCTTTCCCCCACCCCAGGCCCCAAGTCCCCCTCCACTAACCTCAGCTCTGGGCCTTGGACTATACCAGCCCGTCGTAGAGGGACAGCGCCTGCACGATGGACGGGTCCGCCTTGGATCCTTCCTGGAACTCCTGCAGCGTCAGCTTCCCGTCGGCATTCTGCAAGCAGAGAGAGGAGGGTGAAGGTGAGGGGACAACCAACCTCCCAGGACAGGGGCCTCTGCCCTGGGCCCTGGACACTCCCTCCCCAAGCCCAGCCCAGGGCTGCTTCCAAAAGAGCTTCCACAGTTAAGTCAGGAGGGAGGCAAGGCAGCTCATTAGGTGGGAGGGGTCAGGCATAGACAGACGCAGGCACTTCCTGGCTGGGTGACCTTGGGCACACGACCCACCTCTCTGGGCCCTTGTTTCCTCATCTGGAGACTGGAAAGAATTGAACAGCTTCTTCAGGGCACTGAGGTGAGCACTCCTTGAGCTCAAGCTGTGTAAAGTGTTCGGCAGGCCGGAAGCACCCGATAACTCCACAGTTATCACCCTCACTGCTGTTCATCCCCACAGAGGGTGTTAATCCCACAGGGCTGAGAGCCTGATGCATTTCTCTGGGGTCACCCTTGGGAGGGCATTTAAGCGATCCCCCGGGAGACCTACAAGGAGGCTGGACGGAGCCCACGTAAAGGGGCTTTAGTGGGTCTCTTGCAGAAGCAAATGGTTTGGGCCAGAATCCCTTCCTCTGGAGCATCTTGCAAGGAAACCCGTGAGAGCAAAAGAAAAAGGCCTTGGAAGCCACCCACAGCCTGCACCCAGAGAGAGAGATGGTGACGAGGTTTCCACAAGCTCCGCAGGCAGACCTTGAGGGTCGTCTACCGTGGGCCCCGTTCATGCTATGCGTGCGCTTGGTCTCATGGGGTCCTCACAGCCGCTCTAAGAAGAGGGGCTGCTCTGCTTTCTCTGGCTCCTTTAGGTGTAAGGTTAGATCGTTTATCTGAGATTTTTCTTGTTTCTTGAGGCAGGATTATATTGCTATAAACTTCCCTCTTAGAAGTGCTTTTGCTGCATCCCATAGGTTTTGGGTCGTCGTGTTTTCATTGCCATTTGTCTCTAGGTATTTTTTTATTACCTCGTTGATTTCTTCAGGGATCTCTTGGTTACTTAGCAGCGTATTGTTTAGCCAAAGAGGGGCTGCTCTTATCACCATTTCACCGGTGAGGATGCCGAGGCTCAGTCAGCTATCCAGGGCCCCCTGGCTGCTAACTGGGGAAGCCAGATTTACACCCAGTCTGACTACAGCGTGGACTTTGCTTCCCAAAATAAGGGATGTCTGAATTGGGGGTGCGGGGGATTTAACACCTTGGTGTTAAATAACACTGAACCACCCTGCGAGAAGTTAGTCTTCTCTGCCTTACTCTATGGACACATCTTCTGATTATTATCAGCAGCCCAGCGTGGTCTGAGTCTCTGTGTCTTTACTGCCTCTCTGACATACGATCTCACTTTTTTAAATTAAGGCAGTAACGCCTCAGGCTCAAAGCTTTCAGGGCAGGCACCTGTACCTAGCCAGAATGTAATAATAAGCCCAAGGTCACTGTTCATTTGAATTCTTTTATTGAAGGCAAGCAATAGTGGGTTTCCTTACCACCTTGATATCAAATTCCAGTTTAAAACAAAGTTATTTCCAGTTTAAAAAAAAGTTTGGTATAAAGAAGGGTTTCTTTTTTTTTTTTTTTTTTCGGTACGCAGGCCTCTCACTGTTGTGGCCTCTCCCGTTGCGGAGCACAGGCTCCGGACGCGCAGGCCCAGCAGCCATGGCTCACGGGCCCAGCCGCTCCGCGGCATGTGGGATCTTCCCGGAGCGGGGCACGAACCCATGTCCCCTGAGCGGCAGGCGGACTCTCAACCACTGTGCCACCAGGGAAGCCCTAAAGAAGCGTTTCTTAACCTGGGGTCTGAGAACAGAATTCAGCAGGCCTGTGAACTAAAATGGGAAAAAATGAGGTCTTTCTTTTCACTAACTTATAACTGAAATTTAGCTCTTCCTTCCATAATGAATCTAGGTAACGATCTCCCACAGAACCAGCAGTACCTGTGGCTTTGTCAACTGTGGGGATCGAGGCATTTTTATAACACTCCACGGTTGCTGCAGGCATCACCTGTACATATCATTGGTTCGAAATTGTGGGGCGGTTAAACCACTGTAACTCATCATCCAATGTGTTCATAAAGAAGCTCATATACCACATCACATATTCTTTTAAAAAAAATTCTGATAGCTGCATTCCAAAATAGCTTCCTTCTTAATCCTGTGGATTTTATCTGATGCACTTAAAACCATTACTCTGAGAAGTCCACAGACAACTTCTCCAGAATGCCCACATTTCTTGTCCATGGCAAAAAATTTAAAAGGTTAAGAATCTTGGGACTTCCCTGGTGGCGCAGTGGTTAAGAATCCGCCTGCCAGGGCTCCCCTGGTGGCACAGTGGTTGAGAGTCTGCCTGCCGATGCAGGGGACGCAGGTTCATGCCCCGGTCCGGGAAGGTCCCACATGCCGCGGAGCGGCTGGGCCCGTGAGCCATGGCCGCTGAGCCTGTGCGTCCGGAGCCTGTGCTCCGCAACGGGAGAGGCCGCAACAGTGAGAGGCCCACATACCGCAAAAAAAAGAATCCGCCTGCCAATGCTGGGGACATGGGTTCGATCCCTGGTCTGGGAAGATCCCACACGCCGCAGAGCAACTAAGCCCGTGCGCCACAACGACTGAGCCTGCGCTCTAGAGCCCGCGAGCCACAACTACTGAGCCCGCGTGCCACAACTACTGAAGCCCACGTGCCTAGAGCCCATGCTCCGCAACAAGAGAAGCCACTGCAATGAGAAGCCCACACACCGAAACGAAGAGCAGCCTCCGCTCTCGCCACAACTAGAGAAAAGCCCGCGCACAGCAACAAAGACCCAACGCAGCCAAAAATAGATAAATTAATTAATTTTTAAAAATAAGTAAAGAATCTTAGTTGATCAAAGAGAAAGTGTTGGACAAATTTACTTAAAACCCTGGATGTCTGAAGGGGACGGCTGCCAACTGGACCAGTGGACGTCACACCAGGTGTGCTGCCTGCCTCGAGCCAGGCCCATAGGTGGTCACTGGCACCTACGGGAGGGGTCTCACCTTGTCCATCATGGCGAAGATTCGGTCCACCCGCTTCTCGGGGGTGTTCTCCTCCTCGGGGAGTTCCACGGTGTTCCCCTGCCAGGGACAGACAAGGTGGGGGCTGGCTCCTGGCACTCTGGGCTTTGGGCCCCTTTCCCAAAAATATGCTCCCCAGACCTGGGCAGGTTCCAGATGAGGACCCCCTCTGCCTCCCACTCCCCGCAATGTCCCCCGCCATCTGTAATTCTGCTCCAGAACCTCGCACCCACCCGAGCCCCCATCTGCCAGCCCAGCTGGAGATGTGCTAAGCGGCCCCAAGCAGTGACCCTTACCTGACCAACGCTTGCCCCGGTCAGGAGAGCAGTCCCACGGGGGTGCCTCCTCTGGGACAGGCCCAGTCACTAAATTTGATGCCCCTACTGCCTCCCCCTACCCCATAGGACCCGGGCCTCTCACCACCATCTGGTAAATGGCGTCCACTATATCCAGCATCTCGTTTCTGGTGATGTAGCCATCGTTATCCAAGTCGTAGAGCTTGAAGGCCCCTGCGGTCAACCAGCCAGGGCAGAGTGACCCCCGGTCCGGGGAAGGGGGTGCTGCTCCCCGCCCCACCGCACTGCACCACAGCCCCGTTATTCATCCAATCAATGAATATTTACATCAAAACAGACGGGACACGCGCACGCGCACGCACGGCGCCGTTTCAACTAGGGTTATTAAAAAAAAATCTAAATATAAAAAGGAGCGGGGTGGGGGGGCTTCCCTGGTGGCGCAGTGGTTGAGAGTCCGCCTGCCAATGCAAGGGATGCGGGTTCGTGCCCCCGTCCGGGAGGATCCCACAGGCCATGGAGCGGCTGGGCCCGTGAGCCATGGCCGCTGAGCCTGCGCGTCCGAAGCCTGTGCTCCGTAACGGGAGAGGCCACGGCGGTGAGGGGCCCGCGTACCGCAAAAAAAAAAAAAAAAAAAAAAAAGGAGGGGGCACTGAATCTGCAAGAGCTGAGGCTGGAGCTGTGGGAGGGAGGGGACCCCAGGAGGAGCCCTAAAGGCCCCCCTCTCCTTCCCCATGCCCCCGCCTCTGCCTCCTTTCAGCCCACTTCCTTTCCACAATTACACTGTATCCTGCTGGGATCAACTTAGAAAATAAAATAATATGCCTGGGGGGGAGGGCAGGAGCTTCTGCATAAATAAAATCCTCTTTTATTCCTAAAAAGAGAAAGAAAAAGAAACTGCCGCGTTTTCTCGGTGCTGACGCAAAGCAGTGAAAGTGTCTCCGTGGGGAGTGAGCTCTGGCCCAGCTGTTTTCATCTTCTCTCCAGATCCCCTCTCGCAGCAGCAGGAGCCTGCACACGCTCCCCTCTGAATCCTTCTCTCATCCCTCCTCAGGGCCTCGCACATGCTGTTTCCCTTGCCTGGAACCCTCTTCCCTCCTCCCTCCCTGGCACCTTCACCCTTCCCAACTCAGCTCCCGACTCATAACAGGGTCAGTTCCTCTCTTCCCTCTTCCTGCCTCGCCTGCAGCTTTCTGGGATCTTTTGGATAAGGTCCCTGAGCTAGACTGACAGCCGCGAGGGCAGGTGCCCGTCTATCTGATGCACCCGTGGGTCCTGGCCTCTGCTCAGCACTGACACGTGGCCATGTTTGGTCAACATCTGTTGGGTGAACCAGTAAATAAGTGAATGAATGAGATCAGTCATCAAAACAGCCTCCTAAGTAGTGGATCCAGCCCTGGAACCAGGTCTTTTAACTCCACGCTGTCCTGCCCGAGGTCCCATGTCTGCACCTGCTCAGATGCCCCTTTGCTCCCGCCCCATCTGTCCACACATCTCAGGAAGATACGTTCCTCCTGCCTGGCCTCCTCCAAGAAACTGCCTCTGACCTGGAAGGGCAGGACATCTGTGCCACTCTCAGCCCCAGACAGATGACCTGGCCCAGGTAGCTGGCCTCCCTCCCGCCTGGGACCGCCCAGTGGCCGCCCCATAGAGCCCAGGGGGCAGGACTTACACCGCAGCTTCTCATCCAGGGTTCCCCTCGAGGTCACCGACAGCGCCTGGATGAACTCAGAGAACTCAATCCGCCCATCCTGCAGGAGAGAGGGGAGTGGGGGTGGGCCTCAGTTAGCGCTGAGTCACCTGGTCAGGCTGCACCTTGGGCAGGTGGTGATGGGCGGCAGCAGGTACCAGACACCCAAGTGGAGAGTGCGGGAGTGAAGGAATGAGGGTGACGAGAAGGAAGGGGATGGGGAGAGGGTAGGATTAGAAATGGGAAAAGAGGACTTCCCTGGCAGTCCAGTGGTTAAGACTCTGCGCTCCCAATGCAGGGGGCACGGGTTTGATCCCTGGTTGGGGAACAAAGATCTCACGTGCTGCATGGTGTGGCCAAAAAAAAAAGAGGGAAAATCCAGGCAGGAGGGACAGGGAAAAGGGTGAGGCCAAAGGGAGAGCCTGACACTCCACATCTGGTGGGAGGAAGAGGGACCACCAGCACACAAGACCCTCTGGGCAGGAGTCACCCCGAAACCCCTTTCTCCTCGGCCTTGAACCACAGGCTCAGGGGCTTTAGAAAAAGGTGGGGCTCTGGACTGTTCAATCCTATTTATTTTGCAAATAAGGAAACTGAGGTCCGGAGAGGCCAGAGCTCTTCCCAGGGCCAGGCAGTGTGATCGTCAGCTGAGGCCACCTGCGGAGAAAGCCAGGGCGTGACAGAGCAGAAAAAATCCAAGTGCCCTACAGCATGGAGCGTGGAAAAAAGTTACAGTACGTCCACCTTGAATACAAGTGAGCCAGGAAATATGCCAGTGTGGCACAGAGTCTGGAGGACTGCAGATGCCCCAGTGGTGGATATGCCAACTGTCAGGGTGGCCGTCACCAGGAAGGGACACGCTGCAACACGGATAAGCCTTGAAAACACGATGCTCAGTGAAAGAAGCCAGGCACAAAAGATCCCATATTATATGATTCTCAGTTTCTTCATCTGCAAAATGGGGGCAATTAAAAGGCATCCCTACAGGTAGCTGGTTGTAAGGTCTCACTAAAAATAATCCACATAGCAACTAAGCCCGTGCACCACAACTACTGAGCCTGCACCTTAGAGCCCACGAGCCACAGCTACCGAGCCCGCGTGCTGCAACTACCGAGCCCGCGCACCTAGAGCCCGTGCTCCGCAACAAGAGAAGCCACCGCAGTGAGAAGCCCGTGCACCACAACGAAGAGTAGCCCCCCGCTCGCCGCAACTAGAGAAAGCCCGTGCGCAGCAACGAAGACCCGATGCAGCCAAGAATAAAATAAATAAATAAATAAACCTATTTAAGAAATAAAATCCACATAAAGAGTGTAGAACGTAGTAAACGTTCAGTAAATGTCAGTTGTGATTGTAAATCCTGTTATTATCCCTGGCGGAATCTACATTTTGTGCTTGTAAGAAAAGGGTCAAGGTGTACATACGTGTGCACGTGTGTATACGTGTATGTCTGTGTGCATGGTATGTGTGTGCACACACGGATCTCTGTGGGTTCCTTGTGCATGTGTGAGCTCCTGCAATGTACATACGCGCATGCATTTGTGTACAATGAGTGCATGTATGTTTGTGTGTGCACGCATGCATTTGTGTGCGTCTGTGTATAAGCACGTGTGGGTGTGCACGCATGTGCGTGCGTTTGTGTGTATATGTGTGTGTGTGAGCGCACACGTCTGTGTTCCTTCTCTGGAATGCAACATCAGCAGGACAGCGTGGGTGTGGAGCCGCGCAGGCTGCCGCAGGAGGGAGGGGACTCCAGGCTGGCACAGGCCCTGTCAATTCCCAGCTCACCTTGTTTTCATCAAAGACGTTGAAAACAAATGTGGCGAACTTGGTGGGGTCTCCAAACGGGAAGAACTGCTTGTAGATCTTCTGGAAGCCCGCTGCGTCCAGCTGCCCGCTGGGGCAGTCCTTGATGAAGCCTTTGTACCTGGAGGTAGAGGCCAGGTGAGAGAGGGTAAAGGAGACTCCAGCATCACCCACCTGCCGGGAGCTCCTGCCCAGCGCCCTGGAAGCCTGTAAGTCCCTGTCCAGGGAGACAGTGCCACACGGGGTTGTGAGCACAGACCTGGACTCATCCCACCTCTGCCTCTCGCTAGCTGTGTGACCTGGGACAGGTGGCCACACCTCTCTTAGCCTCATCTGTCCCAAAGGGATAAGAGTCGCTTGGCCACTCGGCCCCCTGCTCCACACAGGTGACTAAAACAAAACTTGCATGAACGACCTCCCGGAAGTCCCGCTCTCGCACAAGGTACTCCCTCCTCCCCGACCCTCTCCACTGAGCCCCTCCCGGAGCCAGGCAGGCTGGTGGTGCTGGTGGCGCTGGTGGGCAGAGCCACCATATGGGGCCGGCAGCTGGCTCCTCCCACATGCCTGCACCCCCAAGTGTGCACACACCCGCTCCCCTGCCTCTGTTCCCAGAGAACTGTGTAAACGACACGGGAGCCGCCCAGCAAGCTCGGAGGGCATCCTGGTGGTTTCCAACTGGACCTGTCCACCCTGCATTCCCAGTGCCCAGGGACCCTCCAGATACCCGGCCAGCTGATGGCAACATGGCTTTGCAGCCCAAATCCCAGTCCTGCCATTTGCTAGCTGCATCCTCAGGCAGGTGCCTTCACCTCTCTGAGCCTGACTCTCCTCATCTATAACCAGGGACAGCTATCACATCCATCTTGTGGGGACTGCATGAGGTGATGACGTAGCATACCTGGCACAGGGCTGGACGTAAAAAATAAGCAATGGCGTGATCTTTAGTATCATGACCTCAATGTGTTCTTTTATTTTTTTATTTTTTATTTTCTTTTCTGTACATGGGCTTCTCACTGTTGTGGCCTCTCCCGTTGCGGAGCACAAGCTCCGGACGCGCAGGCTCAGCGGCCATGGCTCACGGGCCCAGCCGCTCCACGGCATGTGGGATCATTCCCGGACCGGGGCACGAACCCGTGTCCCCTGCATCGGCAGGCGGACTCTCAACCACTGCGCCACCAGGGAAGCCTCAATGTGCTCTTTTAAATCAATTCATAAGTTGGCTCCTGCGTGTAGCTTGGCAACTCCAACCAGGACACACATTCCCCTGAGGATTCCCAGCACAAAGAGGGGCTAGAGAGAGGGGTCAGCTATTATCAGCTACCAGCTGCTACCTCTGCTGGACCACTGTCTGCTGGGAACTTTGCAAACCTGATTCTCCTGGAACGCCCATAACAGCCCTATGAGCAATGTACTATGATGAAGCCCTTTTTGTCCACGTGGCTTGTGGGATCTTAGCTCCCGGACCAGGGATTGAACCTGGGCCCCAGCAGTGAAAGTGCGGAGTCCTAACCACTGGACCGCCAGGGAAGTCCCAAGCCCATTTTAAAGATGAGGAAGCTGAGGCTTTGAGACGGGGAGATCTGCAAGTCCTTGCAGCCCAGACTGGAGCCGAGGTGGGGTTCAAAGTAACCACTGATGGGGCCAGATGCTCAGAGACACGGGCTCACTGAAGACGTCCCCTCCCCCACCAGCCCCACTGTTCTCTGGTCTACCCAGGGCCATTCTCCCGTCACATCCCGGGAAAGTTGCTGGTGGTGCCGTGACTGAGGGCCGTATACACAGAGAGCATGTGGAGAAGCCACTGTCCCTCCACCCATCAGAGAACAAGCTAAGGAGCCCAGGCTGGGTGAAGGGACACGCAGGGCACCGGAAGTAGGGAGCCTTGGGAATTCTGAGGCCTAAGTGATCAAGGTCAGATGTCAGAAAGAAAGCAAGACAAGACTCTTGCTAAAATGTCAGCGGTTCCTTAGGGGTGAGGGCGAGGCTGGGAGATGGAGTGGGGCGTGGCGTTGCGCTGCCATAGGCACCCACCCTCCCGCAGTGCCCCCAGCAAGCATGAGGCTGTAAAAAATGGCTGGGCCTGTGCGTGCCTCCCCACCCACCCCTTGGGGCACCTCGAGGGGCCAGAGGCCCAGGGAGGCGGTCCCGGCCCAGTAACCAGGATCACTGCCCCATCTTGCCACCACCTGCACCTCTGACAACAGCCCCGTGCCGGGCACTGGCCTAAGCCTTCGTGGGCGGTTCCTCCTGCAGTCGCCACTCAGCCCTGCTCAGTGGGTTCAGTGATCCCCATTTCACAGATGAAGGCACTGAGGCACAGAGGTCAGGGCCCCTCCCACAGCAGGTACCAGAAAGGGACTCGTCCCCTCCGGGTCCCTCCCCTTGAAGCCTCCTTCCCAGCTGGGTGTTGCAGACTCAAACCTTCACATCTGGGCCAGGACGCAGAGCCAGAGAGGAGCGTTTCAGAGCCAAGATCTGGTCCATGACCCCAGGCCCCTGGGCAGGACGGGTCCCTGGGCAGGAGGAGGGAACAGGCCCGGCGCCAGACCGTGATGGCCACAGGGGGGCACAGCCGGCTCTGGAGGCCAGAGGGGGGCCATCGCTTCCCCTCGTGTCCCCCAGAGCCTCCCATTTCCCCACAATGGCTGTGTGTCACTTGAGTAATTTGAAAAGATTATTAAAAACAATAAAGGGAGAACAAAAGGCGCCCAGAGGCGTCTCGAGGCCCGGCCCCTGCGGGTGCCTGGCTCCTAGGAGGGAAGACAGTGCAGGTGCCGCAGCAGCGGGAGCTGTCGGTGCTGTGAGCACCTGCGGGGGACCCTGAAGCTTTATTGGGGGCAGGTGGGTACAGGCAGGCTGGCCTCGGTGGGGAGCCTCCGGGGGACTATCTGGTTTCCCCTGCAGAGACTGTCACTGTCACTGTGGGGCCCCAGCTCCCTTGGTGCCATTAGCAGCAGGCCCACCCCCTCAGGGGCCCAATCGATGAGGGTTTGCTCCAGCCTGACGGCCCCGCCTCCTCTGGCCACACACCCTCACCGCCCCACGCCACCCATATTCCACACCCTGCCGCACTTTCTAGAGCTTGCCATGCCATGCAGCCGCCAGGCCTTTGGGCCTGCAGGTCCCTGTGCCTGCCCATCTGCCCCCCCATCCCTTGAACGACCCCAGCACAGCGTGAACCACGCTGTGTCATGTTTGCCACCAGGCTGTGTCCTCCACCCAACAGTGAACTCCCGGTGCCCTGACACCTGGCACATAACAGGGGCTCAGTAAATGTCCAGTGAGCTCAATGAATGAGCTGAATGAATGAATGAACGAATGAACACCCAGAGAGAGGGAGAGGCCAGGTGTCAGGCGTCTTCTTCCTAAGCCCCGGGCACCGTGGTCAGAACCTGAGAACTCCGTGCAGATGGTTTTAGAGCACCGCAGATATATGCCCACCCCTCTGTGGACTGATGGGGAACTGGGGCCCAGAGAGGGAGAGAGACTGGCCCAAGGTCACACAGCAAGTTAGCAGCAGAAACAGGGCTCACACCCGGGACTCCTGCCTCCCAGGCTCCCTCTTCGCCAGGCTGCACTGGCCCCAGCCCCATGGAAAGCCAAGAGCCTGCTCCCCAAAATTGCATGACCGCATCCATCGTTCATCATCAGAAGATGGGGGGCGCCCTGCCTCGCTGGAGCGGAGAGGAGGAGGTCTGCCCCAGACGCCCCACTTGCCCCAGGCCCCAAATTTGCCCTTCAAGTCCTCACAGTTCTGAGGCCAGGACTTCCTGCCATGGTCCGATTCCGAGGTGCAGCCCAGCCCCCGTGGTGGGCCGAGCCAGGACACTCACCCAGGCACACACCCCCACCCACACCCCACGGCAGGCACCCAAGGGAGCTGCGACTTAATAACAGAGCTCTTGCGACCAGCCTGAGCAGGTCGCAGAGCAGGTCTGGGGCCAGGCGGCAGTGACCCCGGCCCCGCCACGGCGCAGGCCTGGTACATGGACGACTCGGCTGACAACCCGCCGTGGCTCCACCACGTGGAGCCCATGCGCCCGGTCGGCCTGGAGCAGCTGCGCAGGCTCGGGGTCCTTTACAAATATGAGAATGATCCAGAATTAGAAAAGATCCGAAAAGAGAGAATCTACTCCTGGATGGACATAATAACCATAGGCGGAGACAAACTACCAAATTACGAAGAAAAGATCAAGATGATTTACAAGGAGCATTTACACCTGGATGACAAGATTCGCGTCATCTTGGATGGCAGTGGGTACTTTGACGTGAGAGATAAAGAGGACAGGTGGATCCGGACCATCGTGGAGAAAGGAGACACGATCATTCTCCCTGCCGGGATTTACCACCGTTTCACACCGGACGGGAAGAAATACGAGAAGGCCATGCGGCTGTCTGTGGGAGACCCGGTGTGGACGGCATACAACCGGCCGGCTGACAAACTTCGAGGCCCAGAGGCAGAACCTGGAATTGCTGGAGCAGACAGCCTAGCGGTGCCCTGGGGCCTCATGCACCCCGGCCCCCCTTGTGAAGGTTCCAGATGTGATGGCAGCAGAAAATCTGTCATTTTCTCCTTGCTTTTGTGTTGTAGACTTGAGGCTAGGTGAGCTTTCGTCTGCAAGATTGTTTGATCAGAATACATTTTAATGGAAGTGGCTACAGAACTTGTTCGTACATGGAAGCACCTGTGGAAATCTGGGCAAATCCGTTCATTTTCTCTGATTCAGGATCAGTGGTCAGTGGCCCTGTGTCAGCTGGTGCCTTCAGCTCTGACCGAATGAATTTCATCTCCCCAGATGCAGCCATTTAGCTGCGCCATCTGGACAATTTTTGGACTTTAAGCAGATACCAGGCGAGGCCATGCCTGCCTTGTGCAGAGGGGTGACAGTGGATGACAGGACTGGGCAGAGAAAAGATGCTTTTCTCCCAAAACACGGGGGAAGCTGGGGGGCGGTGGGGTGCCGTGGGGGACGAGCTGGCATGTTAGGGGGACACTCGCTTGCTTATGCCACTTTCTTGTTCAAAATATAGTAGCTGCCTTAACGTTAAAAGAAAATAAATAAAAATTTTAAAAATAACAGAGTTCCTGCCCAAGAATTCTATCCCAGGATGACTGAGAGATGTACGTGACTGCAGCCCCATCCCTGACCCAGGCTCAGGTTCCAACAGGCCTGGGCCTCTCCCTCTCCCCGCCCTCACCCCGTCTCTCCTTCAGACACGCTGCTACCTGGAAACCTGCTCTGGGGCCTGCCCTGTGCTCCAGTCCTGGCCCATCCTGTCTCACTGTGAGAGGGGCCCGAGCAAACCCCTTCCCTGCAATGCCCCCCAGTTTCCCTGCTGGTAAAATAAGTGACTTAGGCTAGATCAGGGTTTTTCCACCCACGCCACTGACATTTGGGGTCAGATGATTCTTGGTCATGGGGGTCTGTCCGGTGGTTTAGCGGCATCCCTGGCCTCCACCTGCTAGATGCCAGGAGCACCCCCGCCCCAGGTTATGACAACCCAAAGTGTCTCCAGACAGTGCCAAATATCCCCCCAGAGCAGAATCACTCCAGTGGAGAACCACAGGGCTAGATGGTCTCTGGGGACCCCCACAAAGCGGGGGAAAGGGTCTTCCCCAGTGTCTGCCTTCCACTGATCTGCAATTCTGAATAACAGGGACCTACTGAGAGCCGGGCACGGAGCTATGTGATTTCCAGGCACCATTTCACCAAATCGTCCCAACAGGCCCAGGAGGGGAGGATTATTATGCCCATTGTACAGATGGGGAAACTGAGGCTGGGGGCTGTTAAGTCTCCTGGCACAGGGCCTTCACACGGCATTTCTTTTGCCCGGCCCACTCCTTCCCCTCCTCCTTCCCACCTTTTTTCTTGGCTTCAGTGCATCTCCCCTAGAGAAGCCCGCTCTGGCCACCCAAGACCCCAGTCCACCCACCGGCTGATACACTCACAGCACCCTGTCCCTGGCCTGGGCCTCGCAGCTGTGCCTGTAGCCTGTACGATGCCTGGGCCAGTGAGCGCACCACAGGGTCCGTCAGGGCAGGGACCCCGTCTTCTAGCTCACCCCGAATCTGCAGGGCCCACCGCAGGTGCTCAGTAAATACCTACTGGAGCTGCACAGTTAGCAAATGGGGAGCCACAACTGGACCCCTGCCACCGCCTCTGTGTGCGGCCAGTCACCAGCGAGGCCCGAAGCCTCCGTGGCCTGCTTTCCTCAGTGCCTTCTGCCTGACTCCAGACCAAGGGTGGAAGCAGCAGTAGTCCTGGCACTGTCGCTGGTGCAGGTTAGGCCGGGGAGGGGGAGTGAGGCACAAACAGCGTTCTGAGGAATTTATATGGAGACCACCCCTCCCACAACCGTGTTCAAGAGCAGGGGTCTCAACTCTCTTTGCGAATGGGAGGAGAAGCTGTGGAACCGAGCCTGGGACGTGGCACGGCTCCTGAGCTCCACACACCCAGTTTCCAGCCACCAGAGCACAGGTTTTCGGCACGGTTGACTATGCTTGGGAACCAGCTCTCCACGACGGGGTGAAGACGAGAGAAAAAAGTCCCAGATTTGACAACTGCATTCTTAAGCCTCTTTAAAAGGGAAAGGGGAAAAAAAAAGAAATCTGTCACTTCATAAAAACACTGAAGGCTGAATGCCACTTATAAAACACTCCCAACTCAACGCTGGGCTTCCTCCCTGTAAGCTTCCCACCCCGCCTCTAACCGCCACTGCGCCAGCCTGTGTCCCCCAGGGGACTCCAGCACCTCGTCTCCCCCAGTCCCTGCTGCCCCCAGTGCTGGCCATGGGCCTGGCACATAATAGGTGCTCAGTAAAAATTTACGGAATGAATGAACCAACAAATGAATGAAGGAATGAGTGAGCGGATGAATGAATTAGTGAAAGAGTGAGAGAATGAATGAGGGAGTGAGCAAATGAGGGAGTGAGTGAATGAATGAAGGAGTAAGGGAGTGAATGAGGGAGTGAATGAATGAAGGAGTGACTGACTGAATGAATGAGGAGCAAATGAGTGACTGAATGAATGAGGGAGTGAATAAGTGACCAGATGAATGAATGAATGAGTGAATGAAGGCATGAGGGAGCAATGAGGGAGTGAATTAATGAATGAATGAGTGATGAGTGAATGCATGAATGCACGCTGGCCATGAGGCACGGGTCCAACTCCAGCTCAGCATCCCGTTCTCTGTGGCCCCCAGCATCCCCAACGCCGCCAGGGCCTTGGGTCCCCAAAGGCACCAGCCTGCTAGGACTTTCTGGAATTCACTGCTTGCAGTTCCCACAGAGCCTCGTCCTCTGGGACCCAGCTTGAAGCAAGCCTCGCATAGCCCTCCATGCCCACCTCCCTCCCCGCCAGGGTCAAGTGCGGCAGATGCCGCTCTCTGCAGTGTGGAAAGCGGGAAGTAAATAGATGGGTAAGCAATAAAGCATAACCCCCAGCTGCAATCAGGGACTGCCACAGCGGCCCTGGTAAACTGTTCTCCCATTATCTTTTCAAACACCTCCCTTCCCCTGGCATTCCCCTCCCAGCTCCCTGGAGACCTGCCTTCAGACGATCCTGGAGGAGGGGCTCGAACACAACCATGAGGATGAGGCCTCTTCCCTGCTCCTCTCCCCTCCCCCATCTCTCTCCTCACCGCGTCCCCCCATCCTCCACCGCCTTCAGCTCTGTGGGGTTTCCCAAAGCCAGAGCCAGCAGAGCTGAGCCTCCGTAGCCCAGGCCATGGAGGCCAGCAAGCTGGACCCAGACTCCACACACACACACAGCTGTGAGACCCAGGCAAGTGTCTCAGCCCCCTCGGAGCCTCAGTTTCTTCATCTGTAAAACGGGCTGTTCCTGGACTGACCCCATGGCATTGGCGGCGGCCTCCTTACCCACAGCTGTGACTGCGGCGGAGGGTCCAGGATTGACAGCTGGCCCTGTGGAGGCGGCTGCAGGATTCCTCCTGCTTCTGCCCACTATTTTTGTTACAATACCATCGGGTTATTTGGTTATTATAAATGTAACAAAAGCATTACAGACAACTTGTAAAATAGAAAATATAAGAGAAAAAAGAATACCCATGATGCCACCACCCCCAGCACACCCACTTCTAGCCTCTGGCCAGTCTCCTCTCCATCTTCTTTTCCCTCCACTTTCTTCAGGAACTGTGTTGGGGCACTATTTGTGCCCTGCTGTTCCCCCTTGGGATGGCGTTCCCTTCACCCTCCAGGTGATCACAATTTCACGGTCGCCTTTAAGGGCCTGGGACCTGCTACAGTTTCCTAGTCAGTCCCCACCGAGGTTCCCGATCTTCCATTGTGGTGAATGGAGCTTGGTCAAGAACAAGGGATCCGGTGGGCAGGGGCCTCGGGCTGGCTGTGGACCTGACACTGGCCCCACCTCCCGACGCCCCAGCCTCCTCCTGTCTCTGCCAAATACAGAGCTAGGAGCAGCAGAGATGACACCATGGGTGTCCAGCACGAAGCCGGGTATGAGGTGAGCGCCCAGCTGGCCCGGCTCAGGCATCACATCCCTGTGGCCTGGTCTGCGCTCCTGACCACCTGGGGCCTCAGCTCTCCTGGAGGACCTGGGACGTGCCCAGCTCTGCTTCTGCTCACTGGGTGGCCCAGGACAAGTCACAGAGTCACAGAAGACCCCTGGGTCTGGTTCCTATTCTGGGGAGCAGCTACTGAAAGTCAGCACCAAACAAGATGATCCTGTACCAGGCTGGAGAAACAGTGGTCAGTGCAGACCTCTCCCAGGAGGTGACATTGCAGCGAAGATGCCAAGATCTGGGGCAGAGGGAACAGCAGAGGGAACAGCAAGGATGGAGGCCCTGAGGTAGGAAGGAGCGTGGCATGGCTGAGGGACAGTAAGTGTGGCTGGTGCCTGGTAAGCCGGGGAGAGGGTGAGGCCAGAGACCTTGGGGAGCCCCGAGGACCAGGCAAAGGGGCTGGGTCTTTATTCTAAGTGCGGTAAGAAGCCACGAAGGGCTTTAAGCAAGAGAGAGAGAGAAACACAGGAGGAAACTGAAGCCGCCCTGGCTGAATCCACCCACACATGTCACAGGTGGGATAGGAAAACTCTGTCCATTGCGACCCCGCTGCTCTCCGCGTGCCCCTCCCTCCCATTTCCCAATCCCACCCCAGATGGTTTGGTGCTAAATTGTTTGCTGCCCTGGTAGTCTGGGCTCAGGAACCTCAGTTTTCCCAAGGAAGGGCAGGCATTCCCCAGCTATCAGGTGCCAGAGGGCCGTTTAGGACATGAAAGGGCATGGCTGGAGGCCGTGGTGAGCAAGGGTCCCTCTGAAACGGGCCCGGGCACTTGGGATGCAGGTGATTGTCCCGTTTGTTTCCTGTGCAAAGGACAGAGGGGATAGCGGGCTGCATGGATCTGGCCTCTAACCCAGCAGTCTTGTGTTATGGTCCCAGTGAACCAGGGAGGTGTAGGCCCATCGTGGGATTACAAATTGGTTCATTTCGTGTGCTAAGAATAATTACACGGTCTGCCCACAGCACTGGAGGAGACTGATCCAGAGTGCCATAATCTGTGATCCATTACTGATGTCTGCTGTGGACACAGGTGGGGAGAGTGGTGGTATGAGTGTCGCTGTTTAACCATCCCTAGTCTACCTTCACCCTGTGGGTTATAACCATTCTAGGATACAACAGTGAGGTGGGTGGTGGGCTGACCCAGGAGGGTTAGAGAAAGGCACCACCAAAATGAATCAAAGGGCATTTACTTGAGGTCCATGGAACTTTGTGGCAGAGAAAAGATCTACTTTTTTCTTTATAAGCTCTTTAGAGAGAGTTCCCCTACAGCAAGGACTGGGCATCACAAGGGCCCTGGTTTTGTTGTAGAAGCTTCTACTGTCCCCTCCAGGCCGGCCTCCTTGGCCTCCCTGTTGTTCTTCAAACACACCAAGCCCCTTCCCACTGCTGAGCCTCTGTCCTTGCCGTTCCCTGCACCTGGAACGCTGTTCTGTGGTTGAGTCCTGTTGTCCAGGTCATAGCTCAGATGTCAGCTTGATGAAGGAACAAAAATCCCTCCACCTGTTTGGGATTCAGTTTCCCCATCTACATAGTGAGGAGAGGACCCTCAATCTCAGGATCCCTCCATGGTTATACTGATCAGTGTTATTAGTAGTATTAGCATTATTAACAAAACAGAGAACCTATTACTAGGCTCTGTTCCAGACGCTGTGTAGGAATTAGCTCATTTATTCTTCACAGTATTCCTATAAAGCTTGACGATTATTACCCTCACTTTCCAGATGGGGAAACTGAGGCACCGAGCAGTCCAGTAACTTGTCCAAGGTTGCTCAGCTCAAGCCCTGGCTCCGGATCCCTTCCGGCCACTTTGCCTCCTGTCTCTCCTGGGGACGACCCAGGGGAGCGGGGGAGGATGCCAGGGCTCAGGTGTGCCCTGCACCTCCTGGGGCTCGGGAGCCTCGTCTAGGGAATGCCATGGTGGGACCCCGCTCTGGGTGACTACGAGGACAAAATGAACAAGGCCACATCTGAGAGCGCACCCAGCACCCAGCAGCACTGGGGAGGCATCTGCCGCCTCGCAAGGACGGACCTCGTCCTCGTCCCTGCTCTGACCTTCTCTGAGCCTCAGCTTAGTTCTCCCATCGCCATGGAGATGATAAACCATGGCAGCCCCCGGGACAGCGCCCAGGAGTCGATGACAATGTGTACGTGAAGCACCTCGGGGCGACAGATGGGTGCTGAGCACCTGCTGTGGCCAGGCCCTGGGGACACAGCAGTGAACAGGGCAGAGCCGGCCTCAAGGCCAGGAGGGGAGGCGGAGGGGGACGCAGACCTGTAACTGCTGTTTGTCCCAGGTGTGTCCTGTTTGTGCCTGGTGTGTCCCCAGCTGTGACACTGGGCTGTGGGAGGTCAGAGGAGGCCCCTGACTCAAGCTGGGGGCTCAGGAGGTTTCAGGGAAGGAGGCCTGAGGGTGAGGAGGTGGTGGCCAAGCAAAGAGGAGGAGGGGTGTTCCCAGAAGGGGGAACAGCCCAGGCAAAGGTCAGGAAGCCCCAGAAAGTAAGGTGAATTCGGGAACAGATAGCAATTTGGGCAGGCCAGAGGGCAGAGGGCAGAGGAGAGGAGGAAACGGCAGCCAGAGGGGTCGGCACAGCAAGGCTGGCCCGAGCTGGACCTCGTAACCACGTGACCATGCCAGAGGTGCAGACTTCACCTGAGTCCAGGGAGAGTTTAAGCAGAAGCCTGGCATCGTTAAATATTTGCTCAACAAAGACCCCTCTGGCTGCCATGTGGGAAGGAGGGGGATTATGTACAGACGAGGAATCCAGGAAGGCTTCCTGGAGGAGGTGACTTAGGTAAGCCTTGGGAGAGTGGAGTTTAGATGGCCCCGAAAGGAAGGGTGGGAAAAGTGAGCGACAAAGGCTCGGGAAGGCCGGGTAGGGCAATCCAGGAGGGAGAGCCTCACAGATAAAGACCTAGAAACAGGGACTTCCTTGGTGGCACAGTGGTTAAGAATCTGCCTGCCAACACAGGGGACACGGGTCTGATCCCTGGTCCAGGAAGATCCCACATGCCACGGAACAACCAAGCCCGTATGCCACAACTACTGAGCCTGCGCTCTAGAGCCCGTGAGCCACAACTACTGAGCCTGCGTGCTGCAACGACTGAAACCCGCGTGCCTAGCGCCTGTGCTCCACAACAAAGAGAAGCCACCACAATGAGAAGCCCGTGCACGGCAACGAAGATTAGCCCCCACTCGCCGCAACTAGAGAAAGCCTGCGCACAGCAACGACGACCCAACGCAGCCAAAAAAAAAAAAACCTAGAAGCAGCAGTATTTCTGGAACGCTCACCTGGGGAAGTGCGGAAGTGGAAAATGAGGTCAGAGGCAGGTCAGGCCCACCTGTTGGGTCCCAGGATGTGGGGGAGGAAGAAGGGAGTAGCAGCTGCTCCCTTTGCATCCACTCCCCCTGTGGGGCACAGCCAGCTCACCACCCAGGTCCTGCCCACCTAGCCGGGGTCTCCAGCAAGGGGTCAGCAGAGCCAAGCAGGGCAGCCACAACTCTCCCTCTCTGCCACCTGGACTCAAGGACAGGGAGGTATAAGCAGTGGCCCCTGGGGAGCCTGGCCCTGCCCCCAGCAGGGCTCCACCAGACGTCTCGTGGCCTGGGCCCTGCTGCGGCCTGCTGTGAGGGAGGGCACATCTGTAGGCCTCAGCTCCCCATCTGAACAGTCGACGGAAGACCACTGCCAAGGCTGTCATCTCTTGGGACCTTTACAGGGAATGTCGCCCTGATGTCTCATCATTCCTGTCACACACGTGGGGAAACGGAGGCTGAGGGGGGGTTGGATCACTTGAGGTCACTTGGATAGGAAGAGGTAGGAGCAGAGTCCATTTCTAAGCCACCAAACTTTCTGGAAGGTCTCCAAGCTTGCCTCCTCGCTCACCTACTCCCAACTCAGGTTCACCTTACCATGTGTGAGTCTCCCCTGTCTGCTCCACATTCCACAATGACAGACAGTATACCACTCTCCCCTCTCTGCCCCGGGGCAGGCATAACTAATCCATTCCAGACCTTCCAGGCATTAATGATGCTATACTTTCCGTTTGCTCCATGATATACAGCCTCAGAATCCTTCTTAACACAGCACTCCAGGCAGCTACTATGGATTGATTAGAGCTGGCATCCAAAAAGAAACCTATCTGCCATCCTTGATCCACTCTAAGCAATCACTTTATAGACAGGGTGGCTGAACTCTAGAGAAGAGACTTCTCAAGGCCACGGGACAATTTAGGGACAAAGCTGGGCCTGGGATCCAGTCTCCTGACTTGTTTCTGGTCCAAAACCCTCCCTTGGATGAGCAGAGTCTGAAATTAACACTGGTGGTCCTTAGAGATGCCACACAAGGCAAGGAGTCACCACCACCCCACCCCCATCCCAGTTCAACTGGATCTATGTCAGTCTCCTGTGAACAAAGGAATCTGAACAAAGGCTGCCTGGACTGGTTTGTAGATAAGCCGCTCTCAGAGGGTCCTCCACTGCCGCTGTCCTGGGCAGCTGGACTGCCGTCTCATCAACACAAAGCCAACACACCCTCTCCCACCCAACAGTTTGGGGAAAAGCAGCTACTCACCACTGCTGGACCTCCTTCTCGGTAACTGCAAAAGAAAACAGAAAAGTGGCCTTTTAGCTCAGGAAGGTGTCCTAGGGGACAGACAGACACAGGGGAGCCTCCTTCCTGCCCTCCCCACCCCGGCCCACAGCCAGTCTACCCAAGTCTGGACACCAGCCAGCTCTGAACAAGAAGGCGTCTGCAACTCCCACCCCACCCGGTGAATAGTCCCAGTCAGGAGCTCTGTGTCTAACCCCCCAGCGGACAACACTGGCCCATCCCCTCCAGATGCCCACCGCACTGCCTGGAGGATGGCCGAGATCAGCCTCTTGCGGGCAGAGGCTGGCCTCTCCCTGCAGTCCTGGGCTGGGCAGGCAGGACATAATTCTTCCCCGTCTCGCATCCCTGGGGACAGGATGGTCACAGAAGTCACTGGCTTCCCCAGGCTCTCAGCTGCCCTGCCTGCACACGGGGGGCCAGGGCAGAAAGGCTGAGCCCCCTCCTCGGCCCTGGCAGCACCCAGCACCTTCCCCTCCTCCACCCATCCCTCCTGCCCCTCAGAGCCATCAGTCCCGGGTTCTTTCTATAGGCAAGACGAGAACAGAACGGTGCACCAAAAGCTAGAATGAGCCGTATAAAGTAGTTGAGCCTCCAGCCAAGCCCAAACAGTCATTCTTTATTGAATCAGGAAACAAACGGCAAAATGATTTTTTATGAAAAGTACTGAATCGGTTCAGGTTGGAACAAAACCAGTCATTTCGCTCAAATCACTGAACAAGAATATCTAACCACCTCTAAGGCCTCACTCATTCTCGGGGCAGAGGGGGCGGGGAGTGACTGAGAGAGCACCTCCAGCTCCCCATGCCTCAGTTTCCTCGTTTGTAAAGTGGGAATGATTGTTATAGTACCTGCCACACGAGCTGTCCTGGGAATTCAATCAGAACAGGTGTGAAAACTCCTGAATCCCCAGCACAGGGCCTGGCACTCGGATGTGCTCAATACAGGCCTGTAGAATGAATGAATGAATGAAAGAACGAATGGACAGGAAGGTGGGTGTTGGGTGCAGGTCAGGTGAATAAAGGAACTGGCATCCCTTCCCAGAGAAGTGAGGAGGGAGGCCCAAGGGGGTCCACCTCACCATTTGTGCCTGATCACACTTGAGGCCACTTTTCAAAAACTGTTCAAAGCAAGCTCGTAACAGCTGCCAAGTCCTGAGTGCCCACTGCGAGCCTCGATCTGTACCAGGGCGGGCCTCTGTGCTTCGACTCAGCTGCCCTGACAGTGCTCCCACGGAAGCTGTGACTCTGCCCTGGCTGCAAATGGGGAAACTAAGTTACAAAGTGGGCAGGACGTGAAGTGGTAGTGCGAGGGTCTGAGCTCAGGTCTGTGTCTCAGCCATCTGCAAGCTCGTCGGTGCTCTCCTCCCACGAGCCCAATCAGAGGCTAAGGAAGAGCCCCGTCCATAAGCAGGATGCTGACAAAAAGAGCGAGGCAACAGTGAGAGCTGTAGGTTACTGGGAACAGCCAGACCTGGTGTAAAAAAATGCAATTTTCCAAGAGAGTTTTGGCAGAGGGTAGCGGGTGGGAAGGGAGTCCAGCAGCGGGGTGGAGAGGGAAGTGTCCATGGTCTAACTCAGGGTGGGCTGCCCTACACCTGCCACCAACACCTGGCAGTGAAGGGCAGCAGGGGCTGAGGGGCTGATGCTTAAAAACCCAAGCTGGAGACACAGGAGTCCCACCATAGCACAGCTGGGAGCTTAGAGGCTTATACTCTGGAGCCAGACTGGACGGCCTGAGTTTAAACCTAGCACCACAGCTTCCTAGCTGTGTGTCCTTGGGCTAAGTACTTCCCTTCTCTGAGCCTCAGTTTCCTCATCTGTCAAATGGGCTTGCTGTGAAGATTAAAGTGCTTGGTGCTCTTCACGGGCATAAGACTCCCACAGGTAGGTGTGACCCCATTTTCCCAATGAGGAGACTGAGGCTCAGGCAGGTCTGCTTACTTGCCCGAAGTCACCCAAGGTGACTGGGTGGAGCCAGGGGCCAGGACTGTGCCTCCAGAACCCAGGATGGATGTCCAAGTTGATGCCCCCCCCCACCCACCTTGAGTAAGCCAAGGAGCTGCATGACCTTGTATGACCTTGGCGTCATGTGATATAAACGGCAGGAGCTGGGTAGCAAGGGCTCAGGCGGCTGGTCCACTGCTGACTTTAGGGGAGGCCTCCCAGGGTCAGAGAAGGCTGCCCTGGAATCCCCCAGCTCAGAAGTCCCAACCCTCTCCTGACCACACACCCACGCCCCGTCCCCCAGCAGCCTCCCCCCAGGGCCTCTCAGCCTCCAGGCTCCCCTGTGCCCCTCACCAGCCCCTGCACCCAACAAGCTCCTAGGATGCAGACATGTTTGGCTGTCCCCTGCCCCATTAGAATGGTCCCATCACAGGACACTGTGTGGTCAGCAGGCAGCCAAGCTGTGAGCTGGGGAGGGGCAGACAGGCCCTGCCCCGTGCTTTAAGCGAATTAACCTTTAGGAAACAGGTATCCCCTGGCACCGTCCCAGGCCCAGCAGCTACCACTGCTTGACTGCCCGGAGCCCTGGAGGATCTGGGAGGGTCTTGGAGGGGGGGCAGGCAGCAGGCAGGTCTCAGGGGGGCTGGTCACCTGCCCCCAGCCCCTCCCCAAAGGTCAGGCAGTCCTGCATCCAAACCCCAGCCCCCCGAGTCTAATCATGAGGATATAACCAGGCAAATGCAGAATGGGGGACATTCCATAAGACAAGTGGCCAGGATACTTTTATAAGTCAGGGTGCGAAAGGTAAAAAAGGCAGGGGATTGTTCCAGAAAAAAGACCTGAAGAGACAAGGCCATCAAATGCAACTCGCAATGCCTGGATTGGGTCCTGGATCTGGAGTTAAAGACCAGCTACGACGGGGCTGCTGGGGGAAGCTGCCTACAGGCGGGCAGTTGGATGCCCTGACGGACTCACTGTTGGTTTATTTAGGAGCAGGAACGGCAGGGAGGTTATGTGGGAGGATGTCCTTTTCCTTGGGATGTGCCCTGAAGCACTCAGGGGCGACGACCAGGATGCCTGCAGCCTCTTGGGAAAGGTTCAGAAATACACACACACACATTTAGAAAGAGACAGGAAGCAAATGTGGCAAAATGCTGACAGTTGGTGAATCTAGATGTGGACACACAGGTGCTCACTGCACTTGTGTTGCTCTTGATCTTTCAAAATAAAAAGTTGGGGGGAAATGCTTGTCCTCATCCGCCCACCACCTGTGTGCCCCCCTCACAGCACCGGAAGGGCCAAGGGTCCTGCCCAGGGGCACACCCCTAGCAGCTCCGACCACCACAGGCACTAGGAGGGAGGAGGGGGCTGAGGGACCTTTCTGGGGTCCCTCTGCTTCCGCCCTCCACCCAGATACTAGAGCGACAGGCTCAGGCTCCCAGCTTGGTCCCATCGCTCCATCTCCCAGAGCCGACATGCGAGTGTGCAATTAACAAGCATCCACCAAGCACTCGGTGGGTCCAGGCCCAGCACGAATGAAGGTCATTTTCAGCGCTACTGGCCCCTGCTCTCCCGCCTTCCCCCAACCCTGTGACCCCCTCAAGCTCCTCTAACTGGTCCCACCTCTAGCCCTTTGTACCTCTGTTCCTTCTGCCCAGAACACATGCCCTCACCTCTGCTACCTGTAAGCCCTACACACATTTCAAGTCCCAGCTGGGATGTCCCTTTTCTAGGAAGCCCTCCCAAGCCCCGTTTGGGAACTCCTCTCATATGTGGGACTCACTGTTTTACATGTAGTCTGTCTTCTCATCAAGTGTACAACAGAGGATCAGACGGGGCACTGCCTGCCGGGGCCAAGCTGGGGAAAGGGGGTAACAGGACATCGGTAAAGTAGGGTGGGCCACAGGGAGGGCTCTGGTTGTGCGGTCTTGGGTGAATGACCCCACACCTCTGAGCCTTGGTTTGTTCATCTGTAAAATGGGACAAACAGACTGTCTCTTAGAGGAGGAGGATGGACTTGAAGCGCTTGGTGTGATGTCTGGCACCCAGCGAGCGCTCAGTAGAAGCCCTTTTTTCCCCCTCACCTTCCCAGCTGGACGCTAAGCCCCCAGGGGTCAAGGCGCTTCTCCTAGCATCACCCTCAGAGCCCAGCCCAGTGTCCTGTTGATTCCCACATCAACACCAAGCCACTTGGCTGGATTGGGAACACATCCTGAAACATGTTTCTCACAACATGTTTACCTTCACAATTACAACTGGCTTCGGCCAATTTTAAAAACAAGCTGCCTCTCTCCAGCTCGCCTCCAGGACTGGGGTGCCCAGGCTCATTAGGAAATCAGTATTTAAGACCTGTCTTGATCACTTGTAGGCTGGGTTGCTCCAAACAAGTTACTTAACCTCTCTGAACCTCAGAGTCCTCATCTGAAGGATGGGGTACAAGCTCCGACCTGGCAGAGTCACCGGGAGGGTTTCTTGAGAGGTGGATAGAAAATTCCCAGCTTAGCAGGGGGCTGAGCTCTACTCCCCTCCTGCTGACTTCCCCAGAGAGCTGGGGGCAGCAGAGCGGGAGGGAGCCTTCTGGGGGCTCAGCGTGGAGAGGGGGGCCCAGCCCCTGCCCCCGGCCCAGCCTTCACCCACCCCTGCTGTGGCAGGGGTGTCCCCAGGGCCCCCTGCTCCCCTCCACCCACAGAGCCGCGTTCCCGTGCCGCCCTCCTTTCCCCGCAGCTCTTGTCTGCCAGGAGCGAACACGAGAGCCGGTCCCTGGAGCCCAGGATAAATGTTGAGTCTGATTTTGATTTCCCTAAAGCAAAATACCTCTCTCCTGATTGAAGCTCAGCTCAAACACGGTGGGCACAGAAAGCAGGGGCTGCGGCCCACAGAGGCGCTGGCGGCAGCAGGAGCGGTGGAGGGCACCCTGCGTGCGAGCCCTTGCCCCCCTCCCCAGCCGCTGTCCTGCCGGCCCTTTCCATCTCCAGGGGCAAAGGCTGCGTGTCGGCCGTGCCTCCGCCACCCCCACTGCAGGAAAACCATCAGCAAAGGGGCCTCCGGTTTGATTCACACAAAAAGAGAACTGGGGGCTGTTGGGACCTGGCCGCCAGCATCCCCTTGTCACTGAATCCCACCCTCCCATCAGTCCTGACATCACTGACTGTACACCTTCCAGAAGTGCAGCCCCACTCAGACAGCTCCTCCCCAGGCCCTAGGCCTCTCCGTCTTTGCTCAGCCTCCAAGTATTGGGGTTCTCCAAGTCCCTGCCTCCGTGGCCTCCTCACGTGCTCTCTGGGGGGCGGCATGTGCACCCTGCACCCCTCCCTCCAGGCTTCTGGCTCCTCTTGACAGCCCAGGGACCCCTCATGCTCCAAGTGGCCCAAAGGGACCCCCATCCCAGACCGGAACTCCCCTCCTGGATCCCCATTCTGTGCCCTACCGGCAGTCCCACCCATCCAGGCTCCCTGAAGAGCACGAGAACACTGTCCAGGGCCGGCCTGGAGTCCCCCACCCCAGCCCAGGGCTGTGCCAGCCTCTTCTCAGCCTCCCACCTCCATTCCTCCCTCCCATCTGGTCCCCACCCAGCAGCCGCCAGCATCCCTAATTTGGTCATGTCCCTCCCCCCCAGCAAAGCTTCTTCAGAAAAGGGAGAGAACATGCTGGTGGGCCAGGATGCAGCCCCCTGCCCCACAGCAGCCTGACTCCCCCACTCCAGGGGCAGTGACCCCAGCATCCCCAAGGAGGGGCAGCTGTCTGTAGCAAAGATGGCAGAGCATGGTGGTCTTGTGGGACGTGGATTCCAGGGGTCTGCCGCCGCCCTCCTCCGTGACCCGTCACTTCCCTGGTCTGGGCCTCAGCGGCCCTGTCCCCGAAGGGGGAGAGGACTCCTCCCGCCACTCTCAGCGACGCTACCCGGCTGTGCCAGTGCGAAGGGCTGCACCAGGGAGGGCAGAAAAGAGCACTGAATGCCCGTGGGGTTTCCCACCCACAGGGGCCTGCCACACCGAGGGCTGGTTGAGAGGAGAGCTGCCCTCTCTAATCCCCCGGGAGCCACAAGCTCCCCAGCCCCAAATCACTCCCCACCCCGACCTGTAACAGACCCGTGGACCACAGCCCCTGAGGTCAGCCAGCACTGTTGGAGCAGCTTCCAGCAGCCTGTGGAAATGCACTGGTGCCCCTGGGAGGGGCAGGGGGACTTCGGGCTGCCTGCTGTGGCCATGCTGCTTCCCCTCTCTGGAGGCTCCTGAGACTTCCAGGCTCCCACGAAGCGACCTGCAGGCAGCAAGTCAATGACGATGGAGACCCACAGGCCCCGAGCCCAGGGAGCAGCCCATGGACACCATGAGGGGCGGTATGGAGACTGGAGGGTGGGCACCCGCCCTGGGCCAGATAACCTGGGCTGGGTCCCAGATGCACTAACGCGACAGGTGACCTTGGACGGGGGGCTGGCAGGCTCATGTGTAAAGCGGAGTCCTCCAGCAGAGCTGCCGCAGACCAGGTGTAACATGGTAACACGCACGGGAGCCCGAGTGCCACGGTCACTGTCGCTGTGATGAGCATCCCGCGCCTCTGTCGGGGAGGGAAGAGAGCGGACCCAGCGCCCTCCACCCCGCCCCATGCCTGCTCTCCATAAATGCCCAGCTGCAGGGGAGCTGGGCCCCAGGACCGGCCTGAGTTTCATCAGAAAGGAGGCCTGGCCTCCTGCCCAGAATCCCGGGCAGTCTGGGCTGTGCTGGGCGCTGCAGGAGCCCCTCGCCCTGACCCAGAAGAAGCGAGGTGCCCAGAGCCCCAAACCCTACAGCCCTCCCCTTGGGGTGGCAGTGGCCCAGCCTCCCTGGCTCACTATTTCCACCCTCGTTGGCTGAGCACCGGCTGGTAGGGGCCCCGCCTGCCTCGCTCACCCTGCACCCTTCTGTGCAGGCTCGCCCGCCAGGACCCAGGACACCAGACTGCCATCCACGGGTAGGTAAGGACCGGACCTGTGAGCCACCACTACAGCTGCCAGCCCTGCACCCAGCCCTTCATACACAAGATTCCGGAGACCCTCGCAAAGCGCCCAGCGTCCCGGGGTACAGAGGGAACCGTGTCCACGATCACCCAGCTGACCAGGCTCTGACCGCCTCCCGGGCCTCGCTCCTTACACCCTCCCGGTGCCCCCAGCCCCCGCACTAAGAGGGGCCAGGGTGCTGGGGTGGCAGGAGGATGGCTGAGCAGTTCTGGGGCTATTTCATCTGCAGAAGAGCCCCCTGGGGGTCTGGGGGGAGCTTCAGGCCCGTAAGGCCTGACTTCAGGAACCTGGAGTGGATGGTGGATTCCTGACCACAGAGGGTGGGTTCGGGCTGGGACTGGGCCAGCTGAGCCCCCCGCTCACGGGGCTTGCTCTTCGCCACCCTGAGCTCAGGCCTGGTGGACCTGACCGTGGCCCAAAGAACCTGGGCTCTCTCCCGCCATTGGCCTTTGCAGAGAAGGGTCCACCCACCAAGTGGTCGCTGTGTGACCCCGGTCAATGCACTCCCCTCTCTGAGCCATGGTTTCCTCCTCCATCACAGGGCTGCCGTCAGAGCCAACAAGAGGAGGTTGAAAGCGTTGAGCCCAGCATGTGACAAGTGCTCCACATGGAGAGATGGGCTATCATGATGACAGTTACGGCATTAGAATTAAATGGCAGGGGTCTCACCGCCACTGGGGCAGCAGCGGGACAAGTGGCTGGTGGCATCAGGCTGTGGGACCCGTGCTAAGTTAGGAAACTTTCCAGGACACAGAAAGGAGCCAAGCCCTCAAGGGAACACGGATGTGAAAAGCTGCTCAGAGCCACTCAATTCCCAGCTCAAATCTCCTGTATCCCACTTGGCCCCTCAGGTTCCTCCCTGAGCCCCAGACGACTCCATTGGCTGAGCTTTTGGGCTGCATCAGCCCTTCTGCTGAGAGGTAGGGGGTCCCCAACAGCCCACTTCACTGATGAAGAAACTGAGGCTTCACTGAGAGGCAAAGGCACTCGTCCCAGGTCACAGGGTCAGTGGCAGAGGATTGGAGGTGGGAGCTCAGGTCCATCTGACTCTGGAGCCCAAACTCAAGAAGGCTTTAGCCTGGTGATGGTCATCCCCAAGAAGGGGGCCGCACACCAAGCACCCCTAAGCCATGGCAAGCCCTCGCCGAGCACCTGCTGCGGGCCAGGCACTGGGGTGCATGAGACTTGGGGAGCAGCGGCTCCTGCCCATCCAAGTGCCCCTTGGCGGTACCTCCACTGGAGAGCCAGGCCCCTGAGCTCCATTTTTCTCCTGGATGCTGTGACCCTTCTCGCTTTCAGATTTACCAAACAGAGCTTGAATCTTTGTGATTCATTTCCCACTCCAAGCCTCAGTTTTCTCATCTGACAAATGGGGTAAGAATGTTCACTTTGGGGCTTCCCCGGTGGCACAGTGGTTAAGAATCCACCTGCCAATGCAGGGGACACATTTTCAAGCCCTGGTCTGGGAAGATCCCACATGCCACGGAACAACTAAGCCAGTGTGTCACAACTACTGAGCCTGCGCTCCAGAGCCCACGAGCCGCAACTACTGAGTCCGCGTGCTGCAACTACCGAAGCCCATGCGCCTAGAGCCTATGCTCCACAACAAGAGAAGCCACTGCAATGAGAAGCCCGTGCACCGCAATGAAGAATAGCCCCCGCTCGCCGCAACTAGAGAAAACCCGCGCACAGCAACGAAGACCCAACGTGGCCAAAAGTAAATTAAAAAAAAAAAAAAAAAAGGGCTTCCCTGGTGGCGCAGTGGTTGAGAGTCCGCCTGCCGATGCAGGGGACACGGGTTCGTGCCCCGGCCTGGGAGGATCCCACATGCCGCAGAGCGGCTGGGCCCGAGAGCCATGGCCGCTGAGCCTGCGCGTCCGGAGCCTGTGCTCCGCAGCGGGCGAGGCCACAGCAGTGAGAGGCCCGCATACCGCAAAAAAAAAAAAAAAAAAAAAAAAAATGTTCACTCTGACAAGTTCACAGGTAGGTGAAATTGTTGCTTGGTCCCTGGAGCAGGGCCATGTGGTTTAAGAGTCCAAGGGCTCCCCAAAGGTGCCCTCCCCAGACCCCCTGAAGGGAGAAGGCCAGTGCCCCTGCCCCCGGGAGTGAGAGGCAGAGTCTAGGCAACCACCGAAACAAGGTGTAGTTCAAATCTTGTTTTAGCTCAAATATTTCTGCAGATTTTGCATTCTATTCCATCATTTACAGATGTTTGTTTTACTTTAAAGTTACAAAGCGCATTGATTTTCATTTCTATGTAAGTTAAATAACTTTTGCCAAAATGTTCTCAAGTAAAACTGCAGGAAGATGTCATTCGTCTTGTGGTTTCCAGGAATAGCAAGACGAAAGAGCTGCCATTTACTAGGCATGCCTGTTTGTGTCCCAGACTAGGCACTTCACAAGCCTGAATCTCATTCAGTGCCCGAACCATGCTGTGGTTCAGCATGGTTTTGATTATCCCCATTATACAGATCAGGAAACTGAGGCCCTTAGAGCTGAAGCCACTTGCCCAAGGACCAAAGTCAGTCTGCAGTGGAGCTGGGACCAGAACCAGGGTCTGGGTGACTTCAGAGCTTGTGCAGAAGTGCAGTGTTTAAAACGTCACACGAAAACATTCTGAGAATAACCTTCTTTAACGTCCTGACTGCTTCCTGAACTTCGCTGTCTGGTCCCACTGAATCTTTGGTTTCTCTGAATCCCCAACAAAGGGCCACCAGGGCTCCGAAGCAAAGGTCCTCAATATTTGCTGATCTATTAACAACTTGCTTTGACTAAGTGGGGGTTCAAATTCCAGCTCTCCCATGTCCTGGCTGTGTGACCTTGGACAAATCAGTTAACCTCTCTGAACCTCGTCAGGAAACTGAGGACGATAAAGCCTACCATAGCTGTGTACACAGAGAAAAGACTAGAAGGAACAGGTGAAAATGTTAACGACAGTGATGTCAGAGAGACAGTACAAGGAGTGGTTTTGTTCTCATCTTTGTGATGGCCCGTATTTTCCAATTCTGTCCTTCCCCAATCATTGGGGGCTCCGTGGGCAGGATCTGGGTCTGCCTACATCACAGCCACAGAACAGCGTCTGGTACACAGTAGGCACTCAGTGTGTACTCGTTCTTGTAGAATGCACGTGTTATGCTTGATTTAGGTGGGTAAGTTCGAAAGTAGACATGCCTACTTTAGTTTTCTAAAACTCAGTTATTCCTGGCTAATAAATGGACTTGCCCTGGTGGCTACACATGGGCTCTCTCTCTCTCTCTCTCTCTCTCTCACACACACACACACACACACACACACACACACACACACACACACACACACACCCCAAGGTAAGACTCCAACTACTCCCTGGTTCAAGCCATCTCTACTGCCAGACTCTGAATCTTCCAGAAGAGTGGTAAGTCCTGAAGGAAGTGAACCACACCTTCTGCTTCCTTTGAGACCGTGGGAAACGGTCGGCATGTGGGATTTTCTCAGGACTCCTGGTGGAGAACCTCTCAAACATTTCAGAGCCGAGCCGAGCCGAGGGCTCAGGGGTTTGGTTCAGCCCAATTTCATGAACATTTTCCAAGCACCTGCCAAGGTCAGAGACTGTGGGAGGCCCTGAGGCACCTGGTCAACAGGAAAGGTCTTTTTCTGAATTGAGTCATTCTTTAGCCCCTGTGTGACCTGGAGAAACTGAGTTCACCTCTTTGAGCCTCAGTTTCATCACCTGTAAAATGGGGATGGTGGTGGTGACAAAGACCTTCCTTGCAGGGTGGTTAGAAGGAACAAATGGGATTTTTCACCCCTTCATTCATCCAACAATTAATTTCTGAGCACTCAAATGGGCCAGGGAACACAGCAGTGACCCAGACCCCGACCCCGTCCTCCGAGGCCCTGATGGAACAGTAGATGCGGACCTACAGCACACGACCACACAGCTGTCTAATTATCTGCCGTGGTAAGAAGGGAAAGTGTAAAGCTGGAACCCGACCCAAGCAGGGGGGTCAGGGCGTGCTCCCTGGGGACAGGGCGCTTAGGCTGACACATAAAGGACGATCAGACTTCAGCAGGCAAAGAGAAAGGGCTTTCCAGCAAGGGAGGTGGGGCGCGATGTCCAAAACCCAGAGACGACACAGAGAATGGTGAGGCCAGGGGACCACCAGAAGCCACATCTCTCTAGAACAAAGCATTAGCCAGAGGAAGCGCCGTATGGAGCTTCCTCTGGCTACGGGCACAGAGCACAGCAAAGGGCTCCAAGATACTAACAACTGCTACTATTATTAACAAAGGTGTCACAGCACCCAAAGACGAGGCAGGATGACCAGGGCCAATAACGTGAGCAGCTGGGAGGGGAGGGGGCTACAGGAAGCCGTGGACAGTTGCCACTCCTCCTATCCACCCCGTCCCCCCAGCCATAGCCCCCACTTCCTTGCTTCATCCCCAGCCCTGGGAGGGGGTGGGACACGCTGGGCTGGTCTTCATCACAGCTCAGACATGAGCCGGATCGGCCACCGTCCTTAAGGTCACAACCACTAGAGTGCCGCACACCCATCAGCCTGGCCAGAGCCCCCCAGAGGCTGGACCCTGACCCTGACCCAAAACGCCCACTGGTGCCTCCTTCGCCCAAGGAGGGCCCTGTCTCCCCTAGTGTGCCCTGTGTCCTTGCCTGTTTCCCAAGACTAGCTCCATCAGTGTGCCCTCCGGGTGGGGCCCTCCCTGCTGGTCAGCCGGCCCCTCCGAGGGGCTACCCCGCTAGGCCTCTGGCTCACCGTGCATCCCCTCTACACTCCCGCCCCCGCTCCGGGTTTCCAGGGCCTCAGAGTTGCAACCTCGAGGCCTCCAGACCCGGAACACACTGTTCCTTCTGTCTGAAACGCTCTCAACATCTCGCATAAACCCTCCCCCGCCCCCAAAACCTCTCTGTGCCTTCTCAACTCCTACTTCTCCCTCAGGTAGGGCTGCCAAATTTAGCAAATAAAAATACAGGATGTCCAGTGAAATTCAAATTTCACATAAACAATGAATAACTGTTTAGTATGCCTGGCAGCCCTACCCTTGAGTCTCCGCTGAAACGCTGCCTCTTCCAAGAAGCCCTCCCAGGTGCACCACAGAACCGGTGTGCTCCCATAGCCTTGTGCAACGCTCTGTCTCGTTTCCTCACCAAGCTGTGAATGCCACGAGGGCCAGAAATCAATCCATCCAGTGTGCCTCGTGTCCTGGCACCCACGGGGCCTGGCAGGAGACAGCTGTTCCACAAACAGTTTCTGCATCAGGCAGTGAGGGGTGGCAGAGCGGCCCGGGGATGCCCTCGGCCAGACTTGCCCACATGGGTACACAGGGCCTCCAGCTGTGCGAGAATGGGCCTCCTTCCCCAAGCTGCGTCCAGAATGCTTCTCATGACCACTCACCCCCTCCACGGAGCCAGAGCAGAGGAAACACGAATGAAGGTGAGAGCAGCTAGCAGGCTCCTCTCCTGTATTTTGACGGCCACTGTTGGTTTTAATTAAGATCCTGTCCTGCTCAGGCCCAGCAAGGGCCTCATCATAGGCAGTCTGGAAACAATAATCACCCAACATGGCCGTGTAGGCTACCGAGCCACAGAGGGTGGCAGGGCGACGGGTGCCGGGAGACAGGAGCCCCACCAGCACAGGCTTTGAGCTCGTCTAGCTCCTTGCCTGCCCAGCACATACACCATATATTTTTGAACAGAAGGGAAGCGTTGGCTTTTTCCCCCACAGTGCCAAAAATAGCCCCATCTCCTGCCTTGGAACAGGAATCTTTTGGTTCATACAAAGAGAAAGGAGAAGGAGGGGCCCCGGAGGAGGGGCCAAGCTGGCTGGCTGGACCCCTCCCCGGCTCCCCAGCCCCAGACGGTGAGAGGGGCTGGGGTCTTTGCTAAGCCTCACCTGCTGAGGCCCAGCCTCCCAGCACCTGACTTCTGAGGACCGCCTCGCCCCCCCGAGATGTGTTAAGCCCCTCGTCACCCAGGCCAGGAGGTAGGAGGAGGCCAGACAAATGGAAAGCAAAGACCTGAGATGCATGAGAAGAAACGTCGTTTAGGGACTTCCCTGGTGGTCCAGCTGTGAAGACTCCGCGCTTCCACTGCCAGGGACCCAGGTCCGATCCCTGGTCGGGGAACTAAGATCCCACATGCCACGTGGACAAAAAAAAAAAAAAAAAAGAAAAGAAAAGAAATGTCGTTCATTCATTAGCTTGTCTGTTTATGGAATTGTTTTTTCCTTCATTCCAACAAATGTGCTCCAGGCTCTGTCCCAGGAGCAGGGATGCAGCAGTGAACTGTGAAACCAGACGCGTCCCACCCTCACGGCGCTCACAGCCAAATGGCAAGAAGGTGGGTTAAACAGGTCCTCACCACCAGGTCTGGGGCGGGCACTGGCTGGGCCCAGGGCACCTCCATGGAAGGGAACGTTGGGCGCTGATGCAAGCTGAGTGTGGGCGGGGGTGGGTCCTGCTCAGGCTCAGAGGAATGAGGCAAAGAGAAGGTCAGATGGAAGGCGGTCTCAGCTGCCCCTCGCCCAGGTGAGGACCCTCATTTCTCCCGCAGCAGGTCCGCAGGAGGCGTTTTCCCATTTTATGTATGAGGCCACCAGGACTCAGAGGAGGGATTTCAAGAGCCTAGCGTGTGCCAGGCCCTTTTGCCAACAGTTTCACACTCACTCCATCCACCATACTGGGAGGCAGGGTTAGCGTCATCTGCCCATTTTACAGATGAAGTGAGGAAGCTCAATAGGAAAGGGCCTGGCCAAGATCCCAGAGCTGATGAGAGGAGCTGGGCTCTGTACCCAGGCCCGGCTGGTCCCTGAGGAGGAATTCCTGACACTACCGACAAGCCATCTCAGCTGCCGTCCCCCTCCCCGCAGTTCCCTAGAAGAGAAAGCAGGGGTTCATGGTAGGAAGTGATCACAGGGCTGGGAAGTGGAGAACAGGGGATTTGAACCTAGATCTGTCTGCCTCCAAATCCAGGGTCCTTTCTGGTTCCCACAGCAGTTTCTTACTTCTAAAAAAAAAAAAAAAAAAAAAGAGGCCACTTCCTGTCCCCAAAAGGCCAGAGCAGTGGGGGAGCTGGTGGAGCCTGGAGAAAGAGAGAATGGCGCTCTGAGCCCACTTCCTAGCTGAAAACCCAAGCCTGAAATAAAAAATGCAGAGTGCTATTTCTGCCTTGGGTTAAACATTCCTCAAAGCCACATTCCTCCGCTCTCCTCCTTCTCCCCTGCCAGGGAATCCAGAGCACGGTGGCCTGGATGCGCCGCCAGCTTCCTGGGGCCACCTCATGAGACCAGGAGTGCCAGGGCCAACAGCTGCCCTGAACCCATCCTGGGCAACTCCAACCCAGACTCCCTTGGTGGGGAGCACGGCCTCCTAGATGGCACGGTCAGGGTTCCCTGGGGCTGAGAAAAGGTGACATCCATAGCACTGAGAGTGGGACAGATGGGGACACTGAGACCCTGAGAGGCGCAGCCACAGCAAATTGGGCTGGAACCAGGACCCCAGACTCTTAGCTCCCTGGCAATTCCCCACCCCCAACAGACTGCAGGTCAGGGACACAGGTGGGCCCCGCCCCGGTCAGCAGAGAAGCAGAACGAAGCAACACATGGCAAGCACTTTGGAAAGCCCAAGCCTTACCCAGAGGCATTCACAGGCCTGCTCTGTGCACAGCTCCCGGCTGGGCACTGAACAAACGCCCAAATCCACCAGATGCATCCCTACCCTCAAGGTGCTTACAATCCCCCAGGATACTGCTACCAGACCTCCAGACCCCAAGGTCCTCTCTGTCACCGTGCCTCTGAGCCCCGCATGGCACCCGTGAGGACTTGGTCTCTCCCTTGACCAACAGACACTTCCTGAGGCCCCCAGGCCACGCCAGGCACGGGCAGGGCAGGATGGCCGGGGCACTCTGGGCCTCCACGGCTTCATCCTCGGGCTGTGCCTTAGCACCCAAGGACCCCCCCGGATGGGGCAAAGGCTAAGAAAGCCTCAGAGGCCTGGGTGTGGCCCAGCCCGCTGTACACGCTTAGTGATGCTCCCTGGACTTGTCACGACCCTCCTCCTGTCACTGTACTGAAGGCCTCGACTCTGCCTCCATCCCACAGGAAGCCAAGTGAGGCTGGCCCCAGTCCCCTGCAGGAATCAGAACGGCAAGACCAGTAGAGCTGGGAATTCCCTGGCGGTCCAGTGGCTAGGACTCCGCACTCTCACTGCCGAGGACTCGGGTTCAATCCCTGGTCGGGGAACTAAGATCCTGCAAGCTGCACGGTGTGGCCAAAAAAAGAGAGAAAAAAAAAAAAAAAAAGACCAATAGGGCTGTGTGTTCCCAGCTGGAAGGATCCTACCACCCCACCACCCAACCTCACATCCGGCCCAGGAATCCAGGACGCCTGGCAGTGTCTGACACTCCCGCAGTTGCTTGAATGCCTCCAGTGATGGGACACTCATTACTCTTGGTAGCAGCTCTAAGGTTACAAGGCTCACAGAGGTCATGGGAGGCGGGCACGGGGTGGGAAGGGCATGGCTTTGGCAAGACAAAGGTCTAAGCCTGAACCCCAGCTTGGCCACTGACTGGCTGGGAGGCCTTGGGCATGTCCCTGAACCCGCCCAGGCCTCCTTTTCTTCATCTGTAAAATGGGCATAATAGTTCCTCCTCCAAGGGCTGTGGCGAGAACACAGGAGGGAAAATCTGTACTCAACAGTCCTGGCACCAAGTGCCCGCTTGGTGAACAGAGTCATCATCACTGTCACTCCTACCCATGACATTTCCCCACTGCTCGAGGGCAGAGGGGCTCCCAGAGACCATCGAGGCCAGGGCAGAAGAGGAGAGACGTGGCAGCCACGTCGCCTGGCCCCAGGGCAGGCAGCTGAGCAATCAGCTTCTGATCCAGGGCCCGGCCTGTCTGTGCCTCCCACCTGAGTGCCCCCACCCCCCTTGCACACCTACCTTACAACCTGCTCAGACCTGCCGTCACACACACCAACGTGCCGCTCACTCACTCCTGACACATGCCACGACCCCGTCACTCACGCTCGGAGCATGCCCACGTGAACCAGGGCTGCACACCCACACTCACTCATGCTCACTCGCACACCTGCACCGAAGCTTCTTGACGCCCCCCAACCGCACGGGGCCCCTCATCACAGCCCAGGGTCAATTTCCCCCGCACCACTCACCAGATGCGTGGCCCTGGGCCAGCGCCGGTCCCCTCTGAGACTCAGTTTCCCCACCTATAGAGTGGGGACCATGCACGGCTCCTGGGAGGAGCGGGTGACGAACACATCAACGCTGAGCTGGGCTGGCATGCTTAATGCCAGACTCCGGCCGAGGCGACAGCCTCTGATCCTTACTCGTTGCTGGTTACGGGGTCTCCATCACCACTGATGAGCTACGGGGAGCACCCAAGCCACCAAATTCAGTGTCTTTGCTGTTTCTAACCCCCCACGCAACAGCCCTGTGTTATGAGGACATTATAATCTCCAGCTCACAGATGAGAAAACTGAGGCATCAGGAGATGAAAGACTTGCCTGTGGCTGAGCCAGCCAGAGAGTCCAAGTCATCAAACACCGGAGCCCGAGCACGTTCCGTCCCTGGGGCCCCGGAGGAGCTGCCCCACGGAAGGCTCACAACCTGGCAATCTGAATATTGTACAGAGCGGGAAACCGAGGCCCAGGGGGGGCTAGTGATTCGAAAGTCACTGTCCAGGCTGCAGTGCTTCTGGGACAGAACCCCAAGCAGGTGTGTCTCCAGTCCTCCAGGCCCGCGTCCACGCAGGATCCTAAAACCCAGCACTCTGGAGCCGGCCCACCCTCCCCAACTCCCAGAACAATCCAGCTACCAGCCAGGCCAAACACAGAAGCCGTGTGCATTTACCATTCACTCCCAATTCAGCCGAGGGCCTGTGACAGCTCACCCTGTTACCTCCCAGGGGGGTGGCTGCGAACCGTCCCCTGCCTCCGACGGCCAAGCAGCCCCATTCCTGCGAGGACATTTACTGAGCACTTACTAGGTGTAGGTCCCTGTGCCTGCCAACGGCACACACCTGGCACCCAGAGCTCAGCAGGGTGAGGGGCTCCCCAGGGTCACATGGCCGGCAAGCTGGCCCTTGAGCCCTCACCACTCTGCTGTCCCACCCCCGACCGGGAACCTGACCCCAATTTCACATTACCTGGAAACCTGGAGTGTTAATTTATGACGATCTCTGCCGTGGTAGATAGACCACTTGTGCAAAGTGTTTCGTCTCATAATGACAGTAAGGAGGAACCTCTTTTTAATTTATACTGGTTTTTCTTTTCCTTACTGGAGAGCAAGAGAGATTTAGGACAAGATGAACCCCACCAGCTTCAATGAAGAAAGCAAGACATCTTCATCTCCACCCCAGCAGGCAACCCATCATGGCACCATGGGAGGCACCCGACAGGAGTCAACCTGCCCCGGGTATTTGCCATGTGACCCTGCGAGAGATACTTCACCTCTCTGGTACTAGACTGGTCCATTAGTAAAATGAGGACTTTGGACTACATGACCCCAAAGTCTCCTCTAGCTCAAAGATTCCAGGATTTTATTTTATACTAATCAAAGAAATGAATATTGAAACAGTGAGCTACTCTTTTCTTCCTCATCAAGTTGGCAAGTATTAAGAAAAACAGTAACACTCAGTGCTGGCAAGGATGCAGGGCAACAGGCACTCTCCCATCCACTTTTGCTGAAAATATAAATGGGAACATACTTTGTGGAGAGCAACTGAACAATTTTTCAATCAAAAGCCTTTTAAGATGTTCCCAGCCTTTAATACGACAACTTCATCTGGGGAAATTTATCTTCAAGAAGAGATGTGTGCAAAGATTTACTACAAAGATGTTCATGCCGAGATTTCGTACAGAGATGATTCTCAAGCACTGTTTATATTAGAGAGAAAAAAAAACAACCTAAATGTCCAATGGCCAGGGATTAAATAAAATATGTTGCATTCATATGATGTACTGTTAAAAAATCATGGGCAAACATTCACAGTTGTCAGATTTTGAGAAGTTAAAAAGTATATAATCCCGAATTTACAAGGTAATGAAACCTATGTACCAAGTCCTATTGAGTGTTCCTCCTAAATATATGTAGGATCTGTCCTTGACGTCACCCCCAGTGATACCCCCAATTTATCACCATGATCACCCGGCCTTGATTCCAACCCCCTCCATACTAGGGACTACGTGCTAAAAGGATATCCAAACCCAAATCTAACGTCTCCACCACCTCCATCCATAGACAGCCACCCCCGGCCCCGCCCATCTGGGAAAATGTCCAAAACCCTTCCTACGGCCTTTGGGGCCCTTGGTGAGGGATGGCATGAGCCCAGTGCACTGGCCGGCTGCATCTGCCCCAGAGGGGCTCAGGCCTGGCCTTGGGAGCAGAGGAATCTGGGCCCAATCCCAAGGCCGCGGCCAGGAGGAAGGGCTCTCACCTGACACTGTGAGATATGACATGCCAGAACTCTCTAGGGTGGGGATGGGGGTGGATGGAGCTGGGGGATGCAGAAAGAGCCAGAAGAGGTGTTTGGAGGAGGCCTGGGCTCTGGGCCCCGGGGGAGTCCCTGCCCCTCTCTGACCTCTGCTTCTCTCGGCAAGGGGTGGCTGTAAGCCAGTGGGCCCGTCCTGCACTGGAGGACAGAGGGCTTGCCTCTGAGGATCAGTTGCCACCAGGAGAGGTTTAAAGGGTCCCCCCAGAACCAGGCACCATGCTAAACCCTTCAAGTGCGCAGATTCCTCCCACCTCTGGGGCCCCCCTGATGCCTTTTTTCCAGAGGAGGAAAGTGAAGCTCCGTGAGACGGAGCTTGCCCAAGGAAAGGGCCAGAACCCCGGCGCATCTGGTCCCCGGGGTCTACTTCCCTCCCTGAGACTCTGTGGCTAAACAGCGCCCCCTCCCCTCCTGGCTCACGCTCGGACCTCCAAGTCCTCTCCCCTTTAGATCCACAGAGTCACATGGGCAGGCACTGCAGAGAGCAAACTGGTGCTCAGAGAGGGTAAGCAACTTGCCCAAGGTCACAGAGCCCGAGTGAGGACCCAGCCCATTCTCCAGGATACTGAGTTTACAACAGGCTTGATATTTCTTGCCCAGCCCAGCTGTAAGAGTCTAACCTCGATTCCTCCTGCTGCTGCTGTTTAGCCTTCAGTGGAGTCGGGGAGCGGCCTCCTCGGTCTTACCCGCATGCACACAGGAGGCAGAGGGATCGCAGAAGCCGCCTCCCTCCCTCAGGGCCTTCCCTCTCCTGGGTGGCTTATCCCTTTCTCGGCTGTGGGCCCCTCCACGCCCCAACTCGCTCATTTATCTTAAGATGGGTGCCAGATACTGCCTCCCCCCAAGTCAACGTCTTGCCCTCCCTGGTCGAGCAGAGTTGGGTGGGGGGAAGCACCAATCAAAGAGCATTCCTTATTCTACAGGAAGGGACCCTCATGGGACCCTTCCCAAAGCCAGAGAGGCTGGTGACATCCAGCATCTCCCAACCAGACTCCTGGGGGTCCCCTTCTCTGCTCTGGGCTGCAGACACTTTAGCTGCTGGCTTACCCTGACCACCCCCGCATCCAGATGCCCCTCCCTCCACCATTCTGGCATCAGGGGAAAGGCCGAAGAGACCCAAGATTGGCAACAAGAGCAGAGGGAGGAGGGGACCTCCTCTGAGTTTTGGAAGGAGGCTCCGTGGGGAGAGCCGCGAGCACCACGGGGAGAGAATAAGGGGGAGAGAGGGTGGAGGTTTCTGCCTCCTGGGGCTGGCTGGCTTGGCCCAGAAGTCTTTAAACGGATGCAGCTCAGACCACGACAGACGGCTTGAGCCCCACAAGCTTGGTTTTCTAGACGGCCTGGCTAGTTCCCACCCGAGGGCAGGAATTACGTCTCTCTCGTTCACATCTCCATCTCTGTGCCCAGGGCAGAGTGAGCCCACAGCGAAGGGCAGGTCAGGGCAGCCTCAAAATTAACAAGTGGGATGGGGGTGGGGGAGAGACTGCAGCAGGTAAAACGAGAACCTGCTAAGGTTCGGGGCAAACCAAAAGTCCCATCTTTCCACGCCTCCTGAGTGCCAGGCACAAAGACCAGGGCCGTAGGGAGGTTCCTTCATGGAGAGACGAACTTTGCTCACAAGATATATTTACGACCGGTTCGGGATGAAGCCGAATTGTGTAGTCAAAACAACGTGTTAGTAACATGCATCCTTGCATCCTTGCATCCTTGACAAGTGTGTGTCACGCATCAGGGACCTCTTACCATACGCCTTATGCTCTGCTGTACGTGAATCATCTTGTTGCCTCCTCACATGCCCTTGGAGTCAGGGACCATGAGCACACCCATTTTGAAGATGAGGAAACTGAGGCTCAGTTAGGTGAAGGGCTGGCCTGTCCCACAGCCTGGGCACAGAGGGATGACAATATCCTTACCAACAAACTGCACAAAAGTGGGCCAGACCTCACAGAAACCGGGCTGCTGGCCACACCGAGCACTGTTTGATGAGTCCCGGCTGGGTGGGGCCTCCGTCTCTCGCAAACCTCCTGCTGCCCCTGGATGTGAACTGTGCCGGGGAGGGTGAGGATTGGGTTACGGGGCGCTGATGACTTACAAAATCTTTTCCGCAGCGGAGGGAAAAAGATCTGCTCTCCAGTGTTAAAGCTGAATGACAGAGAGGTTTAGCTAGGCTGAATCCAGATGTGCCAAGGGAGGGCCACACGGTTGGAGCTCTCAGAACTCCTCCTGCGTCCTCACACACACAGATCACCAAGACAGTCTTTTCCAGAGAGCAGGAGACTCACCACCAAGGATGGCAGCCAGCACTGACTTGGGCATGAACATCTGGGGCTCCCCTCTGGGCCCCCCTCGGCGTTGTGGCTGGCTGTGGGATGCCGAGGTGGCCTAGGACACCAGGTGATGCTTACACATGCCAGGACTCCCAGAACCAGTTGTGGGTCTTCAACTGGGACTCCTCAGAACCAAGGTCTGCATGACAAACACTTGTTAAGGGTACAAATTCCTGGGCCCGGCCCAGACTCTAAGAATCGGAAATCTGGGAGGGCGACCAGACCCAGGCACCTTGGTGTTTAACGGACCCTCCAGGAGATTCTGACATTTGAGAGTCCTTCCTAAGCGCTCCTCTCTTGACGCCGTATAACACACAGAACCCCTTGAACAAAGAGCAGGCGGCTTCACGCCCCGGCCAAAGGAGGCCCATCTGGGGCCTTAGAACAGGCTGGAGGCTTTTCCTGCTGTTCCTGCCCGGAGACTTTTCATTCAACAGATACCTGTGGCCCTACTAAGTGCCAATGCAACCCGACAGGGAAGGGCCTGCCCTGAGGGAGCCGACATCAGCAAGGGAGATAGACAGGAGTCCCACGAGCCCACCACGACCTCCATCAGCCCAAACCCAATAAGAGCCCTAGAGGAAAAGTACCCGGCTCACTCTCTCCCTCATCGAAACTGTTCCAGCTCTCCAAAGGCCTTTTAAAATAGCCCGGCCCAGCCCAGCACCATGGGCCTGATTCCTAACAAGGCCTTGTTGACTCATCTTCTCCCAAAGTTGACAGATCTGCCCAGAGAGAGGGTGATGGACAAAATGACCGCCCCAGGTGCCTTCCCAACCCAGAGGCCACCATCACAGGCTTAGAAATCGGAAAGGGACACACGGAAAAAAAGCCCCTCCAGATTTCTCAGCGTGAGCTCTGAGGTCTCTCAAGGGGATTAACTTGGGGGCCAGACAGGCCTGAGTTCGAGTCCTGGCACTGCCTGCTGATGGGCCCTGGGATCTTGGGTCCCGGAACTACTGTGAGGATTGAACGCGTTAGGGAGGCAGGGAGCTTGGTGCATGATGTGCTCCAGAAGCAGGAAACCTGGCTCCACTCAGCTCGCAGGTGATGGAGACACCCTGGTGCAGCCCAAGCTCACTCCTCCTTTGAAACCCACTGGACCCTCTGCCTCCCCAAGCCCAGGGGCCCGGGAAGCCCCGTGTGCAGCCTGCCTGCTGACAGCTACAGGCCGCAGCTGGACAGAGCCTGAAGGAAGGCCCAGCAAATCTCACAAAACAGCAGCCAAACTGGGAAGGGCCACCTACCCACCTTGGAAAGAAGGTAAGAGCAGAAAGGACGGAGTCTCTGGTCCTCAGAGCCTCAGCCCTTCAAGGAGCAGCTACTGGGATGTGAGCGCCTTGCTGCAGAATTCCACTGGAGAGGGGCCAGTACCTCCCAGTGGCCTAGCACCCACTCAGGAAAGACCCCTTCAATCCAAGCACATGGGGGTGAGGGGCATGGAGCTGAAGTGTGAGCTTGGACAGACCTGCAAACGTGCCCAGAAGACCAATGGAGTGGGGGGAGGGACGAGCAGAGGTTGTGCAATGCACCATCACAAGCTACCTCCCAAGCCTCCATCAACGCGTGGAGGTGGCGGTCAATCTGCCTCCGTCTAGGGAGGGCACAGAGCGGCTGGACCCACGCAGCTGCCCAGGTACGGGCTCAGAATCCCAACCCAAGCCCAGAGCCCCTGCCCCGTTCCAAGTCAGATCCCCAGGCAGAAGCCCTTCCAGACCACTCAGCAGTCCTCCTCCGATCCCCCAAAAGAAAGACCCTAAAAGAAAGACCGTGTGGTCAGGACCCAGTGCCATTAACCCTTGGCACGCTGGGACATCTCCAAGAGGCTTGCAGGGAAGGGAGAAGTCTGGTACAGAGAAACTGGAGAGGTGAGGCGACCGGAGAGTTGCGAAGCTGGGCACGTGGAGAGAGACACACTGGGACAGATCTAGAGAAATCTGAAATTGACAGACCCTCCGCTCAGGGGTGCCCCAGACGGTTAAAAGATGAGATGGACCAGATCACCCAGGGCTGTAGAAACCCATTTCCCAGCTTGGCAGATACAGATAGAAGCTGGGAAGGTGCAATCTGGGCCAGAGGAGAATTCAGCCTATAAACCGTGCAGCCAAGAGGATGCCCAGGACCCTTCACCGCTGCCGCTGCCATGAGCTCTCTGACAAGTCTCGCCACCCCACCACACACGATCAGGGCCAGGGAGGGGGCGACAGGCCAACCTCGCAGCAGCAGCAGCAGTAGCGGCGGCAGCAGCGGCGGCGGCAGCGGCAGCAGCAGTAGCGGCAGTAGCGGCGGCACCGTGATGCATGAATCACCCGCCCCGCTGCGCTCGTGCCAGTCGGCTCCGCGCAGCCGGAGCCACCTCGCAAGCAGGCGCCCCCTTTCCGCCCCTCGCCCTTGCACACCCCTGTCCTTTTGGACAGTTCTGGTGGCGGGGGGGCCGCGGGGGGGCTGGGGGCTTCCCTCCGAGCCCGGGGGTGGCGCCGCGCTCGCGGACAGGCGGTACACGTCCCAGGAGCGCGTGGTTGGGGGGTGTCCTAGAACAATAGGGCCAGGTGTGGGGCTGGGGGCGCGGCCGGGAGCTTCCGAGGGGCCCGGGGCGGGTGCAGAGCAGGGGACGGCCAAGGCAGGGTGGCGGCGTCATGGGGAGCGGAGAGCGGGCCCGGAGCGGACGCTGGGCGGGGGGTGGGGGTGGTGACCGCGCGTGGGGGGAGGGGCGCGAGGGGGCGGAGGCAGCGCCAGGCAGCGCAGGGCGGGGGTCCCGGCGCGCGCACTCACAGTAGGTTTTCCTGGTCAGCTCCTCCACGACTTCAGGCTTCAACTTGCTGTTGGATTTCCCCATCCTCGGCGGCCGCGGCCCCCGCGCCCCGGGCCGGACCCCGTCGGGGCGCCCAGCGGGAGTGGCTGGGCCGGGGCGGGGTGCGCGGGGGGCCGGCGGGCCGGGGCCGCGCCTTTGTTTGCGGCTCGCGGCGCGGTGCCCGGGGCGCGGGGCAGCCGCTCGGCAGGCCCGGGCCGTCCGGCCGCCGCCCTCTCCGGGCGCCGCGGCGCGGAGCTGCGCTGGGCTGGGCGCCGACGCGGCCGCGGTGTGGCCGCGGTCGTCCCTGGTTACTGAGCTCCGCGGCACATGCTCGCTGCTGCGCTCCCTCTCGCCGCCGCCCCTGCGCTCCCCGCCTCCCGCCTCCCGCCCGCACCGGCGCGCCAGGGGTGGACCCGGAGCCGCCACTCAGCGCCCGGCGCCACCTCCCGCCCCGCACCCGCCCGGCCGGGCCTGCGCCCGCGGAACGACGACCCCGCGAGCGCCAAGCCAAGCTCGCAGAGGGGCGCCCCCGGCCTCATCAGCCCCCGGGCGGGAGGGCGAGGTCACCCCCGCCACCTCCCTCGCGGCGATCTGGCCCCCCCTCTAGGGCGGAGCCGGGCGGGGGAGGGCCCGGAAGATCTGACGTGAATGAGGCTGAGGCTCGGCTTGGCGAAATTCATTCATTCGACACTGATTTGTTGGGCGCTGGGGAAGCCTGGGAGCAGGCCAGGCGCGGTCCCAGCCCTGACGAGGCGGGGGCGGGAGGGGAGGACACGTCTCTGCAGGATGTCACATGTGGTGGCGGGTGCGGGGGGGGGGGGGGGGCACCTACCGCGGCCTGGGGAAGGTGACCTCCAAGCCCGGGGGAGGGAGGGAGGGTGGTTGGGAACGTGTTCAAGACCCAGAAAACCTGGAGGAGGGAAGGAGGCCTGAACGCCAGGGAGAGCTCCTCTCCGTGCACGGGACTCCACGCACAGTCCGGGGTATGATGTGAGGCCAGAGAGAAGGGCAAGTACCAGTGGGGACAGGCCTGCGCTCGCCCCAAGGAGCTGGGCCTCTGCGATTTAAGCAAGGAGGTAACAGGGTCAGATATGCTTTCTCTGCTTCTCTGGCCTCAGTGTGGAGGGGCGCTCTGGTCAGGAGCTGCGGCCCAGACCAGTGGCCAGGGCTCCACCTGGATGGACAGAGGCAAGGGATGGGGGGTGGGGTAAGTTTATGGTGAGGGAGAGAGTCTACGTGGGCTTCCAGGGCCACCCCATCTACAATGTGAACATGTTGGGACCTCTTCTGTCCCCTTCCCCAGCTTTATCTTTTTTCTCTTTAGCAACTATCACAGATCTTTTTTTTTAATTTAATTTTATTTATTTTTTTATACAGCAGGTTCTTATTAGTCATCAATTTTATACACATCAGTGTATACATGTCAATCCCAATCGCCCAATTCATCACAGCACCATCCCCACCCCCCTGCGGCTTTCCCCCCTTGGTGTCCATACGTTTGTTCTCTACATCTGTGTCTCAACTTGTGCCCTGCAAACCGGTTCATCTGTACCATTTTTCTAGGTTCCACATACATGCGTTAATAAATGATATTTGTTTTTCTCTTTCTGACTTACTTCACTCTGTATGACAGTCTCTAGATCCAACCACGTCTCAACAAATGACCCAATTTCGTTCCTTTTTATGGCTGAGTAATATTCCACTGTATAGATGTACCACAACTTCTTTATCCATTCATCTGTCGATGGGCATTTAGGTTGCTTCCATGTCCTGGCTATTGTAAATAGTGCTGCAACGAACACTGGGGTGCATGTGTCTTTTTGAATTACGGTTTTCACCCACTTCAGACCTAGGGACACATACAGACTGAAAGTGAGGGGATGGAAAAAGGTATTCCATGCAAAGGAAATCAAAAGGAAGCTGGAGTAGCAATACTCATATCAGATAAAATAGACTTTAAAATAAAGAATGTTACAAGAGACAAGGAAGGACACTACATAATGATCAAGGGATCAATCCAAAAAGAAGATATAACAATTATAAATATATATGCACCCAACATAGGAGCACCTTAATACATAAGGCAACTGCTAAAAGCTATAAAAGAGGAAATCAACAGTAACACAATAATAGTGGGGGACTTTAACACCTCACTTACGCCAATGGACAGATCATCCAAAATGGAAATAAATAAGGAAACAGAATCTTTAAATGACACAATAGACCAGATAGATTTAATTGATATTTACAGGACATTCCACCCAAAAACAACAGATTACACTTTCTTCTCAAGTGCGCACTGAACATTCTCCAGGATAGATCACATCTTGGGTCACAAATCAAGCCTCAGTAAATTTAAGAAAATTGAAATCATATCAAGCATCTTTTCCGACCACAACGCTATGAGATTAGAAATCAATTACAGGGAAAAAACCGTAAAAAACACAAACACATGGTGCCTAAACAAAACACTACTAAATAACCAAGAGATCACTGAAGAAATCAAAGAGGAAATCAAAAAATACCTAGAGACAAATGACAACGAAAACACTACGATCCAAAACCCATGGGATGCAGCAAAAGCAGTTCTAAGAGGGAAGTTTATAGCTATACAAGCCTACCTCAAGAAACAAGAAAAATCTCAAATAAATAATATATCCTTACACCTAAATGAACTAGAGAAAGAGGAACAAACAATATCACAGATTTCATTAGCAGATTTTTTCATTGTGTTTTGCTGTCTCCTCAGCTAGAGTATGAGCCTCCCGAGGGCAGGGATTCTTTCTTATTTGTAGTTGTATTTCCAGCACCTAGAAGGCACCTGACTTGCAGTGGCCACTCAGCAAACCTCTGTAAATGAGTGAAGGGCTGAGGGCGGAAGGACACCGGTGCTGGGGGCCTGGGGGTGGACAGAGCATGGCAGGAAGAGGCCACCCTCCTCAGGGCTGCAGGGATGGGGTGGTGGGCAGGGTGTCTTTTTGTCCCCACTTTGGCACAGTGTTTAGACCTCAGGGGATCAGGGAAGCCCGAAGGAACGGGGGAAACAGAAACCCTGCCTCTCAACCCCAGATGCCTCCTCCTCCAGACACGCCCCATTCCAGCCTTTCTCCTGAAGGCCTTGCCTGGTCGAGGCCCCGGCCCCAGGAAGCCTTCAGAGAGGGGTACACTTGCTGGCCTGCTAGAGCTCATTCTGTCAACAAAGTGAGGAGGGTACAGACCCCAAAAGCTGGGCCCACAGTTGGAGGGACCTGGTTTAAACTTGGGAACAGGATGTCCCAACCATGAGGACTGGCTAGGAATGGACAGTAGGGAGGGACCCGCGGTGAGGGGTTTAGAGCTGGCCAGCCCAGCCTGAGTATCCTGAGGAGGGGGAGCCAGCAAGGGGACCAAGGCCTAGTTGGGACGACAGTGACAGCGGTAGCAATTAAAGCCCTAAATCCACGTGCTCCTCCTGTATTTCTTGCCCACTGTCTACATGCCAGGCACTGTGCTGAGTACTGGGGACACCACCGTGACCAACGTGGTCCATTTCCTCAGGGACCTCCCCCTCCCCTGTCTGCCCCACATTGGTCCCCAAATCACACTGGTGACAAACTCCACGAAAAGATGTGAACCATACACAGAAACTCCTGTGGGGGCAGGGAGTTTCCTGCGGGCTTCACAGATTCACTCTGTCATTCAGCAAGTATTTACTGAGCACCTACTATGTGCCGGGCCTGCAGGATAGAGACAAAACTCCTGCTGTTGTGGAGTGTACAGTTAATGAGGGCAGAGTGAAATAAACATAAACAAAATTCATGAGTAAAATATATAATGTCAGAGGTGAAATATAACAATAAGGCAGGGAAGGTGGATGGCAAGTGCTGGGGTGGGAGCTGTGAGATGTTTACTGGCAGGGAGCCCTCACTGAAGAGGTGCTATTTGAACAAGGACCTGAAGGAGGGGGATGCCCTGCAGTGGAGCCTGGTGGCCTGTGTGTGGCCTGGAAGGGGCGCAGCAAGGTGGGGCTTAGAGAGTGAGGCAGAGATGGGAGATGAGGTCAGACTCAGGGATCTGTTGGTACTTAGCCGGATCCCTGGGCTGCTGCACACTGACTCCAGGCAGGTGGGGTGGAAACAGGGGCCCTTGGGAGGTCACAGCACCATCAGCTGGGGCGGTGGTGGCCGGGTCCAGTGTGGCAGCGAGGACGTAGAGAGAACTGGTTAGACTCGGTTATATTTTGAAGGCAGAGACGGCAGGATACCTGAATGGATTGGGTAGGGGTGTGAGACAAAGAAAGAAGGGAATCAAGGCCAAGGATTTTGACCTGAGCCACTGGGAGAATGGTTTCCATTTGCCACCGTGCGGAGTGGCCAGGTTTGCAGACGGAAAGAGCAGGAGTCCAGCTCTGGATGTGTGAGGTATGGGAGGCTTATTAGACATCCAAGTGGAGATGCCGAAGAGGCAGGTGACACAGGCGCCTGGAGTTCACGGACAGGTCCAGGCTGCAGGGGTCAGCTGGGGGGTCATCCTGGCAGAGATGGAATTGAAAACCCTGCAACGGGATAAGGTCACTAAGGGAATGTATAGATATATAGGAGCTGGTCGGGCAAGGCTGGGCAGAGTGTTCCGGGCCCCCATGACGTGGGGAGAGCATGTGGGAAGGTGCTGGGACTTGGGGCCAGCCTTACCCTCTTTCCTGACCTGGATTTCAGCCCAAAGGGTCCCTGCCAACATCCAAATACCTTATCCCGAGCCACCCCGGACTAAGCGCTCAGATCCACTCTCTGATACCCGCGTCGTTCTGAGAGCACTGGTTCTGGGTCTTTCTGCCACAAGAATTTGGTGTTTTACGGTGAAGAAAAATGTGCAGCCAGGCTTCAAGCCAGGGTTTCACGACCAGATTCCCACTTTCAGAGGCTCCTTCTGGCTGCTGTGGATTGGAGGGGACAGAGTCAAAGCCCAGAGGCCGGTGAAGAGCCAGGGAGTTTGAGTGACAACTGATTAGATGGGGGTTGGGGGGATGAGAGAGAGGAAGGGACCGAATGGATCCCTGGTGGAGGGGGTGGAGGGGGAGGGAGAGCCTGGCAAGGAGCAGGTCATAAACCAGTGCGCACAGAATAATTGAATTAGCTCCATATACCTATGTGGAAAGCAGTCTGAAGGGTACACCTCCAGGGTGTTACAGCAATCGCTACCAGTATATGTGGGATTATAGGTCACTTTATTTTCTTCTCTCATCTGTATTTTTCCTCGTGTTTTAAAAAATTGGGATGGGACTTCCTTGGCGGTCCTATGGTTAGGAGTCAGTGCTTTCACTGCTGTGGCCCCGGGTTCAATCCCTGGTCGGAGAACTAAGATCCAGCAAGCCACTCAGCGGAAAAAAAAAAAAGGGATGTAATTCACATAATATAAATTTACCATTTTAAAGTATATAATTCAGTAGTTTTAGTATATTCACTATGTTCTTCAGCCATTCTCACTACCTAACTCGAGAATCTCCTCTGTGTCTTATATAGACTGTTTTCTACAACTAAATGCATTGCTTTTGAATAAGAAAAGTATTTGACAAATCATTTTGCTCAGCTGCCGGTAGCCCCAGGAATACGCCTTCCTGAGTCAGCTGCTAGGGCTTGTGGATGACCTGGATGCCCAGCCCCCTTCCAGACGTGGTGAATCTGAAGGAGGTGGCATCAGGCCTGGGAATCTGCATTTTAACCCAGCATCTGGTCTCCATCTCTCGCCTTTCAGCTGAGAGTCCCATCCCTTGTGTTATAAGCTCACCTGGGAGAGTGACCCCAGATGCTTGCTTGGTAGTTCTTTCAGAAAGCTTTGTGGGGGGGAGGGAGAAATGACACACATGTGGTGGGCAGAGTCAGGATTAAAGATTCCCCCAGGTCACTGCATCCTGGGTGTCGGTTACGTCTTCTGCCTGATCAACAGCTCCATCCTGATCTCTTCCAGGTCTCAGTCCACATATCCAGTGCCTTACGGGGTGTGTCCATTTGGACGTCTCGCTAGCATCTCAGACTCATCACGACAGAAACATAACTTATCTCCTCCCTCCCAAAAAGAATCTTCTCCCCTTGGGCACATGGAGCCCCCCATACTCAGTGGCTCCATCCAGAAATCTGAAACATCTTAGGCTCCTCCCTCTCCCCAGGAACCCCCTCTCTAGATCCATCAACCTGGTCCATGGGATTTCACTGCCTAAAGAGCCCTCAAGGCATAAGGCTTTCCTCCACTCCTCCCCAACCCACAACCGGTCTAAGCCAGCCACTGCCCTTTCTCAAAGCCACCGTCTCCTGCCTCATCTCTTGGTCCCCCTAACAAGTTGTTACCCCGCCGGGGCTGCCCTCCCACCCCCTCCCATATTGCAGTGACTGCCTAGACCTTCAAGCTCCAACATGGAAACCCCTCCCACAGTCTGGGAGCACCTGAGACGTGGCCGATCCAATGGAGACGTGCTCTCTGCACAAAGTACACATTGGATTTCGAAGGGTCATACAAAATAAAAATAATGAAAACTATCTCATTCATATATTTTAAAAATTTGATTACACATTGAACCGATAATATTTTGGCTATAACGGGTGAAATATATTATTAAAATTAATTCCATCTGTTTCTTTTAGTTTTTTTTAAATGAGCCTACTAGAAAATATAAACTTCCACCAGTGGCCACATTCTATTCCTAACAGACAGTGCTGTCTTGGACGTCCCTTCTAGTCTCCATTTAAGCATCGCCTCCACAGAGCCTTCCCGAGGTCCCACAGGTGACCTCATGCCCCTGTAGTGTGCACCTACGCCCCACGGCACCTGGTCCTGGGCTTTGCAGCACTTTATGTGATTTAAGGAGGTGTGTCCCGAGGAAGACCTTTCCGTTCCGTCGTTCCATCGGTCAGGTGGGTGCAAATGGGGGCTGCCCAGGTACAGCCAGCTGCTAGGAGTGGGGGGAGGGGTGTGCTGGAATTTGGCCCAGTGGTGGGAGGGGGAGGAGGGGACCCACTGAATCCCCAGCGTGGAGCATGCATCCTGAGGCCCAGGTTCAGGCCTGGTTCTGTTCCTCTTGCACTGTGTGGCTTTGGGCAAATCATTTCCCATCTCATGGACGAATCTGATCTTCTCATGAGGGGAGGGTTTATAAGCATCAAAGAGGCTGGGCACAAACGCACGGCAAACTGTTAACATCTTTAACCTATTAAGAACTTTCAAAGCTAAGAAGCAAACGGTGAGCCCTCAATAGAAACGGGGAAAGGACTCAAGGAGGTGATACCGGAGCAAATGCAAGCCTCCCGTCAGCACAAAAGCTGTCCCTGACAACTCATCAGAGGAGCACAAAACAAACTGGAAAGAAAAAGAGTCAGTGACCATAACCCAGTGTTGGCAAAGAAGTGAGAAAACGGGCAACCAGCCACTGCCAGGCAGGTTGAGTTGGTACAACCTTTCTGAAGAACATTTTGACAGTAAATACCCATATTCTCTGACTCAGCAATTCCACTTCTAGGAAATTATCCGAAGCCAACAATTGGAGCTCTATACAAGTGTTTAGCTTCAAGGATGTTACTGTAGCGGCACTTATAACAACAACAACAAAAATGGAAACAACCTACATATCCAAAACCGAGGGATTCCATTATCCATACCATGGAATGCTGTCCAACAGTATTAAATTACAGCATGGACAGAAATCTACCTACATGAGACAGATCCGTTAACAGCACAAAAAAGTTTCAAAAATCCTAGGATGATGCCAACTGTGGGATGAAAAAGAAATCTGTGCTCTTCATTGTGAGTGTGTGTGGGGTTTTTCTGGCCACACCAGGCGGCATGCAGGATCTTAGTTCCCAGACCAGGGATAGAACCCATGCCCCCTGCAGTGGAGGCACAGAGTCTTAACCACTGGACCGCCAGGGAAGTCCCTGTGTTTTTTAATTAAGTAGTTTTTAATCATATTTTTTCTCCAAGTTATAAAAAGATTATCAAAAGTATATAATCCAGTATCTCCTGAAGAAAAACCAGTCTCAGTGGTACACATGTCCTGTGGGGAAAAGGGTTCCCTGGTCAAATGCTTTAGGGGGATATCCCATCTAAGAGTCAGGCACATTTGCATACTAAAGGCTCTGAGAAATCCTGCGGGAAAGAAATTTGTTTTATTTCAGTATTTCTACTCTTATTTTTTCCTTAACTCCAGATAGCATTTGAAGAACTGATGTCCTGTGGAATACACAGACATGAGGAACCCACTGTTTTATGGGTTCTCCCGTGGGAGAAATGATGTAATGAAGAGGTGAAATGGATGGAGGCGAAGCACTGAGTCTTTAGTTGTCATATTCACAGGGTCGGCACTGCTAGAGAGAGCCCACCCAGCGGCCAGCTGCCTCCCCATCTCAGATGTCCTGCAGGTACCTGGCCCAAAGTGGGAGCTGCATGACCATAGGCTGGGTCCAGCTGAGCTGATTCACCCTGTCCCCAAAACATGCTGCAGTGGGCTGCCGACCCCAGCCCGTGGGCAGTGGCTGCTGTAGCGCTGTGTTGGGCAGGGGCTTGGCTGGAGAGAGACGCATGAACCACTGCGCTGTGGGTCATGGTCATCACGGAGGAAGAGGCAGCACTTGTATCTCCGTGTTCCCTTGGGAAGAATTCTGTGGTCTTTCCCATCCTTCTTTCCTGTGGGGCAGGCTACACCATTCAGCCCGAGTGAATTACCACCCAGTCAGGACAAATGGCGACTGGAGAGGACCAGGGGCTCTGGGGTCAGAGAGGACCAGGGGCTGGTCCTCCATCCATGATGTCAGAACTGCCCACCACAGTCACATCCTCACTAGGCCCTCTGGCCAGCAGCAGTTATAGGGGCCTGTGGAAGTGGCCAGTGGGACAGTGGTTAGCACAGGCCCTGGAGCCAGACTGTGCTTACTGGTTGTGTGGCCTTAGGTAAGTTACTTAAACTCCTTAAGCCTCAGTTTCCATATCTGGAAAGTGGACATAATAAAAATACTACCTCCCCACAGAATCGTTATGAGAATTAAGTGATGTATGGAAATACTTAGCACTCCTTAGTAAAGACTGGCTATTATTATTATTGATGAATAATAACATAGGTTTTAATAATATTATTGTTATTGACAAAGGAAAAGAGATCATTTAATGACATCATCTGGGGGGCGCCCAGGCATGTGACGACACGAGCACGTGATGTGGTCAGCGCCGAGATCCTCACGGGAGAAAAGAAGAACAAAAAGAAAAACAGCTGGGCAGGTCTTCAAGACGGCGGAGGAGTAAGACGTGGAGATCACCTTCCTCCCCACAAATACATCAAAACTACATCTACATGTGGAACAACTCCTACAGAACACCTACTGAACACTGGCAGAAGACCTCAGACTTCCCAAAAGATGCCTTCAGGTGACCTACACGCAGAGGCGGGGCCAAATCCGAAGCTGAACCCCAGAAGCTGTGCGAACAAAGAAGGGAAAGGGAAACCTCTCCCAGCAGCCTCAGGAGCAGCGGATTAAATCTCCACAATCAACTTGATGTACCTGCACCTGTGGATTACCTGAACAGACAACGAATCATCACAAAATTGAGGTGGTGGACTTTGGGAGCAACTAGAGACTTCGGGTTTGCTCTCTGCATCGAATTTGTTTCTGGTTATCTTAGTTTAGTATTTAGAGCTTATTATCATTGGTAGATTCATTTATCGATTTGGTTGCTCTCTTCCTTTTATATATATGTGTGTGTGTATGTGGCGTTTTTTTTTCCTTCTTTTCTTTTTGGGAGTGTGTATGTGTATGCTTCTTTGTGTGATTTTGTCTGTATAGCTTGGCTTTTGCCATTTGTTCTAGGGTTCTGACTGTCCGTTTCTGTTTTTTCTGTGTTTTTTTTTTTTTTCTGTAAGTGTAGTTTTTAGTGCTGGTTATCATTAGTGGATTTGTTGTTTGGTTTGGTTGCTCTCTTCTTTCTTTCTCTCTTTCTTTTTTCTTTATTACTTTTTAATTTTTTTATTTTTCATAATTTTTGCCTATTTTAATAACTTAATTTTTTTCTTTCTTTCTTTCTCTCTCTCTCTCTCTCTTTCTTTCATTCCCTTTTCTTCTGAGCTGTGTGGAAGACAGGGTCTTGGTGCTCTGGCCAGTTGTCAGACCTGAGCCTCTGAGGTGGTAGAGCCAAGTTCAGGACACTGGTCCACCAGAGACCTCCCGGCCCCACGTAATATCAAATGGCAAAAGCTCTCCCAGAGATCTCCATCTCAACGTAAGACCCAGCTCCACTCAACGACCAGCAAGCTACAGTGCTGGACACCCTATGCCAAACAACTAGCAAGACAGGAACACAACCCCACCCATTAGCAGAGAGGCTGCCTAAAATCATAATAAGGTCACAGACACCCCAAAGCACACCACCAGACGTGGTCCTGCAAACCAGAAAGACAAGATCCAGCCTCATCCACCAGAACACCAGTCCTCTCCACCAGGAATCCTACACAACCCACTGAACCAAACTTACCCATTGGGAGCAGACACCAAAAACAATGGGAACTACGAACCTGTAGCCTGTGAAAAGGAGACCCCAAACACAGTAAGTTAAGCAAAATGAGAAGACAGAGCAACACACAGCAGATGAAGGAGGTAAAAACCCACCAGACCTAACAAATGCAGAGGAAATAGGCAGTTTACCTGAAAAAGAATTCAGAGTAATGATAGTAAAGATGATCCAAAATCTTGGAAACAGAATGCAGAAAATACAAGAAACGTTTAACAATGACCTAGAAGAACTAAAGAGCAAACAAACAATGATGAACAACACAATAAATGAAATTAAAAATTCTCTAGAAGGAATCAATAGCAGAATAAACGAGACAGAAGAACGGATAAGTGACCTGGAAGATAAAATAGTGGAAATAACTACCGCAGAGTAGAATAAAGAAAAAAGAATGAAAAGAATTGAGGACAGTCTCAGAGACCTCTGGGACAACACTAAACGCACCAACATTCGAATTATAGGGGTCGCAGCAGAAGAAGAGAAAAAAAAGGGACTGAGAAAATATTTGAAGAGATTATAGTTGAAAACTTCCCTAATATGGGAAAGGAAATAGTCAATCAAGTCCAGGAAGCACAGAGAGTCCCATACAGGATAAATCCAAGGAGAAACACACCAAGACACATATTAATCAAACTATCAAAAATTAAATACAAAGAAAAAATATTAAAAGCAGCAAGGGAAAAGCAACAATTAACATACAAGGGAATCCCCATAAGGTTAACAGCTGATCTTTCAGCAGAAACTCTGCAAGCCAGAAGGGAGTGGCAGGACATATTTAAAGTGATGAAAGGGAAAAAACCGACAACCAAGATTACTCTACCGAGCAAGGATCTCATTCAGATTCGAGGGAGAAATTAAAACCTTTACAGACAAGCAAAAGCTAAGAGAATTCAATACCACCAAACCAGCTTTACAACAAATGCTAAAGGAACTTCTGTAGGCAGGAAACACAAGAGAAGGAAAAGACTTACAATAACAAATCCCAAGCAATTAAGAAAATGGTAATAGGAACATACATATCGATAACAACCTTAAATGTAAATGGATTAAATGCTCCAACCAAAACACAAACACTGGCTGAATGGATACCAAAACAAGACCTGTATATATGCTGTCTACAAGAGACCCACTTCAGACCTAGGGACACATACAGGCCAAAAGTGAGGGGATGGAAAAAATATTCCATGCAATGGAAATCAAAAGAAAGCTGGAGTAGCAATTCTTATATCAGACGAAATAGACTTTAAAATAAAGACTATTACAAGAGACAAAGAAGCACACTACATAATGATCAAGGGATCAATCCAAGAAGATATAACAATTGTGAATATTTATGCACCCAACATAGGAGCACCTCAGTACATAAGGCAAATGCTAACAGCCATAAAAGGGGAAATCGACAGTAACACAATCATAGTAGGGGACTTTAACACCCCACTTTCACCAATGGACAGATCATCCAAAATGAAAATAAATAAGGAAACACAAGCTTTAAATGATACATTAAACAAGATGGACTTAATTGATATTTATAGGACATTCCAACGAAAAACTACAGAATACACTTTCTTCTCAAGTGCTCATGGAACATTCTCCAGGATAGATCATATCTTGGGTCATAAGTCAAGCCTTGGTAAATTTAAGAAAATTGAAATCGTATCAAGTGTCTTTTCCGACTACAATGCTATGAGACTAGATATCAATTACAGAACAAAATCTGTAAAAACTACAAACACATGGAGGCTAAACAAAACACTACTAAATAACCAAGAGATCACTGAAAAAATCAAAGAGGAAATCAAAAAATACCTAGAAACAAATGACAATGTAAACACGACAACCCAAAACCTATGGGATGCAGCAAAAGCAGTTCTAAGAGGGAAGAATACTAGCAAACAGAATCCAACAGCACATTAAAAGCATCATACACCATGAACAAGTCGGGTTTATCCCAGGAATGCAAGGATTCTTCAATATATGCAAATCAATCAATGTGATAAACCATATTAACAAATTGGAGGAGAAAAACCATATGATCATCTCAATAGATGCAGAAAAAGTTTTTGACAAAATTCAACACCCATTTATGATAAAAACCCTCCAGAAAGTAGGAATAGAGGAAACTTACCTCAACATAATAAAGGTCATATATGACAAACCCACAGCCAACATCGTTCTCAATGATGAAAAACTGAAAGTATATCCACTAAGATCAGGAACAAGACTCTCACCACTCTCACCACTATTATTCAACATAGTTTTGGAACTTTTAGTCACAGCAATCAGAAAAGGAAAAGAAATAAAAGGAATCCAAATCAGAAAAGAAGAAGTAAAACTGTCACTGTTTGCAGATGACATGATACTATACATAGAGAATCCTAAAGATGCTACCAGAAAACTACTAGAGCTAATCAATGAAATTGGTAAAGTAGCAGGATACAAAATTAATGCACAGAAAATCTCTTGCATTCCTATCCACTAATGATGAAAAACCTGAAAGAGAAATTAAGGAAACATTCACATTTACCACTGCAACAAAAATAATAAAATACCTAGGAATAAACCTACCTAAGGAGACAAAAGACCTGTATGCCGAAAACTATAAGACTCTCATGAAAGAAATTAAAGATGATACAAACAGATGGAGAGATATACCATGTTCCTGGCTTGGAAGAATCAACATTGTGAAAATGACTATACTACCCAAAGCAATCTACAGATTCAATGCGATCCCTATCAAACTACCAATGCCATTTTTCACAGAACTAGAACAAAAAGTTTCACAATTTGTATGGAAACACAAAAGATCCCAAATAGCCAAAGCAATCTTGAGAAAGAAAAACAGAGCCGGAGGAATCAGGTTCCCTGACTTCAGACTATACTACAAAGCTACCATCATCAAGACAGTATGGTACTGGCACAAACAGAAATACAGATCAATGGAACAGGATAGAAAGCCCAGAGATAAACCCACGCACATATGGTCCACTTACCTTTGATAAAGGAGGCAAGAATATACAATGGAGAAAAGACAGCCTCTTCAATAAATGGTGATGGGAAAACTGGACAGCTACATGTAAAAGAATGAAATTGGAGCACTCTCTAACACCATACACAAAAATAAACTCAAAATGGATTAAAGACCTAAATGTAAGGCCAGACACTATCAAACTCTTAGAGGGAAACATAGGCAGAACACTCCATGACATAAATCACAGCAAGATCCTTTTTGACCCACCTCCTAGAGAAATGGAAATAAAAACAAAAATAAACAAATGGGACCTAATGAAACTTAAAAGCTTTTGCAGCGCAAAGGAAACCATAAACAAGATGAAAAGACAACCCTCAGAATGGGAGAAAATATTTGCAAACGAAGCAACTGACAAAGGATTAATCTCCAAAATATACAAGCAGCTCATGCAGCTCAATATCAAAAAAAAAACCCAACACAATCCAAAACTGGGCAGAAGACCTAAATAGACATTTCTCCAAAGAAGATACACAGACTGCCAACAAACACATGAAAGGACGCTCAACATCACTAATCACTAGAGAAACGCAAATCAAACCTACAGTGAGGTGTCACCTCACACCAGTCAGAATGGCCATCATCAAAAAATCTACAAACAATAAATGCTGGAGAGGGTGTGGAGAAAAGAACCCTCTTGCACTGTTGGTGGGAATGTAAATTGATACAGCCACTATGGAGAACAGTATGGAGGTTCCTTAAAAAACTAAAAATAGAACTACCATACGACCTAGCAACCCCACTACTGGGCATATACCCTGAGAAAACCATAATTCAAAAAGAGTCATGTACCACAATGTTCACTGCAGCTCTATTTACAATAACCAGGACATGGAAGCAACCTAAGTGTCCATCAACAGATGAATGGACAAAGAAGATGTGGCACATATATACAATGGAATATTACTCAGCCATAAAAAGAAACGAAATTGAGTTATTTGTAGTGAGGTGGATGGACCTAGACTCTGTGTCATACAGAGTGACGTAAGTCAGAAGGAGAAAAACAAATACCGTACACTAACACATATACATGGAAGAACATAGGGGCAGGACAGGAATAAAGATTCAGACATAGAGAATGGACTTGAGGACACAGAGAGGGGGAAGGGTAAGCTGGGACGAAGCGAGAGAGTGGCATGGACATATATACACTACCAAATGTAAAATAGATAGCTAGTGGGAAGCAGCCACATAGCACAGGGAGATCAGCTCGGTGCTTTGTGACCACCTAGAGGGGTGGGATAGGGAGGGTGGGAGGGAGATGCAAGAGGGAGGAGATCTGGGGATATATGTACATGTATAGCTGATTCTTTTTTTTTTTTTTGCGGTACGCAGGTCTCTCACTGTTGTGGCCTTTCCCGTTGTGGAGCGCAGGCTCAGCGGCCATGGCTCACGGACCCAGGCGCTCCGCGGCATGTGGGATCTTTCCGGACCGGGGCACAAACCCGTGTCCCCTGCATCGGCAGGCGGACTCTCAATCACTGCGCCACCAGGGAAGTCCTGATTCATTTTTTTATACAGCAGAAACTAACACACCATTGTAAAGCAATTATACTCTAAAAAAAAAGAAAAAAATGACATCATCTGTGGAAAGGATCCTGAACCAATATTGTGAGGGCTGGTCCTAGGGTCAGGCATGGGGCCTCCTGAGCCTCCGTCTCCTCACTTGTAAGTTGGGATCGTGGTGCCCTGGGGAGCCTGCTGCCTCACAGGGCTGCTTATGGGCCTTGACAGTGGGGCTTCCCCATCGCAGAAGGAGCAGATATCCCAGGGAGCCGCTGAGCGAGTTGGTCTGTGAATGAGAAGCAGGTGGAAACCCCATCGGCCTGGGGACACACGCTTCCCTCCTTCGTTCTCTCGGGCACCTGGGGAAGTGAGAAGGGATCTCTTTGCTCCTGAGTCCATGACCATCACGGCCACCCACCATTAACAGGCAGTGTTCTGGTCCTCAAAGTCTCTCTGCCCGGTGCGCTTGCGAGATGTACCGTCTCTGAACCTCACCTTCCCAGGAAGCCTTTCACGAGGGTCTCGAGTGAGCTGGAGCTGGCCACACACACACACACACACACACACACACACACACACACACTCCTGCTGCCCCAAGCCCCACACAGGAGCAAAGGGGAACGGGCTGTCGGCTAGTGTTCCCCTGTCCTTGCCAACCCCACTAAGGCTTATTCTCTGGGTCTGGGGAAGGGTCAGGGAACCATGCTTGCCCCTGGCCCAGCTGAAGCGAAAGGGAGATTTATTAGAAGGTCAGGAGGAGCAAGGGGGCAGCCCTGGGACAGTGCCTGTTCCTCCCTGACATCCCGGCTCCCGGTGGCCCGCAAAAGAGAGACCAAAGCTGGCTAACGGTAGCAGAACTGGCAATGTTTGTACGCACAGAACTGCTCAGGGGACTGATGGAACAGCCGGAGGACGGGCTGAGGAGGGGCAGGACCCAGGAATCTCTGGAATGTGGAATCTACTGGCAGAGGCAAGGAGACAGTGTCTTCAGGATGAGATGGGCTCTGGCCTCTTCCTCCTTCTCTGCAGCCCTTTGCCCAAAATCCAGTCCCGAGAGAGACTGTGTGATGGGCCACGCCACACTGGGGTCTGAGGACTACACCGGATGGGGACAGGGCAGCTCGGTGGACAGCTTCCCCAAGGTTGATCCCAGTGGAGGAGTTGGAGGAGTCTCCCTCCAAAGTAAACTGCATGTTCTTTTCCAGAAGAATGGGGAATGAATGTTGGGGAGGAACGGGGTGCAGCGGGGCAAAATCTAGTACATGATGCCCAGGACCCTGCTTCTTGGGGGCAGTTTCTGCCTTTGCAGACAGCTTCCCCTGTGCCTCCTGCCCCAGCTCCGCCTTACAGTCCCTCCAGGTCACCTGCCCACCAGACCGGCCGGTGAGTCACAAAGCCCAATCCTGGGGAAGAGGATCTGATTGGCTCACATGAGTCAGGTGTTTGCCTGGTCCAATCAGCCCCGGCCAACGAGGTTAGGTCACACAATGCCAGCTTCAGAGGTCCACCCTCTGGAAACGGGAGCTGGACAGACACCCCGAATACCGATGACCACAGAATTTGAGAATCCTCAAAGCTGGTAGCCAGTATTTGAAGGCCCCAAGTCCAACGTGCCCGACTTGCAGACAGGAGAAAGGAAGACAGAGGCTTGCTTCTCTCTGAGGGGCGGGTGCTGGACCCCCTCCCTAGGGACCAGTGGGCTCTCCCAGGGTCAAGCTCAGACATGCTCAGGAGTGGGGAAAAGGAGCAGCTTTCTTGGAGGCCCAAGCCCTGGAGCCCATGACCACCCTGGGTGCTGGGGAGCTGCACACCACCCGCCCCCCAGCTCATCACAGAGATGTCTGTTGGTTTCCAAGCCAGGCCCAGCCCCTCCTCATCCCAGGGAGTGCCAGAACCAGAGTTAGGGGCCAGAATACAGTCTCTTCCGGGCAGATGCAAGGGTTGGCTCCTAGGAGAGGTCCTGACGGCTGCTGGGGCCCAGATCAGCTCTCCCAGGCTCCCGGGCCCCATATGTCTGTTATCTCTGAGCCAACCCAGCAGCCCCATGAGGGCAGGACTCCATGTGTCTTGTCACTGCTGCCTGGCCAGGGCCCAACCCAGAGTGGAAGCTCAGACAACACTGATGAATATGGGTGGTGACCCTTCAGCCCCTTGACTCCTCTCTGACCATGACCTTAAGTCTGTCTCCTTGAGGTCAGCCATGCAGTGAATACAATAACGCCCAGGCCACTGTCCTGGACTCCAGGCCCACTAACCTCCTTCTGGTACAGACTTGGACAACTGCTCTCACCCTCTGGACCTCAGTTTCGCCGTCTGTACAATGAGGGGCTTCAATGTTCCTTCCAGTTCGGACATTGTATGCTGTAACAGTTCCAAGCTGGGGTTCAGTCTTGAAGCAGTCAGAGCTGACCAGCATTCAGGTGGGACGCCTTGCCTTCTCTTGGAGTCCTTCAGCTTCTCTTGCTTTCAGACTTGAACTTGGTAAAGAGCAAGTCCACAGTAACAGCAGCAGCTACCACTCTGCACCCTTGCTGTGTGCCAGGCAGTGCGCCAAGCGCTTCCTGAGCCCCAGCTCACTGAGCCTTTGCAGGATGCTATGAATTAGGCAGCCAGGCCCAGAGAGGTTGAGGAGCTGGGCCTGGGTCACACAGCTGCTGACCAGCCATAGGGATTCAAGTCAGGCTTGCCTGATCCCCAGCCTGTGAGTTCACTGTATGGTGCAAAAGCATCCTGAAATCTGAGTACAAAGAGATGTGTGGTCTGCTGAGACCCATCTTCATGTAACCGCTTGGTTTCACAGCTCACCAACGCTGGCAGAAGGCAGGGTATCCACATGATTTGGGGCTACTTACTGCTGCATGGATAGGTCTGCAAAGCCCCTTCCTCCTAACAGCTCTGGGGAGCCTGAAGGGCTGCACCTGCTTGGCCTCTGAAGTTTTGCGGAGGGAGCCTGACAGCACCCCCTGGGTCCAGCAAACAGTGGACAGCCATCAACTGTGCATCTTTAAAGCCCTCACTGTCGGGACTTCCCTGGTGGTCCAGTGGTTAAGACTCCGAACTCCCAATGCAGGGGGCCCGGGTTCGACCCCCGGTCAGGGAACTAGATCCCACATGCCGCAACTAAAGATCCCACATGCCGCAACGAAGACCCGGCGCAGCCAAATAAATAAATAAATATTAAAAAATAAAATAAAGCCCTCATTCTCAACGGCCGCTGGGCCATCACTAACATACTGATGTGCAGACCTCACACCCACTCCCCCAGCCCAGGGAAATTCACGCTCCCTCACTGACTGCTGGCCAAGGATGCCTGACCCAGGGCTCCATGCCCAGTGTGGGATCCCTGCCCGCCCTACGAAGCCCAACCCACTGCAGGGGACTCAGACGGGGTCTTCGTGTAGATTCTGGGAATACAGAGGCAGAATGCTGCAAAGTAGGGTGTAGGAAAAGCTCCTCTGGTAGGTGAGGGCACAGGGCTGAGAGTTTGGAAGAGGAGTTCTAGAAGTGTCTTTCCTGGAGTCCCCAGCCCCCATCTCTCTGCCCCTTCATTTATAAAAGAATGGCCTCTGCTCCTCCTGTGAAATGCTTCTAGAGCTAGCACAGCCACATGCCCCCTCTCGCCCCACAACAGGTTAAGTATGGGCTGGGGGCTGGAGAGGGGACGTCCTTCCCCCCCTCACTCCCACTCTGAGAGCCCATCCAGCAGCACACCTGACCCAAGTCCCAAGTCGCTCCCAGGCTGGGGGCGGGAAGGGCAGATAGGACCTGAGAGTCCGTGGAACTCGGCCTCTCTCGCCTTCCTGCCCAGCCCACCAGTTCCTGCTCCTCGTGGCTCTCTGCCCCACTCCATCTGAAGGACACCTGCCAAACAGCAAGCTGACAACAGGGCCCTGCAGGTGACAGAGTGCCCCTTGGGGCCTGGGGCCAGACTGAAAACAACAAACCAGAGGGAGAGACAGGCATAGCTTTTGGCTCCTTCCAAACAGGCTGGTGGCTCAGGGGTGATTTAAGGGCCAGCTTGTCTCCAGGGGTGAGGATGGGCTCTGAGCCTGGAAGGCCGTGGGAGGCAGTGCAGGCAGTGGGGTGGGGGAGGCCCTGTGATGACTTGGCCCCTTATTGCCCGTGTGACCCTAGGTTCTCCCCTGTTCTGCTGCATGGCCAGGTTTCCCGGCAGTTCCCTCCGGAGAAGTAAATACAGCCTTGTTAATAATTCTGTCTGAATCACCCGGCCTCTGGCTGCTCTGTGCTAAGTGGTTCATAGGGGCCTGGAGAGACTCATAACGGGGAGGTTAAACACGACTGAAAATCAATGAGGCCACCCTCTAATGGGTTTTATGAGGCCTGGACCAGGAAAAGGCAGGAGCCACCATAGTCGGGGCCACCAATATGCAGGGCGGGCAAAGGAGCCCGCATGCGAATTCCAGAAGGGGTAAACAAGTTTTCTCTCAAAACCAACAAAATCAGCTTTCATCCCAGGCTCAGCCCTGGAAGGCTTGTTGCTTCCAGTCAAAACGCAGAGCGGTGGGTAGGAAGGACTCGCCCCAGGATACAGCACAGCTGGGCTCCAAGTCCGGCACTTGCTGTGTGGCCGTGCGCAGGTCAGTTGCCCCCTGGGACCTCACCTTGGCTGCCTGGTCTATGGAACTGGGCGGGCCCCCTTTCGTGCTCAGTGTTGGGTCTGGGGTCAGGGTTGCTGAAATCCCACCTGGCTGCCTGCCCTCAGGGCACCGGTGACGAATGAATGTCATTAGCAGATTCTCAGGAAGGACACTGTATAAACCATCCCCTCCCTTCCCATGACAGCCCTTCCACCTCTGCTAACTATCCCCTTCTCGTCTCAGAATTCTGCCCCAACATTTTCCAGGGAGCCTTCCAGAACCCTCCAAGGAGACCGCAAAGGTTCCTCAGGGCTTCCTGATCCCTTGTGCGTCCCTTCTGTCAGAGTGTCTCCCTGCTGGAACACTGCAGAGTAACAGAAAACCTGACCTAACCTGGCTAGAGCATAAAGGGAAATCTGACGCATGTAACTCAGGAATCCAGCAGTACCTGCCTTCAGGCAAGGCTTGATCCCGGCTTACAGGTTATGAGAGGATCTGGGTTTCCTCTCTCCATTTCTGGCTCTGCATCCTCAGCGTTAGGGCCATTCTCAGGAAGGCTCTCCAGCTTGCTGCAGGCGGCAGTTTAGGTGTCCCACCTGGTGTTCACATCTTGCTGAAAGTGACCCACTTCCTCCCCACCCTCATCCTGCCAACCATCAATGTAGTGGGGTGAGGAGACAAGCGATGTGCTGATCAGTTTCAATCACTTGAGGTTCAAGCCTAGAGCTAGGAGTATGGGGTCAGTCTCCTCCAAAACACAAGCCTGAGAAATCTGAGGTCCAGTTTGGGATAGAGAAGAAGAGATAAAAGTGCGAGAGGCAGCCAGGCCATGTCCCCCACATCACTCCTTTGTGCTGTAATTACCAGTGTGCTGGATGCTCAGGGTGCAGTCTGACCACATCACTTCCCTGTTAAAACTTGCCAGTGCCTTCCCACTGCCTTCATGGTAAAGGCCAGCCTCCTTAGCAGAGGGCCTCTTGACACAGCCCACATCTGCTTTTCTAGTCTCATCCCTCTCTGCTCCCGACTTCCCACTCATGATTCCAGCTCTACAGGATCCATCCCAATGTGCCAGGATCTCATCACTGGCCTTAGCACATGCCATTCCCCCCATCCAAACACCTTTCCATCGCTGCCTGCTTCATTGAGCTAATCCATACAAAATGGTACTTCCTCCATGAAGCCCTCCTTGACCTACCCAGGGTTGGGTGCACAGGCTCTGTGTTCCCACAGACACCTCTCAGTTTGGATCACTATTTTTTTAACAGCTTTTGTCAGCTATGATTCACATACCATACAATTCACACATGTAAACTGTACATTTAATGGTTTTTAGTATATTCATAGTGTTGTACAACCATCACCAAAATTTTAGAACATTTTCATCAGTTCAAACAAAAAACACCTCTTCTAAAAAAAAAAAGTGGATATATGTATAACTGATTCACTTTGCTGTACACCTGAAACTAACACAACACTGCAAATCAACTGTACCCCAATAAAAATTAAAAACAGCAGCAGCAAAACTCACTCTTTAGCAGTCACCCCTTGTGAGCCCCCTCCCCCTGCCCCTGGCAACCACTAATCTATTTTCAGTCTCTTCAGACTTACCTATTCTGGACATATTATATACATGGAATCGTACGATATGCGGCCTTTGTGTTTTCTTTCATTTAGCAAAATGTTGTCAAGTTTCATCCATGTCGTAACATGTATCAGTACTTCACGCTTTTTTTATTGCTGAATAATATTCCTTTGTATAGATAGGCCACTTTTATTTATCCATTCATCAGTGATGGACATTTGGGTTATTTCCAATTTTAGGCTATCAGGAGTAATGTTTCTATGGATATTTGTATCCAAGTTTTTATGTGGACCTGTGTCTTCATTTCTCTTGGCTGTGTACCTAAGAGCGGAATTGCTGAGTCACATGGTAACTCTACACGTCGTCTTTGGAGGAACCGCCAAACTTTTCCAAAGCAGCTGCAGCATTTTATACATTCCCATCAGCAAGTGTGTAAGGATTTCAATTTCTCCACAACCTCACCAACACTTGTTATTATATATTTTTTATGATAGCCACCCTAGTAGTGTGAAGTAGTATCTCACTAATTTTGATTCACTTTTCTCTGGATGTTGAGAGTCTTTTCAGGTGCTTGCTGGCCATCTGTCTATCTTCTTTATAGAAATGGCTATTCAGATGCCAAGACCATTTCAGTGGGGTAAGGACAGTCTTATCAACTAACGGTACTGGGAAAACTGGGTATCCACACGCAAGAGAATGAAGCTGGACCCTCATCCTTACACTATACACAAAAATGAACTCAAAGTGGGTCAAACTAAACCTAAGACCTAAAACTCTTAGAAAAAAAAAAAAAAAGCTTCATGGCATTGGATTTGGCAGTGATTTCTTGGCAACAACAAAATAAATAAATTGGACTTAATCAAAATTTTAAAATTTTGTGCAAAGGACACTATCAAGAGTGAAAATTCATTTGTTATAAAGCAGAAACTAACACACCATTGTAAAGCAATTATACCCCAATAAAGATGTTAAAAAAAAAAAAGACAAAAATAGGGCTAATTCCTTGGTTCTGGAGCCAAAGAAGAGATAAATCCAAGAGGAACTGGTGAAAGCCATACTCCCATCACATAGTCCCATGTGTATTCTAGTATCATAACCTTTGTTACTGTGTATGTAATCACCAGTTTACTTGTCAGTCTCCTAGATTGTCAGCAACTTCAGAGCAGGGACCACACTTTATTGTCATTATTATTCCTGTGCCTGACATAGTGGCTAATATTTACTAGGTATTTAATAAATGTTTGCTGAATAAAAAAAAAAAAGAGTGAAAATTCAACCCACAGAGTGGGAGAAAATACTGCAAACCATATATCTGATAAAAGATTAGTATCCAGGGTATATAAAGAACTCCTACAACTCAACAACAAAAAAACCCAATCCAAAAATGGGCAAAGAGAACTTTGAGGACACGACGCTAAGTGAAATAGGCCAGTCACAATAGACAAATACTGTGTGATTCCATTTATACGAGGTGTCTAGAGTAGTCAGATTCATAGACAAAGTAGAATGGGGGCGGTGCCAGGGATTTGTGGGGTAGGGGAGAATAAGGAGTTGTGGTTTAGTGGGTGTAGAGTTTCAGCTTTGCAAGATGAAAAGAGTTCCGGAGATTGGTTGCAGAACAACGTGAATGTATTTAACGCGACTGAACCGTACACTTAAAAATGGTTGAGATGATAAATTTATGTATATTTTACCATAATTAAAACTAAACTAAAACTGAAATGAGCTAAGGACTTGAATGGACATTTCTCTGAAGAAGATAAACAAATGGCCAAGAAACACAGAAAAGATGCTCAACATCACTATTCATGAGGGACAAGGAAATCAAGACCACAATGAGATACCAAATCACAGCCACTATGATGGCTATGATAAAAACAAAATAACCTACAAAATAACAAGTGTTGGCAAAGAACGCTTGTGGAGAAACTGGAATCCTTGGGCACTGCTAGTGGGAATGTAAAATGGTACACCTGCTGTGGAAAATGGTATGGCAGTTCCTCCAAAATTTAAATACAAAACTACCATATGATCCAGCAATCCACTTCTGGGCATGTACTCAAAAGAGCTGAAAACAGAGACTTGAATAGATATTTGTACACCTACGTTTACAGCAGCACTACTCACAATAACCAAAAAGTGGAAGCAATCCAAGTATTCATCAATGGATGAATGGATAAACAAAATATGGTATGTCTACATATACATGAAATGGAATATTGTTCAGCCTTAAAAAGGAATGAAATTCTGATACATATCACAGATGAACCTTGAAATTATTATGCTAAGTGAAACACCTATTCAGATCCTTTGCCCATTTAAAAAATGGATTATCTTTTTATTGAGTTGTAAGAGTTCTTCATATATCCTGGAGACAAGACCATTCTCGGATATACAGTTTGCAAGTATTTGGGTTGTCTTTTCACTTTCCTGATGATGTCCTTTGAAGCACGGAAGTTTTAATTTTCATCAACTCCAGTTTATCTTTTTTCTTTATTGCTTGTCTTTGGTGTCTCATCTAAGAAACCACTGCCTAATAATACAAGGTCACAAAGATTTACTCCTGTGTTTTCTTCTAAGAGTTTTATAGCTTTAAGTGTATGGTTCATTTTGAGGTAGTTTTGGTATATGGTGTGAGGTAGGGCTACAAACTTACTTTTTGCATGTGGATGTCCAGTTGTCCTTAGCAGCGTTGGTTGGGAAAAAAAATTCTTTCCAGATTGCATGGTTTTGGAACACTTGCCGAAAATCAATTGACCATAGATGTATGGGCTTATTTCAGGACTTTCTATTTTATCTCATTGAGCTCTACATTTATGCTTCTATCACTACCACATTCTCTCCATCACTACAGTTTTTTAGTAAGTTCTGAAACTGAGAAGGGGGAATCCATCAGCTTTGTCCCTCTTTTTCAAGATTGTTCTGGCTACTCCGGATCCCTTGCATTTGCATATGAATTTTAAGATCAGCTTGTGAATTTCTGCAAAGAAACCAGCTGGGATTTGGGTAGGGATTACACTGAATTTGGAGATCAATTTGGGGAGTACTGTCATCTCTAACAATATTGTTTCCTGATCCATGAATATGAGATGGCTATTTATTTAGATGGTCTTTCAGTGTTTTTGTTTTCAGAATATTAATTTTACTCTTCTTCTGTTAAATGTTTTATTCTTTTTGATGCTATTTGTAAATGGAAATGCTTTAATTTCATTTTTTGGACTGTTCGTTGCAAGTACATAGAAATATTGATTTCTGTATATTGACCATGCATCCTCCTTGCTTGCTTCTGCACCTCTATGCTTAACACAGCAGGCAGGCACTCGGCCCAGGCATGGCAAAGGCTGGGAGTGGGGCAAGACTGGAGGTCAGGCCACCAGCTGCAAGGCGGCAGCTGTTGTTGTAATCCGGGTCACGGGTGAGTGCGGCTGGCCTGGCTAGTGGCAGTGGGGAGAGAGAAGTGGGTAGGCTTGAGCCACAGGACTGGGATGGGGTGAGGGAAAGGGAGTGTCAAGGATAAGGCCCAAGTTTTTGGCCTGGATCACATTTACTAGGATTGGGGAGGGGACGTGGTCATTTCATTTTGAAAGTGTAGCTTTGAAGTGCCTTTAAAACAGTCCAGGGACTTTCCTGGCGGGCCAGTGGTTAAGACTCCATGCTTCCACTGCAGGGGGCACGGGTTCGATCCCTGGTCAGGGAATTAAGATCCCGCGTGCCACGCGGCGCTGCCAAAAAAACAAAAAGCAAAACAGTCCAGGAGGCAGCTGGATAAACCGTAAGTAGCTCAGGACAGTTCTAGGCTGGGAATACGATCCTGGGTGTCAGAGAGCAGAAGAGAGCTGGGGCAGTGCCGAGGAGCCCAACACCGAAGGGCTGCGCGCAGGAAGCCGACTGTGGCCAAGCAGCTGGAGAGAGAAGGAAAACTACCGGAAGTCTAACCTGGCTGGCGTGGAATTCCGAGGAGGGAGGCAGTGGGTGCAAGGTGATGTGGCCAAGGGTGAAAGGGGAGGGGTCCCACCGTGCCACAGGCTGCTACAGTCACGACAGGTAATAACCAAGCCCCAGAGGCTGCAGGAGACTTTGGCCGGTGGAACCCAGACCGCAGTGAGTTGCGGGTGCTGGAGGGGAAAGAGGCAGACCAGAGAAGTTCGCCCTGTAAGTAGGGGGCGGGGGCTGCAGCTTGGCCTAGGGAGATTTGTTTTTTTAATGGGAAGAAAACTTGACCAAGCAGTACTGCTGATGCGAAGGGGACAGTTAAAATGGAAAGGGTGGGAGGAAGGAGGAGAGGAAGCGGGGGCAGCAGTCATGCGCTCAACCCTCCCCCACGCACCCCCCTTATTGCTCTCCCATCATGCGGTGGAAACCAGGCTCGCATCATTTTACGCTGTGGTCCTGCAAATACTAGTGCGTTGAGGAGTGCTTTCAGCCCTCGGTGAGGCTTGCAGCCTAGAGCCCGGGACCTGAATGAGACACGTGCTAAGCGCATAAACAAGACTTAAGCTCGGTTGGTTCTGCAGGTGTTTCCATGAGCAGATTCCTTGTTTTTTATGAAAGTCAGCAACCCTGGCAAACTGGGAAGGAGCAGTGCAGGGTGCAGCTCCTGCAAGGGGCACAATGACCCCCTAAAATCCAGCCCCCAAACCGCTGAGGCAGCTTCTCCCCACGTGGTGGGGGCCAGGCCAGCTCTAGGGCTGGATGGATGCTCGGAAACGCCTGTTGTGCACGCAGCTCGGGCGCAGATCTGCGGGAAGAAAGTCCAGCACTTTCTCACCCCACTTACCAGCCTCACTGTCGAGTAGCCTGAGGGACCGCGCAGCTCTCAACCTGCCGACCTGACAGATCCCTGGGGAAGGGCAGGGCGCCCGAAGGCGGCTGCCACAGGGAAGGAGCCCACGTGGGCGTCGGGAGGACTCCACAGGGTCCCAAGGGCGGTCGGCCGCTCTCAGCAGGTAGATCTGGGTCAGCTGTCTGCTGCCCACTTGGTCTGCTCTTCCGGCTCATTAGAGAAACCAGAAGGCGAGTGAGCTGTGGTCGGACCCACTGGCACAGGCCTTCCTGACCCTGAGCGGCACTGGAGGTGCAGGGTCCTCGGCCCGCGAAGTTCACAGGTTGTCAGCCCGGACGGCTGCATTTCTAACGGGGGAGGAGGAAGCCAAGGCTGATGGAGGGGAGCAGCTCAGCTGGCCCGCTGGCACCCCTCACCGGATTACCACTGCAACCCTGCCAGGCAGGCCCGGAGTCAGGACGCCGTCTCGCTGCTGTGTGACCAGCAGGAGTCTGCACGGGTGGGTGCTCGACGCACCCCCTGAATGACTGGGGCAAGTCTCAAGAAGGGAGCTGGGTTACACCAGCGGTTCTCAAGGTGTGACCTGGGACCAGCCGAGGTGGCATCACCTGGGAGCTTGTTAGCAACGCAACGTCTCAGGCCCCGCAAGAGACCTACTGAATCAGAAGCCCTGGGCCCTCCGGGGACTCTGATGCTTGCTCCAGTTTGTGAAGTACTGGATTAGACGGTCCCCAGGTCCTTCCCACACCTTCCTCAGCTGTCCCCTTCCTGGGTGGCCTCAGCGTCTCTCACCCTTGAGAGTCTCACCCGATTCCTGGGCTCTACTCTTGGAATGCCCTGTCCCCGCTCCTGAGGCTTCTCTCCATGGACACCCTGGGTAACCCAAGGCCTCTGCAGAGGCAGGAAGGAGCTGCGGGTGAGGCATGGCCGGTAACTGGAAAGCCCAGGGGAAACGACATGGACTCTGAGGCCCTTCATTCCGAGCTTCTGGGATGCTGTGAACTGAGGATCATTCTAACATTACTATAAACGCAGCAACAGTACCCGAAGAGCTCCAGGCCAGGCCCCTAACTTAATCCTCATCACCACACCAAGGCTGGAGTCAGGAGACCTGGGTTCTCACCTCAGCTCCGATACTTACTGGCTGGGGGAGGGGGAGGGTGGGGCACAACCCTCTCTACGCCCCCATTTTTTGCAGCTTTAAAGCCAGGGCTTTGGATGGACAAATCACAGACAGTCTCCTGAGTGGAAGAAGCCATACAAGGAAGTGTGATTCCACTCCCGTGAAGTTCTAGAATAAACTAACCTACAGCGTAGAAATCAGAGCAGCGGCTGTGGTAGTTCTGGACAGGGGGTGGTTTTGACTGAGAAGGGGCACAGGGGACTTTATGGGGTGATGGAAATGTTCCATCTCACTTATGGCAGAGGCTACAGAACGGTATATACACTTGTCAAAACTCATCCAACTATAGGCTTAAAGGGTACATTTTACTGTATGTGAGTTACACCTCAATTTAAAACATTCCTAGTAAAATAAGGGGCTTGGGATTGGATGACTTCCAAAAATGCTTTGAGTCTGAAATCTTGGATTTCTCTGATTCTGATGTGGGAACACCAGCAGGGTTATCTGATGACCAACATCATAAGAGGGTGAACCCGAGCCTGTCGCAGGGTGGGCTTTACCCCAAGCCTCCGCCGTCATCTCCCCTCAAATGGCAGCAGTGCCCAGGCCCTGACTCAGAGAGCAACCCCTGTCCCCAGTGGAGGCAGGACACCAGTCAACTACAACTGATCTTCAGTTTGTTCCAAAACAAAGCCTCTGGAGTTGAAGTCACGTCTGAGTTTCAATGGCAGCTGAGACACAGGGAGCTTCTCTAGTAGGTGTCACTCTTGCCAGTGGGAGCGAGTGGGAGGCAATTAACTAATTTAATGAACAAAAATCACAAAGGAAAGAATTATAAGGGGGGAGGGGGGTGGAGAGACAGCAGGCAGGAGTTGGCAACTCCCTCGGATTACAAACATACGTTCCTGTCACAGAATCTTTATTTTACATGTTTGCATCACAGCAGGAGAACCCGTCCCCTACATCACCCGGATCGGAACCTCCACCCGGCAGATGTTCACATAAACACTCTTCAGTGACCATCAGTGTTTAAAGAAAAAGTACTGAAAACTCCTGCTGCATCCCAATCTAACCTGGAAAGCAAAGAATATTTACAGACATTTTCTCCCCCAAATGAAACTTATTTCTGGGTTGGATGTGTCTGAGCTCTTCTGAGGTCACATGACTAGGCAAATCCAATTTATCATCTGGAAAAGCTGCTTAAGGCATCAAGAAACCCCCTTGTGTGGACAGGGTTTTTGGATCCTTTTGTAATAAGTGTCTTAAACGCTAAGAAGGCTGACCGCCTGGCCCCCTGACTGGTTTGGCTGCCCACCCCAAAGCCTCAAACCCCGCCCCAAGATAAGCTTGCTGTCTGGGGGCGAGCTAGCTCTTCTGTCTCACCTTGACCTTTACTGACTTTATCCGCACTCCTTCCCAAACGGCCCGCCTGCAGACTTCCTGCCAGTAGGTCCCAAAGGTCCTTGACACGACACAACCAAATCCTTGCTCCTGCACCTCCCCGCCCCGCCCCACCGAGTGCTTTCTGCACACAGTCTCTCACAGGATGTGCATGTCCATGTCCTAGCAACGAGCCACTGAAAAACATTATATTTCAAGCATAAGCCGTGCAGAGAGGGCAGATGCATCGCCAGGCGACAGAAGGGCCCTGGGGGGAATGTCCGGCTTGCCAATCAGTAACTACATTCCAGGTGGTAGTGACAAGTATTAGCATCAACTCAGGTGGAGCTCTTGTACGACCTCCTGCCAGAAACACCCTAGAGAAAACTGGAGTAAAGGGCAGACCTTCTAGAACGTCTGGTATGGTTTTTGATACACCAAGAGGTATCAAGTTAAAGTCTAACTTAACTTCTTCCATGGGGAATTCTGAAGAGAAAAGAAAGCAGCAGGCCACAGGCGTCCTGGGCTCAGCATGTTGGGAATCTGCTGAAGGTCAGGCGTGGGTCAGGGAAGCAAGGGTGAGGTGTGGAGTGCAGAGCAGGAGGAGGAGGGGGCGAGGACCCGTGTCCTCTGATCAAGCAGCAGGAAGCACCAACAGTCCCACTGCTCTCTACGGGGTGTACAGAGCAGGGCAAATAACCCATCAGACTGTCTCAGGTCCTAGAAGCCTCCCTCGAAGGAAATGCTCCAGGATGGCGGAGATGGCCAGAGCCACTCACAATTAAAACTGGCATCTTTGACACTGTTCCTTGGTCGGTACAGACTAAAATAAGACATACATCTCCGTGCAGGGGCAGAAGATCATATACGGTCCAAAGCAGTAATATGTGCTCTTGGGATAAAATTCTTAGCTTGGAAAATACATCCTTCACACAGCTGCTGGGAGAAAATGCTGCAATGCACCACAGGCTTCAGCCCGTATTCCCAGACTGAGCCCATGTGGAACTGATGGGCGAGGGCCAAGGCGAGGAAAGAGAAGGAGATGGGGGGGGAGGGGGAAGGGGGGGAGGAGGGGGGGGAAGGGGGGAAGAGGGAGGGGGAAGGGGGGAAGAGGGAGGGGGAAGGAGAGCATCCTGTGGTGAGATCACAATGAGGGAGTGGACGCCTTGCCGAGGCAGCCCCGTGGAGTGGACTTATGAAGAGACTGGGTGCCGCCTTGGCTGGCTGGACATGTCCAGGGGAAAAAAAAACTGGAAAATTTACTCTAAAGTGGTTTCTTGAAAGAAAACTGAACAGACTCAGGCTATGATCTGAGAAACCATCTTTTACACCAGAGCAAGCTTCTCTTTACAAGAGGAGCCAGCAGGAGTATTCAGCGGAGGCACTGCTGCTAAAACGTTGAAGTATTGCGGGACCAAGAAACAGGCTGATGGGAGTCTTTGGCCACTGTTAAGAGCCAGGATTAAGAGATCAGTGATTGTTCTTGTGGTCCCAGAAGTAATTTTCTAGCAAAACACACACACTCTATCAAAGGAAAACAGATCCTTTACTTGCTAAAGTTTCACAGCCAGCGGCACCTCCAGTCCACGGCAGGATTCTCAGAGGAAGTACGTATATTTCGCGTAGGCAGAAACAGGGAGCAGCACAAAGCGAAGCTATAAATACCACCGATCGTTCTATGATGTGCACCGATCCTTTCTGCCCAATCCCTGAAATACTGAGAGGGCTTAACCATTCAAACACTGCATCACCGTGAGCCCAAGGGGACTGTGAAAATCAGGCTGCAGGAAGCGGGCTGTCAGCTGGGGAAGCACCTTGGCTTTAGACCCCAATCAGTCATCTTTACTCAAGAGTAGAGCTAAGTGCTGCTTACTGCCATCAAGTCATAGAGAAAGAGAACAAATTTTTGCAGAACAGGATGAAGAGCTTAAATAGTTTTGTAAAAACGTGAACTACCACCTATTTTCCCAATCTTGGGCTGGGGGTTTGATTTCTCTTGATCAGCGGCCTGCCTTTAAATCTTCTGCCAGTTAAAATATAGGACGTGGGCAGACGACCCATTTGCTAGGAAGCCTGCGGCCTGCCTTTATTTCTAATCCACTACCTTATCTCATCTGTACCTTCCAGTTCCAGAAGGGTCAGCACTGTAAAACTGCAGCCTCTCAGCCATTCTGCGAGCCTAGAGGTGCCGCGTGGGATTTGAAGACCACCCGGTACCACAGAGAAGCCCAGCCCTCTGGGTCATGCCCTCCTGTGACCGCTGGGGCCCGGGGACCTCAGAGCAGGAAGGCTGAGCAGGGGCCGGTGCCAGCCCACATGCACACCCTCATCTTCATTTACTCGCTTCCCCGCTTCCAGCACATGAAGTGAGGACACCTCCGTGGAGACCCTTTCGTGTGTGTGTGTGTGTGTGTGTGTGTGTGTGTGTGTGTGTGTGTGTTTCCTCAAACCTTTGGTTCTTGCCAAGAGGTCTACGGCCTAGTCGAGAACATCTGCTTGCAGGACAAACAGCAAACACGTCCCTCGGAGGGAAGCACCAAAGGAAGTTTTGGCCACAGTATGCGACACATTTCTTAATCACTGGGATGGTGTTCACGTCAGGAAAACAAAGTCTGAAAAATACTCCCGTCCTCCCTGCCACTTCCTTCTCCTGTCACACAGCTTCCAGATTACTTAAAAGACAAAAAAAAGGCCCTTAGATGAATACTTGGGGCCTATTTCCTCGCTCCTGAAGATGGGAAGACACACGAACCCTTCCCTAAAATATCTGTGGAGAGGTGGGCAGCAGCAGCCTTGGAAGACGCTGGTCTTCCTCCTCACTCAGCCAGGATCGAGCCCCTGTGGAGGTGGCACTGGGCAGAGCACAGAGGGCTCATCGAAGCGCATAGAAAGGACACTTGCTTCCTCACTGGTCATTTAGGAAGTGACAATGGTACAGGAGAGGGAAAATAACTGTTTTCTGAGTAAAGACACTTCAGGTTCCCAAACCGGGCATACTGAGCGGCACCCCTAAATCTTGTGGTTTCTGATCGACCCTTCCAAGCCAGAGGTAAGAGAATAACCACCAGCCACAGTCACCATCCAGCACCCAGGAGGCAGGCCAGGAGGTCAGGGGGGGCTCGGGCTCCTGACGCACGTGGGCACTGGGAGCTACCCCGCCCGGCCGGGACCCCACGCTCCAGGGAGCTTGCCTGATGCAGTGTTTCAGTCCCCATCTCAGGCTCCGGCAGCCAAAGCCTTAGTAGGAAACGAGCGGAAAGCCCTGCTATGCCCTCTGTCACAGGGAACCTTCTGAGCTTGTCCCAATACTCAGATGGCTTGGCTACGAGCTGCAGTACTGTTCACTCAGGCAATGTATCCGTGCTCCTCTCCAAGCTCTGAAAGTTTGGAAGGGAACCTCACTGAGCTTCTGTGAAAGGTCTCATCATCCCCACACCCCAGAGTAAACCTGCTAATCACCCTCATCTTCTTTGCATACTTACTCTTGGAATACAGGGACAAGGTCTGCTGCATTCCTCCCTTTAGAAGTCCTACCTGGCTACAGGAAAAGCTCTGTCATGATGACGATGTGCCTTAAGGATCTGCTTCGACATGATCCTTTCTGCCCCCAGCTGCTCCTTAAGGAAAAGTCCTTCCCGTTTCCCCGTATTCTGATCACACAAAATAGATGCAGCTGCGAGAAGAGAGGGACGAGAGGGCCGCCAGAGACGGTGCTGCTCTGCGCCGTCGGGGGGACCAGATGTTCAGGGAAATCCTACAGGAGGCGGCTTTTCGAGCTTAAAAACACACTTCCGTCCATCCATTAGGTAACACAGAACACACTTCAGTCAAGAGAGCCATTTGCCACCACCAGGGCCTTGACTCTGACACCGTAGCCCTCGGACGACTGTCGTTCCTGGTCACTTTCAGAATCCGGGATGAAGGTCTGGGGCGACATTCAGGGCCGGAAATCCTGGGGCACTCTCTTAATACTAAATTGGGTTTTGACTTTGCTTTCTAAAATAACCTGATCTCACTCGTTTTTTGTCCCCAAGATGCAGCGATGCTCACCTCTCCCTTCTTTGTGAGCCCCCGTGCCCCACTCGACATCTGCTCGTTTCCTAAAGCCCCTTCCCGTGCCCTGAACGGCTGCAGACACACCACCACCCGCCATGCCCCATCCACCAACATTCCACTGCTACACACTGGGTCACAACTGCACCTACCTGAAGAGTTCCCAATTTAAAATAATAGAGATTAAAAACAAAGTCTTCCTTTTACCCTCCTCCTCTTACACCCCCTACCCAGCACTCCCACCTGAAGGAGAATTCTAGCTGCCTATCACCAGCCACAGATCCGGCTTCCAGAAAAGAGTGAAAAGTTAGGCTTCCGTGGCAATTGCTCACAGCCACATGCTCTGCGGTGTCACCGTCGGGAGGGCCGACCTCTCTCGCCGACCAACAGGACTACGAATAAACCGTTTCCTTTGACAGTGCCGCCTCGGAGCTCCTCCATCACGCGCTGCCTTCCCACTCACCCTGCGGCTCCACCGAGCCGTTGGTCACCTTCTTGACTTTCTTCATATTCTCCATCACCCCTGACGTGGTCACTCTGAATGAGGGAAAAAACGAGGAAAACTTCAGTCTTAAAGTAAAAGGCCGTCTTCACCACAGCACAGTGGCAGCCAGGGGTAAAGGGCGTTGGCTCTGGAATCAGACACACGTGGGTTCAAATCCTGACCCGCCCTTTGCTAGCTGTGTAAGCTTGCCCAAGTCACGTGACCTCCCTGTGCTGCAGGAGAAACACAGTCCCCACTTTCCAGAACTGTCGTGAGGGAAAAACGAGATTCTCTGTCCTGCCCAGTCACTACATACCAGCTGTTATCACAACCAGCATTCATCTCTTTTTGTCACAAATTTTTATGTTACGTATCTACGCTAGTCACAGTTATGACACCAGTATCTGTATCATAATTAACATTCTGAAAAAAGCTCATCAGCTGTAGACGTTTACACCAGCCAGCCTCAGTGGATCATTTCCGAGTCCTGGGACAGAACCACAGGTTTGGAGGAACTTTCTGGGCCCAAAGATTCTTTGACCGTTAGAGACACAGGGTGACTCACGACATCTCCTGAGAAGGTGGGGGTCTATGAGAAGACAGCCTCTTGCCTCACAAAATGTGAGCTAGACAGATTCTAAGGATCTGGGTATCCATGACGCAACTGAGCAGCTCCGTAGCAGGAAACACCAAGCCGATACTGACCTCCACCTGGTAGGCGGAGCACAGGGGATTTTCAGGGCAGCAAAATGACTCTGTATGATTCTATTATATAACGGTGGGCACACATCTGTCCAAACCCACACAGTGTACAGCACCAGGAGTGAGCCTTACTGTAAACTACGGGCTCTGGATGATAATACGTCCATACAGGCTCATCAATTGTAAGGAACGTACTACTGTGGACAGGGGATGCTGATAATGGAGGAAGCTATGCGTGTGTGGGGCGGGGGCATATGCGAAGTATCTGTACCCTCTGTTCAATTTTGTTCAATGTTATGAACCTAAAACTGTTCTACAAAATAAAGTGTTAGAAAAAAACACCCCTGGCCCAGCATCTCCTTAAGGACTCTAGGAAGCAAGGAGGAACCTATGTTCGTCCATCGCGGACAACAGGAATCTCCTAATCAGTAAAATAAATTCAATCACTCATTCCAACAGGCTCTCTCCAAGGACCCTACCTGTCCCCCGCACCAGCTCCCAAGTCCTGTTACTTACAAGTGGCAACTCAGTGGCCCGACATGTGACATCTAGAGTTTGTCCAGCTGGACCTAACAGTAGATAAATTATTTTATTTGAGTAAGGAAAGAAAATTTTTTCTCCCTTCTTTCCTGCCACCAGCTGCTGCTGTGACCAAGCCCCAAAGCCAACCAGTCCTCCCCAGAGTTGGGGCTTTTCTCAAACAAGAGTCCTTTGGACTCATGCGTTATCTGTACTTCTGGTAAAGCCAGGACAAAGTATGCTGCAGGTAGGTGGTTCTTGTGGGAACTGAGGGATCCCTGCAGAGGCTGTGGGTGAGTATAAATGCAGCCCCCAGACAAAGGGAACACCAACTGGGAGAATCTAGCATCACTTCCTGCCAGCCGGTGCCCGTCTCGGGACTGACCTCACCGGGAAGCGCTCACACTTCTCCCAGGAGAAATCCATGCACCCAGGGCGGCTTCTAAAGGGACCTTCTCCAGACTAGGACACGGGCACCACAAGCCTTTCCAGCCCCAGCAGAGCAACCCCTATGCGCCTCCAAACCTGTTGATGTAAGGGAAGAAGTACAACCTCGAGTCTTCCAGAAACACTCCTGGCAACAGCCAGCAGATCGTGTGGCTACTGCCCCAGGTTGAAAAGGACAAGGAGGAGGCCAACCCGCGCGGACGCGGAGGGCAGAGCACAGGCGCCGTGACCCGAGGACGGCTCGGAGAGCGGGCCTGGGAAAACCTTTGCTCCCTTTCCTTCCCTAAGGAAATACTCCTTGCCAGATGGTGGCCCAACTGAGAAAACAACATTCACTCTGTCAGGCCAGGCCTGGGGCAAGGACAGAGAGCTGGAACTGGTGCTCCCAGGGAGCCCACTGCCCAGCAGAAGGGACGGTCTTCCAGACGGACACGCAGAGCCACTTCACACAGACAGGATGGGCGTGCCAGGGTGCAGGTGTGACGATGGCTTGGGGTGAGAAGAGTCACCTCCTGTGTTGAAAGACAGGAGCAGCAGCGAGGTGGAGGAGAGGGGGGAGGGCAGGGGAGTTTCTGAAAAGAAATCTAACAAGAAAAGGCTTGGAGGAAACACAAGAAAGCTCCCCGACAGTCAGGGAGTGCTAAGAAGCTGCGGGTGAAGGAACGTGGCAGGAGAGTCGAGGGTGGGCACGCGGGGCTGTGGACGGCCTTCCGTGCTGTGTCACCGGGGTGGGCGTGACTCTTATACCTGGGTTCTTGGGCCTGGCTCCAGCAGGATCCAGGGGAGTCAAAAAAGCACAGAGACACCTGAACCCCCAACATTCAGAATCTAGTCTCCGGGGAGGAGCCAGGGTATCCTCTTAAAAAACAGTCTACAGGTGATTCGGGTAGCTGAGGAGAATGGACGGGAAGGGAAGAAGATGGGAGGTGAGGACATCGGCCACACGAGGGCAGGGCACCAGGATAAAGTGGGGAGAGGGCGGGAGACACGACGTTAAGCCTCCAAGAAGCGGTCACTCACCCCACACAGGCCGAGGGAGAGGGAGGCATTTAGGCCAAGACCCATATTCTGCTGACAGCGACTGGGTGGATGCCGAAGCCCACAGGGTATGCAGGGGAGAGGCAAGCTTGGGGTGACAGTGGACAGGTGGACAGAGGGACCCGAAGCTCAGGACAGGCAAGGGGGCTGGAGACTGGGAGTGGTGAGTGAGCGGAGTGGAGGCGCCCCGGCTGCGGGGTGAGGGGTGCGTGGGCACAGAAGGGCGGCACGGGCGGACCGGCGATGATGGGATGTGGTGTGAGGCTGGACGGGCGCTGTGCCCTGGCTCCCCAGTGAAACTTCTGGGAAGCGAGAGGGGTGCCAGGTGGAGGAGACAGAGGAGGAGGCCGTGGTCAGACTGACGCCCGGGAGCCTCCCAGGCAGGAGGTGGCGCTTTGGCAACTTCACAGCTCCACACACACCCCCCGCGTGCCCTGGTTTCAGTACAAACACTGAATGGGGACAACAGCCGAAGAGCCGTCCTCGGAGCAGCGCCCCGCACTACACACAACCTGCGCACAGGCCCTCCATGTGGCGCAGAAAGACACCGGACAAAGCTCAGGTCGAGCACCGAGCAGCGGTGATTTTCAGTCTAAACTCAAACCCCAGGGATGCGAATGCAGGCGCAGCCCCCGGAGCCGCCCAGGCGGGGAGAGCCCGGCCCCCAGAGGGCAAGGCCTGCCCTTCCTGCCTCTGCCCATCCCAGCCCTGCCTGACCTCTCGCCCCCACTGCTGAGATGCCTTTCTGTGGCTCCAGACACACACCTCTATCGCAGCGCTGTCTACACTCTGCCATGCTGTTCCCGTAGGAGACTGGGGCACCGGCTGGTGTCCGGAACCACCTGTAGGGCTGACAGAGCGCTCATACCACCACAAGTAGACTCGGTGCCCGGGCCAAGCCAGCCTCTCTGGCTGCCAAGTCCCACGCTGCTTCCAGCAGAAGCTGTCCTGCCCTCAGGGCCTGCTCAACTTTTTTGAGCTGAGGTGGCCACTCCTGACTTCAAGAGGACACTGGCCCAAGGGTCAGCAGCTCCTGAGCCGGTCTGAGGCAAGGGGCAACAGTGCTAAGCCGACAGAGGTGCTCCCGGGGGATGGGTCCAGGGGAGTGTGGAGGATAGAGAAGACAGTGGAGCAGAGAGGTGCCCAGAGGAGGGGAGCTCCAGCGGAGACGGGGGGAGCAGACGGACCCAGCTGCCTCTCGCTTTCCTTCTACCCCTATGTGGTGACGTCTCTTTTCCTTGTAGAGGCCTGAGTCTCGTGTTTGCAACCAACAGGGCCCTAATGAATAAGAGAAAGACGAGAAAGGGGGCTTCGGGTCCCCACTGCTCCTTCTGCCACACGAGACTGCCGTCAACTGTGGCCTGGGCCGAAGTGGCACACGGATGCATCTGTTTCTGTAACCAAACTAAATCTAAATGCTAACCATTTCTGGACTTGAAATGTGGAGAGGTTTGGTTAAGAGACAGTTCTATTAGTCTCCAACCTCTGTTTCTACATTTCCTGGTTACCCACTTGCACGAATGCAGGAAGTAGTAAAAGGTTGCCGGAGACCCTGAAGCCGGCACTTGGGAAGGGGAACTCCAGAGACACAGCTTCTGGAACCCAAACCAGATCTCTTCCCACTCCCGCTTCTCAAGATGGCAGAAATAATTCAGGCCATCGAGGAAACGCATAGCACGTGCGGTGGCTAAAAGTCCGATAACTGAAATTACATCCAATACTTAACTTGCTGATTTTGTTATGATAAATTCTGTTACCAAAATCAGTAAGCCACTCTGAGCTTGAGCCCAAAGAGAGATGTCAAAAGGAACAGAAGGAGAAAAAGATGGAAAGTCAGCATTACTTCTGAAGGCGCCCTCACCCCCCCAGGCCCAGGGGGCGCAGCTGCCTGGACTGCATGCAGGCCTAGGCTGGAGGCGGGGAGGACGCACTACCCTGGGCCAGACTCACTTCCCAATGCACCGCCCTCCCGCAGCTCAGCTTCAGACAGGAGGTAAGAAGAGGTGAATGAGAAGCTACCCAGAACCTCAGTCGGCAAGGTCACTGCGCGGCCCAGGTCAGAGTTCTGGTGCAGAGGGCATATTAGGAAGGGTGTGAATTCGTCTCAGGTGTGCGAGGCATAAACATTATTACTGATACTTTGCACAAAGAGGTGCTTAATGTCCTGGGTGGGGATCAGACCTAGTGCCCTCCTTCAGGAAACACCCTCCAGTGTGCATGACAGAGCACTCAAGACCTTCTAGAAAATACAGGCAAGGCTGTGCTGGTCTCTGGTTTGGGTTATTTCTGGAGGATTTAAGAAGGGCCCTCCAGGAATAGAACTTCCGAGCAGAAGAGGGAGATGACAGTCCGGGCTCGGCGGTCCCAGAAGCTGCTGAGCCTTGACCCTCACCTGCGGCTGAAGCCTCCCCCTCAGGCCTTTTCTGCTGTCACATCTTATAACTTCACAGAACTTTCCCAACAGTCGAGTTCTCAGCTAAAGAGAAATCCCAGCACAACTGCCTTGCTGACTAAAAGGCACCTGGCCTCAACTGGCTCCTCAACTTGTCTTTCACAGGCTCATCGGGGCTGGTGCTCCCGGGAACACCACCACCACTCCTGTAGGCAAACCTTCATTTGGGCCGTCTCCCTCTCTAGGCTGGTACATGTGCAGCCCTCCCGTCACGGAAGAGACGCTCACCTCACCATTACGGGAGGGCCCACACTCAGCCAACCCTGGAAAACAGAGCACAGAGCGCTCTTCCCCGGTAACAGGAGTAGAAGCTGAGGCAACCCAAGGGTCAACCTTGGCTCAAACTGCCCACCCTCCCCAAATCTTGCCAGAAGAAAGAAACACACTCCCCCTAGTCTCCAGCGAACTGCTGGTCTGTCTTCTTCCCTTCCCCCCCCCGATTTTAACACACACACAGGCCCTCTTGCGTTTTCGTTACCACTACCACCAAATACTGTCAGAGAGAAATAAAAACCAAAACAAATTTTTAAAATTTTGCCAAGGAGACAAACATAGCTTAACAAAGCGTCTGCGCTTCTAGATGCAACGGCTGATGGAAAGGATGTGGGGGCAGGAACGCCTGCCTTGCTGGGGAGAACATCAACTGACCACACTTCAGTCAAGCGGAAGATGCTAGGACCCAGCCATTCAGCTTCTCGCTATGACCCCAGAGCAACCCTGCCTCAAACGGTTACGGAATGCTGAGCCACAGGGCTCCCCGCAGGGGAAAGGAAAAATACACCACGTCTCAGGTTACTTTCCAAAGCTGCTGCTTACCAGATGGACTCTATTTTTTAATTTTTTTACCAACAGCTTAAGTATTCTAATTGTTTCCAACTAAGCTTGTTCATTATAAATATATAATAAAAATGTACAAAGAATAACGTTGCACTTTTTGGTTAGATTTAAGTCAAAGGCATTCATCAATAAGGAATCTTCGGATGTGAATATTCCAGAAATTTCTCTAAGCCATCTGATGAGGAAATTGTCTCTGAATATTACCTTACTTTGGAAGGTATTGGCGGACATTTAAATTGAACTCAGACTTCTTCAAAATAAACCTTAATTTAAAAACACTATTCTGGCCAGAGGGTCTGGCTTCCAATCTGCCTGAATCTCGGTGCTGCCTGAGATCCTTCCCTTCGGGACACTGATATTTCTAGGAAAACCCTCAACTACCAGGAGCCACTAAAAATAAAATAGGCCACTTGGATGATCACAAAGGTCTGAGAGACAACCAAGAGTCAGGGCAGGGTTGAAGGAGGAGGCTCATCTCCTCCATGAGGCCCGTCCTTCAAGATTGGGAGAGGGGGCTGTTTATCTAATGCATAGACACCAACACAGAGTCGAGCAAAATGAAGAAATCGAAGACTATGTTCCAAACAAAAGAAAAGCTAGAACCTCAGAAAAAGCCCCTAATGAAATGGAGAATTGACTAGAAAGCTTTTCTGAAAACTAAAATGACTAGTTTAAACAACTTGTATATGAACGTGAAGCATGAAAACAAATTTACACAAATGAGAGACCTAACGGAAGGAATGGCTACCTTGATTTAAGGCAGCCTGGGAGCATGTCTTAAAAAGCAGTTATGCAAGATGATTAAGTTCCATATATACGCTGTAAAACACTGTGGCTATAATTAGCAACACTGTATTATACACTTAAACATTTATTAAGAGGCCACGTGGCTGACAGGGTCTTGGTGCTCCAGCTGGGTGTCAGGCCTGTGCCTCTGAGGTGGGAGAGCCGAGTTCAAGACATTGATCCACCAGAGACCTCCTGGCTCCATGTAATATCAAACAGGAGAAGCTCTCCCAGAGATCTCCATCTCAATGCTAAGACCCAGCTCCACTCAACGACCAGCAAGCTACAGTGCTGGACACCCTATGCCGAACAACTAGCAAGACAGGAACACAACCCCACCCGTTAGCAGAGAGGCTGCCTAAAATCATAATAAGGTCACAGACACCCCAAAACACACCACTGGACGCAGACCTGCACACCAGAAAGACAAGATCCAGCCTCATCCACCAGAACACAGGCACCAGTCCCCTCTACCATGAAGCCTACACAAACCCCTGAACCAACCCCTTAGCCATTGGGAGGAGACACCAAAAACAACAGGAACTACGAACCTGCAGCCTGCGAAAAAGAGACCCCAAACACAGTAAGTTAAGGAAAATGAGAAGACAGAGAAACACACAGCAGATGAAGGAGCAAGGCAAAAACCCACCAGATCTAACAAATGAAGAAGAAGTAGGCAGTCTACCTGAAAAAGAATTCAGAGTAATGATAGTAAAGATGATCCAAAATCTTGGAAACAGAATGCAGAAAATACAAGAAACGTTTAACAATGACCTAGAAGAGCTAAAGAGCAAACAAACAATGATGAACAACACAATAAATGAAATTAAAAATTCTCTAGAAGGAATCAATAGCAGAATAACCGAGACAGAAGAACGGATAAGTGACCTGGAAGATAAAACAGTGGAAATAACTACCGCAGAGTAGAATAAAGAAAAAGGAATGAAGAGAATTGAGGACAATCTCAGAGACCTCTGGGACAACACTAAACGCACCAACATTCGAATTACAGGGGTTGCAGAAGAAGAGAAAAAAAAAGGGACTGAGAAAATATTTGGAGAGATTATAGTTGAAAACTTCCCTAATATGGGAAAGGAAATAGTCAATCAAGTCCAGGAAGCACAGAGAGTCCCATACAGGATAAATCCAAGGAGAAACATGCCAAGACACATATTAATCAAACTATCAAAAATTAAATACAAAGAAAAAATATTAAAAGCAGCAAGGGAAAAACAACAAATAATATACAAGGGAATCCCCGTAAGGTTAACAGCTGATCTTTCAGCAGAAACTCTGCAAGCCAGAAGGGAGTGGCAGGACATATCTAAAGTGATGAAAGGGAAAAACCTACAACCAAGATTACTCTACCAAGCAAGGATCTCATTCAGATTCAATGGAGAAATTAAAACCTATACAGACAAGCAAAAGCTAAGAGAATTCAGCACCCCCAAACAAGCTTTACAATGAATGCTAAAGGAACTTCTCTAGGCAGGAAACACAAGAGAAGGAAAAGACCTACAATAACAAACCCAAAACAATTAAGAAAATGGTAATAGGAACATACATATCAATAATTACCTTAAATGTAAATGGATTAATTGCTCCAACCAAAAGACACAGACTGGCTGAATGGAGACAAAAACAAGACCCGTATATGTGCTGTCTACAAGAGACCCACTTCAGACCTAGGGACACATACAGACTGAAAGTGAGGGGATGGAAAAAGATATTCCATGCAAATGGAAATCAAAAGAAAGCTAGAGTAGCAATTCTTACATCAGACAAAATAGACTTTAAAATAAAGACTATGGGCTTCCTGGTGGCGCAGTGGTTGAGAGTCCGCCTGCCGATGCAGGGGACACAGGTTTGTGCCCTGGTCCGGGAAGATCCCACCTGCCGTGGAGCGGCTGGGCCCGTGAGCCATGGCCGCTGAGCCTGCGCGTCTGGAGCCTGTGCTCCGCAACGGGAGAGGCCACAACAGTGAGAGGCCCGCATACCGCAAAAAAATAAAAATAAAATAAAGACTATTACAAGGGACAAAGAAGGACACTACATAATGATCAAGGGATCAAACCAAGAAGAAGATGTAACAACTGTAAATATTTATGCACCTAACAATGGAGCACCGCAACGCATAAGGCAAATGCTAACAGCCATAAAAGGGGAAATTAACAGTAACACAATAGTAGGGGACTTTAACACCCCACTTTCACCAAGGGACAGATCATCCAAAATGAAAATAAGGAAACACAAGCTTTAAATGATACATTAAACAAGATAGACTTAATTGATATTTATAGGACACTCCAACGAAAAACAACAGAATATACTTTCTTCCCAAGTGCTCATGGAACATTCTCCAGGACAGATCATATCTTGGGTCACAAATCAAGCCTTGGTAAATTTAAGAAAACTGAAATCTTATCAAGCAGCTTTTCCAACCACAACGCTATGAGACAAGGTATCAATTACAGGAAAAGATCTGTAAAAAACAGAAACACATGGAGGTTAAATAAACAAGAGATCACTGAAGAAATCAAAGAGGAAATGAAAAAATACCTAGAAACAAATGACAACGAAAACACGACAACCCAAAACCTATGGGATGCAGCAAAAGCAGTTCTAAGAGGGAAGTTAGCAATACAATCCTACCTCAAGAAACAAGAAACATCTCAAATACACAACCAAACCTTACACCTAAAGCAATCAGAGAAAGAAGAACCAAAAAACCCCAAAGTAAGCAGAAGGAGAGAAATAAAGATCAGATCAGAAATTAATGAAAAAGAAATGAAGGAAACAATAGCAAAGATCAATAAAACTAAAAGCTGATTCTTTGAGAAGATAAACAAAATTGATAAACCATTAGCCAGACTCATCAAGAAAAAAAGAGAGAAGACTCAAATCAACAGAAATAGAAATGAAAAAGAAGTAACAACTGACACTGAAGAAATACAGATGATCATGAGAGATTCTACAAGCAACTATATGTCAATAAAATGGACAACCTGGAAGAAATGGACAAATTCTTAGAAATGCACAACCTTCCGAGACTGAACCAGGAAGAAATAGAAAATATAAACAGACCTATCACAAGTAATGAAATTGAGACTGTGATTAAAAATCTTCCAACAAACAAAAGTCCAGGACCAGAAGGCTTCACAGGCGAATTCTATCAAACATTTAGAGAAGAGCTAACACCTATCCTTCTCAAACTCGTCCAAAATATAGCAGAGGGAGGAACACTCCCAAACTCATTCTATGAGGCCACCATCACCCTGATACCAAAACCAGACAAAGATGTCACAAAGAAAGAAAACTACAGGCCAATATCACTGATGAACATAGATGCAGAAATACTCAACAAAATACTAGGAAACAGAATCCAACAGCACATTAAAAGGATCACACACCATGATCAAGTGGGGTTTATCCCAGGAATGCAAGGATTCTTCAATATAGGCAAATCAACGTGATACACCATATTAACAAACCGAAGGAGAAAAACCATATGATCATCTCAATAGATGCAGAAAAAGCTTTCAACAAAATTCAACACCCATTTATGATAAAAACCCTCCAGAAAGTAGGCATAGAGGGAACTTACCTCAACATAATAAAGGCCATATATGACAAACCCACAGCCAACATTGGTCTCAATGGTGAAAAACTGAAACCATCTCCACTAAGATCAGGAAACAAGACAAGGTTGTCCACTCTCACCACTATTACTCAACATAGTTTTGGAAGTTTTAGTCACAGCAATCAGAAAATAAAAAGAAGTAAAAGGAATCCAAATCGGAAAAGAAGAAGTAAAACTGTCACTGTTTGTAGATGACATGATACTATACATAGAGCATCCTAAAGATGCTACCAGAAAACTACTAGAGCTAATCAATGAATTTGGTAAAGTAGCAGGATACAAAATTAATGCACAGAAAATCTCTTACATTCCTATCCACTAATGATGAAAAATCTGAAAGAGAAATTAAGAAAACACTCCTGTTTACCACTGCAACAAAAAGAATAAAATACCTAGGAATAAACCTACCTAAGGAGACAAAAGACCTGTATGCAGAAAACTGTAAGACACTGATGAAAGAAATTAAATTGGGAGATTGGGATTGATATATATACACTAATATGTATAAAATGGATAACTAATAAGAACCTGCTGTATAAAAAAATAAATAAAATTCAAAAAAAACACCATATGTAAAAAAAAAAAAAAGAAATGAAAGATTATACAAACAGATGGAGAGAGATACCATGTTCTTGGACGGGAAGAATCTACATTGTGAAAATGACTATATTACCCAAAGCAATCTACAGATTCAATGCAATCCCTATCAAACTACCAATGGCATTTTTCACAGAACTAGAACAAAAAGTTTCACAATTTGTATGGAAACACAAAAGAGCCCAAATAGCCAAAGCAATCTTGAGAAAGAAAAACGGAGCAGGAGGAATCAGGCTCCCTGACTTCAGACTATACTACAAAGCTACCATCATCAAGACAGTATGGTACTGGCACAAAAACAGAAATACATATCAATCAAACAGGATAGAAAGCCCAGAGATAAACCCATGCACATATGGTCATCTTATTTTTGATAAAGGAGGCAAAAATATACAATGGAGAAAAGACAGCCTCTTCAATAAGTGGTGCTGGGAAAACTGGACAGCTACATGTAAAAGAATGAAATTGGAGCACTCTCTAACACCATACACAAAAATAAACTCAAAATGGATTAAAGACCTAAATGTAAGGCCAGAAACTATCAAACTCTTAGAGGGAAATATAGGGAGAACACTCCATGACATACATCACAGCAAGATCCTTTTTGACCCACCTCCTAGAGAAATGGAAATAAAAACAAAAATAAACAAATGGGACCTAATGAAACTTAAAAGCTTTTGCACAGCAAAGGAAACCATAAACAACATGAAAAGACAACCCTCAGAATGGGAGAAAATATTTGCAAATGAAGCAACTGACAAAGGATTAATCTCCAAAATTTACAAGCAGCTCATGCAGCTCAATATCAAGAAAACAAACAGCCCAATCCAAAACTGGGCAGAAGACCTAAATAGACATTTCTCCAAAGATGATATACAGACTGCCAACAAACACATGAAAGGATGCTCAACATCACTAATCACTAGAGAAATGCAAATCAAAACTACAGTGAGGGGCTTCCCTGGTGGGCGCAGTGGTTGAGAGTCCGCATGCCAATGCAGGGGACAACGGGTTCGTGCCTCGGTCTGGGAAGATCCCACATGCCGTGGAGCGGCTGGGCCCGTGAGCCATGGCCGCTGAGCCTGCGCGTCCGGAGCGTGTGCTCCGCAACGGGAGAGGCTGCAACAGTGAGAGGTCCACGTACCGCAAAAAAATAAAAAAATAAGAGGGACAACCTCTGGAGCAACAAACTGTGGAGAGCAGCTGCTCCAGTTCATACCACGCTGCTCTTAGTTACGTGAGGGGCGAGGGAGGGAAGGGAAGAAAGGAGATTCTTACACAGATTCCATTTCCAAGTCATCTTCTTCCTGAGAAAGTTGTAGGTAGGGGTTATCTGAAGCTGGACGGAACTTATACCCCGTTAGAACAAAGAACACCAGCGTGGCCATTTCATCCAGGAGCTGCAAATTTTAAAACCACCCCCAAATAAAGGGATTAGAATACTGTTCTTCAGAAAGCAGTGGAACTAAACAAACTGACCCCCTCCCCCCGACCACTCGCAGATCAGTCACTCAAATGCCAGAGCTGACCGCTGGGGAGCACTTTCCTTAGAGGATTTGCTGAAGCCTTAGCTAGGAGCATTCTGCCCAGAGATGACATTTGAGACTCCTTGCTTTAAGTGTCTTCATTGGCACCTTTTAAGAGCTCATTACATACATACATTTTCCTACAGTGTCTAAAGTACCAAGTGAGAGCCTCCAGAAAAAAGTCTCGAAATCATATGGTGGCTACCCTAGTTCTAGTATATTGCAAAGATACTTTATTATTGAAATAGTAATAATGGGCAAGAAAAAGGGAGGTCTGGATTCCAAGCTATTCTAAGCCCTATAACTGACTTCATCTAGATTTTAATTATACAGGGCAAGTCTTTCTCGGCCTGAGGCTTTTCTCTGCAAAAACCTTTAAAATTGAAAACTAAAATCAATAATGCAATTACTTCCAGATTTCTCATGTAATCCAGCAGCTTTCCTGGACAAACATATCGTCTTAGTTGCAGACCGGAAGAGACAAAAAGTCTTAGTGGCCACTGCCAAATAAATTAGTAACGATCTTAAGTTACACCCTAAGACTTCATCCTCAGACACAAATTCTCTGGCACTGTCCCCTGTGAGCAGCATACCTGGTAGAGCCACTTCCACTGGAACGGAACAGCAAGTTTGAGGAGAAATGCAATAATCCTGGTGAAGTATATATAACATACGATCTATATGAGGGGCAAAGAAAACAAGAAATAAAATCAACATAGAAATTATGGCACCCCTTTCTTCCAATGACCTGCTTTCACAAATTAACTATAAAAGAGAAAACAGAATTACCTGAAGATTATTTGACACTTATAGTGCTAATTAGTAAACATGGCAGAGAGACAGATGCTCTGCTAGTTACATTAGAAAGGATTTCTTCTTTTTCTCTAGGTGACCAAGATATTGACTGATCACAGTCACACCCACTGGGAGGACACTTTGCTGTAGTTGCTCTTAATTCCTGAGTAACCCTTTCGTTGCCTAATTCTCATACATAACCCACTGATTTCAAGCCCCAAAGGGTAATAGTTTTTTATTCCCAGGATTTGAGAAATATTTTCCAGCAGTAATAGCGAAATAAAGCCACACAGGGAAAATACTGATTTTTAAGTCTCTTGAGCAGATGCTGCAAATGTTTGAGGTCCACGCTCAGGGGAAGCACCGATAATCCTAAGCATTCCATTAAGAGAGGACGTGAAAAGGATTCAACATGATGACCCCTCGAGAGTGGACGGCTCACTGGGACCGCACCCAGGGCAGACAGGCTTGCAGGGGACTGTGCAAAATGACAGTCAATGCCAAAACCACAGATGAAGATGACTCAGAAGCTTTTGTTTAGTAGTATGGAAGCAAATTCTAGAAGAAATCTATACCTTATATAGTCCAGAAAATTATGACTCTAATAACTTATAGTAAGTCCTGCCTTTGGTGCTACGTTTATATGGACTTTTCATGTTCATTCCAGTCCTGTTTGTAGATATGATCCCATTTTTGTAAATGAATTTTTTAAAAAGCAAGTCAAAGGAACAGCTATGCTTCTAGGCATATGCCTAGAAAGGAATCTAGCGAAATAACCATTGAACTGTTAACCATAATACCTGGGGGAGGAGGAAGAAAAGGGGAAGGGGTATAGAAGGTCGGGGTCATAAGGGGCTTTTGCTGTGTTCCTATAATCCTGCATTTTAAAAATATCAAGCATGTATTACTTTTCTGAGTATTTAAAGCCAAATTTAAAACTAAAATTTAAACAGAAGTAACTCAGATATTTAATTTCCCATGTCCACGGCCCCCATCTGGTTTTGTAAAACGAAGCCCACACACAGCTCCAGGTAGCACACTTCCTGTGCTTCTACCAATGTTTTGGAAGTTCATTAGCTCTACTCCATGAATTGACCTTATTTACAAATTTAGGAATTTTTTACTCACCAAGACGTAGTAATGTCTGAAAAGTTTCAGCTTTGCCAAGTTAATGGCAGCTGGGGAGAAGAAAAGAACAAAATGAGAGGCTACTTCTTTTCTCATTCTTAAAGCCCATCATATTCAGGTACCCTCTCAGTCAAGAGGCCAAGTCTAATGCACATGGGTACCGCCCAAGGGGTCGGGGGCACATCTGTATTTCTGGAAATGCAGTTTGGCAGGGTCTCCCCCAGTCACCAGGAAGAATTTGGGAGCTGTGGCGGCAACATGCTGGGACTCCCAGCTCCAGTAAACCAGTGCACCTCTCCACTCCACGTTCAGAAGCTTTAAACAGCCATGCTGAGAATACAGCGACACCACAGAAATCGGCAGACACTACCAATCAGGACTCTTCCCCCGCCACCCCCAAAGCCATCGTTAAACATTTCAGCTCTGCCACTGTGGCTACAGGGCTGCACCCCCCAATAGGAGCAGTCCCAGACGGGTCCCTGAGCCCCATCCAGGGGAGCCTCCAGCTAACTGAGGGTGTAAATTCAATTAACCCATGGGTGCGTCTTGCAAATTTCACTTAGGTTTTCACTAAGTGTCTTGTAACAGAGCCCTTTAAATACAACCTCCCCAGCTTTGCCCTACCTTCAAGATTGCTCAAGGTCAGGGAGCCAGGACAGCTAACTTCCTGCCACCGCCAACGGCCATGAAATATTGATGACCACAGAGGGTAGCCTGGCTCCCTCCCCGATTAGCAATCCTTTCATTCATCATAAACCTCCCTGCAGGAGGCAAATTAATTTTGCTCAGTAACATTTAATTACTGGTTCCCTTTAGGAATGGAACTGTGGGTGGTGAAGGAGCGACTTCCTTCTGTCTCCCTCCTCTGGCTCATGATTAGTCGGGGGGCAGTCAAGCTTAGGATTCCTGGAATCCTGAATTAATCTTCAAGGTGATTATCAACTAACAGTATCTGCAAGAATCCGCTCTGAGAAACTGAGTGTGTCAATGAGAGAAGGTTCAGAAAATCTGAGAAATTCTAACTCCCCAAATCGAGAGGCTATAATACCCACATATAGAGCTGTGATGGACTCATGCACTCAGGTAACACCTGAAGAAGCTAAATGAAGCAGGCAGATCAGCAAAAGCTTTCTTATCTAGCAACCCCTCTGGCAGTCTTGCTATTTTTTAAATTAAATCTCTCTGGTTCTCCGTCCTTCTTCATCTACTCTGACTCTGGGCCAGGCCCCTGGATGTAGCAGTGACCACGGCACCTGCCCCAGGGGTGGCTGCCATCCCTTAGGGAAGGAGAGGCACTGGATCACTGGCCATCCACTCACAATGCTAAACGCAGAGTACTGGGCGGTGCGGGTGTGGGGTCAGGTTCTCCTCCCCGCCTGGGGGACAGGAGAGGCTTCACGAGGTCAAGATGTTAAAACTGAGAAGTGTCGGATAACTACGTCACCAGATTTCAAACTCTGCACGTTTGCATGAACCAGCGTTCCTTCTGTGTTCCTCTCTGCGTTTGAGTCTCTGCTCACACTGGCGGCAGTCAGCGACATGGCCAGCTGCTCCTGCACTCTGCCCCATAAAACCAGGTGGCCTACGAGAACTGGGCCCCTTCCAAACAAGCAAATCGGTCTTGAATTTGCACGTTCAATCCTCTTCTTTGTGAATAACTGACAAAAAACAGCACCAACAACCAGACCATTTAGACAATAAAAATGCTTTCCAAGTCTCTTCTGAATTTTGCTTGCTGAAATAAATCCTGGCAAATGAATCTCCTGCCTTTGCTTCAACAAGGAACATCAGCCCAACAGAGAGAAGCAGCATGTTTCTATTCCTGGATTTCGTGGTGCTGTGCTGGGATATGCATGGTTGCCATGGCCATGCCCAACTGAAGGGCTCCCAACTCAGACTAAGGGGATAGTGAGGAAAGACAGGATTCCCAAAGGAGGTGGTGTCCAAGCAGAGGCCTGACGGGGGCTCAGGAGGGAGCGAGAGTGGAGAGGCCGAGCAGAGAGAACGTTGGGGAAGAGCAGATACCAAGGTTTGGAGATGCTGGTATCACGTCTCGGTGCAGAGAAAGCAGCTCAGCGCAGCTGGACTGCGGAGAGGCTAGGGACACGGCTGGGCTGAGGACAAAGCCCAAAACTCAGTCAGACGCAGACCACGAGCTGCTCTCCTCGTTGATGCCAAGGCCCCAGGGAGCCTCTGAAGCATCTCAAGCAGGGCAAAGCCTGAATCACATCTACATTTTGGAATAATCTCTCTGGAGAAAAGATGGAAGAGTCAAGAATAAGAGTCCAGGGACTTCCCTGGCGGTCCAGTGGTTAGGACTCGGCACTTCCACTGCCGAGGGCCGGGACTCAATCCCTGGTCGCGGAACTAAGATCCCACAAGCTGTGCAGTGTGGCCACAAAAAAAAAAAAAGAAGAAGAAGAAGAAGAAGAATGAGAGCCCCACTAAGGTCAAAAACCTTGAATTTGACACCTCATTATAGTTTTGATTTGCATTTCTCTAATGATTAGTGATGTTGAGCATCCTTTCATGTGTTTGTTGGCAGTCTGTGTTATCTTCTTTGGAGTAATGTCTATTTAGGTCTTCTGCCCATTTTTGGATCGGGTTGTTTGTTTTTTTGTTATTGAGCTGCATGTGCTGCTTGTAAATTTTGGAGATTAATCCTTTGTCAGTTGCTTCATTTGCAAATATTTTCTCCCATTCTGAGGGTTGTCTTTTCATGTTGTTTATGGTTTCCTTTGCTGTGCAAAAGCTTTAAAGTTTCATTAGGTCCCATTTGTTTATTTTTGTTTTTATTTCCATTTCTCTAGGAGGTGGGTCAGAAAGGATCTTGCTGTGATTTGTGTCAGAGTGTTCTGCCTATGTTTTCCTCTAAGAGTTTTATAGTTTCTGGCCTTACATTTAGGTCTTTAATCCATTTTGAGCTTATTTTTGTGTATGGTGTTAGGGAGTGATCTAATCTCATACTTTTACATGTACCTGTCCAGTTTTCCCAGCACCACTTACTGAAGAGGCTGTCCTTTCTCCACTGTACATTCCTGCCTGAATGGCCATCATCAAAAAATCTAGAAACAATAAACGCTGGAGAAGTTGTGGAGAAAAGGGAACACTCTTGCACTGCTGGTGGGAATGTGAATTGGTTCAGCCACTATGGAGAACAGTATGGAGGTTCCTTAAAAAACTACAAATAGAACTACCATACGACCCAGCAATCCCACTACTGGGCATCTACCCTGAGAAAACCATAATTCAAGAAGAGTCATGCACCACAATGTTCATTGCAGCTCTATTTACAATAGCCCGGAGATGGAAACAACCTAAGTGTCCATCATCGGATGAATGCATAAAGAAGATGTGGCACATATATACAATGGAATATTACTCAGCCATAAAAAGAAACGAAACTGAGCTATTTGTAATGAGGTGGATAGACCCAGAGTCTGTCATACAGAGTGAAGTAAGTCAGAAAGAGAAAGACAAATACCGTATGCTAACACGTATATATGGAATTTAAGAAAAAAAAATGTCATGAAGAACCTAGGGGTAAGACAGGGATAAAGACACAGACCTACTAGAGAATGGACTTGAGGATATGGGGAGGGGGAAGGGTAAGTTGTGACAAAGCGAGAGAGAGGCATGGACATATATACACTACCAAACGTAAGGTGGATAGCTAGTGGGAAGCAGCCGCATAGCACAGGGAGATCAGCTCGGTGCTTTGTGACCGCCTGGAGGGGTGGGACAGGGAGGGTGGGAGGGAGGGAGACTCAAGAGGGAAGAGATATGGGAACATATGTATAACTGATTCACTTTGTTATGAAGCAGAAACTAACACACCATTGTAAAGCAATTATACTCCAATAAAGATTAAAAAAAAAAAAACAACCTTGAATTTGTAGAGGTTCCTCGAAGTGGCAAGGGATCTGTCTGACAGGGCAGAGCGGTGGCGGGCCAGGGAACAAGGTGGATCCTGTCTTAGTGGCTGGGGGAGGGGTGGGATGAAGTTGAGAGTACCAGAGAGAATTCTTCAGGTGAAGTCTGAGCCCCCCGCCATCACAGGAAAGCAAATCAGGGGCAGAGGGAGGGCTGACTGAGAGGAAGCAGAGGGGTCAGGTCACCGCAGGTCTCCATGGGATCAGAGGAAGGCGGGGAGGCACTGCCTCTCCCATCCCCCTGCGATCTGCACCACCACGGCTGCCTGTCAGACACTCCGAGAAGTCAGGCAGGCCAGGAAGCACTCAAAAAACGAGCCTTCACATGACGTCCAGGCAACACGAGGAAACGTCAGCACGGGCACCGATGCTGCGCCATCCCAGGACACGTGCTAGAACAGATAAACGGACCTCGGGAACAACCGGTGTTGACTCTTAAGAAATGCAGCCACAATACGCAGGGCTCAGGGTTGATCCCGAAACCCACCAGTCACGACAGACATCATTTCCAGTCACAAGAAAGACATCCGTTTGCAAGTCTGCTGCTCGTGGGATCAGGCTCCCAGGTCCCACATGGGTGTTCCAGTCACAGCCACGGCTGTGAAGGCAAGAAGCAAGCTCACTTATTGTTGTGAGTGACAGCGTAGGCCCTGCACATCTGAACATCTTGGGTTCTAATTCCAACTGTGCTGTTTACTGGCTGTGTGACCTCAGATAATTCACCTAACTTCTCTGAGCCTCAGTTCCTTCATCTGTAAAACAAGAATAACACCACCTACCACTAGGGTTGGTTGGAGGAATTGACTGACACGGTACGTGGAAGACAAACAGCACACAGTAAGCACCAGATGAACGTCTGATGTTACAGCATTAGGACTGTATTAGGATTACAGCTGATCCTTGAACAACATGGATTTGAACTGCTCAGGTCCACCCTGACGTGGATTTTCTCCCCCAACTGTAAATACTACAGTACTAGGGGACCCGTGGTTTGTGGAATGCAGATACGGAAGAACAGCGGTGACTGTTATACTCACCGATTTTCGACTGCGCAGAGGGTTCGACTGCCCCAAGCCCCGCGCTGTTCAAGGGTCAACTGTTTATAGTTTTCCAATACCAAATGCGTTGTGGTGGCTGCCACATCTGGCAGGAGTCCAGGCTCTAGTAAGTGAAACGGGAACAAGTGGTGGCCCTGGGCTCTCCTGGAAGCAGGGCTGCCATGTGCACATGCTGAGTCAGCACGCTGAGCAGAGGAGGAACCAGCTCCGAGGGTGCAACCTCACCAGTGTCCTGCAATGGGCAGTGATGCAGCACGTCGCAGCCTGGAATCCCAAGCCTCCCCTTGCTTTTCTTCCAAAAAAGCTTTCCCTGCAGCTAAGAGCGCCGAAGGCCTGCGGCTTACTGGACCACGGCAGGGCTGGTCTCCCAAAGGAGTGAGGCTCACCACGTCTGGGCTGGCTATTTTTGACCCCACCACGAGGAACAGCAAATATGGTAAAAGAATGAGCAAGATGAGAGGAAAAATACCTCGGAAGGAGCCAGGAGACCCGAATTCTGGTCGCTGCACCATCGTAACTCAGTGTGCCCTAGCCTGGCCTGCAACTTCCTTCTCTGGGCATCAGTCTCCTTTAGAGGAGAATGTCTTAGTGGTGGGTTAGAATTTCTTTATGGCAATGGCTCTTAACCGGTGAGCACCAGAATCATCTGGAGAGCTTTATTTAAGGACAGATGCCCAGGTTGCCCCTGATTCTTCTGCAATTGGGCCTGGCTATAAGGATTTTGAAAAGCCTCCCAGGGAATGGGGAAGGGCAGGGATTGGGGGCAGGGAGGGAGCAGGGCCACCTGCTTCAGGAGCTCCTACAAGGCTGACCTCTCGTGGGTTCCTCTTCCTCCCACTCACTCAGGGAAACAGCCACGGCTCTGGGTTTTGGCAAAGTGCTTTTTACTGATGAGCCACAGAACAAGTGCCCACGAGGCAGGAAGAACCCAGGTTCTCACATACTTAACAAGTCAGTTCTCTGATGCAGTGGCAAAAGAGCAAACGCGCCCGACCTAGAGGAAACACCACACCTTCCCTAGACTTTCACCTTTCCTCTTTACACCAATGGGTAACTAAACAGGCTGGCAAGAAGGCAGGTCGTCCCCTTCCTCCCAGTGGTCTTCCCTGGGTGGTCTCGGAACTGTGACAATGAAAAGAACAATAGTGCTGGTGGTCACATCTATTGAGTGGTAACCACGCACCAGGCATCTGCCTGGGCACCCCTCATGCTTCATCTCATGTAATCCTCACAACATCCTCTATGAGGGAAGAGGCATTGTTACCACTGCCTCACAGATGAAGGACTCAGGCCTGAAGTTGTTTAGTAAATTACCAAGGTCACATAGCTTGTAAGTGGGGAGCCAGTGCTCAAACCCAAGTCCCTCCCTCCAAGGACCAAGCTCTTAACACCTACACTTTGTGCTAAGAGAAAGGCAATTCATAGCTTTGTAATCCACTGGCAGCTCAGGGATGTGATGGTGGCTCAGAGCGTGGGCAATGCCCAGGAGCTGCCAGCAATCCAGTATTGAGGAGTCAATACTGGATGATCCATGGGACACAGAGGCAAAGGCCCACGACAGCCACTTAAAGGGTGAAAATCCTTCCCGGGGAGTAAGGAAAGCCTCAGGGCTTAAAAACATCCTCATCTACCCATCACCTTTTTCTCCCGCTTCCTCCCTGCCACGCTTCAGAGGGAATTTTGAGTCAAGCACAAAAATTAAAGAAATGAGTGTGATGGCAAAGCCTGGACGGCAGGAGGCTCACTCTGACTCACCCTCAGTAGCACCATTTCCACAACCTGCTTCAGCATCGGGCTCAGGCCCACTCTGTACGGGGGACAGGGCTGCTTCCCCTGTTCACGGTCAAGCACAGACCTGAAAGCCAGGCCACACACTGACCTGGGACCCCACTGTTCTGAAAGGGTCTTTTCTGGGGAGTGATCAGCTCATGGGGTGCCCTATGGCCTCCACTAAGAAGAGATTCCACTAACGCATCTTGCAGAGAAGGTATCAGCAAGTACGAGGAAGGGTGCGCTAATACAAGAAGAACTACTTAGAGAAGGAAACTCTTTGACCTTCAAACTGTTGAGGGTTGTGTGAAAAGTGGTTCAAAATACATTTCCAATATATACTTAAATCAATGACCCAGGAGTGGTCAAAAGTCATGAACTGAACAGTTAATGCATCTTACTGTAAGCAAAGTTTTATCTTAAATGACTAATAAAAAGAAAGAAACAAGAATGGCCCAAGAGAGCGGCTGATGGCCATCCCACACGAGGAAAGTAATTCTATGAAGACGTGCACTGTCAAGTCAAGCAAATTTCTGCCTTTTGCTTCCCTTATACTCCAGAACCACACCAAAGGCCCCGCTAGAGGAGGGGTCCTCAGGGCCAAGCTGATCTCAGACTCGGCTCCTGTCAGCCCCTCCCATCACGTCCCGTCTCTGGAAGTCCGCAATGAGCTGAGCTGAGTAGAGTGTCTGGGACTCCCCCAGCCCCAGGGCCGCCCACTGCACAGATTCAGTCCGTGGCTGTGAGGAAGTCAGACATCCCACTGCTTAAAGACACAGCTGGTTAACAGCGGACAGCACCTTCTCAATAAGAGAACCGGACCTCCCTGAGTACTGCAGTGATGGAGAAGAGCTGGTTTCAACTGTGTCTGTCTCGAGACTCTCAGAGTCAAATGCATGCTGACACCCCTAGACAGAGAACCACGCCCGGAGCCAAGGTGGGCCGCCGACCCAGATTACTGACCAGGCCCGCTGGGTGGCCAAGGGAGGGACCCCTCAGGCAGTTAGGTTCCCAATGTTTTAAAGGCCTAATAAAAAACTGGTAATGTGACCATGATGAGGCTGGTTCTCAGCCTGAGGACATGAGGGGCCCCTTTGCTTTTGGTTGTAGATTATACGAACTCAGGGCGGTATCACTGGCTAAATGATTATTTCAAAATGTTGATTAGAAGCTGTGATTAGGTTCACGACATTGAAGGAATTTTGTGTGATCTGCGGAGGGCAAGTAATGAGAAGGTTTTGGTGTTTAAAGAAATTAAAAATCACTGGGCTTCCCTGGTGGCGCAGTGCTTAAGAATCCGCCTGCCAACGCAGGGGACATGGGTTCGAGCCCTGGTCCAGGAAGATCCCACATGCCGCAGAGCAACTAAGCCCGCAAGCCACAACTACTGAGCCCACGTGCCACAACTACTGAAGCCCACGCGCCTAGAGCCCGTGCTCCGCAGCAAGAGAAGACACCGCAGTGAGAAGCCTGCGCACCGCAACGAAGAGTAGTCCCCGCTTGCTGCAACTACAGAAAGCCCGCGCGCAGCAATGAAGACCCAACGCAGCCAAAAATAAACAAATAAATAAAATTTAAAAAAAAATTAAAAATCACTGTATTAAGCCAGTCTCATAAAATACACTTTTTTCCCTCATTCTCTCTTCATGACAGTCTACTTAGCTATGGTTTTCACTCTTCCTAGGGTCACAGATTTGTTTGAAAATTTGCTGAAGGCCATGCACCCCCTACCCGCACCTGAAGTGCCTAGTGGCACACGCCAGGGTAAGGCACTCCCGGATGCCATGGGAAGAACATCAGAGTCAGAGGGTCGCCACACACTTCAGTGAAGTGGCCCTGAGCACAGGACAGAATCCTTTTGAGAGCTCGACATATGCCCCCTCACCTCAAGCCTTAAGAGAGGTAGGAGGTTTCATGAGTACTTCTATCACACTGCGGGAGAGAAAGTGGTCTGCCTAACACTCCACCCTTCTGGAGCCGAGGACTGTTACAGTGCTCCCGTGGTATGCGTCAGACTGCTGGCACAGAGGTGGATTTACAAGTACATGCTCTAGCTACACACGGACAAAAGGAAGCATGAACATCTTCTGAGGGACCGGATAAAGGGAATCTCATTTCTTCTGCCTCTTCTCTCCTATCATCAGGAAACAGCACTCCACAGCCAGGAGCCCAACAGACTACACTCCACAGTGGGGCAGACACTAGCAGACGGCAGGCAGTTCTGGAGGAAATCAGCCTTGCCCAGGCCGCACCCCGTCCTAGAGCACCGCCCTCAACCCTCACCTCCCGCCCCAGCCCCATGCCGAGAGATGGAATCACGCCAGATGTGCAGCCGGGAGGCTCCCCCTTCTCCTGCCCTCCTTCTTCCCCTCCAGGCTTTTGACCCAGAGTCTCCAAGTTTAACCTAATCACAGTCCTCAGTGCCTAGAGCATCAGTGCATCTGGGGCTACCTTAGTTTCCACTTGGACAAACCTGGAATTATAACCAGGAACTGAAATCAGGAAAAGGTGCTTACTCACATGGGCCAGGCGGAAGGGTGCAACCCAAAGCCCTGCTGGTAAACAGAGGAGATCCATGCGAAAAGCCATCTTGCTAGTTAAAGAAAAGTACCAATTCCCATCAGAGTAAACAGGTCAGGTAAACACCAGAGCAGGTGAAGATGCAAAAGCTATTTTTCCAATCAAACAACAAAGAACACAGTGCTGGATACAAAAGTTGGAGTTCGGCAAATACGTAAAAGCAGTGATTTCTTACATCTATGTGAGCTTAATAGTTTTCAAAGTGCTCAGTATAAATGAAGTCAGTCAACAGCACTACACTGTAGGTACGGTTTTTAAAACGGTATCTCTTAAATGTCTACAACAGTACAACAGCCAGGAGCCGGCAAACTGTTTCTATGCAGGCCTGGAGAGCAGGCGTCTGGCCTTGCGGGCCGGGGAATCTCTGCCACCTCAGCGCAAAAGCAGCCACAAACCACAGGCATACACACTGCACAGCTGTGTTCCAATAAGGCTTTATCTATAAAAACAGACAGGGGTATTTCTCTTCCTTTCTCATCAGTGGGTTTTTCATTAGGCCTGTTTATATGAATACATCCAAATGAAACATTTTTTCCCCCCCTGTGAGTTGCCCAGAATGAACAGACATCTTAAATAGTCATAGAATATGGCCAAGTAAGTCTGAAACGGGCTCAGTAGGCACAGGAGAAGAGAACCAGGCAGGCTTTTCACTCCCCTTCACGGTCATCGTGACCACCAGACTCAAGAAGCCTTGTCCCTAACACACGTTTCTCAAACTTTCAATGTCAGGACCCTTTCACACTTTTTTTTTTTTTTTGTGGTACGCAGGCCTCTCACTGTTGTGGCCTCTCCCGTTGCGGAGCACAGGCTCTGGACGCGCAGGCTCAGCGGCCATGGCTCACAGGCCCAGCCGCTCCGCGGCATGTGGGATCCTCCCGGACCGGGGCACGAACCCACGTCCCCTGCATCGGCAGGCGGACTCTCAACCACTGTGCCACCAGGGAAGCCCAGGACCCCTTCACACTTTAAAAAAATTACTGAGGACCACAAAGAGCTTTTGTTGATGTGGGTAGAGCCTACCAATACTTACCATATTAGAAATTGAAAAAAATTTCAAAAACATTTAATAATTCATTTAAAAGTAACAAAAATAAATAATCCATTACATGTTAATATAAACAATGTTTTCCTTATTAAAAATAACTTTCAAAAGAATTTCACGAGAAGAGTGAAACCGTCCTCCACTTTTGTAAATCCCTGTAACGTCTGACTGAATAGGACACGACTAGATTCTTGTACCTGCTTCTGCCTTCAAATCTGGAGTGAGGGAGTGCTTTGGTTGAAGTCTATAAGGAAAATAGGGCCTAATCAGATGTCGGCCTTCTCAGAGAACTGTGAACAGTCGTCTTTGATTCTGCATTAAAGCTTGACAAATGGTAGCTTCTTAAAGATAGGTGAGGTAGGGAATCTGAAACTGTAGCAATGAACTTTCTTTTCTTTTTTAGATTACTGGGATTTTTAATTAAAAAAAATTTGTTTTTTAATTTTTGGCTGTGTTGGGTCTTCGTTGCTGCACACGGGCTTTCTCTAGCTGTGGTGAGCAGGGTCGCGGGCTTCTCATTGCAGTGGCCTCTCCTGCTGTGGAGCATGGGCCCTAGGTGCACAGGCTTCAGCAGCTGCAGCACACGGGCTCAGTAGTTGCGGCACGTGGGCTTCAGCAGTTGTGGCGCGTGGGCTTCAGCAGTTGTGGCTTGCCGGCTCCAGAGCGCAGGCTTGGTAGTTGTGGCACACGGGCTTAGTTGCTCTGTGGCACGTGGGATCTTCGCGGACCAGGGATCGGACCCATGTCCCCTGCATTGGCAGGCAGATTCTTAACCACTCCACCACCAGGTAAGTCTCTGTAGCAATGAACTTTCGCACTCTGTCACAGTAAAATCCACTGGTCCATCTTAGACTCTGAATGGATCTTTTATTCATGCATGACTGTGTAACATGCACTGATCAGGTAGAAAATATTGTTTCATTGAGTTAAGCAGATCTCTGAAATACTGAAACTTGTATCATAAAATATTTTTAAAGTCACATTTGTTTAATATCACCCCTGCTCACACCAGGTGTCTGTTAAGAACTGGGAAGCCGTCGAGCTTACAGTGGTAGATTATAAGTTTTCCTAAATTAAAATCTGTGCTTTCAAGTGAAAATTAGATCACTGACAGCAAATATTTTTAATTGTTTTCATGAAGTGACACATTCACTTCGTTCATTTTCAGGAAAATGTTTGTCAAAAGCCCAGGTCTGAGTAAACACAGTTCGACTGTCATCATTCTTTCAAATAAAAACAGTGTCCCGAGAGAAAGCAGAGAGTTCGCCTCACAACTCAAACAACTGCACACACGCTTTTCCTCAAGATGACCACCACAGCCCGGTACAATGCACAAGTGCTTCCTGGGTACGTCCCATCCCACACAGGATGGTAAAGACAAATATTCAAGGGTCGAGACTGAATAACATTAGTACTTTCTCCTAATTCATCAAGGTCATTCTTAAGTGAAGTGAGCCTTTTTCACCCCCAGGAAGTAGATGGTAATGAAGAATGCAGCGGCCACTAACAGTTTGGTGCTACCGTCCTGAATCATGCTAAGGCGCCAGCTGTTTTACCCACCTCTGCTTTTGCACCATCAGTGCAAACATCAACAGCAAAGAAGGCTGCTAAAGTCTTATTATGAAAAAAGTTCTGATCCTGAGGACCCTCTTGAGAACGGCTGCCCTCTCAAGGCCACAGCTACTTTCAGAACATAGCGGCAGCTGGGAATGAAGCCCTTCCTCCATAACCTCTTCAACGAGCCAATCACCATTTGTTTAAGTGCTTTTGAAGCTCACATGAAAGCTAAGATTCCGAAGAAGGCTTCCGCTGAAATTTCCTCAGAAACAAAAGGGGAAAAAAGAAGATGCTCAGAAGCAGAGGTTGTTAGTTAGATGTATGGTGTGTCTCCCCAATCCAGTCCTCTGAGGTAATGACACTGGAGGAAGAGAAGGGAACAAGGGTGCAGGCTCAAAGGCAGAAACAGCCAGTGACTCCTGGAAGGCAAAACACAGCGCAGCAGAGCTGGGCGTGCCTGTGAAGACTCAACGAAGCCTCCTCTCAGAGAAAGTGGCACGGCAGTGACGCTAAATGACAGAGCACCTGAGAGAAGCCACCACGTGTGACAGGAGAGACAAAGACACGACTTAAGGACAGTGGGCAGCTTCGCCCTTAATGTTTTCCTTTATACTTTCTCAGCTTCTGTCAAAAGGAATCTAGACACAAAGAAGTAAACAAGTCCAAACCCACATTCTTTGAAAGCTACCTGCCCCCAAATAGCTGGAACACACCTCCCACTCATTACCTATGAAATTATCCGCTCCTATAAAAACTGACAACCCCGTACCCTGGTGCCACTCTCGCCTTCTGAGATGGCCCACACTCTGTGGAGTGTGTTTCTCTCTAAATAAATCCACTTCTTACCTATCAAAAAAGAAAAAAGAAAAAAAGAAAAGAAAAGAAAGCAATATGAATCCCAAGTGCAGGGAGAACAACTGCAAACAGCCCTTCCCCACCTGCAATCAGTCAGCCTCAACTGCACTTAAACTGACATTCTCAAGCCCAAGCCGCGGTCAAGGTCATGTAATGAGTCAGTGGAATAATGAGACTAAGAAGAAAAACCATCCAGCCAAAAGCTTCCAAATCCCGCAGGAGACTTTACTGCCCACGGCCTTTGCTCTGTCAGCTGCCTCCAGGATGGGCTAGATCTCAGGCCGGGAGAACTGAGGAGCAGAGAGGGTCACCCGCAACACTCCAGGACCAGCAGGCGGTGGGCAGTGCGCTCACTCAAGGGCTCCCGTGCTGCCTCACCTCTGTCCTGGGGTAGCCGAGCAGGGCGTGGCCGCTCAGCAGCCGTGCCCGAGGATGGTGTGCCAGCACAGCGTGCTGTCCCTGAGTTCTCTGCGGGGGAGACTTCAACCGTGGGGACGTGGCTGCCCTGGTTCTGGAAGGGTCACAAGCATAACCACTCTTCAAAGTTCAGAGTGAAATATGCGTTCGTGGATTGGCTCCAAAGCACCCCACCGCCTAAACCAGTTCAGTGAAAGAGCACGAATCGAGAAGACACCCTATTCTAATCAACTCTGTCCCTCTTTCAGGGGCTTGTCATATCTGCTGACGACACATGGGTGCTTTCTTAATGGTATGTCCCCGAGAACGGTGGAACGAAAGCCCTGGTGTGCCTGCAGGACTTCCGGTTTTCATATTCGCTCTCTGCTGAAGAGGTCCCATGCTGTCACCTGGTGGAAAAAACAAGAAACTGCCTTGTATGCCCCAGGGGGTGACAAAAGCGTTCCTGTTCCATAAAGTTTCTCTTTACTACAGATGCTGGGGGACAACTGTGACCCCCCCCATCTTGGGCTTCACTTGCTGTGCTGTCCACCACAGGCAGGACACTTTACTAAACAACAATCAATGTCTCATGGAATAAATGGTCACAGAGACAGTTAATTACCACAGTCGCCCCCAAGCCCTCTAAAAGCAAAGTGGAGAAGGCAGAGAGGTGTCAGAGGATCAGAACAATGGAGAAGGGGAGAAGGGAGTGGTGAGGAAGGAATAGAGGAATTCACAAAGGGGTAAGGATGAGGCCAAGAAGAAAAGTACAGATAGGACTTCTCTGGCGGTCCAGCGGTTAAGAATCTACCTTCCAATGCAGCGTACGCGGGTTCGATCCCTGGTCGGGGAACTAAGATCTCATATGCTGCAGGGCAACTAAGCCCGCACACCGCAACTACTGAGCCCGCATGACACAACTAGAGAGCCCATGTGCCGCAACTACCGTGGGACAACTAAGCCTGCACACCACAACTACTGAGCCTGCGTGCTCTGGAGCCCACGCACCACAGCTAGAGAGAAACCCATGCGCCGCAACAAAGACCTGATGCAGCCAAATAAACTAATTAATAAAAAAAAGAAAAGTACAGATAAAACTTATCAACTGGAAAACGTTACCCTTGGGATTTTTGAACATTTTCAGTCAAACAGTCAGTAAAATGAACCCAGAACTACTGAAGTGTAAAAAGATGAAAAAGTTAAAATGTTTCATTTCAATATATTCAAATAAGAGAAAGACCTACTCATTAAGTTACAGAAATAATAAAACCAACTTTTTATATAACATGCACAGAAGAAGGAAAAAAAAAAAAAGGCAAGAACATGCCCAAACAATAAGTTCCCAGAAGGTGGGTTTTTACTTTCTGTTTGTGGCAGCGTCGTGCTTTATCAAGATTCGAATTCATGGTTTATTTTTTGCAGCTTTCCTTTATCCCACACTCCAAGGCAGAACGGCTCTCTGAGATCCGTGACTCAGAAAGCCAGGCTAAAAGCAAAAGATTTCTGCAGACCACGTTCCAGCTTAAACTCACTGAAAAGAATCTATCCCAGGAGTTCCCTGGTGGCACAGTGGTTAAGAATCCGCCTGCCAATGCAGGGGACATGGGTTTGAGCCCTTGTCCGGGAAGATCCCACATGCCGCGGAGCAACTAAGCCCGTGTGCCACAACTACTGAGCCTGTGCTCTAGGGCCCATGAGCCACAACTACTGAAGGCGCAGCGCCTAGAGCCCGTGCTCCGCAATAAGAGAAGCCACAGCAATACAGAGCCCGCACACCGCAACGAAGAGTAGCCCCTGCTCGCCGCAACTAGAGAAAGCCTGCGTGCAGCAGTGAAGACCCAACGCAGCCAAAAATAAATAATAAATAAATTTTTAAAAAAAGTAAAAAAGAATCTATCCCAGAGGGCATTCCAGAGCGAGAAGGGAATCCAGGGCCTTTGAAGGAAGAGAGAGAGAGAGAGAAAAAAAGCTATTTCCTGGGACTAGAAAGAGAGTTGGCACATTCTGCAAGTGGGGCCTTATGGCCACCTGGGAAGCGGGGGGCACCTTGGGAGCCTGGAATCTGAGTACCGGGGCTCCCAGCCTGGCATGACCCTCACACACCAGGCTTCTCACAGCAAGAGCACTTCATGGACCCAGACAGCAGGAATCCCGACAGCAACTACTGTGGACCCCAAACTGGAGATACCCCAGCGAGTACTGTGCTCTCAATAAGAACGCCGGGATCGTGCCTGACACTGGTATGAAGCCTTGAAGTCAGGTTAATTCAATTTAAAGAAAATCATGTGATATTAACTGTATAGCAAATGTGAAGGAAGATTTGTACCTACTATCTATTTTCCAAAATTTCCAAAATGAACCTACATTACTTTTACAATCAGAAAACAGGTCAGCAACAAAATTTTATTTAACAAGAACAAATGAATAATCTGCCTTAAAGAACATTACTACCAGCACTGGGTGTGGGATTTCATGGATCCAGAGGCAGACGGGACCTCTGAGAGAGCGTGCCTCCTCAACCAGCTGTGGCCTGAAATCCCCGCGTGGCCCAAGGCAGCCTGTCGTCATGGACATTATTCAAATAAGCCCAGAAATGCAAAACATTTTCTATGTGGTTTCTTTTCAGACTCAGGAGGCACGGTTCGAAAATCAAGAAGATGCAAAAGGGTTATAATGGCACAACCATTTAAAAATCAGAGAATTTCAGAGGTTCTTTCTGGCATGAGTCTCTTTTTGAATTAATACTGACACAACTATTTTGAAAGCGTGTTAAATCAGCAGGAAGGGATGCTTTACACATAGCCATTCCCAATCCATAACAGCCCCTGTTCTCACAGTGAAGTGTTATCTGGTCCTTCCAAGACAACATTTTCTCCTCCTGACTCAGTTCTGAGAAGGTGAAGATCACACTCACGAGTGGTGATAAGCAGTCACCTCCAGGCCTTACACAACCGCTCTCAGTAATGCTCCCCACCTGCCTCACCGGCAAACCCGGGGCTGCTCTTACAAAGCCCCTAGGGCTCTCCCTTGAGCACCGGCCTTCCTGCTCCACCCTCAGCAGTGCCCAGGCATGTGGCTTTAGGGAACGCTGTCCAGCACCAAAAGGAACTTGCCTTTTCCATCTGTTGCTGATGCTTCTTGTAAATGCCTGATTGACCTAAAAATAAACATTTGGAGAACAAAAAAGTTAGCTAACAAATTTGCATTCCTCTCTATTTTCAGCACTAGTAACTTGAGGCCTTGAATTTCTCGATTATAAACTTAAAAGGCTGGACTAGATGATTTTAGAGCACTCTCCCTAGACAACATGATTGTTGATAATCAACCCTTCAGCATGTATGGCGCCCAAGCCTGAGGGTTAAAGATGCCCTCTGCTGGCTCAAAAAAGCCTGGCAGAGACCTGGCTGTGAGGGGAAAGATCAAAACACAATAACACTCTTCATCTTCTACCTAATCTCTCAGTCCCACAGCTACGCCCCCGCCGCAACACAGCTAGGACAACGGAGCCTCAGTGAGTTCACCTGCTACCTGGAGAGAATGGACCCTATAAGAAGGTCACAGGCCGACTTCTGAAGTCTAGGTCTAGGAGCTGCGAGCACAAGGCTTCATGCAAACTCGATACTTCATCGACCTGAGATTTCTAACTTTGCTGAAAAAATGCCAACCTCCAGGGAATCTTTTCTGGCTGTGAGGTGCTGGTAACTAATTACCAGTCAGACAGGGGAACGTGAACGTTCTTAAAGAAGCTGTAGACCAGCAGTCTAGGCAGAGTTCTCAGGCACCGAGGGAAGGACTGTGTGGGAGGAAGGGCACAGCACAAGCAGACATGGCACAGGGGGAGGAGGGCTGGGGTCTCACAGACCCAGGCTGCAGTCCTGGCACAGCTGCCCACTCTCTACTCAACTGTAAGTAAGTCATTTCTCCTAAAACCTCTGCAGTTTGCCCACCTGTGAGAACTGAATGGCGCAACATGTGAAATTAAGTGGCACAAAGCTGACACTGAACCAAAGCTGGCTGAATCTGAATGTTTAAAAAAAACTTTGATACTGTTTCTTAAATTACCTCTCTAGTACTTGAGTTTTTCATTTTACAGCAATTTTCAGAGTGTTTACCTTGAAGAATCTTGCCATCTGGCATCTGCTCCTTAGTGCTGTAATTAACAAAGGGCAGGAGATGGCCCCTTGTAGCTCCAGAGTGCATCTGGGGCTTCCCCAATCCCCCAGGTCCTTTCTATGTTACTGTGCAAATGTGGCAGTGGGGGCTGAGGCTCTGTTCCCTAATAAGATGCTCTTTCTACCTGAAGACAATGCTGGCCATCCTGTTACAGAAGCCTGGGCAGGATGTGGGGAGGTTGTGGAGATTAAGAAACTCACTCGTGCTCTCTCTCCTATGCTGGCAGCTGTCTGCTCAATTTACCGAGCTGATGCATGTACACATGTGATGCATGACAGAGTTAGGGTTAAGAGTGAATCTAAACAACTGGCCCGAATGAGGATTACACTCCACTGGCACCATGTTCTAAATAATCAGAATAACTGAATGACCTGATCGACCCCAGGAGTCTAAAAATATTGAGTCACTGCAGAGTGGAGCACCTCACTTCTAATAAAAGGTAGGTACATCCGTATTTTTAAACTTTATTCTAAAAGAACTGATTGCTTTCAAGTGGCCACAGAACTAGGTCATTATGAAGGTGAGTGTTTGACTTTTGTTAGCCCTTCTTCCTCTAAGTGCTTCCTACTGAAGCAAGAATTTCCTTCACTTTGATAAGATCTCAAGAGGACATTCTTTCTCATCAACCACTGACTTGGCACTAATGTGTCTTCACACACAACCAAAGCACGACACATACACGCATCTAAAGCCTGCCACTTCCAGGAGTGAAGCAAACCATCCTGAAGGTACCTGCAATGTTTATGAGCTGAGAACTATCACTGGTTTTATGTTAGTAAACTTCCGCACTTTCTACCCAATCTGGCAAGATGAGGCTGTGTATGGGCTTTCTTCAACTCCCTTCCCTTTAAATTCATTCTGCTATTTTATGTTGCTACTAAGTTCTCATCTCAAGAATCTTCTCTAGTGTCTGAACTGCTAAAAGCCTGTGCCAGATGAGCGCTATCACAATCTACCCGGGAACCTGAAAGAGACACAAATTCCAAGGTCCTGCCCCTGGAGACTAATTCAGGTGAGTCTGGGGCCCAGGAAGTTGTCATTTTTAAACAGATGCCCTGTGTGATTCTGACCAGTTTGGGAACGGCGGGTTCAGCCATCGGGCTGGACAGACAAGCCCACGGTGCACACGCGGCCTCCCTCCCCGCAGGCACTCACCATACCACCGGGAAGAGGATGGCTCCACAGCACAGCAGGTCCACCAGAAACAGAGAATCCTTCCACAAGCCATACTCAGTCGTCCCCTCCTCGGTGGACTCTATGATGATATAGGCCACGTTTGCCAGGACCTGCAGGACACAGAAGTTGCTGAGGCCCCAAAGCATGGACAGATCTTTACAAGAGCAGCCCCGAGGCGGGGGGGGTGGGGGAGCACCGGGACCTAGAGGCCCCAACCTGGGACCACAGCGCGGTTTCCAGGTCCATGTGCTCTTGCAGAACATTGCTTCCCTCCAATCAAGAAGTAGTCTCCGTGCCTCGTCGAGCTTGCGACTGCTCTGACCAATAGAGGGTGGCCGTGACTGACACATATCACTTCCAAGGCAGGTCACACAAAGGACACTGCCCCTGCCTGGCTCTCACACACCTTTGGAGCCCCGGTCTTATTAAGAAGTCTGGCTACCCTGAAGCGGCCCTGCCGGAGAACCCAGGCAGAGAGAGAGAAGATGCCCGAGGCGTCCCCACAGTGGACGCGGCTTGGTTCTCCACACTGAGGTGCGTCTGCGTCCACGGCCTGCTTCAATCTCCAAAGTGAAGGACGTGCCTTGTACATTCGGTCCTGTCATTAAGCTCTTAGCATGTTATGAAAAGTCCCTCAGCTGGCTAAACAGAGAGAGCAATATTTTACAAACTGTGACACTACTGAGCATAAGGGAGACATAATTTATGAGATATTCTTTCGAAGATTATCACTAGGTATGAAAGCAGAGATCAGAATCCCACCTCTGTACTCCACGCGAAGTCCATGGTCCCAAATACTCTGCTTCACTGCTCTAAAGGGAATTCTCCACACTTCTACAAAAATGTGAAACCTGTCGTGCAATGACTTGGGAAGGGTAGTTTCTCTTTCCATCTAGGACTTATCAGTTAAATCATTACTGAAGCCATAATTCACTTAATACAAATGCAAAAATTAGCTTGAAATTTCAGTCTCCCACCGACACCCAGCCTCTGGGTCCCTCCTGCAGCCCAGTCCACCTAAACACCTGCATTCGTGGCTCTGTCCATGAAGACAAAGTGGGAAACTAACAGCTTAAACGCTTAAGCCCATTTTGTCCTTAGTTCACACTCTTGACACCAGACAAAATGTTCCCAGAGGTGCTGGTGTGGAACCAAGCGCCAATAATGTTCTCGAAACTCCATTTTTACATCATCACTCCCTACTCAGAAATGCACAGTGGCTCCCCGTGACCAAAAGGAAACAGTTTCAACTTTCCAAGGCTGATGCTCAAGGACTTCCCAGACGAGTCCTTACATTTAAATACTCGTAACTTCCTTACATTTAGTTTTTTAAATGGCCATCTTTCCTCCGAGTGACCTGCCACGTAACCTTGTGGGGAACAAAAGGGGGGAAGCTGGGAAGATGGTCCCTTATATCACAGTTTAGGCTATGTGAGGAAGAGTCAAACTGGAGGGGAAGGCAGCGGCTCCTAGAGGGAAGGCGAGGCGGGGCAGGATGGCAGGGGAGGAGCACCCCGGCTCACCGCCTCCGAGCTCTGAGACCTTGGCAGGCTGGAGAACTCAGCCCGGCAGAGAAGTGGCCCCAGTGGCTCAACAGCCAAGACCTGCCCAGCGCCTCAGCACCTCCTGTACACCAGACAGTCGTGTCATGTTTGCCTCCGTCATGTGTCTTACCTTAAAACCTAGGCAAGGCTCATCTCCACCATAGAGCTCTTCCAGATCATTCGAACTGGGGTGAATACTCTCTCGTTGGAAACCTACAGCAACTGGTCTGTACCATTCACTTGGCACTAGTGTGTGCCCCTTATTATTGACCGTGAAGATGGTTTTGCCGCAAGCATTGCCAAACCGCTAATCACCAGAGTGGAGCAGGCCGACCTGGGTGCCCAGAAAGTTGTCCCTCTCCCACCCTCACCTGCCACACTTACACTGTGCTCCAAAATGATTGGCTGACGAGAACAACTTTATCAGATAGAAGCTCCCTGGTCAAGCAGAGCTGAGGAGCTGTGCATCTCTGCTAGGACCTCTCTGTTTATTACGCGTCCCTTACGTCCAGGTTCTATATCCAATAAGACTGTTATACATAAGACAAGGTTCCTCTCCTGAGGGGCTCACAATTTTATAAAGTTGGCCTCAGTCCGGGGCCCCAAACATATAAAGCATTTAATAAATGTTTGCCCCAATGTCTCATATTCTACCGTGTGGAAACTCACTGATGTCATTCAGTTTTAAAATAATTTGTTGGGAATTCCCTGGCGGTCCAGTGGTTAGGACTTTGCGCTTTCACTGCCATGGGTGGGGAACTAAGATCCTGCAAGCCATGCGGCATGCCGGGGGGAAAAAAAAATTTGTTGGTCAAGTCACCGTGTACCCAAGCTTCTTTGCTAACAGGACCATCTTGTTACAAGGCAAACAGATTCCCTAATTTCTCAGCAGCTCCCTATTCACATGCTGGCTTAAAGACGGTTGATGGTGGAGCAACCCCCAGTGCAATGACCTGAGGTCCAGGTCTGTCAGAATTCAGAAAGAGAGGCCCAGTCTCCAACCCCAGAGGCAGAAGCGGGGGTTTCCAGAAGTGACTCCCTCTTCCCAGGCAGGCCTGGAGCTGAGCCCAGCTAAGTGTCAAGAGAGAACGAGGACAAGCAGGACTAGGGTTCCTTTACCTGAAGCGGGATGACAATCATGAAGATCTTTTTGTCTTTATCAGAAAGGATGTGCTTAATGAAAGCCCAGCCGGTGCCAATGAGTGCGATGGTGATGAACAGCAGGGCCCCTTTCAAGCTGCAAGGGAAAAAAATGAACAGACACCAACGGGTCTCTTTAGCGTCTCACTCTGAGAGTTGGAGTGTACAGCTCGTCCTATGATTTCACGCACTGCCGGCAAAAGACAGGTGGCCAGACTCAGGCAATTCACCGGAAGTGAGGAGCACTTTCAGGCACACGCTAGCTAGCTATGCGCCCCACTATCTGATCGGCAGGAGCACGTCGACAGCCCCGAGCTCTCAGGTCGGGACAGCCACTGCATGCCACACGCCTCAGGCCTGGCAGGAATCCGGCAGGCTGCCCTGGGAGGGCAGGGCCAGTCAGCGCGGGGCAGGTCTCGTCCTACCACGGCTTCCCCAACTTGTCTGGCAAGCCACTTGGCAGGATGGGTGCTTCCTGTGTCGCTCTGCATACTTACAGGTGAGTGATGTAGTACACCACAGCCCACCCTTCGATCGGGAAGCCCTGGGAGGAGATATAGTGGTAGTCGATCTGCAATCAAACAAGTGCATTTCAGGAAGATCATCTACTGCAAGCCTTACACACACAGCAGAACAGGAAATGCCACCAGAGGCCCTGGGGACGGGGGACACCCGCTGCCCGTCCGCAATGCTGAGCTTGCTGATGCACAGTGACGCCTGTAAGCGCGCTACAAATGTCAGGGAACCTGCGTCCTGGCAAGGGACTTGACGCAAGGGTTCCCTAGTCCGGGTCCCTCTCCTTCCGGCCGCGCCACACGGCCTGTGGGATCTTAGTCCCCGACCAGAGATCGCACCCGCACCCCCAGGACTTGAAGCTCAGAGTCTTAAGCACTGGGCCACCAGGGAAGTCCCAGGGCCCCTCTCTTGAGGCAGGTGATTCACTCTGGCAAATGGATGCCTATTCTTTTCTTTAAAATCTCCAAGGGAGTTCCCTCGTGGTTAGGATTCCAGGTTTTCACTGCCGTAGCCCAGGTAAAATAAAATAAGATAAAATGACGTATAAAACCACCAAAAAACAAATAAAAAAAAAAAGACCTCCAAATGCCACAGGTCTTTTCAATGCCCCAGTCAAGAGCTTTACCTTTCATAGCCTTGCTGCTTACATAATAAATCAGTCAGTAAAGTCAGTAAAAAAATCTACACGGGATCACCTAGCTTCAACTATGTTATCTTTGGAAAAAAATCTGTAAATTTAGAGCTACCTGAAATCACCAGTGCATTTTAACTAAAGTGACCAGTTTCAGTGGTGGCCCAAATGCTTCCGGGCAGGACTCCCAAAGCTGACATCAGTTTCTTTATACATCTTTCATTCTCCCACACGTGGCTGTCTAGATATGAAAGTGACTCGAGAACCTTATCATTCGTTATCTACATGGTTCCAGAAAGAATCTTTTACCTTACACCCAAATGGGAAATTATCCAAATAACTGTCATTTCTTGAGATTGTAACTGGCTATATTATTACTTTTTCTGTGACAATATTTTTAAGTGCAATAGGATCTTGTGCACATGTCTGGAGACTGTCACCCTCACGCATAACCCATGGATACCTCGTAGGCCTACAAATCAGGGAAGCTGTGGTCTTACTCCCATGGGCAGGCTCATTTCAATCTGCGTCAGTACTAAATATTCAAAGCTTAAGCTCAATTCTTACGCCTCAACCTTTAGAGCATCAGTTTTCTCTCAAATAAGTATCCTAACGCTGAACTTCATATCAAACGGGAACTGGAGGGAATATGTGGAAAAATAAAGGAAGTCATGGAAACAATTCAGCAGGTGGCACACTAATCTCAAGAAATGACTGGGAAAAAAAACCCAAAAAAACCCACCAACAAGTGTTCTGAGAAAACTCTGAGCCTGAAGGTAACGTCTGAAGATCTCAAGTCTAGTATTAGGGAGATTGTGATGATTTACCTCCGTGACCAGTCCCTCCCAGACCAAAGGAGGCTTCATGACAAAGGTATTCTTTCATCTCTTATTTGATGTGTCCTGTCTTCTACTTTATTTTTCCAGACAGCATAGGCATTGTACATCATTTCATAAATGACCCCAAAATACTAATACGTACTGCGTGGAACACCAAGGAAAGAGACTTGGTGAAAGGAAGGGCGGCCATCAACCAGTGAATTTTAAATACATCATTCCTATGTAAAAACAGAGAGAAAAGAATTAAAGGAATATTTCATACTCCCAAAGAACAGGTGACGCTCCAGGCATCATATACTTATAAGGAGGCAGTAAATATAATCTAAGCAAACCACAAACATGAAGCTTTTTAAACAAGTGGTTGCTGCCAGCAGAAAAGGCCTGGAATGGAGTCCCAAGTCACCTCTACTATATAATTCAATGCTGTGAATGGAGCCGAGTTATGCACAATGGGTTTCCAGGCCTGATAAGATGGAAATCTAAACAGGCTGCCAGCTGCTTCTCCAGAAACCACCTTGGAAAGCCCGCAGAGGCAAGAATGAGGCAGATGGATCTATGAAAATGGCGTGAAATCCCCAAGAAGGCAGAGGTGGTTAGGTACAGCTACAGGGGAAATCTGTAGCCAGGGGAGGAGGATTTGGAGCCAGGCAGCAGGGCTGGTCAAAGAGAAAGCGCTGGGGTTGTGCCCCTCTCTCCCCCCTCACAGCTGGAACCTGCCAAACATACCAGGACAGTGGCGCAAAGCACCCACTGCCCCACCTCCCGCTACGGGCACGAGTCCACCTTCAGGCTGCCAGGCATTCAACTCCTCTCTACCCCTTCCCTCCTCATCCTAGGAATTAACCTAATAAGACAAACAAAACCATGATGGAGAAAAGTCTTAAACTCTATTAAAGAAAGCAAACAACGACTTGAGTAAGAGCTACAGTGGGGACTCCCACTCTCGGATATCAAGACATTCTGCAAAGCCACAGCAGTGAAAAATGGGAAATGGGTGTCGCATCAGACAACTAAACCATCATAACAGACTAGAAGGCTTATAAATAGATTCGTGTGTGTACAGAAGCTTGATAGCTAAGGTGATACCAAGTCAGTGGGAAAAGAACAGCCTGCTTAATGACTGACATTGGGAAAAAATTAGCTCAAACCTATATAAGAAATAAGGAAAGCTGGATCTCTGCTTCACACTTACTTACAAACCAGGTGGAGTCTGCTGCTAAGCATAAAATACACATCTCGTAATCTTGGAGTGGGAATGGGCCTCTTAAGATCCAAGGAGCACTGCTCAAAAGACTAAAATTAGAGAGCTGTGACTCCATTAGTATGAAAGATTTTTACTCAACAATTCAACTGGGAGAAGAAATTCGCAATGTCTAAGACATGCAAGGGATTGAGATCCGAATGTGTGAGGAACTTATGCAAAGCAACAAGAAAAACACAGAAAATCCCACAGAAAAATATGCAAATACAGGCAGTCACAGAGGGAAAACCCAGAAGGTTAACATGTCTCTGCTAAGATAATTCATATCACTGATATTCAGAGAAATGCAGAAGAAAATGAGGTACCAGTTTATACCCGTCACACTGGCAAAACATAAGGTGTCAGTGTTGGCACACGTGTAGTAGGAGCATAAGCCGGCACAGGCACGCATCCTGGCGGGCAACCAGTGGCACTTAGCGAAATTAAAGGAGAGCTCCCTGACACCCAGGGCACCTCCTTCCGAGAATGTACTTCAGAGGCTGCAGACCCCTCCGGGGACAGGAAGGAGGGTGGATCATGACAGTATGGGGAAGCAGGGAAATGAAGGCAACCTAGGGGTCCACCATTAAGGGAGTGGGTGAGTGGAATGGGGACGCTCACTGTGGATGACATGGAGTAGCTGGACAGTGATGAACTGGATGTGCACGCAGCCATGTGACTAGATCTTAAAAGAGGATATTCTGAGTGAAAAATGTACAAAAACAATACCTACAGATGGAACAGTTTATATAAATTAAAAATACATGCAGGGCTTCCCTGGTGGCACAGTGGTTAAGAATCCGCCTGCCAATGCAGGGGACACGGGTTCGAGCCCTGGTCCAGGAAGATCCCACATGCCACGGAGCAACTAAGCCCGTGTGGCACAACTACTGAGCCTGCGCTCTAGAGCCTGCGCGCCATAACTACTGAAGCCCGTGCACCACAACTACTGAAGCCCGCGCACCTAGAGCCTATGCTCTGCAACGAGAGAAGCTACCGCAGTGAGAAGCCCGCGCACTGCAACAAAGAGTAGTCCCTGCTCGGTGCAACTAGAGAAAGCCCACGTGCTGCAACGAAGACCCAACACAGCCAAAAATAATAAATAAATTAAATAAATAAATTTATATAAAAAATACATGCAATACCAATAAACATTATTTGTTTACAAGAATACACAAATATCCCCAAAACACATACTAAACGCATCTGAGTGGCTGGCCGTGCGAGGAAGGAACAGGAGAGGGGACAGGAAATAAAACAGGAGAGGGCCTTGCACAGAACGATAAGGAGGGCGTGTCGTGAGCTGACGCACACCCAGTTTCCGGACTGGTTTCCTCCCTGGTACTTTCCTGCTCCAGTGCCTACCTACTTGAAGGTCGAAAGGGGAGTCAAGGCCAGAGTAGTCTGTCCCTCCTGAATAGTAATGAGATTTACCCAGAGTGCAGAACCGTCAAGGGCTGTGCTCACCACACACCCTGGCCACCAAGACTCGCAGTCCAAGTTACAGCACTGATGGCTGGGCCGTTATGTGAATGAAGGAAAGACCTCGGGAGCCACATCGACCTGGCTCACGTGCGGGTTCCACCCTGACGACCTTTATCTCTCTAGGCCTCAGAAACCTCTGCTGAAAATGGGCCAACAATGGCCTCAAGGAGCTATGACATTCAGTGCCTGGCTGGGCAGAGAGCAGGTACCAAACCGATCAGCTGCCCGCGTTCCCTTCCCACTTCCCCGTGCTCTGGGGCCCACAACAGAACCACAAAGGCACAGCAAGCCACTCTGGGTCCCAGGGCCAGCTCTGTTGGGGGATGCTAGCCATGTCTCTCACTTCCCCGCTCAAGGCCTCAATAAGACGAGGCAAAAAATCTCTCAGTTCCCTCCAGCACTAAGGGGCTACAAGTCTCTGAAATGTGCTGGCAGCCCTGGAGTCACATCTGTGACGTGACTCACATGGCTGTCTGTGAGACTCCTGGAAAAACACGGGGATGGGGGCTTCCCTGGTGGCGCAGTGGTTGGGAGTCCACCTGCTGGTGCAGGGGACACAGGTTCGTGCCCCAGTCTGGGAGGATCCCACGTGCCGCGGAGCGGCTGGGCCCGTGGGCCATGGCCGCTGGGCCTGTGCGTCCAGAGCCTGTGCTCCGCAAAGAAAGAGGCCACGGCAGTGGGAGGCCTGCGTACCGCAAAAAAAAAAAAAAAAAAAAAACACGGGGATGGGGCAGAGGGCTGAAATGATACGTTTCTGTATATACGCTATACTTCAACAAGAAGTTTAAAATACGTTGTACAAAGTAGGTCAGCCTCGTTTAATCACAGATTTTAAGCTGCTGCCACGATTTTATAAGTGAACCAGCGACAATGACTGCTGCATCGCTAACTAAAAGGAAATTAAAACACCACTGAACGTCTGGCTAAACTATTTTGTATGTCCCTCATCTTTGCATAGCACCCTGATCTGCAAAACACTCTCGTACACATCATTTCAGGGGGAATCACATAAGAAAACTAAGGATCTAAGACTTTGAGGGGAAGGCAGGGCAGTTATGACTGTCCCAGTTCTGTAGCCGAGGAGAAAGAGGCTTAGAGTGAAGGAAGGCACACAGGCAGTAAGAGTCACAGCATTTACACCTGAAATCAGGTCTCCGACTCCTAGTTCTTACTTTTCTAATAATGGCAAAAGCAAAACTTTCTTTAAAAGAAACAAAGCAGGGCTTCCCTGGTGGCGCAGTGGTTGAGAGTCCGCCTGCCGATGCAGGGGACGCGGGTTCGTGCCCCGGTCCGGGAAGGTCCCACGTGCCGCGGAGCGGCTGGGCCTGTGAGCCATGGCCGCTGAGCCTGCGCCTGTGGAGACTGTGCTCCGCAGCGGGAGAGGCCACAACAGTGAGAGGCCCGCGTACCGCAAAAACAAACAAACAAAAAAAACAAACCAAACACCGCCCCCCAACCACCTTTTATGGCCTGAATTTGTAGGATTCTTTTTTTCTTATTAATGGCTGCCTGACCTCCAGTCCAAACATGATTATGTCGGGTTCTTCACAAGTAAACAAGACACAGTTCCATCCAGCGGATGTAAAAGATTTATAACAAACAGGAACCAGCAACCACATCCAGCAGGGCCCAGTACCCGAGCTGAACATGTCCACTAGAAGACAATCTGGCCACCAGAGGTTAAAGAGATCTCAATCTGTCCCACTGCTCCAGAGAAAGAGGTATCTGGTACTTGGGGGTGCTTAATTATTGTCTGAATTTAAATCCATATTATAATACCATATTCACATACCATCACTTACACAGTTCATGGGCCTTACACTATAACAAACACTTCACACTATTTTCTAACTGAAAATTAGTATTGTTTTCCATTTAGGGGGAGGGACACAAACACTAGCCGCATACATACGCTGCTGCTACCCTCAAGTACCAAGAACAGGAAGTTAAAGCCTCAGGGATTTCAGAAGAAAGGCCAAGAGTCAGGCAGGTGGGCTCTGAAGAGCTTTTCTCGAGTGATGATCCCCTGGAGGTCAGTATCTACCCCGCCCAGGCTCTGCGCTGGGGCCTTCAGTGCTCAGCAGCAACTCCATGCTCCCACCAGGCACTGGGCTGTCGTCACTCATCTTTTAAGAACAAAGAGCCCCTGAATGGGACCAATGTGTTCACTCTGAGTCCTGGACTCCAGTGTCCTCGCTATGGAAATGTTTTGCTTATACATTTTATTTGGCTTGTGTATTACTGAAATATTTGGATTTGCTTTTTAAACAAAGCAATGGGAAGTGAACAAACACCAAGGCATGCAAAGGCCTCCCAGGCGGCAAGGCTCCTGCACGGTCTCCCTTTGTTTCGGGGAACATGCCCTTTGGAGAGAACAGGATCGCTAGTGCCAAGTCCTCTAGGTTCAGAAGACAGCAAAAGGTGAAATTATATAAATCCCCGAACACTCTTGGATGAAGGGCTCAAGGAGGTGATAATTTACCGTCGTTTTCGAAGGATGTGAATCCAGATGGTCCCAGAGAGCAAAAAGAAAAAGGCCATAGAAATGTATAATTTGGGGAGAGGAATTTCTCCTGCTGAGAGGTAGCTGTCAGGATTCTTCTCTGTGATCTCGATCTGAAACCAACATGACATTAATATTTACTTTTCAGAAACAGATCATCCCATATTCAGCAATCTGGAATCTTAGCTGTTTCATGGAAGTTCAAGAAAGTGAGTACCAGCAGATAACAACCACATTCTTAATGCATAGGCTGAAAGCGTAAACACACCCTAAATTGCTTTATATTTTCTTTTTTATGAACCCTCTGCTGAAGTATCCTGCCCACTGGCAGAAATGTTATTTTGACCACATGTTTCTCTTACTCTGGCTTAAGTGTTCTTAAAACTACTCTCCTAAAGAAATAACTGTCTCCCATTTTACACGGCTGACAACACCCACATGTGAGTTTATGTATGGTACTCACATCGAGGCTGAATGAAAACTTGTCGTTAGACCGTACTTCACTTCCAGGGCATTTATGAAAATAAAGACTGTAGAGGCCTTCTTGGTCTTCAGTGCTGATGTTAAAGAAAAACTGAAAGTGAAGAAGAAAAAAATTTAAGGGTACCCAAATCCTCGGCTAAATTTTTAAATCTTAGAAATAAATTGTGAATACCATGAACAGAAGAAAGCAGACTGCTTACTTAGATAATCAAACTCTCCCAGAGCAGTGTCTAAACAGACATTTTCTTATTCTGTGATACCCTCCTAATATTTTGTTATAACAATTTTCAAGCTAACAGAAAGGTTACCAGAATTATACCTATGTACCCCCTACCTAGATCCTACAATTAACAATTTACTACACTTGCTTTATCACATATCTATCCATCAGTGATGGGTTTTTGCAGAAGTCTGCAGAGCTAACCTAAGATACAGTTTTCTAGTTTTCAAGCCAACATATTGTTGTTTTGCTCTTTGGTAAAAAGTACTTCTGAGAAAGAAAGGAGGTTCATCTGATACTTGAAAAGGTAAAGGACCAGTATTCCCTCATCAAAATTTACCCCTATGATCTTAAACAACAGTAACAGAGGCTACATTTTCTACATTTAGACATTTTTCTTTGCTTTCAACATTATTTCATGTATTCAAATGAAGTTTAATGTAAATTTAAAAATGTATATATATAAAAAGATCACAGAATGTGACACTTTAATCAATTCCAGAGAACATTTTACTAAAAGCCTAAAATACACTGACTAGGGTTACATATATAGGTGGTAAACTATGAAGAAAAGTGAGGAAATGGTTATGATAACATCTTTCACGACAGGGGCTACTCTAGAGTTGAGAGGAGCACGAGGGCCACAAGGGGGCTCTGGGGTGTTGGCGCTGTTCTAGCTCTCGTCCCAAGTGATGGTTACAAAGGGGATTATTTACAATTACTTGCACTCAACCTAAGTACTATGCACTGTTCTGTAGGCACTATACCTCAAAATGTAAAAGAATGGGGGGAAGAAAGAGACATCTCACAAGAAGACGAAAAGAAAAGACCAAGAATTATTCAAGCTGAAATTATTAGCGTTAAACCATGTCCCAAACTCTGCACTGTAAAGTGAGAGCATGTATTCCCGTCCACCCAAGGTAGCCACAAAAAGAAAACTTTTCTAAACATGTAATTTTAATTACAAAAGTAAGACTCTCATGAAATTTCTAAAAAATATTTTTTAAAAAAATCAATAGGGGGCTTCCCTGGTGGCGCAGTGGTTGAGAGTCCACCTGCCGATGCAGGGAACACAAGTTCGTGCCCCGGTCCGGGAAGATCCCACATGCCGCGGAGTGGCTGGGCCCGTGAGCCATGGCCGCTGAACCTGCGCGTCCAGAGCCTGTGCTCCGCAACAGGAGAGGCCACAACAGAGAAAGGCCCGCGAACCGCAAAAAAAAAAAAAAAAATCAATAGAACCATCATGGTGGATCAGAGTAGACATCTGACACTTGAAGGGAAAAAAACAAAACAAAATAAAGCAAAAATGAAAATTTTAGGGTTGGGGTAAGCCCTGACAGTCCCTTTCCAGCTCTAGGTAGATAAACTATCAGACCTCCTCTGTGGATGGAGCAGAAAAGCTCAGAATGACTGTACTGTCCAAAACTGGGAGGACACTGGGTAGCAGAACACTAAGGAGCCACCTGCCGGCTTCTTTACAAGGAGAGGGGAAGCCAGGGAGAAAGCGAGCTGCCCATTCTGTGTGCTGCCTGTTCTATGCATCCCAAGAACCCTATGAACTGGCTGTTTGAAGCAATTGTTCTGAATCACCACAAATGCTGCTTTCCCCTTAGTACTCACCTTGACACAAAGCACTAGTAACTGACAAATGTGTATCCTATAAATGCTTTCCTTTTGTGACTTAAAAAAGAAACATTCAAAATACTTATTTTATTAACAAACATTTTAAAGTGAGGGAAAGAAGACAGAAAAGTACCTTTTGTATTTTCTTAAGAAGGTAGTAAAGCAAAGTGATTAAACACATGGGCCTTGGAGTCAGACAAACCTGGGTTTGAACCCTCCCATTGGGCAAGTTACTTAACCTCTCTGAGCCTCAGTTTCCTCATCTGTAAAAGGAGAATAATAACAGTACCTAATTCACAGACTGTTGGGAGGATGAACTGAGATAATGATGACATGTAAGTACTTAGCACGATGTTTGACTCACTCATTCATCTCCATAATGACTAATGCGCAGCCTGTTATGGGCCAGGCCCAAGATGAGGAATTTCATATACAGCAGCAATAAAGCAGATAGAGGGCTTCCCTGGTGGCACAGCGGTTGAGAGTCCGCCTGCCGATGCAGGGGACACGGGTTCGTGCCCCGGTCCGGGAGGATCCTGCATGCTGCAGAGCGGCTGGGCCCGTGAGCCATGGCCGCTGAGCCTGCGTGTCCGGGGCCTGTGCTCCACAACGGGAGAGGCCACAACAGTGAGAGGCCCGCATAATGCAAAAAAAAAGCAGATAGAAATCCCTGCCCTTATGGCTACCTTCTAAAGGGAGAGACAGATAATAAATACAGTAAATAAGTACAAGTATACCGTATGTTGGAAAGAAGCACTAAGGGAAAAAACAGAGCCAGGGGTGGGGCGGGGGGTGCTGCATTTAGAACAGGGCGATTGGAGGAAGCTTTGTTGAAAAGGTGACATTTGAGCAGAGACTTGAAGGAGGAAGAAATTGATCACACAGATTCTGAGGGATGAATGTCCCTCCAGCAGGTACAGCTAGAGCAAAGCCCAAGGCCTGATCTTTTCTAGGAGCAGCAAGGTGGCCTGTGTAGCTGGAAGAGAGTAATAAGCAGGGGGTGGGGAGGAAACAGGAGCTGAGGCAAAAAAGTTGACAGCAGCTGGACCATGTAGGTTTGCAGACCACGTGGAAGGACTTGGGATTTTACTCTGAGACAGAAGGGAAGCTGTTGAGGATTCAGAGCAGATGAGCACCCCAAAAGCTCTCAGTTAGCTGTTAATACCGACGGTCACTAAACTTAAAAGAACATATAAAAATTGTTAGATAGGCAAAAGAATCTATGGTGAAAGAACTCAGAATAGCAGAGGCAGGGGTGGGGGACTTTCGGAGATGGTAAAAATACAGAGAATCTTGAGAGTGGGTTATGTGGGTGCATGCAGTTGTCAGAATTGATTGAACCATACACGTAAGACCTGGGCATTTCCCTCTAAGCAAATTATACCTCAATTAATGAAAACTGGTTAGGAAAGAGACAGTGATCCTTACAAATTAATGATAAAAGATTATTTGTATAGTGCTTTACAAAGCACTTTTATTTTTGAAGAATGATACGCCTAACAACCCTATGAGACACGCGCCCTCATTTTCCATTTTCAGATCATTCAAGAGCGAGGTTCAGAAGGTGAGTGAGCTGTCCAAGGTCACCAGCTAGCACATGTGCTCTGAGATCCAGTCCAGTGTCCTCCCCCGGACCCCACACACGGGCTGTGATGCTGCCATAAACACTCATGTGCTGTTAACAATGGTGACAGCTGAGCAGCTCACTCAGGCCTCTAAGGCTCAGTGAACTCATCTCTGAAATGACAACATCACCCTAAAAGATCACAATGGTCCTTTCAGGTACAGAAGTTTGTGTTTCTGACACACTCTGAATGGGAGGCAGCATGGGATTGGAGAGGCAGAGGTGTGGGGACAGCCAGGGAGAACTGGGTTGGAATCCGGGCCTTCTCACTCACACTGAACATAGCACTCTGAGTTATTCTCTCTCAGAGATTTATGATTTGATAAGTGGTGGGTAACAATACCCACCTTGTAGGTTTGTTATGGAGAGAGCTACTGTATTCAAGTGACTGACACATAGCATACCTAAATTACTACTCCTAAATTCAAAATTTCTATAAAAATTCACCCTTTTACATGGTAGAGAGAAATTCTACGAAGCTTGACTGAAAGAGAATACATACCTGAAATGAAACTGCCCCATCATTATTACGAACAGAAAAGGATTTCTCTCCTGTTGCCTAAAAAAGACATTAACGACCTATTTTAGAATGAGACTGGTGGAAAAAGCATGCTAATAAAAATAAAAATTTTAAAACTCCAAAACATGCTTTTCTTAAACCCAAGCTTTCTTCAAAAGCTCACTGAAAAAGAAATTCACCATTTTTTCAAGATGTATGAAATTACCTTTCACAGAGAATGGTAATTCTTTACCCATTTCCTTTTCTCATCTACCTCTTGTCTCTTCAAGCTAGTCTTAAAGCTTCCGCTAGACAACGGATGCCAACCCAGGTCACACCCTGACACAGCACCTGGGCTCCATCCCCGACTTCAAATGATCTACAAACTGCCACCAGTATGACAGACTGAAGGTAAGTAACAAAAAGAAGGAACTACTGATCCACGGAACAGCATGGGCGAACCTAAAATAATTATGCTAAATGAGAGAAGACAAAAAAGAGCAGGTATTGCATAATTCATTTATAGCAGCTTCTGTAAAACTAATCTATAGTTACAGATCAGTTGTTACTTAGGGACAGGAAGGTGACAAAGGGACAGGAGAAACCTTTGGGGTGATGGACATGTTCACTCTCTTGTTGTGGTGGTGGTTTCATAGGTGTACACACAAGCCAAAACTTATCCAATTGTCACTTTAAATATATGCAGTTTATTATATATCAATTATACTTCAATAAAGCTGTTAAAATAAAACAAAATAAAATACCGCCATTTGGATGTCCCATCACTGAAAAATCAAGATATCCCAAACCAAAACTTTCCCGTTTTTCCTTCTGCTATTTCTACTTCCTACACCTCTGGGGGGGAAAAAAAAAATCTACCTCTTCTCCTACCCTCCCACCAGCCCCAAATGACCTCCCAGACTGATTGCAAAGCTCTGCTCTAGTTCAGATCCTCATCACCCTAAACCTGTATTATCACAACAGCATTCCTCCTGGTCCCTCTAGTTTCACTGTCTCCCTCTCCAAGGCTACCCTGCACATTCCTTCAGAACTATGACCTTCCCTTAACACCTTCTGCATCACATTCCATCCTTGTCAAGAACACACGATGACTTCCTGTTTTCTGTGCATCGATGCCTTCAACTTTCCAGCCCTCTGTTAACTAAGACACCTCTCTCTGCTCCCAAATAGGTAGCTTTTACTTCCAATAGGCCAGTGCCCAGCACCTGCCATGCTCATCTCCACTTCCGGTCTTTGCTCATGATGGCCTTCACCTCCTTCGCTCTCTTCTTCCCCAAACAATCTACCAAACTTCAAGCCCTGGTGACGCCTCCCTCCAGAGGGCTCTCCGAGAGCCCACTTCCCTCTCCTCTCACTATCTGAGCCTCTATCGTGTAAGTGCTGTATAGCTCAGCACTCAGTCTTACTTTGAAATTGTTTCCGAGTGCCTGAGTTATCTCCCCAAACAGAAAGCAACCCCCTGTAGATCAGGCATGCAGATGTATGTGTGCGCACCTGTGTGTGTACATATATACATATGTATATACATTCCTATATGCACACACATACACAGACATACATATTACACCCAGGAAAGCTGAGAGCTTAAGTCAGGTTATTTCTTACCTTTGAATCCACTGTACTTCTTTCAGACTTTCCACTGTCTAGAAGCAGAACCATTTAAGAGTTATTATTGCATGATTCAGCTCATATGTATATTACAGTATCATTTTATGAGACTCTAGCTCGTCTAATATCAAATAATTGCAACAATCAAAACGGTGAGGCCACGTGCCATCTTGTGAAATGCCATCTGCTTAGAACCCCAAACACTCCTGAGCTGTAGAAGCCGCAAATGGCAACCTGTTCTATTATAAATGCAATCTAATAAATGAGAATATTCAGTACAGACGAGGGAAATCATCTCTAAATAACCTAGTGCATGTTACTGTCAGAGATACCACGTGGAATGACTTCCTTATCTTCTAAGTAATTACATTTGAAAACAGATCATTGTTTAAAATACATATATAATATATAAGATTTATTTATATACATGGAAAAATAGGAAATAATATTAGCATAAAGCATACTATTTTTATTTCCACAGCAAGGAGTGTAGAAATTGCTAATGACTTCTTTCAATGAACAGAGAGGGCAGCTGTGTCTTATTTTTACTTAAGACCCTCTTCATGAGGAAGACAGCATCTCAAATTCCCTGCAGGAAGGGAGAGAGTTTCAGAAAAAAAAGAAGGAAAAGAAGATTTTCTGCCCAGGGAATGGTTATGTGAGCCTGAGGAACCTGGACGAGGAGGAGATGGTGCACATACGTGAAACTACATCATCACACAAATGTAACATTGCTGCACATCTTTTAATCTGGGTCAGAATTTTGACAAACCGAGAAAAAGACACATAAATAATACAATAAATAGTTATCTTTAAAGCACTCATATAAATTATTAGATAAACCTAACGGTTAATGAAAGAGGTGACAAATATAAATTGGTTAATCAACATATGGAGGAAAAGAGCAGCCTCAGTAATAAGAGTGACTTCAGGGCTTCCCTGGTGGCGCAGTGGTTGAGAATCTGCCTGCCAATGCAGGGGACACGGGTTCGAGCCCTGGTCTGGGAGGATCCCACATGCCGCGGAGCAACTAGGCCCGTGAGCCACAACTACTGAGCCTGCGCGTCTGGGGCCTGTGCTCTGCAACAAGAGAGGCCGCGACAGTGAGAGGCCTGTGCACCGCGATGAAGAATGGTCCCCGCTTGCCACAACTAGAGAAAGCCCTCACACAGAAACGAAGACCCAACACAGCCAAAAATTAATTAATTAAAAAAAAAAAAAGTGACTTCAAAATCAAGAATACCTTTTTGCCTTTCACTTTAGAATTTAAAAAACAAAACAAAACCAAAAACCCAGTATTGTCTAGGACATGGTGACGTGGGCACTATTCTTATATATTTCCCAATAGGAGTATAAATTCACACCACTCATGTGAAGAGGAATGAAAATATGTATCAATATTCTCAAAAGTATTCATATCCTTTGAACCAGAAATTCCAATTCTGGGAACCCATCCTAAAGAAAGTTCTACATATGAAAAAAAATCTACAAATAACAATGTCTGATGTAGCAATGTTTTAATATAATAGCATCAAGGTTGAAATATGTCTCTTTAAGGGGAAAGGCTGAGCAAATTACAGTATCCATTTAATGGGATATCTGATAAGTATGAAATAACTTAAAGTTGAGTGAACAGGGATGCTTATAAAATTATAAACGTGTATGAGTTTTAAAAATCAAATATTCTAGACTTAGGAAACAAGTTTAGAAGGAAATATAAATTACTAAAATTCTAACACAGGGAGTAAGGAGAAATGACATTTCTTCTCCCATATTTTCCACATTTTTCTTTGTTACATATTTTTATATCACCTCAAAAATAAAATAATGCTAAGATTGTATGTGTTTTTACTCAGGAACAAAACAGAATCTACAGATCAGGGTAGTGAAGAAAATGCTCGCTTCTACCTCACAGTTTACCTTGTTTTTTCTGAGTCTGGCTCCCTGCTGAAACAGCGTTAACACCAGGCTCCTGGCTCTGACCAAGGACTTTCTCATCCTTGCTGAAGATGATCTTTGGTAACTGGGTACCAGCTTCTGGTGGAGATCTTATTCGCACTCTGTATTCAAACAAGACAGAAGAAAAAGAGTTCAAAGTACTGCTTATGGCCAGTAAGTGTTGTAAGTTAGGTGTTATTTCCAGCTCTAAATCCATCATCTCATGCAGTCCCATGATGTCCTATGATGCAGATTCTATTATCCGCATTTTACAGGTGTTGAAATGAAAGCTCAGAAAGGTTAAAGAACCTGCCCAAGAGTAGTAAGCCAGTGAGCAGCTGGGTGAGGACCTGGGCAGTCTCACTCTAAAGCTTAAGTTCGTAGCAACCATACAATTCTGAGGTACACATTCCCCCCTAAGTATGTGCAATGTGTTCAACAAATTGGTGTACAAGGGAAAAGGAACAAGAGGTAAAAAAAACCCCAGTAAGATGTTAAGGTGAAGCCGTGGGGAGCACGCGAGGGGCAGTGAGCATTATTAGTAGCCCGCCTAATATGCATTTCCTCCCTTCTCCCTGCTTACCAGACCGCAATTTTGTTTGCCCCATCCCGCCTGAGGAGGAACCAGCAAGTTTCCATGCCTGAGTGGACACGCAACCTCAGCTGGCACCATCACTCGTACCAAGGGGCCCATGTCTAGCACTGAACGGGGAGGAGCCTTCCTCTCTTCCCCTTAGCTGGATGCAGACAACGCATTCACTTCACTGAACACACCATGTTATTTCACACCACTCTGCGTTTGTATATCACGTTCCCTTTGCCTAAAATGCTCTTCCCTTTCTTACTCATCTGTAAAGTCTATTCATGAGAAGGGTGGTCGCACCAACACTTCTCTGAAGCTTTCCCTTCTCTTCTGCAATCCTCAGTCTCTCTGCTCTACTACTTCTCTAGTTTGCTGTGGTCGTTTGTATTGCTCTTCTGTCTCCCTCATCCATCAAGAAGCTCCTCCAGGACTGGACCTCTGTCTTCCTCATCTTGTTTTTAATCTCCAGCACTCAGCAAAATATTTGGCATGTAGCAGACAATAAATGGTAACTTAACTACCAAATTCCCCCTAACTTTACTCTAGGATTGAACTGAAGGATTAGTAGAATTACTTACTCACTTCTGGAGATGTCTAGGATTAGAAGGGTGACAGAGGCAGACTGTTTCTTTAAAATACAGTAATTCACATCTTCATCCTGAGAAAGGAAGACCCAATTACACACCACCTTATTCATTCACACTGGAGTAAGAACAAAACGTTTTCAGGAACTAAGCAAATAAGTGGCCCAGACTCCATTCAAATAACACAACTGTGGGTGCTCAGAGATGCTTGCAAGTCAAAGCTGCTACCACCTCAAGAAAACAGCACTGACGGAAGCAGGGTGTTTCCACCCAGCCCAGCGTCTTGGGTTCGAGTGAAGGGAGTGATCAGGTCATGCATTTGATGCTCACCAGATAAGAAGAAAATCCATCATTCTTTGTGCGGTCTAGGCTGAATCCAATCTAAGAGGAGGTAAAAACAATGGAAGTAAAGAACCACATGATGCCCGGGCGCCCTTACCTTCATTACTCCAAGAGCAGAAAGGTGACTCTTTTGGCCTGGCCACCTCTTGGTTTCCTTAGCATTCATTTTGTAAGAAGGATCAGTTGTTACTAAAATTATTCAAGAATTACAACTTAACTGTTAAGAATAAAACTATCTGACGCCCGCTCACAAGTTTAATTTTCTCTACATTCTGATACTTCATATTTAAGTATGGGGTGAAGCTTTCACCTAAGCAACAGAAAAGATGTCCTGGAAAGGCACTTACAGTTGCGTCCTTGTCTGTGGCTCCTTCAGGCTCATTCACTGAAAGGCTACTGACATTCACCATCATGTACCCATTCTTGAAGAATCCAAAGGTGTTCAGATGAACCTTATGCCTCACATCATCCTAAAAGGATTTGCAGTGGTGGAATTAGTAACACGGAGAAGTTAACTTGATTAGTTAACCTATTCATTTGCTTGGAAAACTATGGTTACCTAGTTCCCTGCTACCTAACCAACGTTTCTATATATTCAGTAATACAGACAGCTGTGTTCTTGCTCCAAAAGCTGAAGAAGACTCATCAGATACGCATAATATAGCAACAATTTTGCAGAAGGAAACGCACAATAGATTCAATTCATTCCAGTGTATTTGTAAGGGTCCCGGGGGCAGACTCGATGGCCTGTGGAATGTGGATTCCAGGAAAGGAGGAACAGTGTTTTAGTCATCCTCCCATGCTCCCTTCAAGTACAAGGCCTGGCATCCAGTAGGCACTCAAAACATGGAGGCGGGGGAGAAGAGGCCAAAGCTGCTCCAAGAATACACTCATTTATATAAACCTTCTTAGGCGTTTTAGTGTAACCGGCTCCTCCCACTGCAGGACAACAGGAATATCTGAATGTTACTTGAACCTATCTCAAAATGGTGATTCCAATGTCAACTCAGTCAACAAATTTTAGGGCCAACGGAGCAATGATATTAGTGAGTACTTCTAAGTTGAGGTTCCACAAAGACGCTTCACATTGTGCAGTCATGAGTTTTATACTGAGAATTATTTGCCCAAATGTGCACAGTTATTAAGTAGCTCCTGAATGCAAGGCATTATGCTAAGCACTTTTCTAAAGCTCGGATTTGGTTCTTCCTCAAATCCGCAGAGCCATTAATGGTAGTGTTTGTTTCTTGCTCATGTTTTAGAACTCTATCCGTTGTTTCTTTCATTTTAAATATAGCTCTCTTACAACATATTGAGGAGCTCTGAAACCCCTAATTCTGTTCTTGGTCATCTCTGCTGACTTTCCTAGCAGTTTGTTTCTTTGTGTGAGGGGTAACTTTTTATTTCTAGACTTGGAGCTTCTGGACTTCAGAGGTAGTCTAATTGCAAACACCAAACGCCTGTGATGAGAGGCTAAGGATCAGATCTTCAGCAGAAAAATCAAACTGACTCCTCCCATAGCTAAGACACGTTTTACTGCCGTTAGGAGGGCTCTATTTCCTAGCCCACTCTTTCACTCGAGGAACAGAGCTTTGGAGAGGCTGCTGTTACCAGCCGAGCAGAGGGGCACAGTCCCGGCGGCCCTCCAGGCCTGGGTCTAGGGCTTTGGCTCCTGCTCTCCCTCACCGGCTGCTCAAAATCCAAGGCTCTGGGTCCAGATTTCTACGCCTTGGGGCAGCCCTGGCTTGTGTTATTTTGCCTCTGGGGTTTCAGCTCCTTCTTCTCCCTCTCCCCTTTATCTGGCCCTGGGACTTTCCCTCCTCTTTCTAGGAGCCCAGCTATGCATTTGCTAGACTTCCTTCCACCTCCAGGTGGGATGGAGGAGCTTGCAGCTAACCAGCACTCCCCGGGAGAAAAAAAAAAAAAAAGCCAGATAAGATAACTTAACTGCTATCTTCCGGAAGTCATCCGCTAGAAGACACTGGAGAGCTGCTAGACCACAAAAACCAGAAAAGCTGGGCTTCCCTGGTGGTGCAGTGGTTGAGAGTCCGCCGGTTCCTGCCCCGGTCTGGGAAGATCCCACATGCCACGGAGCGGCTGGGCCCGTGAGCCATGGCCGCTGAGCCTGCGCGTCCGCAACAGGAGAGGCCACAACAGTGAGAGGCCCGACCTCACTGTACCGGGGTGGGGGGTGGGGCGGTGCGGGGGGACAAAAAAACAGAAAAGCTAAAGCTCCCAGTCTTTCCTGGGACTCTAAGAGAGATGAACCTCCACGGAACATGATTTGAGCGGGCATCTTCTCAGTTCTCCCGAAGGTATTACAAGGCTACTACCATCCTAGACTCACAGGACAGAAATTAATTCAGCTACATATGATGGATCACTTTGGACTTTAGGGCTTAATACTCCGGCAAAATCCATAGATGAGAAGGGCTACAGAGGGACAATGAAGGAAAATGAAAAAATTCCTGCCCCATGCAACGTGGATGGATCTCACAGACATAACACTAAGCAAAACAAGCCATATGCCCCATAGGTATAACAAATTCAAATTCAAACGTTGGGGGAAATCCGCTAAAGGCAATAGAGCTCAGGACGGTGGTTGGTTATTCTTGGTAGGGAGAGGCTTTCCAGTCACTGGGGGGATGCGGCCTTTAGGAGCTTCTGGAAATGCTTGGTAACATTGTTGCTGGCTGCACAAGTATTCTTACACAGTGGAAATTCATTGAGTTGTATGCTTACGATGAGTATTTTCTTTAGCGTGTATATTATACTTCAATAAGTTTAAATTTTGAAAAGTATGTTTGTTCTAATTTATCACGCATTTAGATGCTGTGTAGCAAAAATGGAAGCCTGTTAATCGATTTTTATATTCACATAGTCCACCACAGTGTCTATTTTCTAGGTTTTGGGGGGAAAATGTTTCAATTGTAACCTTATAACAGTGATTTTTTTCCATACAAACTCTATTCCTTTACTGTTTTTTTTTCACTTTTGTATAGCATTTCACTTGATAATACAATGCCATTAAAAACATGTTTTTGAATATTTTAAACAATCACAACAGCATCACAACTCCCTGTTTTCAGCACTTACCAAGAACTGGGTTATGTGCCAAGGGCTTTCCTATGATGTCTAATCCTCACTCAGCCCAGTGTGGTTAAAAGCAGTATCCCCATGACAGGGATGAAGACACAAGTTCAGAGATGAAACGCTACCCAAGACTATGGACACTCTAAGTGGTAAAGCTGGGATTTCAACACAGATCTGACGTGAAAGCCATTTTCACACCACTATCCCCTAATATTGCAAAGTAGTAACAATATAATATTAAACGCAGGTTGGAGTACCTAGAAGAAATGGACAAATTCCTAGAAACATATAACTTACCAAGACTCAATCTGAAGAAACAGAAAAGCTGAATAAGGAGACTGAATCAGTATTCAAACAGTTAAGGAAAAATTAACACCAGTGTTTCTCAAACTCTTCCAAAAAATTGAAGAGGAGGGAACACTTCCAAACTTATTCTACAAGGCCAGAATCATCCTGATACCAAGCCTATAAGGACACTACAAGAAAAGAAAATTACAAGCCAATATCCCTGATGAACAAAGATGCAAAAATCCTCAACAAAATACTAGCAAACCAAATTCAACAGCACATTAAAAGCCTCATACACCATGATCAAGTAAAATTTATCCCTGGGATGCAAGGATGGTTCAACATACGTAAATCAATAAATGTGATACACCACATTAACAAAGTGAAGGAAAAAATCCTATGATTATCTCGGTAAATGCAGAAAAGGCATTTGACAAATACAACATCCTTTCATGATAAAGACGCTCAACAGATCAGGTATGGAAGGAATGTACCTCAGCATGATACAGGCTGTAATATGACAAGTCCACAGCTAACATCATACTCAACAGTGAAAAGGTGTAAACTTTCCCCCTAAGATCAGGAACAAGGCAAGGATGCCTACTCTCACTATTCAACACAGTACTAGAAGTTCTAGCCAGAGCAATCAGACAAGAAAAAGAAATAACAGGTATCCAAATTGGAAAGGGAAAAGTAAAATTGTCTCTGTTCAGAGATGACATGATGTTATATATAGAAAACACTAAAGACTCCTCCAAGAAACTATTAAAACTAATAAATTCATGGGACTTCCCTGGTGGTGCAGTGGTTAAGACTCCGCACTTCCAATGCAGGAGGCCCGGGTTCAAACCGTGGTCAGGGAACTAGACCCCACAAGCATGCCACAACTAAAGAGTTCCCATGCCACAACTAAGGAGCCCACCAGCCGCAACTAAGACCTGGCACAACCAAATAAATAAATAAATATTTTTTAAAACCTAATAAACAAATTCAGTAAAGTTGCAAGACAAAATCAACATACAAAAATTAGTGGCATTTCTTATACAATAACGAAATATCTGAAAGAGAAATAAAGAAAACAATTCTATTTTCAATAGCATAAAAAAAACAACAGGAACCTCCCTGGTAGTCCAGCAGATAAGACTCTGCACTCCCAATGCAGGGGGCCCAGGTCTGATCCCTGGTCAGGGAACTAGATCCCGCATGCATGCCGCAACTAAAAGTTCACATGCTGCAACTAAGAAGTCCACGCGCCACAACTAAAGATCCTGCATGCCGCAATGACGATCCCGCATGCTGCAACTAAGACCCAGTGTAGCCAAAATAAATAAATAAAAAATAAATAAATAAATATTTTTTAAACTTTGGAATAAATTTTACCAAGGAGAAGGAAGAACTATACAATGAAAACGACAAAAACACTGATGAAAGAAATTAAAGAAGACACAAATAAATGGAGAGATAAGCTGTATTCATGGATTGGAAGAATTAACATTGCTAAAATGTCCATTCTATCCATATCATTCAGTGTAATCCCTATCAAAATTCCAGTGGCATTTTTCACAGAACTAGAACAATCCTAAATTCACATGGTACCACAAAGACCTTAAAGCAATCTTGAGTAACAAGAACAATGCTGAAGGCATCACACTGACTGATTTCAAAATGTATTACAAAGTTATAGTAATCAAAATAGTATGGTACTAGCATAAAGATATATAGACCAATGGAACAGAATATAGAGCCCAGAAATAAATCCACTGATTTATGTTCAACTGATCTTTGACAAAGGTGCCAAGAACACACAGTGGGGAAAGGATAGTCTCTTCAATAAACGGTGTTGGGAAAACTGTATATCCACATGCAGAAGAATGAAACTGGACCCTTTTCTCACACCATATACAAAAATCAGCTCAAAATGGATTAATGACTTAAATGTGAGACCTGAAACTGTAAAACTACTACAAGAAAACATAGGAAAACAGCTTCTTAACAATGGTCTGGGCAATAACTTTTTGGATAGTAACCAAAAGCACAGGCAACAAAAGAAAAATAGACAAATGTGACTGCATCAAACAAAAAAGCTTCTGCACAGCAAAGAAAACAATCAACAGAGTGAAGAGACAACCTACAGAATTAAGAAAAATATTTGCAAACCATGTATCTGATAAGGGGTTAGTTAATATCCAAAATATACAGGGAACTAAAACAACTCAATAGCAAGAAAACAAATATCCTGATTTAAAAATGGATAAAGGGGCTTCCCTGGTGGCACAGTGCTTAAGAATCTGCCTGCCAATGCAGGGGACACGGGTTCAAGCCCTGGCCCGGGAAGATCCCATATGCCGTGGAGCAACTAAGCCCATGCTCCACAACTACTGAGCCTGAGCTCTAGAGCCCGTGAGCCACAACTACTGAAGCCCGCGTGCCACAACCACTGGAGCCTGCGTGCCACAACCACTGAAGCCTGTGCGCCTAGAGCCTGTGCTCCGCAACAAGAGAAGCCACGACAATGAGAAGCCCGCTCACTGCAACTAGAGAAAGCCCGCGCGCAGTAACAAGACACAACACAGCCAAAAATAAATAAATAATTTTTAAAAAAAGGATAAAGGATCTGAATAGACATTTCTCAAAAGAAGACATAAAAGGTGCTCAATATCACTAATCATCAGGGAAATGTAAATTAAAGCCACAATGAAATATCACCTCACACATGTTAGAATGGCTATTATCAAAAAGTCAAAGGACAACAAGCATTGATGAGGGAGTGGAGACAAGGGAACTCTTGTACACTGTTGGTGGGAATGTAAATTAGAAGAGTCATTATGGAAAACAGTATGAAGGTTCCTCAAAAAATTAAAATTAGAACTCTAGGGAATTCCCTGGCAGTCCAGTGGTTAGGACTCACTGCTTTCAAAGCCGTGGCCCGGGTTCAATCCCTGGTCAGGGAACTAAGATCCCATAAGATGCGGGCGCGGCCAAAAAAAAAACCTCTATATGATGCAGCAATCCCACTTCTGGGAATAAATCCAAAGGAAGTAAAATCACTATCTTGAAGAGATAGCTGTAACATTATTCACAATAGCCAAGATATGGAAACAATCTGAGTAGCTGTCAGCAGATAAATGGATAAAGAAAATGTGCGTTTATGTATGGACTATTTTTCAGCCTTAAAAAAGAAGGAAACCTTGTCATCTGCAACAACACAGATGAACCTGGAAGATATTACGCTAAGTTAAATAAGCCAGACACACAAAGACAAATACGGCACAGTCTCACTTATACGTGGAACCTAAAAAAGTTGAATTCTAAGAAGCAAAGAGCAGAATGGTGGTTACCAAGGCTGGGGGTAGAGGGAAATGGAAAGATGTTGGTCAAAGGGTACAAAGTTTCAGATACGCAGGATGAGTAAATTCTGCAGATTTAATGTACAACGTGGTGACTACAGTTAACAATACTGTATTCCTGGGGCTTCCCTGGTGACACAGTGGTTAAGAATCCGCCTGCCAATGCAGAGGACACGGGTTCAAGCCCTGGTCCGGGAAGATCCCACGTGCCACAGAGGAACTAAGCCCGCGAGCCACAACTACTGAGCCCGTGTGCCACAATTACTTAAGTCCGCACACTCTAGGGCCTGTGCTCCACAACAAGAAAAGCCACTGCAATGAGAGGCCCATGCACCACGACGAAGAGTAGCCCCCGCTCACCGGAACTAGAGAAAGCCCGCGCGCAGCAACAAAGACCCAACGCAGCCAAAATAAATAAATAAATTTATTTATTAAAAAAAACCAATACTGTATACTTGAAATCTGCTAAGAGAGTAAATCTTAACTATTCACAAACATACAATCAATTTTTTTTTTTTTTTTGCCTTACGCGGGCCTCTCACTGTTGTGGCCTCTCCCGTTGCGGAGCACAGGCTCCAGACGCGCAGGCTCAGCGGCCATGGCTCACGGGCCTAGCCGCTCCGCGCCATGTGGGATCTTCCTGGACCGGGGCACGAACCCGTGTCCCCTGCATCGGCAGGCGGACTCTTAACCACTGCGCCACCAGGGAAGCCCATATACATACAATTTTTATTTGTCAATTATATCTCAATAAAGCTAGAAAAAATATTAAATGCAAAGAACAGAAACAAACTATATACAGTTAAGAGCTAAATTTGTTTTTAAAAATTGAAAGGTATACATATTTACAATTATTTATAAAGGATTTGAAAGAAATTCATCAAACCATGAAAAGGTTAGTACCAGTGGGATGGTGGGTAGCAATATTTTCTTTATACTTTTCTATATTTTCTAAATTTCTAACAAAGACCGTGTGTTAATCTGTAATTACAAAAAAAAAAATCAATCGTTATTTCTAAGTATTACCATTTGCCAGTAATAACTGCAGGACCCTCGCCTAACCTAACCTCTGACACTCCATTTTAAGCTATTATGTCACCATATCAAATAAGATACGTATGGAAGTGACTCTGTAAACTGTATTTCACTATACAAATCATAGAGACACAAACTTTGAGATTGAAAGTAAACAGTAAGGTCAAACATTCTAACCACTCATTCAACTTTGATTTAATTCAATGTAATTAAACCAATATTTACAAAACACCCCTAAGGGCTGAGGCCCAAGAAGTGATAAACACTCAGTCTCAAAAAAAATCTCCAACAGCCAGGCCTAACTGTCCAGGAACAAGGAAACCTCTCCTTCTACCACAAGGAAGCCAGAGATCTGGGGGCCCTGGGATGAACATCCTGCCCACTGTAAGTGCTACAGCCAGAGTGCTACAGGCAACATCTGGGGATGGGGTGTGAGAGGGGAAGAGAGAAGCCTCAGCACTCACATCTGTCCCTCCAGATACTCTCCCAGGTAAGAGGCAGCAATGTCAGTGTCTTGGCAGAGTGACAGAGTAAAAGGAGGCAAGGCAAGGAGTTGCCAAAGTGGGGTAAAGATGACAATATCTGACACAAGCCATGAAGATTTAATTACATTTTCAAAGCCCACTCAAATCATTTCCATTAGCACTGAACCAGCAGTAAGGTTTGCCTGTTTCTCCAAGGATCACAGAGATCGCAAACATTTGACCTTGTACCCAGTACTGTGCTAGGAAGAACTCTATCACCATTCACTCTTATTACAACACTGTGAGACAGGTGTTGTTATGCCCATTTTACAGATGAGGCTCAGAGTGGTAAAACTTGCTTAAAATCGTAATGTTAGTAGGTGGCAAAGCCAGTATTCTAACTCAGGTTTGTTTAAAACCCAAACCTGTGCTCTTATCCATCTCATACTTTTTACAGGGACTCCCCTCGTGGTCCAGTGGTAAAGAATCTGTCTTCCAACGCAGGAGATGCGGGTTCAATCCCTAGTCGGGGAACTAAGATCCCACATGCCACATGGTGCAGCCAAAAAAGAAAATTAATACTTTTTACAACCAAATAAATGGTATATGTTTTGCTTGTTTTAAAATTTTTTTATTATAGAAAATTTCAAGCCATCAACTTGTGATCAATTTTGTTCCCTTACATTCCTCCCCATATAGGGGAGGAATAAAAAAATAACCATAAAAACAAGTTATATTCCTAATCACAGTAAACTGCTCATCAAGTTAATTAAATGAATTTGTTCACTCATGAGAAGTCAAGGCTACCAGAACATAAACAAAATAGAGGACTGTCCCCAGGTACATATTTATACGGTTGGTTGTAAAAACTTATATTTTTTCGTGGCCTTCCTTAGTAGATTTATATTATCTGAAGTTGGTGGAAACATAACTGGCCCACAGTTATAGTCTCAAAAGTACTAGTTCAAACCAAGACATGAGCATTAGTTTGATGATGACGGTGAAGCCATCTGAATTAATGTATACTTAACTTATCATAGAGGATCTCAGAAAAATGCAGCATCAGATTATTCTGGATTATTTCAGACTATTCTGAAAGGTTTTCTGGTAAACAAATAAATAAATTTATTTATTCATTTATGCAGGCATGCTGTGCCGGGTCTTAGTTGCAGCACGCCAGATCCTAGTTGCAGCATACATGCAGGATTTAGTTCCCCGACCAGGGATCCAACCTGGGCCCCTTGCATTGGGAGTGCAGAGTCTTACCCACTGGACCACCAAGGAAGTCCCCTGAAAGGTTTGTTCTTATTTGCAATAAACTACTTTGTAAAATTAAAACTTTAATATTATTGAAATTCTAAGCCAAAATTTTACCCAAAAAGTTTATTTAAAATGTGAAGTTTTGGGGCTTCCCTAGTGGCGCAGTGGTTAAGAATCCACCTGCCGGGCTTCCCTGGTGGCGCAGTGGTGGAGAGTCCGCCTGCCGATGCAGGGGACACGGGTTCGTGCCCCGGTCCGGGAGGATCCCACATGCCGCGGAGAGGCTGGGCCCGTGAGCCATGGCCGCTGAGCCTGCGCGTCCGGAGCCTGTGCTCCGCAACGGGAGAGGCCACAACAGTGAGAGGCCCGCGTACCGCAAAAAAACAAAGAACAAAAAAAAAGAATCCACCTGCCAATGCAGGGGACATGGGTTTGAGCCCTGGTCCAGGAAGATCCCACATGCTGCGGAGCAACTAAGCCCGTGTGCCACAACTACTGAGCCTGTGCTCTAGAGCCTGCAAGCCACAACTACTGAGCCCGCGTGCCACAACTGTTGAAGTCCATGCGCCTAGAGCCCGTGCTCTGCAACAAGAGAAGCCACCGCAACGAGAAGCCCGCGCACTGCAACTAAGAGTAGCTCCCGCTCGCCGCAACTAGAGAAAGCCCACGCGCAGTAATGAAGACACAACACAGCCAAAAATAAATTAAATTAATAAATTTATTTTTTAAAAAGTGAAGTTTTGGTTCTTAATTATGGGTGCAATTTTTTTTCTCTTTTTCATGTTTTCTGTTTGCATGCAACTTTATTTTTCCCACCACAAATGCTTTACCAGCATTTAAGAACATATATACACTGAAAAGTATACTCTTACTGAAATAAGTTTTCCTAAATTTTCTGGTCTACAGAGAAGATCTGAAATTAAAGGCCAGCAGGGGGCTAATAAACATGCTGAGATCCTGAACCTCACCAACAGTCAACTTAAAATAAGATGTCACCTTTTCCCTATCAGGTTGGCATAAGCTAAGACATAATGTGTTGTGGAGTATGTGGGTAAATGAACACCCTGAACATGCTCATACTCTACTGGTGGAGTGTCAATTGATAAAACCTTCATAGAGGGCTATTTGGTACCTTTCCTAGGAATCTACTCCATAGAAATACACAAAGATATATGACAAGAATATTCATAGCAGCTTTGTTTATAATAGCTAAAATCAAGCAATAAAAATACACTATAAATTTCCATCAACAAAAGAATGATTTTTAGAAATGGTGAGTCCCTCTTACAATGAAGTATTATTGCAGTAGTTAAATAGAAGGAAGTAGACCCATATATACACTAACATTTTTTAAATGTCCACAACTAATAAATGAAAAAGTTCATTCATTTGACAAGTATTTATTGCGTACCTACGGGCACTGCTCTAGGTTTTGAGAACAAAACACTGAAAAAATGAACAAAAAGGCCTCTCTCACTGAGCTTACATTCTAGTAGAGACAGACAGGTAAGAACAAATAAACAGTATGAACCATCGTCTGCTCAACGGTGATGAGCACGACAGAGAAACACAGCAGGGAAGGGAGAGGAGGAGGGCGTGCAGCACTGCCAGCTAAGCGAGGCTGGTCAGAGAAAACTTCACTCGGAAGGCATCTTTGAGCAGGGACTGAGAGGAGCTGGACATCAGCCTGCAGGCGTAAAGAGGAAGGGCACTTGGGCCTCGGCATCCAGGAGTACCACCCTCAGGTGAACCTCTGCTTTGTGGACGGAGGGCTGCAAGAGGCCAGGATGGCTGGACATTGGCTTAGAAGTCATCGAAGAGCTCTGCACACACCCTGACCTGACTTAGATGTTATAAAGTGATTACACCAAAAAAAGGAAAGAAGGAAACAGACGTGTGGGGAATGTGTATACAAAGACCTTAAACGTGGAAGGGACACACCAAATGGTACCAGTGGTCAACTCGGAAGAATCCAACTAAGGGGATGGGCAACAGGAAGGACTGGACTCATAATAGAAAAGCTCTTAGGTCACCAAAAAGCAAACTTACTTGTCATATAACAAATACTATTTGACTCCTTCAAATGTTTTACGAAAGGTAATTACAACTTCTGCTGTTCTAATCTACATTCTACCCAAGCAAAAACATTTTTGGTTGTCTGTAAACTACGCCTCTCAAAATGAAGTACTGTATTCAAAAAAGTCATTTTTATTTGACTTTAAGAGTGAATAGGATAGTTTTTGTAATCAAATTTAATTTTTAAAAATTACAAATGGGGAATTTCCTGGCAGTCCAGTGGATAGGACTCCGTGCTTCCACCACAGGGGGCACGGGTTAGATCCCTGGTCAGGGAACTAAGATTCCACATGCTGTGGCCAAAAAAAAAAAAAAAAAAAAGACAACTATATTAGGGAAAAAAGAATCAAAGCTCTCCCCTGCCCCCGAGTCACTACTATTTCACCACCTTGTGAATATTCAGAATTTGGAGATTTCCCTCTAATCTCTGTTTTATTTTAATATCATTTATTTTCAATTATAAAACTTGCACATGCTCACAGAAAATGTAATTGAAAAAGTACAGAAAAGTAGCTGCAACCTTACCACTCAGGTATAAACTAATAATAATAGGTTGGTGTTTTCCTTTTACATCTAAGAATATTTAAAACACATTTTTCAGTCATTGTAGCTTTTCAGTGGTACTAACCAAACAAAACAGAAAGGTACAGAGCCATAATTTATAATCTTGCTGTTTGGTGGCATCTATAACAAGATCAGCCACGTACTAAGCACTCACAAGCCCACCACCCAGGTGCAAAGAATTTCTATTTTTATAAACATTGGCAACCATACTTTTTCCAGTAGTAAGCGCTCATCCTAGAAAATCTGGAACACAGACACACATTCATTTCCTCATTCAACATACTCTTCCTGAATCCTCATGTGTGTCAGGCCCTGCGCAATCAATGGTCAGCGAGACAAGTGAGCCCTTGCCCTCATAAGACTCACAATACCCCTCACTGTAGAACAGTAAAAGGAATAGCGACAAATATCCAACTCCCCACTCCCCACAATTACCAAATGTCTGTATTGTAGTTGCTTCAGAGCCACAGGAAGGGAGGGCGGGAAGGAGGAAAAGAACAGAACTTCATTGACAAAGTTAAGCGCCTTTGTACCTCTACTGAATCCTATTCCCCTCCACCATCGCTTCCCAAGCTCATGAATTGGTTAAGTGCGCTTCTATTTTTCACTGGACGTATCCATAACCATAAACATCATATAGCATTGCTATGTTTTTAAAATTTGGATAAACTGTGTCACGATGTATGTGTATGTCTGGCAACTTGCATTTTCAGACAACACTGTATTCTCTGAGCACCTAACTGTGTTGATACATTGAATATGCTCTAGTTCCTCACTTTGTCTGCTTGTGTTCCATCATTATGTACATCACAGTATATCCATTTCCCCAAAGCATTACTTGTGCATTCAGGTTAATTCCCAATCTTCTGCTGTGACAATGCTGTTATGAACACTCCCTGCACATATCTTATGCATTATGTGTGTGGGGATTGAGGGTATATATATATATATCTAGATGGCACATTTTCAATTTTACTAGAAATTGCCAAATGGATCCCCAAAGTATATGAAAGTTTCCTTACATCCTTAATGAAACTTGATGTCATCAAACATTTCATTTTTCCCAGTTTGGGGGAAAATCAAGGCTGATGTTGACTGAATTTGCATTTCCTGGTACTTCATGAGTTTGAGCACCTCATCTAGGTTTATCAGCCATTTGGGTTTTTCCTCTGTGAAATGCTTTTTTTAAAATATCACATGTCCGGGCTTCCCTGGTGGCACAGTGGTTAAGAATCCGCCTGCCAATGCAGGGGACAAGGGTTCGAGCCCTGGTCCAGGGAAATCCCACATGCAACTAAGCCCATGTGCCACAACTACTGAGCCTGCGCTCTAGAGCCCGCGAGCCACAACTACTGAAGCCCGCGCGCCTAGAGCCTGTGCTCTGCAACAAGAGGAGCCACCGCAATGAGAAGCCCGTGCACCACAATGAAGAGTAGCCCCCACTCTGATTTTTCAAAAGTTTAAATCCATTTATGACCAATGGAAATTTGAACCTGATTTGGTATTTCATGATATTAAAGATTAACTTTTTTCTTTGTTATAATAGCATTGTAGTTACGTTTTTGAAAGAGTCCCTGTTTCTTAAAGGTACATACTGAAATATTTATGGATCAAACAACATGATGACTTTGATTCATTCTAAAATAACAACAGTGATAGGCCCGCGTACCGGGGGAAAAAAAAAAATCACCAAGCTTCACACACATGAACTAAGAAACTAAAGAAAGGAAGGGCAATGAGACTAGAGAGGAGGCTGGCTAACAGAAAGACTGGCAGTCTAAGAGTTGTGAGTTCCCCCTAAGGGGAACAGGGTGCCACTGATGGGCTTAAAAGGGGAGTGACATGACTGGCTTTGGCTTTTAGGAAGATCATTCCAGCTACAAAACAAAATACAAATTGGAGTAATGCTAGGGCACCAGGTATGAGGAGACCGCCCTGGTCCAAGAGATATAAGGATGGCCTAGACCCAACAGTCACAGTGGTGATGACAGAGAGCAGTGAATGGATTGGAGATCTATTTATTTAGAACACACATCTATGGAACTTGATGATGAGAAGATAAGAATAAAAGATTTCTGACTTGAGAAAATGAGCAGCTGGTGGTCCCAGATACTAAGAAAAGAAAAACTAGAGAAGGAGTACATACAGGTTGAGGGTGAAGGGAGTGGGAGGACAGGTTGGTTTCTAACATACAGAGGCGCTTATGAGCCATCTGAGTGGAAACAGGGGTTAAGAAATCCGATATACTTGTCCAGAGCTCAGAAGAAAGGTCAGATCTGGAGATGAAATAAGAAAAAAAATTCCCATAATTCCTAAAGACAACTACCATTTCGGTGTTTTTTTCTCCTTTTTTTAAAAAGTTGTTTTAAACTTTTCACTAAATACTAGAATACAATTCTGCTCTTTTCACTAAATATTAGAACACAAGTGTCTTATGTTCCTCAATAACTTCATATTTTAAACTGTTTTCAAATATAAAGCAAGTGGAGTAATGATACTTCAATTTAGTTTTTCTCACAAACTGAATTTAGAAAATAAATACAGTAACATTTAACTGAGCTAGCTGATGGTCACCTACCTAGCCACTTCTATATTTTAAACAGCTCTCCAACTGGCAGTCCGCTGACTAGACTGGCCCACAAATGTGTTACACTTGGCCAACACCGTGTTTTGTTTTCGTTTTTAAATTTGAGTTAGTTGCTGGCTAATTTCACATAAAAGCCTGAATTTCTAGCTTTTCTTAAACACACACACACACACACACACACACACACACACACACACACACACACACGATCCAGCATATCCAGGCCACATAGGATGAAGGATAGATGAACATACTAAATTACACCACAAGGAAATAATCAGCAAAATCCAGTACGGGGGTGCTTGGAGGAATGAGATCCCCTAGATCAAGAGAGACTTAAGAGACATATTGGGCTTCCCTGGTGGCGCAGTGGTTGAGAGTCCGCCTACTGATGCAGGGGACACGGGTTTGTGCCCCAGCCCGGGAGGATCCCACATGCCACGGAGCGGCTGGGCCGGGGAGCCATGGCCGCTGAGCCTGCGCGTCGGGAGCCTGTGCTCCACAACGGGAGAGGCCGCAACAGTGAGCGGCCCGTGTACCGCAAAAAAAAAAAAAAAAAGTAAGAGACATATTAACCAATCATAATGTAAGGACAATATTTAGATTCTGATTTTTAAAAAGTTTAAATCCATTTATGACCAATGGAAATTTGAACCTGATTTGGTATTTCATGATATTAAAGATTAACTTTTTTCTTTGTTATAATGGCATTGTAGTTATGTTTTTGAAAGAGTCCCTGTTTCTTATAGGTACATACTGAAATATTTATGGATCAAACAACATGGTGACTTTGATTCACTCTAAAATAACATAAGAAGTACTAATGTTGGCACAATATGTAGAAAGGAGAGCCCTCACAGTTTCTGGCGGGACTGGAAAATGGTACAGTCACTGTGAAAGTGCTTTGGCAGTTTCTTTAGAAGTTAAATACATATCTTCCATATGACCCAGCAATTCTACTCCACTCCTAGCTATCACCCCGCAAAATGAAAACATATGTCCCCACAAAGACCTGCATGTGAATGTCTGCAGCAATATTATTCACAATAGCCAAAAAAGGAAACCCAAATGTCCATCACTGGTGAATGGCTGAGCATAAGGTGGTATATGCATACAATGGAACAGTAGTCAGCCATTGAAAGGAATGAATTACTAATACACAGTACAACATCAACAACATAAATAAAAGAAGCCACACACAAAAGATCACATACTGTGTGATTCCATTTACATGAAATATCCAGAAAGGGCAAATCTACAGAGACAGAAAGTACATTAGTGGTTGTCTGGGGCTGGAGGTGGGAATAGGAGTTAACTGTAAACCAACACAAGGGATCTTACAGAGGTGATGGAAATGTTCTATGGCTGAACAGTGGTGATAGATGCACAACTCAGTAAATTTACTAACAAATCACTGAATTGTACACTTAAAATGGGTGAATTTTAATGTATATAAACTATGCCTCAATAAAGTTGTTTCAAAAAGTTAAGGAATCTAAAGAAAGAACAAAAGAGAAGAAATTTGAGAAGACTGAGAAAACCAGAAGAATGATGGAAAATGTAGCATGTGATGAGAAAACTGAATAAAAAATGAAAAGGCTTGTTTCTAATTAAAAAATAAAGAATCCAAGTGAGAAGTGATTTGTGTGGGGAAGGGGCAGAATTAGCCACTGGTTAATGGTTACTGAGGCTGGGTGACAGCTACATGGGAGTTCACTATACTATTCTGTCTATTTGGTGTATGGTTGAAATTCTCCTATTTCTCTCAGTCTCAAGCAAAAGAAGATAATCTAATGTTGCTGCTCTGACAGGCTCTCTTCAGGTGATTTCCATTTCCTTGGGCAAAACGCCATACTGTTTACTTTAAGGAAAAGGAGCAACTACAGTACTGACTATGGAAAGGGCACCACAGTACTTGAGAAACAATTACAAAGATGAAAAATATTAATTAATTTAGCACAATATGGAGAAATCAATCACCAGAATTACACCAACTCGGGTTGCTTCTACCACTGAGGATAGTATACTTTTTCCTCTATACCAATATGGTCAGTATTTATTTACCTACTGATGCTGGCCATCCGATACTTTAATTTTAGAAATGCCCAAAACCAAGAGACATGATCCAGTGTGTCCTAGTATTAGCTTTGTCTCTAATTTATAAACTACATAAGCTCAGTTGCATGACTTCATCTAAGACTCATGATCCCAAACTATAAAGTGAAAGAATTTTAGGAGTTCATCTCTTGGAGTCGTAAACCTGGGGACTAGGGCCTATGGATAAGCTTCTGCAGGATTATAAAGCCCTAGAAATTCCAAGAAAGTTTTGCCTACATTTCTACTTGCATTTTCTGGGGAGAGATTCAATACCTTTCAGCAGATTCTCAAAAGGAGCCAAGACTCACTTGGCTTCCTGCGGTTGAGAACAATTTTAATCAGGATACATTTTATTTACAAACAACTGGTAGCCAAGGTATGGAGTATGGGTCTGGGCAGGTTTTTTAATCCAGATTCTGTATTCTTTAAACTGTACATTCACAAAATACAATGCTTTGTTAAAGTACTGTTTTAATAAGGCAAACTTTCTACAATCCCACACTTCTAAGAAAATTGTATATTATGAAAACAATGCACAAGGTTTTGAGTCATAACGATTTAGTTTTCTACTTTCCAGATATATTAACCTGCTGAATCGCCTGGAGGCATGTTTTGAGTTATAAAGCAAGATCCAAGGGATCATTCTAGGCCTATCATAAATCCCTTCCCTAGACAGACAATGACAGGAGCGAGAGATAAAAAGGCAAACCCTCTAATTAGAAACATATTTTAAATGTTGGGTCTAAATTTCCGGTCACGTATTTCAAGCGAGATTTGAAATTCCTCCTGGAAATTCCCGCTTTGATCAGTCCAGAGTGCGCCCGAAGCCGAACCGGGAAATTGAGGCAAAGGTTCTGCCAAGTACAAGGGCATGGACAAGTGGAGACCGCGGACAAGCGAAGTGGGGCATAAAAGTTGGAGGTGAGAATAGAGGAGGAAAAGCAGGTTGCTGTCGGCAAGGAAGCTAGGGAAACCAGCAGGGACTGCAAGCGCGGCCTCCGGAGTCCTTCGGGGTTACGCCGCAGTTCAGCCCCTTCCCCTCTCTCAGCCCGAATCTTCCTGCCCCTTCCAGACAGACCGGGGACTCCCGCCATCCCCACAGTTCCCAACAGACCCCTCTCGGAGAGAGGCCGCGCCCGGGAAAAAGGGCGGGAACCCAAACGCTCACAGACAACCCCCCCTCCACTGGGCCAAAGTTGCCCCCAGCTCCCGGGAGCGGCCGCGGCCTCCGGCCCCCGGCCTGCTCCTACCCGGCCCCGGTCGGCCTTACCTTGAGCGCCAGGTGGTGGACGCGGCCCAGGCCAGGCTCGACCAGCAGCTGCAGCAGCCCCAGTAGTGGGAACAGCCGAAGGCCGGCGGCCAGCCGAGGACTGCGGGAGCCCGAAGGGCCGACGGGCGCCGGGGCGGCCATATTTGTTCCAGCATCACCAGCCGCTTCCTCTCCCGCCCACTTCCGGGGGTTAAAGGGCGGCGGCCGCCGGAAGGGCCTGGTAGGGGGGTCAGGGGCTCCGCGGCCAGCGGCGCAGGGTCTGTGGCTTTTTTCCTGGAGTGTGGGGCCCGGGAAGTCGCCGAGAGGCCTAAGCTGGCCACTTCGAGGCCGTTCAGTCGGCTTCCGCTGTGAGGACCTTAGGTTTAGCCAGAAGAGGTGGCGCCTCCAGTGGGGACCCTGTGGCGGTTGCCATGGCAGCAGTCGCTGGGCAGGACCAGCCCGGTCGTCGCCTCAGCCCGGCGGAGCTTGGAAAGCGACCTTGGGCCTGCGCGACCCGGCCCACCGAGTCACCCCGCTTTCCAAAGGGTGGGGGTACCGCCAGGGTGCCTGGCCGTTGATGGGACTGATTTCCCGAGCAGCGTTGACTCGGTGGAAAATGCCAAGTTCGTGGCTTGTCTTTAGTCCTTTGGTTTTTTTGAGGCTCTTCACACTGAAATTTTTGACGAAGTGGTTGTAGTGATAGGAATTTATTGAGCCCTTATTAGGGACTTCATTAGACCTTTTGTGTGCATTTTTGCATTTAATCCTTGGAACAATCTGATGAGATAGGAGGTAGGTATAAGCATTATCCCCCTTTACCGGTAAGCAAACTGAAGCTCTAAGAAATTAAGTCATTTGTTCCAGGTTGAACTGGGAATCACGTGGAAACTACTAAATACTATGTTATATTGCTTCATGCTAGTTTATCCGACCACTGGAGTATGAATCTTTTAATTCTGTGTGGAAACTTCCTTTGCCTCTTATCTTTGGAATTTGTAGGGAGACCTTTTTCCTTTATTATTTATTATTATTTTTTAAATTTATGTAAGGAGATCTTTAGGGGAAGGATTCAGTAGCTGGTTGCCTTCAACTCACTATTTTTTATCAAGGAGTTGTAGAGAGGAACGTGCTTATTAAAATTGCCAACAGACTAGCTAGGTTTATTTAGTTTTTAGTTTTTTGAGGTTTTTTTGGTTGTTTTTTGTTTTGTTTTGTTTTTCTTACCACACAAATAATGCATGCTCTTTGTGTGCAATCATTTAAGCAAAAGAGGAGAAAATAAAAACCACCAGGAATCGCAATACTGAGTGACTATCAATGTACTAATGTGTTTTATGACAGAATCAGATTCTTCGTTTTTAACTGGACCTAGAAACTGAAATTAACACGATGCATTTAAATGGAGCTAAAGTGCTGCGCTCAGGTTAGAAAGAATCAGTTGGGAAAGTACAGAATAGAGGAGGGAGAGTCCTAGATCTTTTAGCTGTGCAATCATAGTAGTAAAAGTCATGAATCTATGAATTCTTCCCTTGAGTCAAAAACCAGTACAGGTTCTGTCACACCCTCTGCAAGAACAAAAACAGGGTACTGAGGTGTAGCCGAGAAGCTAGAAAGGCAATGTTTACTATTTGGTGGTTTACTTCTTTCTCCAACCTCATATCCTTAGCCATCTATTGTGAATATGCAACCTTACTTCTTTGAACAGAATTCTCATCTGATCTTACTACCCCATCTTACAGGAAACTGAGAAGAAGAAACTTTATTGTTTTGGAAATCCACAAAGGAGATAATAGTTAATCTATTTATTGAGCAATTAAGTTTGCCAAATATTCTGCTAAGTACTTCATATGTACATTTTATAATTTAAGACCCAAATCTTTATAAGATCTATATTTTTGTTCCTTTTTTAAAGATAAGACTTGGTTAGATAAATTAATTTATTCAGGGTGGTCTGATCATTTATAAATGACTCTCATTCAGGCCTCTCCCATAAAGCCCAGCACTTAATCCCTGTCCTGCAATTGTTTCAAAAATTTCATTTCATATGAGGCTGGAAGGGTCCTTAGATAATCAACAGATCCTTTCACCTTATTTAACAGATGTGAAAACAAATCCAAGGAACTCAAGTGATTTGCTCAAGATCACACAATGAGTTGGGTAATTTTTGGCAAGCATCTTTAGAACCAGGACTGGAGCCTCATCTGCTTCAGAACAGGGTCTGCGCTTCTTGCACTATGCCGTACACGGCTTTCTAATTCTTATAATTTTATTATTATTCTTTTTAATTCTTATAATTTTAAATTTTCAAAAAAATAAAATCCCAGAATCTGAGTAACCAGTGTGTTATCAAGTGAAATGCAAGAGAAATTTTCAGAAAGTATTTTAACAATCAGCTGTATGAAAGAACATAGAAGAAATGTACAATAGTTGATACTTTCTTTTAGGTATCTAGAGGAAATACCAAAGGCAGTTAGCTGATTCTCACTTCACTATGAAACTAATTGTTAAAAGAAATGGGGATTTTCAAGTGCAGTTTCATTTTTAAGGGCAATTTACAGTGTTGGAGTATTATTATAGTTCACTTTTTAAAGTGAGGTACCATGTTTGAGAATCTCTGGTTTTAAATTTGAATATAATAGGCTTCTAAAAACGGATTGATCAGGAAGAATATTAATTTTATTTAATATTATAATAACTAGTTTATAAAGTAGAAGACGTTTGTCTTTTAGTCTCTGGAAAACAGTTTTACGAGGGCTCAAAGCTGGGTTCTTATTCCTTGCTCCTTTTCACTTGGGAATTATTATGTGACCTTCACAGGGTCACATACCAATGGCATCTGTCCAGACGTTTATGAGGAATAGTTTCTTCAGGTATTTGAGAACTATATTGTGCCAGTCATTAGCTTGGAATTGAGAGAAGTAAGAAAGGGAACACAAATTACAAAGACTTAAGTGAAGTATTGATTAGACAGTTACTTCTCAAATTCTGTGAAAACTGCTATCTTGGCAATTTTATATTTATTTATATATTTTTATATTTAAACACATGATTTCAGAGTTTCAAGAACAGATTATTTGCATAATCATGGTACTGTAACTGGGAACAGACCTGTTGAGTAACAGAACAAGTTAGGCCTGCCTCTCCCTGGCAACATTTTCAAAGGGGCATTAAACTTTGAGGTACTGACTGAAAAGGCCTGGAGGGGCTGGAAATACTATCTCCTAAACCTGACTTTCAGCCTTACCCTCTTAGTCAAGTGGATTTTATTTTTCTGTTTCCTCTAACCTTGCAAGATCCACTGAAGTTTGCCACTAGTAGCAGAATTGGTAGTTTGAACCTAGTGTGATTCATAATGTTTAGCAACAGTTTAGAAATTTCCAGAGATGTTTAATGTAATTATTGGGTTAATATTCTCCAGTTATGATTGCCATTTGTCTTTCTTATCAAAAGAGATGACATTTCAGACCAAAACCTTCTATAAACACAGTATAGCGAACCAAAAGTCAAATTGGGGTCTGGCAACACATTCAGAAGTCAAATGTCACTTTCGTTCTTCAGCTTGAAATGTCATTTCTTGGGGCATGGGGGAAGCCCACGGCCTCTCCTTGCAGAGTGATCTTGGAAAAGCTAGGCCCTGATCCATCTTGAATCCTGCAGGCTGCAGAAAAATTTCCAATTCACTACTCCTCAGTTTGGTGGCACAGTGTGTAACTTGCTCAGCCACATACAGCTGGTTTTTCCTGATTTTATGCACATCTTTCTAGAACTTCAGGGGAATTCCACTATCAGGTACAAAAATTGGTTTCAGTTTTAAGATTCTACTCACCACAGAGTTCCTACTTTTATCCCACTTTAGCTTTTTCCACTAGAGTTTGAATGATAAGCAAATGGAGAATTTAAAGCTAGAAACTGATGGAAGCTATTTTAACGGAAAAAAAGATCTTGAGAATTTCATTAGGAAGAGTACTTCACCAATAGACAACCGCCAATCAATTGTAGTTCAGGCAGTCTGTCTTGCTGCATCAGAAGTGCTTTAAAGGATTGCTTTACTTGATAGAGGAAGTAAAAATCCTCCAGAAAACAAGAGGAAAGGAAAGGGAACCAATACATGTGCCCTCACGTGCTAAGCATTTTACATGTATTCTTTTTTTTTTTTTTTTTTTTGCGGTACGCGGTCCTCTCACTGCTGTGGCCCCTCCCGTTGCGGAGCACAGGCTCCGGACGCGCAGGCTCAGCGGCCATGGCTCACGGGCCCAGCCGCTCCGCGGCATGTGGGATCCTCCCGTGCATGAACACGTGTCCCCTGCATCGGCAGGCGGACTCTCAACCACTGGGCCACCAGGGAAGCCCAAAAGGTTTCCTTTTAATATGGTCTCTCTCTTTTTTTTTCTGCCGTCCCTTCCTCTTTGTCCCTCTTCTTTCACTTCTTTAGAGCAGCAGGTTGCTTTTCCTCCTGATTAGCATCTTTTCACAAGTGGTCACTCTGGTTTTGAGAAGTCTTCTAGAAGGCAGTCAAGTGTACTTGAAAAAATATTAAACCTTGGCAGGAAGGGAAATTGAGGTGAATACTGAGGCAGGGTCTCGTTAGATGATCTGCATTTCACTTACCATTTCCAAATAGCCAACTAAACCGTGCAGTATTGTTTGCATTTCTAACCCCTCCAACTCACTCTGGCTATTAATCTACCTTGGGAGATAAGTGGATGGTAGTTCTGATGGTTACACATCTAGCAGGCTTGGGTAAAGAGTTCCCAGACCTGGTAACTGAGAACAAAATATTTAAATACACACACTAAAAACAAGGGGATGGAGGGAACTTGTAACTGAAGACAGACCAAAACAGTTTTGACAGTTTAAATTTATTGTAATTCTGTCCAACAAAGGAAGTAGAACTTGGTTTATCTGCAAGAGTAAAACACCACCCTTGCTCCACCCTCTCGTGGAGAGTAAGCTGGTTGAGGCTGGGTATAGTGGGACTGGAGAGATGCACCACTGTGAAATATTTCTAAAATGGAGCCCATTTTAGGAGTCCACAGTTATTCAGAAAAGTCAGTAACATTAGCTGAGGAAGAAAGAAAAGTTGGGGAGAAAAGGCCTAGTGATTCAGAGGAAGGAGTTGGAACTCAAGCAACTCTCCATTCCTGGAATGTTATTTGTGTAGACCCTCCAAATACAGAGAAAAAGGAGTCCGTATCTACTGAAAAATGAGCTCGGTTTACCAACAACAGGCCAGGTAACAGGTGCTCATTTCCTTGATCCTCGCCAGCACATGGCAAGATGGCTACGTTATTAAATAACTCCATTTGTCAGGCGAGGGCTCTGAGCTTCTAGAGGTGGAGGCATTGTCGGAGGCCACCCAGCTAGTAAGTGCGGGAGGCTGGATTGGAACCAAACGCGTTATCTGTGGACCCAGCGACTTTCCTTTTACCCACTAAGCGGCAACGTCATTTCACGTCTGAGAGTTTCTTGGCCGAACAAGTTGGAAATCACTGGTTTCAGAGATTAGAAATCACTGGTTGTGCGCCCCTGGATTCCTTCCCCAGGAATCAAACTCTAAGCTGTTTGGTCGCTCTTTGCCTCGACGTCCCTCTGTGTGCAGTACACACACAGCACCGTACCAGGCCCCACTCCTACCGCGCAAGGCTGCAAGGCTCCTCGGGCCTCCACGGTTCCCGAGCGGTGGGGAAACACCACGCGAGCGAACTCCTGTCGGTGTGAATGGCTGCCAGGGAAAAGTATGGTCCTGAAATTCAAAGCGGCGGTCGGCGCCGGGGAGCAACCTCAGGCCTCTGCAGAGCACCCGTAATAACAGGGGCCGGCTATGTTCAAAGGCGAGTGGTTGTCCTAAGAGCAGAGAGTGTGGTTGCTAATAAGTAATAAAAAAAACCGGGGGGCTGGGGGGGAAGGTCCGGGCCTCCAAGTCCCGGCGGTCCCCCCTCCTCCCTCCGGGTCCTTCCGGACCCCCGGGCCACGTGGGCGGGGCGGAGGGCGCCTAGGGGGAGGTGGGGCCGGGGCCGGGGGCGGGGCGCGCGCGTGCGCGAGCTGTCAGGCCGACCCCGCCCCCGGCGTGCAGTCCCGCCCCCTCCCGCCCCTCCCCCTCCCCTTGCTCTCCGGCTGTGGGGCGGGCGGGCTGGCGGGCGCTGCGGCGGCCGCGGCTGCTGCTTCCTCGGGCCATTTTGCTGAGGAGCGAAGGGGAGGAGGAGCCGCCGAGGAGACTCAAGGCGAAGAGCGGCGAGCCGGAGGAGGCGGCGACCGCGCGGGCACGGGCTTTCCTCGATCGCGGGGATCTCGAGGGGCGAAGGGATCGCTTGGGAGGGGACCGGAGAGCCGCGCCTGCCGCGCGGCGCGCCCCTTCCCGCCCCCTGCACCATGAGCTGGGGCACCGAGCTCTGGGTGAGTGAGGGGCTGGGCCCGCCGGGATGCTGGGGAAGGTGCCTGGCGCGCCTGGGCGCGGGGCGCGGGCCGGGCTGCCCGGGTGGAGGCGACCGCGCGCTGGTCGGGGTCCCGGCGGCCTGGGGGTAGGCGCTGGTCCGGGAGCCTCTCGTCGGCCTTGGCTTGAGCAGGAGGTGCGAGCCAGATTCGCCCTTCGGAGGTGAGGGGCGCTGGGGTGGGTCCCCGGCGGCCCGAGCAGGGGCTTCGGATCTGGGTCCCCCCCGCGGCCTGAGCCGGAGGCGCGGGCGGGACTCCCTCTCCTCGGCGCCCCGAGGCCAGCGGTGTGTGTTGGGAAGAGCCGTAATCCCCCGGAGCGAGTAACCGATGCGTCGCTGGCCGACCCAATGGGGGCGTGGAGGCCCGGGGATTTTCAGGGCTGCGTTCGGTGTTCGGCGCCCAGACCCGAGGTCCTAGGCTGCTTTCTCTTCGTGGAGGTGCGGGAGGGTCGGGCGCTCCTCCGGGGGGCGGGGCGGCCCAGGCGGGGCCGGTCCCGGGTCTTGGGTTTTGGAGCGCAGGGGCGAGAACTGGTGTCTTCCTCCTAGTGGCGAGGACGTTTGCCCTGTGGTGGTCTAGGGGTGCACTTGTGATTTTTTGAGGGGCAGCTCAGTTCCTCGATTTGATGTGGGGACTGCGGCGTTTGGCCTGGAGAGGAAAGTAGTCGGAGTTAGAGGGAGATCTGGTGTTATCACCTTCAGGAAGAGGCATTCGCGGGGTAGATTTTATATTTTTTAACTGCTCAGAGGAGAGAGTCTAAACTGGGGTAGGGAGCGCCCCGCCGGGATTCTTAACCTGGGGCGCGGATGGATAAACAAGTAGCGTGCCGTCTGGAAGCTCCTCTCCCCGGACCAAGGCGACAGGAGGATGCCAAGGCGGTGCACAGGCCGTCCTCGGGGAGGAGAGGCAGAGGCTTGTGGACTGGAGCTTGTTTCCCTGCCTTCCTCTGGATTCCTGAGGCAATCACTAGGCAAGGGATGGGCAGAGCAGAGTCCAGAGGGAGGAGTAGATGAAATCTCAATTATCGCCCTGAAGTATTCTCAAGATGAGCCGTTTCCCTTGATGAACTCGAAAGTGCCTCCCATCGGAATCCCATTTGTAAAGGGCGTGGAGGAGAAAGCGTGGGGTGGTGGCTGCTCTCTGAGCTGAGGCGAGGAAATCTCACGTCAAAATAAAACAAGGTTAGAGCAGCTATAGAAACAGCGCATCCTCCCTTAATTTTTTTTTTTTTGCTTTAATTGTTTTTACATAACCATTTCTTAGGCTCAGAAGCAGCCACTGGTATTAAAACCAAAATCCTGAAGGCAATAGCTCCCTTACATGAAGATAACTCATTTTATAAACATCCTCTATCAAAACGGACTCCAATTTTCGACTGATGTTTACAAATATTCATTTTAAAAATAAAGTAACAGATGGTTTTAAGTATTTACACACGGCCAATTAGGCGGAATCTACCATTTTAAGTGTTGAATTTCTTTCTTCTTCTATTCCTTCTCCACTCCCTTTGGCTCTTTTTACCTTTTCTGGGATGAGGGGAACAAATCAGAAGTAATTTTTCATCAAGAGAATAGAAAATTTGGCACGATTTTTTTTTCACTTGTTCAAACTAGAGAAAGGAATTATTGGGGTGGGGGGAATACAATATATTTCTGAGTGAAATAGGCTGTAGTTAAAGGAACTGAACACAATGGTGAGCACTTCACGGTGATGTTGGTGAACGTTATAGAAGGTGATCCAGAGGGGGGGGTAGCTAAGAGAAGAAAACCAGTTAAATAGCTACAATCACCTGTATTCTGTACACTTCTTTTTGGAGGTAGAGGGTGGGAAGGAAGGCAAAGACAGGGAGTTGTTGAAAATCAGTGGGAACTGGAATATATATGAATGAAAGGAAATCTTGGATTTGCTTCAAAAGAATTTGGGGTGGTAGTGGATGGGGATGTCGATGAAGGGAACTTGCTTGGGAGTTGGTCATTGTTGAAGCTGGGTGATGGGTACAGGAGGACTTGTGATACTATGCTTTCTACTGTCTATGCTTGAAATTTCCTACAGTGAAAATAATTGGAAAAGACTTTTAAGGGAGAAGTTGTGTAAGCTAATTGAGAATTTTTTTCACTTGTTTTTAAGTTTATGAGGAAGAATGACTCATCCGTTGTCTCTATACAAGTATATGTCAGCGAAGAGTTAAAAAAAAGAAAAAGGCATTCCAGTAGAGTATTGCCCTTTGCCCTTGAGTGGCTTGGAGGTTAATAGAGGGAAAAGAATGATCACATAATTTGTGCTAAGAGAAGTGCAAAATCTGAGTTTAAATTCCAAGAAGTAGAAGGGGAACGAAATGTCTGTTTCCAGTTGCCTTGTTTTATTAATATTTGAGATTTTTAAAAAATTAGAATAATGAAGGATTCTGAAAAATAAACCTCCAGTTCTCTGGTGGTGAGAGACTCAGTGTTGTGTGGTGTGTTGGGCAGCAATGGGCAGCCTGGCAGGGCTGTGATTGAGGGTTTTCCTTGAATGGTGGCTGTGGGGATCATGCACATAGGTAATGAGATAATGATGGGGCGCTCAGGCCTAACTTGGCAGAATGATGCTTCCATATGGAGAGAGAAGGAGCTCTGGTTCGGGTAGCCACGAGTTCTTTGTAATAGGTGTTTGCAGCTTTCATAGACCTTCACAAATGCCATCAAGTTTCACACACATTTTAGGATGCCAGCCAATGTGCATGCAGGCTTTTCAAAACGACAGGTTTCTAACATGCACTTTACATTAAAGGCCTGTTCTTAGCCACATCCTGCTTTGTAGACAGAGTAAAACCGTTCTCTTTTCTCCTTTTTTTTTTTTTTTTAACCTCTCCATAGGCATAAACTTTGATATCCTAGGACATTTTTGAGAAATCATGAAATGTCAGGAAGTTATCAGGCAATCATAAAAATGGACTCAAAACCCATAATTTGTAATAACTTTATTGGATTAGATTGTATTAAAATAGGGGCTTTCTGTTTTATATCAGAAGTTATAACAAAGTATAAACGGCTGATTTAAAGTGATTAGGGTAAAATTGTTTCTGTACCAAAATTAACCAAAATGCATTTACTCAAGACTTTGTTTAAAAAGTCATGTTAATAGGCTGAATAGTTTTCACTGACTTGTTGAAATTGTGACTGGTCATTAGAGAAATGGCAAAGCAAGAATTTCTTACATTTGAATTTTTTTTTTTTTTTTGGTTTTGTACCTACATGTTAGAAAGAAGTGAGAAGTTACTGAAGTGTCAGCTCAGCTTTTTTTAAGCTTGATCATTAATGTGAAGTAAGAAAAAGTCCATTGGAAATTTTAGCTTTCCTTATAACTGTTCTACTCTTTGTGGCTAAAAATTTACTCAGTGATATAATCTACCTTTATCTCCTAGTGTCCTCTCTGCCATCTTTCTTTTGGTGCTAATAAGAAATGGAGTAGCCCAAAATAATAACAGCAAGAAAGCAAACAGAGAGACCCGAATAATATATATTGGTTAACATATTACTATGTTAAGCCACCTGTGTTGATTGTACTTAATTTTTTTTCTTAAACCTATGTTTTTAGGACAGTGTCAGGCATATAATGTGCATTCCACAATTTGTTGAATATAATGACATTGATTGTGGTGTGCACCTTTAAGAGGCAGCAGTGAAAGAGTTGTCTACCAACTGGACCAGGAACAATGCCTGCCTCACAGTCGGGAGTTCAAGAAATATTTATTGAGGGACTGGAGCAACTAAGGGACTGGACCAATTGAGGGACTGGAGCAACTAAGCCCGTGCGCCACAACTACTGAGCCTGCAAGCCACAACTACTAAGCCCGCGTGCCACAACTACTGAAGCCCGCCTGCCACAACTACTGAAGCCTATGCGCCTAGAGCCCATGCTCCACAATAAGAAAAGCCACCATAATGAGAAGCCCGCGCACCACAACAAAGAGTAGCCCCCGCTCACTGCAGCTAGAGAAAGCCCGCGGGCAGCAACGAAGACCCAGCACAGCCAAAAATAAAAATATATATTAAAAAAAAAGAAAGAAAGAAATATTTATTGAATAAATGAATGAATCCTTTTTTTTTCATTTTGTTTTAACATTTGCTGTTTTAAAGTAATGGGAGCGTAGTTTTAATGCCTTTCTGCACTTTGGCAGTTGTAAACATTTTTTAAAAAATAATTCTAGGCACCGTTTTTTTTTAAATAGACTATTTTTTAGAGCAGTTATAGTTTCACAGCAAAATTGAGCAGAAGGTCCAGAGACTTATACTGCTTCCTCACAAATACACAGTCTAGATCTCTGTTTGGGGGGCAGAGGGGCACACTGCATGGCCTGTGGGATCTTAGTTCAGAAGTGAGGAGTCGTAACCACTGGACCGCCAGGGAAGTCCCTCTAGACCTTTTTTAAAAATAATTTTTAAAATTAATTAATTAATCTATTTATTTTTGGCTGTGTTGGGTCTTCGTTGCCCAGTTGCAGTGTGCGGGCTTCTCATTGCGGTGGCTTCTCTTGTTGCGGAGCGCGGACTCTAGGCGTGCAGGCTTCACTAGTTGTGGATCTCAGGCTTCAGTAGTTGTGTCCCGTGGGCTCTAGAGCACAGGCTCAGTAGTTGTGGCACACGGGCTTAGTTGCTCCGCAGCATGTGGGATCTTCCTGGACCAGGGCTCGAGCCTGTGTCCCCTACATTGGCAGGCGGATTCTTAACCAGTGCGCCACCAGGGAAGCCCTAATGGACTGTTAATAGTTGCAGGATTTGGAGAATTAGTACCTCTTCTTACTGCCCAGTACTAAATGGAGTAGAGTACTAACAACAGTTCATAGCTCTTCTTCTGCTCTTTCTTCTTTAATCCTTTAGAGATTTCTGTTTGGGATAAACATGGCAAGACCAACAGGGGAGACATCACTCTTGGAACTTCAGTGAGCAGAGCAGAACTGCCTCAAAAAATAGACCAAATCAAGTTTAATTCTGTCATCCCTGCCTCTCTATTAAAACAGGGTTTGCACAGTCTTTTCTGGTTAGTAGATTTTTTTTTAAATTAGTTTATTTTTTATCTTTATTTTCTGTAATCGAAGTGTAGTTGATTTATAATGTTTCAGGGGCTTCCCTGGTGGCGCAGTGGTTGAGAGTCCGCCTGCCGATGCAGGGGACGCGGGTTCGTGCCCCAGTCTGGGAGGATCCCACATGCCACGGAGCGGCTGGGCCCGTGAGCCATGGCCGCTGAGCCTGCGCGTCCGGAGCCTGTGCTCCGCAGCGGGAGAGGCCACAACAGTGAGAGGCCCGCATACCGCCAAAAAAAAAAAAACAAGCCCCAAAACAAACAAAAAATAATGTTTCAGGTGTACAGCAAAGTGATTCAGTCATATATATATATATATTGTTTTTCACATTTTTTTCATTATAAGTTATTACAAGATATTGAATATAGTTCCCTGTGCTATACAGTAGGTCCTTCTTGTTTATCTTTTTTGTGGATATATAGTGGTTTGTATCTGCTAATCCCAAACTCCTAATTTATCCCTCCCCGCCCCCCCTTTCCCTTTTGGTAACCAGAAGTTTGTCTTCTATGTCTGTGTCTGTTTTTGTTTGTCTTTATTTATTTATTGTGCCGTGCAGCTCGGGACATGCGTGATCTTCGTTCCCCGACCAGGGATTGAACCCGGGCCCACAGTATTGAAAGCACCAAGTCCTAACCACTGGACCACCAGGGAATCCCCAGTCTATTTCTGTTTTGTAAATAAGTTCATCTGTATCATTTTTTTAGATTCCACGTGTAAGCGATATGATATTTGTCTCTCTGGTTAGTAGATATTAAACAAAACAGGGGTGGTCAGGTGATTCTATGGTTGGAAATTTACCCATCAGCTTGTTGCCTTCACTTTATACATTAGATATCATCCTGAACATTGCATTTTTGGTAGGTAAAACTGTGTTTCAAGCACCGTAAGGGGTTTTGTCTGTGCTTACCATGTGACCACATTAGAACTCTTGCTTTACATTGGTGTGACATGGAAAGTGCCTCTTTGAAGGACTATTCAAATATCACCCACTTCCTTGCTAAAGCTAATATTGTGTTTCCTGCAAGTATTACTCATGCTTGTTTCATCAACACCACCCACATTTAAAAATAAGGCTTTATTTTGACACTTAAAAATTGCAAGCTACCAAGAATACACGTATGCCCTGGGAAATTAATCTAATTAGATTTTGGAATGTGGGTGTGAAGTCTTCTGGAATTAGTGTTTGTAATGCAATATTTGTTTCCTGATTTAGTAATACATAGTCATACTAGCTTGAGCCTGGTGATGTGTCTAGGTAAAAAAAATTAAAAAGTCATAAAGGGCCAAATATGTATATTGTATTAAAGGGTTAGTTGGGAATATAAAAGTTTTTAATATTGATTCTTTTTTTTTTTAATATTGATTCGTTTAACTCATAAGCCTCATCTGTAAAGTTTATGCTAAATTTATGTAACTCAGGACTTCCGTGGTGGCGCAGTGGTTAAGAATCTGCTTACCAATGCAGGAGACACGGGTTTGAGCCCTGGTCCGGGAAGATCCCACATGCCATGGAGCAGCTAAGCCTGTGTGCCAAAACTACTGAGCCTGTGCTCTAGAGCCTGTGTGCCACAACTACTGAAACCCTTGTGCCTAGAGCCCGTGCTCCACAACAAGAGAAGCCACTGCAATGGGAAACCCATGCACAGCAATGAAGACCCAACACAGCCATAAAAAAAAGAAAAAAAAATTTATGTAATTCTTTTTTTAATTTGAATTTTTAAAATTTATTTATTTTTATGCAGCAGGTTCTTATTAGTTATCTATTTTATACATATTAGTGTATATAGGTCAATCCCAATCTCCCAATTCATCCCACCACCAGCCCCCCGCCTTCCCCCCCTTGGTGTCTATACATTTGTTCTCTACATCTGTGTCTCTATTTCTGCCTTGCAAACCGGTTCGTCTGTACCATTTTTCTAGATTCCACATATATGCGTTAATATACAATATTTGTTTTTCTCTTTCTGACTTACTTCATTCTGTATGACAGTCTCTAGGTCCATCCATGTCTCTACCAATGACCCAATTTCATTCCTTTTTATGGCTGAGTAATATTCCATTGTATATATGTACCACATCTTCTTTATTCATTTGTCTGTCGATGGGCTATGTAAATCTTAACAACTTCAATTGTTTAATACTAGCACTGTATTCATACCACCACTGCCAATGGCAAAATAGATGAAACTTCCAATTTCTTCCTGCAAAAGTTATTAAAACCTGTTCACATTTAAGCTATAATATCACATTAGCTATATTGTGGTTTCTTTTTAAAACTTTGAACACACCATTCTAATCATTGGCATGAAGTTTTTAATAAGAATTATTTCTTAGGACTTCCCTGGTGGCACAGTGATTAAGAATCTGCCCTCCAGTGCAGGGGACATGGGTTCGATCCCTGGTCTGGGAAGATCCCACATGCCGTGGAGCAACTGAGCCCGTGCACCACAACTACTGAGTCTGCGTGACACAACTATGAAACCCGCGCACCCTAGAACCCGTGCTCCGCAACAAGAGAAGCCACTGCAGTGAGAAGCCCACGCACCACAATGAAGAGTAGCCCCTGCTCGCTGCAACTAGAGAAAGCCCGCGCGCAGCAATGAAAACCCAATGCAGCCAAAAATAAATAAATAAAATAAATAGCAGACCGTACCCTAAAGGAGGCTGTCCGCTAACTAGCTGGGCAGGGAGTCCTTTCTGGAAGAAGGATCTGAGCGGCACATCTCTGCACTGGCCACATCCTCATTATCCCCTTTTACAAGAGAGGAAATCGAAGCACAGAACGGTAAAATAACTTATCAAGTTCACAGAGTAGAAAGCAGAGATGCAATCCCATGTCTGGGACTCTAGAGCTCTCCTTCTCGTCCTTTTTTTTTAAGTTAATACCATCAAAATGTATTTTTATTGTTTGTAGTTTTTATTATAGGAATTTTCACACATACTTAGAATATGATGAACCCCTACGTACTCATCACCCAACTTCAATATTATCAATATCTTTGGCATTCTTGTTTCATCTTTTTGCCGCCACATGGTTTTTTAGAGCCCTCAGTCTCCCCCGCCACACACTGTAATAAATACTATTCTGCTCCCTCCCTTTCTGAGGAATCATGCATAGAACCCAAATTCTCCCTCCATCTTTTAAAGTATGAAAACGGAAGAGAACCAACTTGTTAAGTGCTTGACACACCTTGATTAGGGTATTTAAATGCATCCTTTCATAACCTAACAAGGACCCTGTGAGTTTATTTCCACTTTATAGACCAGACCCACCCAAACAATGAATGCTAGTGCTAGAATTTAAATATTTTTTTCCCAACACTAAACAAATGTTGTTTTAAAAAAATTCGTCTTCTGTATTAGTAGCTCACAATCCCTCTTCTCCCCATTACTCATATTTCCCCTATCACTGATGGAGGTTTTGCTTTCTAAAACATTTCATCTTACTCACACTGAGAATCATTAAGAACCAATGACTCACAGTACCGTGCTGTAAACGCAACAGAAACTATTATGAATGAAGCGTCTGTTCTAGCAGGTGTTTCATATATGTCTAGTGATTTCCCCCCCTTCCTTTAAGTCCGGAGTTTTTTTTTCTTTTTAATTTAAATAAATTAATTTGTAAAGGTATTAAATAGTAAGAGTAATATCAATTTTCTGATTTGGGGGTCTAACAAAATTATGTCTTGGTGAAAAGTATTTTTAATGAAATTGAGACGAAACAAAGAGAATTAGATATTGACCACTTTGGGGGTGCTCTGGCTGTCCCATGCAGGGCTTCAAACTTTCGGTTCTTGAGAAACAGGAAACTAAATATTTCCTTTCATATCAATAGCAAAAGAAAACTTGGCACGTTTACAGGAAGCTATTCCCCTTGTACTTCTATTTGCACAACCAAAACTGAGAGTGGGTTCCTGAAATGCATTAAAATACCTGACCGGTCCTTGGGAGAAATGGCGTGGGCCCACGCAGGTGGATGAGACAGCCTGGAAGGGCTAAGCCGGGGCCGTATGGCTTGCCTCATCCAGCATTTATTAGTGTCCCGCAAGTCTTCATTTCTGCTCCTCCTTTTTCCCGATCTATAAAGTGGTGTGGTGATGCTTGCCTTCGGCTCCACAGAAAGCATAAAGATCAGTGCTTGTTTGTGAAGTGCTTTGAGACTGTTGGATGAGAGGTGATGGGGAAGTACTTAGGAGAGTCTAGGGGAGGGTTCAAAGGAAAAAAAAAAATCCCGTTCCTTGAGAACAAATTGCAGAGCTCTCCTGCTGGAACTGGGACTTGTGAAAAATGAGCAATTCTAGTTTGCACAGTGCAGTCTGTCCTTTGATTTAAAATTCTGTTTTCATGTTAACCATAAAATAAAATAACATAATAGTAGGAAAGTGCCTGGAAATCAGTGCTTTGGAAAGGAAATCTGGATTATAGGACACTATGCATGTTTATCTCTTTTCTTTTTCCTTTTTTAAAAAATATAAAATGCACTGCAAAACCCTAACCATACTAATTTTTTAGCAATATACTTGGGTCTACTTAAGGGATAATTTAAATGTTATCCCTCAGAGGGAGATAGTTCTCTTTGGCTATTAATACCATTTAAAAAAAAAAAATCTACCGAAGTCACATTATTTCCCCCCAAAAGCTGGATATTTGCTGCTTGAGACAGCTAATGAATTATTCTACATATCAGCTTAGTTTGAGATTGTTTTCTTCTTAGCAAAGAGAACCAAGAAGTTTTAAAATATTTGTGTTAGGACAGATATATATGGAAATGCCTGGCAATGGTTGTTTGGGCAAAGACATTTGTATTTCATGAGTGTGTATATGTATGTAAACTGTATTTTTCAGCATGACTGAATTTTTTTTTTTAGTTTTTATTTTATTTATTTTATTTTTGGCTGCGTTGGGTCTTCATTGTTGCACGTGGGCTTCCTCTAGTTGTGGTGAGTGGGGGCTACTCTTCATTGAGGTGCGCGGGCTTCTCATTGCGGTGGCTTCTCTTGTGGAGCACGGCCTCTAGGCACGTGGGCTTCAGTAGTTGTGGCACACGGGCTCCGTAGTTGTGGCTCACGGGGCTATTTGCTCCGCGGCATGTGGGATCCTCCCGGACCAGGGCTCGAACCACTGAGCCACCAGGGAAGCCCAGCATGACTGAATTTTTAAATTTAAAATTTACTTATCTTTGGTGGTGCAGTGGTTAAGAATCCGCCTGCCAATGCAGGAGACATGGGTTCGAGCCCTGGTCCGGGAAGATCCCACATGCCGCGGAGCAACTAAGCCCGTGTGCCACAACTACTGAGACTGCGCTCCAGAGCCTGCGAGCCACAACTACTGAGCCCACGCGCCTAGAGCCCGTGCTCCGCAACAAAGAGAAGCCACCGTAATGAGAAGCCCACACACCACAACGAAGAGTAGCCCTAGCTCGCCACAACTAGAGAAAAGCCCAGTCACAGCAGCAAAGACCCAGTGCAGCCCAAAATAAATTAATAAATAAATAAATTTTAAAAAATAAAATAAAATTTACTTATTTTTAAAACTAGCAAGGCAATCTGCATTGTTCAATTTTCAAACAATACTAGAGTGTACATGAAAAGTCTCCCTATCATCTTAGGATAGATGTAATTTTTTGTTTTGTTTTGTTTTTTGGCTGCTCTGCTCAGCTTGTGGGATCTTATTAGTTCCCCGACCAGGAACTGAACCCCAGCCATGGCAGTGAAAGCATAGAGTCCTAACCACTGGACTGCAGGGAATTCCCAGGATACATGTAATTCTTAATTGCCATTACCGTTTTTGGCAGAGGGATAGGTGATGTTGGTGGCAAGTAATGTGACTTTAGTACATAAAAGAAGAGACCAAAATTATAAAAATTATATCAGACAAGAGAGATGAGAATGATTGAGATGTCCATATTTTTGTCCAAAGTATCTATTTATTCTTTGAGCATCTACTAAGTGCCCAGACATGGTTCTTGCCTACAAGTAGCTTATAGTCTAGTTGGGGGGGGGCAGAAACATAGATAGGAAATTGCAGTACAGTGTGACAAGGACTAAGGTAGGGTAACTACATGGAAACTTGTACACAGGAGTATAACTCAGTTGGGGAAGAAATGACATCTCTATGGTGTCCTGAAGGACTGATAAGTTACACAGGTGAAGGGAGGCGGTCAGGTTGGGAGGGTGATCTAGACGGTCTTTCTGGAGGAGGGAGTAGATGCCATGTCCAAAGGCTTATAAGTGTAACAGGACACAGAGCTCCAGAATGAGCCGAGCACGTGAAGAGGAGCCTGGAAAGGTAGACTGTAGCTGAAACCAGGTGACTATGGCTTTACCTTGAGGGCATACAAGGCACCCACGCTTGAACTGCTGAAAGCAGTTGCTATGGGGCTAGATTGTCAGTCTCCTTACTGCCGTGTGGAGAGGACTGGAAAGGAGGGAGATAGCTTTGGGCTAGACTAGGCTAATTGGCTGATTGGATTAATCCTGTGAGTTAGAGCAGAGAGTACCCCTCCACATTTTTACAAGGGTAGAATTGATGAAAATGAATTGCTAAGGAGTCTTGGATGCCGAGAGAAGACCTGGCAGTGTACATCGTGAGTGGTGAGCCAGGGCATCGGCAGGATGAGGTCAATTCACTGCTCTGGCTAGTGGGTTAAGTATAAGTAGTAAGTATATCAGCCTCGGGTTTTTTTGTTCTCCAGTTGGATACAAAACCAAAACCTACAGTCACTTCTTTCTTTCTTGCCCTCTCTTTGTTTCTGCTCAGTACAACCTTGATAGGGCTACCAGTGTCTGTTCCTCAGCTCTTCTAAGCTAACAGGGTTGGTATTGTCAGTATGCCTTGGAGGTGACTCACATTAACCGAACTCCCAAGACTGATGCACAAACCAGAATGCAAGTTTCAAATTTATAATGAGAAGTATATACATAAGGAGACTAGCTATTCATATTTGCTGAAGTGCACATTTTTTCCCTGAAGGCTAAATTCTATACACAGTTACTTGGAGAGCATAAAATGAAAATCGAGTTGGAGGAATTTAATGGATTGTGACACCAAGCTATGGAAGCCTGAGGCATCTATCTCTTCTAGAGGGATAGATCTACATTAAGGATAGAATAGAGTCTGTTTTTACAGATGCTATGTAGTGATTCCCTTTCCTTTTTTTTTTTTTTTTTTTTTTGCTGTACGCGGGCCTCTCACTCTTGTGGCCTCTCCCGTTGCGGAGCACAGGCTCCGGACGCACAGGCTCAGTGGCCACGTGGCTCCGCAGCATGTGGGATCCTCCCGGACCGGGGCACGAACCCATGTCCCCTGCATTGGCAGGCGGGCCCTCAACCACTGCGCCACCAGGGAAGCCCTCCCTTTCCTTTTAATCTATCCTTTCTTTAGACAGACTACGGGGTATTCGGTTATACAGCTAGATAGATAGATAGACAGACAGACAGACAGATAGTTTGACTGCATTGGGTCTTCGTTGCTGCGAACAGTCTTTCTCTAGTTGAGGCGAGTGGGGGCTACTCTCCTTGCGGTGCGGAGCTTCTCACTGTGGTGGCTTCTCTTGTTGTGGAGCATGGGCTCTAGGTGCACAGGCTTCAGTAGTTGCGGCACACGGGCTCTGTAGTTGTGGCTCGCAGGCTCTAGAGTGCAGGCTCAGTAGTTGTGGTGCACGGACTTCGTTGCTCTGCTGGCATGTGGGATCTTCCCAGACCAGGGATCAAACCCGTGTCCCCTGCAGGCGGATTCTTAACCACTGCGCCACCAGGGAGGTCCCTTTGGTTATGTTTAGACCTTCTAAATTCTAATCTCTATTCCATCTTGCATCCCTGAGATTCCATCCAACATTTCCCAAACTGGCAAGAATGAGCATCTATAAATTTAAAAGCTCTCCTCGGTAATTCTGATGTGGCTTAGGTAGCATGATTTAACACTAAGATTCCTAAGCATACATTCTCAGCTTTTGCTCATTTTTATTCTTTACAAAAAATTTAAAATCTAGCAATATTTTGGAGCTACTTTCTCACCCTGTCAACCACTTACAAGCATAATCGCTCTAAGGTACCCTTTATTCCTTTATCCCTTCATTCCTTGGTTCTCTCCTTGTGATTTACTCAGGGACCCAAATAAGTCATAATTCATTCAACAATATTATTGACCACCTGCTGTATGCCAGGCATATTTCCCTTTGCTCTAGGCGAAGGGAAAATGGCAGTAAACCACAGAAAAAAAATTTTTGCCTTAATATATGTGATCTAAAGGCAAGTATAAGGGTATAGCTAATGTATCCAATAATGATAAATGCTATGGAGAAAAATAAGGCTTTGAGAGACTGAAAACAGTAGGATTAGGGTTGATGGGGAAAAGAACAGAATTTTAGTGCTGGACATTTTGCAAGATGCCTATTAGCTATCTAAGTATCTTGTATCTAGTAGCTGGTTAAATGTATGCATCTGGAGCTCCGGGAACAGATCCAAGCTGTTTGGGTCTGTTTGGATCTGATTACCCAATGTAAGTAGGAAAAGCTAGAATTATAATGGTAAAGTTCTAAGCTCTTGCCATAGTTATATTCCTGCAAGCACTCTTATTTAACCTTAGAACTCTGTCACTTGGAAAAACTGTCATAATATGTTGCCCTTTTGGACAGTGGCTGTGCTCCCTGTTTGCCGAACTGTTTGCCTTACTGAGAATCATGATGGGAAACTTGGTTTAGGTTAGGAGGGGCATAGACTATTAAGAGTTGATTGGTTTTGTAAATTGGGATATGAGCATAATCAACAGATCTTGAAGCTTCGATAGGTGTAGAAATAACACTAATGTACCAACTTGTAAATGAAAAAATAAAAATAAATGGCCACTGATGGGTAGTGAGTTTTGGGTAATAATTAGAAATTAATGTCACACATGCATCATTTTAATAGGTTTTTGCAGACGGTCTAAGATTTTCAATTTTACTTCTTTGAAAGCTGCCTATTTGCTTTGGAGATGATTAGCAAATGTTTAGAATTATTCAGTTTACACCGCGTTGACTTAGATCTCTGTCGTACCTGATATATTGCTTACTTTTCCTCTTTACATTTCTCGGAGATAGTTTAAAACCGGCAATACTAGATCACCAAATTGATCTGATTTTGCGGGGAGCTCTACTTCATACGTGTGACAGATTCTGTTTTGCAAGGATGGCCACGGCAGTATCTCCAATTCCACGTGCTCTTCTAGTGTGACATTGAGACTCCTCCTACTGAGGGGAAGGGGAGGGCTTACATCCATTCCCCTTGAACCTAGGCAGATCTTTGTGACTTCCTTGACGGGTAGAATATGGTGAAATGGTGCCATGTGATGCCATGTGATCCTTTCTGAAGCAGGTTCATAAATAGGCCATGCACTTTTGCCTTGCTCTTTTGGGATGCTTCCGCTTAGAACTCAAGCACCATATTGTTAGGAAGCCCAAGCAGCCCACATAGAGAATCCATATGGAGAAGTCAACTGTAGGGGTTCCAGCTGACAACCCAATTGAGGTTTCGGCGAACAGATGTAATCAGTGGCCAGCCTGAGTGAAGGGTGTCCAGATGACCGTACCCCCTCGCAATCAAGCCCCCACAGCCTTCAAGCCTTTCCAGCTGGGGCCCCAGCCACGGAGGAGCAGAGACAAATTGTCCCTGTCAAATCGCTGACCTATAATTAAATGGTTCTCTCCAGCTAAGTTTTGGGGCTGATTTCTTATACAATAACAACTAGAGTAATATCTTTGGATGTCAGGCTAGATAATACTACTACTATCCTTGTTTATTTATTTAAGAATAGGGCTACCATGTGTCCTTTTCTTAAAAATAAAATAAAATCACTTTCTCTCTGAAGAAATCCCTTCAAATAAGAAATTGAAAAGTTGGGGAACATTCAAGAAGTATCTATATTTACTTTCTCTGAAGATGATAAGAATAGGAAAGTGAGAAGCTCTGACATGAAGACTTATAGGAGAAAGTAAACTCCTCAAACTAAGTTTGTCCTAAGCTCCTTGTCACAAGATTGTACACTTTGACTATGATGATGCTGTGTCATTCTTTACAAAATCTCAAGAATTTCTACATTATTGTCATAGCCGTTTACCCACAGAAGAGGACATTTCATTGCCCATCCTTTTTGTAAGAAATGGTTTTTCTAGTTTTTTCCCCCTAAAATTCATCTTCTCTCCTTTGAAATGTAAGCCATGCTGATCCACTAAAGAAGTGTTTTTTAAGAAATATCAAAGAAAACACAATAATTTCTGTAGCTTTAGTTGTGAAATAGGATCAATATTCTGGAGGCAGTGAATCTGTCAGACTAAAGCTAAGCATATGGATCTCGTTGTCTCTGCTACTCACTCTGTCTTCACTCTCTGAGTGGAACACTTGGGCTTCTAGTCTCTAATGGCTGCTTATTTTTAAATTCTTTTGTTTTATTCTTAGAAGATTTCTACAGTTTAGTCAGTGCCATATTGTTCAAGAGCATGGGTTTGGATGCCGACTGCTTGGTTCATAGTCTGATGAACCTAGCTGAGTAATTTGGGACAAGTCATCTAACCTCAGTTCCTTCATCTGTAAAATGGGGATAATAATAGTGCCTGCTTTACGGGATTATTGAGAACATTAAATGAGTTAATGAATACTTAGAGCTCTAAATGTCCGGCACAATAAGCTTTATGAGCATTGGCTATTGTTATCCACCTTCGTATGTTGCTGGTTGTGGTGATATTTGGGTTCACGTCTTGGGTTCCATGTTGAGAAGAAACTGAATGAATACTTCTTTGTTGGGGGTTTTGTAGACATGACCAGTGAATTGGGTGTAAATTAGACTGCATGACCTCAAGCCTCTTCAACTCAAGTGTTCTAGGGTAATCCGAGTTCCAGGATCAACTGACACTGGAAGTGGTTGTCCCGGGAGTACTGATTCATAATACACGGAGAATACATCAAGGTCAATTATGGTAGAGTAACTACTTCCAAGGCTAGAAATTCTATTTAGAAATTTTATGTAGAGTTCCCACACTGTAGCCCAAAGAAATGCCAATAATGTTAATAGGAGGTTTGTAAAAGTTTCAACAATTCAAGAAGTGACACAGAAATAGAATCATTAGGCACATTCCTTAAGTTGTCAGGCACTCTGTACATGGATTGAATGTCTTGGGTATGACACTATAAGCAGAAATATCAGGGACTGTTTTGCTGAACAAAAGCTTTTTGGCTGAGAAACCTGAAAGGCTTGATGTTTAATTTATTTTGTCACTTTGGTAGATCAGTAGGTAAATAAGGTAGATAAATAAGACCATTCCAGAAAAACTTTAGGCACGTGCTTCATTTCTAGATAAAAATATTCAAGCACATGATGGAAATGAAATGCAGGTTGATGACTTCTTTCTTTACTTTCTGGATTATTTTTGGATTATGAAGTGCTGGTAATTGAGAAAGTGGAAGGAAAAGCTAGTTAGATGAGAAGGAAACCCTCAGTTAGATGAAAGACATTGGAAACAGTTGGCTGGGATAAAGAATGTTTCTGATAATTTCAAGCAGATCTATACATTCTTTGATTATGACCAAAGAAGCAGAAGAAGAAGAAGATTAAAAACTTTAATCAATTGCAGAGTCAGTTGCAGAATTGGGCAAAGGATTACCTCTATCAGCAGTGCTCAGTTAGGTGTTACCCATGTCCGGTAGTCTGTAAAAAGATCTGTTTGTTTACAAATAAATCGTGTTTGTTTGAGGTATAGACCACACTCAGGTCACATGCTTGGAGTGTGGGGCTGGCTGTTAAATTATTGCAAATGTAGGCCAAGCTGAAGATTATACTTAACTTGGTTTTTCAATGTGGCAGAGACTAGGGTATCTCAAAGGGAGATTAAAGGATTTTCTACACTATTTGCTTGGTCATCTTTGAATTGTGGGCCCGTGCTAGGGACCAGGCAATCTCATATGGGATGAAAGTAAAGAAAGAAAGGGAGAAAAGAGAGACTAGCTAGGGGGAATGTAAGATTTGCTGATGTCAGTAGAAGGTTGAGCTCAGAGAAACTGAGTAAATGCTAAATGCCCAGATTTAAAAAGATGACCCATCCTTTGGATCCTGTAGGCAACTCCAAGGGGTACTGTGGGGAGAACATATAGGAACCTGGGTTACCTCCTATGCAGTGGGTGAAGGGCGGACCTGAGCCCAAACCTAAGGAGGCCTTTACCATCTCAGAGTAAAAGCTGAATTTAGACAGTCCTTTACCTTGTCTGCCTACCCGGTGCCCCTAGACACTCTCTTCCAGCCACATCTGCCTTTTCAGTCCATCCTGCGCACCAGCCTGCTTCTCCCCCAGGGCTCTGTACTGCTTTGTCCCAGCTTTGCCCTCCACCAGGAATACCCTTGCCCGGGGTAGCTTCGTGCCCCTTCACCTCCTCCCGCCAACCCTACTTGTGTGTCGTTTTGTCCCCGTAATATACTTCACGCATTTCCACACTTAAATGAACTCTGAGAGCTCAGCCATGAGAGAAGACTCTGTTAAAGCAGCCAAACTGGGGAGAAGTCATGATTTCAAAAGCACGATTTCTTTCTTATTTACGTCTTGAATTTATTTATGTATTTGAATAGACGATATACCTCTTTTCCTCCCTGGGGGCAACCACTGCTACCAGTTTTTTGTGAATTCTTCCAGAGAGCTATCAGGCATTTATAAACAGATGCCCCTCCCCCCACACAAATGTTAGTATACTATTCGCACGTTTTTTTAACCTTACGTTTATCGCTTATAGTATCTTGGTGTTTTGTTTTGTTTTGTTTTCCTTAGCTGCCTCATTCTTCTTCTTTTTTTCCCCTTTTTTCCTTTTTTAAAAAAAATTCAAGTATAGTTGATTTACAATGTTGTGTTAGTTTCAGGTGTACAGCAAAGTGATGTAGTTATACATATATGTATATAATATATATTTTTTCAGATTCTTTTCCCTTATAGGTTATTACAAAATATTGAGTATAATTTCCCATGCTATGCATGCCTCATTCTTCTTAATGTAACTTAATTCTTATTTAATAAATAAAATTCTATCCTATGGGTATATTGAAATTTGCTATGGTCACTAAATTGTCTTCAATATATTTTCCTATTAAACATAGTACAGATTAATAGTTTTATATGTGTTATTTTACATCCGTGTAAGTATATTTGGAGGATAAATACCAAGAACTTAGATAAGTATCACCAAACCACCCTCCAAAGAGGGTCTAACAATTGTGCTCTCCCAGCCATGTATTAGAGGTTTCCCTAACTGTGTAATCAAACGTTTTGATATCCACTCAACAATCGAGTGCTGTTAATTTTATGTTATGTGAATTTCACCTCAATTTAAAAGAAAAAAAGATAAAAAAACAGACTGGCACTGGGCATATTTGTTATCTCTAAGATGGCAAACAGCTCATCTGGGAAGCTCCTTGGTCTTTAAAATCCATTGTGAACACCGTATAAAACAATTGAGTTTAGGCTTCTCAGAAGGGTTCTAGAAATTTTTTCCAAATAATTAAAGGATTGCTGTGTCGTGTTTGAAGTCTCCTTAGTGACTAAGAACTCTTGTTGCAAAAAAGGTTCTAAGGGTATATTAGGTGCTATTTAAAAATACACCCACAACATCAGACTGAACTCAAAAAATTAATTGGTAACTGTTCTCTCTGCAAAATTAATTTTTCACCAAATCAGTTGTTAAGCTATCTACCCAAACCAGTATTTAGTGGCTTTCAGTTAAATTGGCTAATGATAGTGTTCTGAAGTAGAAGAGAATAGAACTGAGAGTGAGCTGTCAAGGTTGACTTTTTTACACCTTACTGTAATTGCAGCATGGGACCGAAAATAACTATTTGGTTCTCTCTTTTTCTAAAGCCACTGTAGCTAGATTGACTGTAAACACCATTCAGTTTACCTGTGTTATGACTCACTTCCACAAGCATGCATTGTGCAAGGCACCGAGCGAGGTGCCGAGGGGCTGGGTATGAAAAGACCTGACAGCTGTCCTTAAGTTGAATAGGTATGAGATTTCTAGAAATTGCTATCATAATTTTTCAACACCTAAAAACCCATCTGTTCTGAATGACCAGTTTTATGTTAGGTCAGAAGCACTTTGGAAAAGTAGCCAGCAATTTGAGATTATTTTGGAGAAGTCTTTTTTTTTTTTTTTTTTTAAACAGAGGTGGGAATCTATGGGTATCTATTTAACAGTGATTTTAATTCATCTCAGTAATAGAGGATGTTAGAACTAACTCTGGCTGTATGCTGACACCCATGATCTGCAGGGGCCAGTGGGTTTTATATTCTCTGTTGTTCCTGCAGTGGGAATGAAGGGCTGAAGGCTGCCTGCCACTTGAGAAAATGGCAGCTTTTCAAAGTTCTGGAGTGCTAACCTCCCTTGAATCTGTTAAGGCATTCAGAGCAGAGTACAAGAAACTTAAGGTTTGAATTGGACTCTATCTCTGCTGAGTTGGCATAGCATAGTAATGCTCTCTTCCTGTTGGTAATTTTTGGTGTTGTTACTAAATTCTTAGTACCCTTTGGTTTTATGTTGACGTGAGGTAGTTTGTGTTACAGAAACAGTCGTTTTAAAGTTATTATTGCACTAATAGTCTGAAATAGACAACACCTAGTAAACCAAAAAGGGGGAAAAATGCCTAACACAAGAAAAGTTAGAGGGCATTTCTAAAGTACCCCCGATTAAATGAGAAAATCTGTGTTCGTGTATATTGCTGATGTGAAAATAAGCACATGTGACATTGTCTCCTAGGCAGAATCACTGCTGTTCGTGGCATGTGTGTCATGCTAGGGTTTTGACAGCCAACGGGAATTTCCCCTTTAGTATCCACATGGAGAAATATGATTAAAACACAGTTCTGTTGCCTAAATGGCAAATCATCAGAACAGCTTTATAAGGGACTTGTAGTGGTTACTTTCAAGTTCTGTAGTCTTTTTTGTTTTGTTTTTAATCTAATGGGGTCCTGTTAAAATAGTGTAGTGTTTATAGAGATAAAATCAGCATTGTGCATTTGACCACTTGAAAAATTTGAGGTTCCTTCCTGGCCAGCCATCATTCAGAAAACCAAAACAAACAACAAAACAAGCAGGGGTGATATTGTTTATTTCTTTCCAGTTAATTACTGTCAGATTTGAATTTGTGTGGCAGTTTGGGCTCCAGATGGCGCAGTCATAATGATCTCTTTTGGAACTTTACTCATTGATTTTAGTAAACATCAGAGCAAATTAAAAAATTGGTATTCCAAAATATTTTCTTAAATCACTCCATGGGTGTATCTTTCATCCAAAATCACTATTAAACTCATAAAGACTTTTTATGAAACCAATGCAATCTGATTGTCAGTTCAATCCAAAAAATCAGCTTTTGTCTGGGGAAAAACAGGATGATTTGATTGTCTTTTTTAATGTATTATTTTACTATTTCTAGCTAGCAAAAGATGATTCTTACTTGCTTGAAATAAAGTCCGTACTTCAGATTTTCAGGGGGCAGAATTTTCAGTTAGTAGAAATTCTTCTGGTACAATTCAGCTACATTATGTTCTTCTTTACCTGAGCTTTATTGAAATATAATTGACATATAATATTGTATATGTTTAAGATGTACAACTTGTTGATTTGATACACATATATTACAGAGTGATTACCACCTTAGTGTTACCTAACACCTCCATCCTGTCACATAATTACCATCTCTTTTTTTGTGGTGAGAACATTTAAGATCTACTCTCTTAGCGACTTTTAAGTATATAATATAGCATTATTAACTATAATCACCACGCTGTACATTAGAACTTGTTCATCTTCTAACTGGAAGGTTGTACCCTTTCACCAACATCTTCCCAGTTCCATATTCTCCCCTGGTGCTTGTTAACCACCATTCTACTCTCTGTTTCTCTGGGTTTGGCTTTTTTAGATTCCACATATAAGTGATACCCTACAGAATTTGTCTTTCTCTGTCTGACTTCCTTCACTTAGCATAATACCCTCCAAGTCTATCCATGTGTCACAAATGGTGGTGTTTCCTTCTTTCTCTTGATGAATAGTATTCCATTGTTTATGCAGACCACATTTCTTTATTCATATATTCTTATTTTACTAAGCGGTAACTGTATATAAAAGTGGACTCTTGACTGCATTTGAAATAATCCAGGTATTCTCTATATGCTATATGGCAGGTCTAAAAACAAAATTTTGAGATAGTGAAAATTGCAGTGAACCTTAGTAATTCTTTTGTTTTTTCTTTCTACAATAATTTTTAATTAGCCATGAATGTGATGCCATTTAAATCTTCCCAAAACCAGAAATATGTTTTTAAGTTTAAGAAATTTCTCACTAACACTGGCTCTTTTGATATTATTAAAATAGTACTTTTGGGGCTTCCCTGGTGGCGCAGTGGTTGAGAGTCCGCCTGCTGATGCAGGGGACACGGGTTCGTGCCCCAGCCCGGGAAGATCCCACATGCGGCGGAGCGGCTGGGCCCGTGAGCCATGGCCGCTGAGCCTGCGCGTCCGGAGCCTGTGCTCCGCAGCGGGAGAGGCCACAACAGTGAGAGGCCCGCGTACCGCCAAAAAAAAAAAAAAAAAAAGTACTTTTGCCAAGATATTCATTCTGTTATGTCCTGCGGGAATACAGGGGTGAGCACCCAGAGGGTGTCTGCCCTCATAGAGCTTACTAATTAAATAACTTCCCAGGTAGATGTGGATTTATACTCTGATCAATGTCGCAAGAGAAAGGTACATAATATTATGAGACTGTGATTGGGGAGCCAGCTAAGTCCAGGTAATTTCAAGAGGCTTCCCTGGAGAAGTAAATATTGTCTTGCTAGTTTATGCTATCTTTACAAATACTGCCTGAAAAAAGAAATTGCACAGCATTCTTACAATTTGCCCCACCTTAAATTATTCATAATTCTTAAAGGCGCCATGTCCATTTTTGTTCATTAGAATTTCTTTTTTATTTTATTTTATTTTTGTTTATTATTTTTTTTAGAATTTCTTATAAATGCCTAATAGTGCTGAGAGAACCATCCAAGAGAAAGTTTTCTTAATTTGAGGAAATCCTGACTTTTCTGTGCAGTGGGCTTTTTAAATAATACTGTCATTCTTTTGTTATCCATGTTGCTTTTTAAAATAAAGAAATAAAGAGAACAACTCCAGAACAAAAAAGAATGTTTTTGGAAGGGAAAATATCAGTCAGACCGGCACACTGATGTTTATAGCTTTTTTCATAATTGCCAGAACTCAGAAACAACTGTGATGTCTTTCAGTAGGTGAATGGTAAAGCAAACTGGTACATCCAGACAATGGAATATTATTCAGCAATAAAGAGAAATGAACTATCAAGTCACAGAAAGACATGGAGGAACTTTTTTAAAAAAATCTTTTAATTGAAGTATAGTTGATTTACAAAATTGTGTAAGTTTCAGGTGTACAGCACAGGGATTCAGTTATACATACCCCATATATATATATATATATATATATATTTATATATATATATCCTTTTTCAGATTCTTTTCTCTTATAGGTTATTATATAATATTGAGTATAGTTCCCTGTGCTATACAGTAGGTCCTTGTAAGACATGGAGAAACTTTAAATGCACATTGCTAAGTGAAAGAGCTGGTCTGAAAAAGCTACCCACTGTCTGATTCCAACTGTATTACATTCTGGAAAAGGCAAAACTATGCAGAGAGTAAAAAAATCACAGGTTGCCAGGGTTTAGGATGGAGGGAGGGATGAATAGGTGGAGCATAGGGGGTTCTTTGGACAGTGAAACGATGCTGTATGATACTGTAATGGTGGATACGTGCCATTATTCATTTGGCGAAACCCATAAAATGTACAATACCAAGAGTGAACCCTAATGTAAACTATGGACTTTAGTTAATAATGTGTCAATATTGGCTAATGATTCATAGCAAGTGTACCACACTGATGCAAGATGTTAATAATAGTAGAAACTGGGATGGGGAGAGCAGTATATGGGAACTCTGTACATTCTGCTCAATTTTCCTGTAAACCTGAAACTGCTGGGGAAAAAAAAGTCTATTAATTAAAAAGTAAAAAAAAAAATCAGTGCAGTAAACCAAGATCATTAAATAATCTATTAACCTATTAGCTCTTGTGAAGGAAAAAAATTGTCAATTTTTATTTTAAACTTAAAAGCATCTGCATTGGTTCTTTCCTTTCCTTTTCTTTAAATTAATTTTTATTGGAGTATGGTTGCTTTACAATGTTGTTCCTTTCTTTTAAAAAGACATTTTCCGCCCCCAGAGGCTAATGTTTTAATTTAAAAAATAATAAATTTATTTATTTATTTATTTATTTTCGGCTATGTTGGGTCTTTGTTGCTGCGCGCGGGCTTTCTCTCTAGTTGCAGCGAGAGGGGGCTACTCTTTGTTGTGGTGTGCTGGCTTCTCACTGTGGAGACTTCTCTTGTTCGGGAGCACAGGCTCTAGGAGCACGGGCTTCAGTAGTTGTGGCATGCGGGCTCAGTAGTTGTGGCACACGGGTTTAGTTGTTGTGGCTCATGGGCTTAGTTGCTCCACGGCATGTGGGATCTTCCCAGACCACGGATCAAACCTGTGTCCCCTGCATTGGCAGGCAGATTCTTAACCACTGCACCACCAGGGAAGTCCCCTAATGTTTTATTGATGTATGATTTCATAGAATAAGATGTTTCTGAAGATTCCATTTTTAAAAAAAATTATTTTATTGAAGTATAGTTGATTTACAATGTTGTGTTAATTTCTGCTGTACAGAAAAGTGATTCAGTTTTATATACGTATGTACATATATATACGTACATATGTACATATATATACATATATATATATATTCTTTTTCATACTCTTTTCCATTATGGTTTATCACAGTATACTGAATACAGTTCCCTGTGCTATGCAGTAGGATCTTGTTGTTTATCCATCTTACATAGAGTAGTTTACATCTGCTAGTCCCAAACTCCCAATCCACCCCTCCCCCACCTCCCTACCCCTTGGCAACCACAAGTCTGTTCTCTATGTCTGTGAGTCTGTTTCTATTTCGTAGATAAGTTCAGTTGTGTCATATTTTAGATTCCACACATAACTGATATTATATGGTATTTGTCTTTCTCTTTCTGACTTACTTCAATTAGTGTGATAATCTCTAGGTCCATCCACGTTGCTGCAAATGGCATTATTTCATTCTTTTTTATGGCTGAATGGTATTCCATTGTATATATGTATCATATCTTCTTTATCCATTCATCGGTAGATGGATGACCATGCAGATTAACTTGAGTTGTTAACATCTTCTGCACCTTTGTGTTTGCATAATTCTTTGAAGAATTCCTGAAATATGGGCACTTCCCACTGAATTAGAGGTTTCCTATGGTCCTACCCCAAATCCCTGGAACACTGGGATTTCTGCTCTTAGACTCAGGATTACGGTCATAACCACTAGCAATGTTGGATTCCTTACTAGCTCACACTGTGAGTAACCCACGTGCAGAAAGTGGGAATGGAATCTAGTGTTAAAGATAGTTTTACCTAGTCTTTTAATTTTTTATTTTAATTTTTTATTTTTTGGCCACACTACTTGGCATGAGGTATCTTAGTTCCCTGACCGGGTATCCATCCCGTGCCCCCTGCAGTGGAAGCATGGATTCTTAACCACTGGATGGCCAGGGAAATCCCTTACCTGTCTTTTAGGGCACATAATTTAACCATTTGACCTGTGTTATTATATCGCTATGATGTTTAATTTGTCAGTAAGCTATTATTTAGCTACTTAATTACTTGGTGCCAATTCTCAGCACTTTACTCCATATTCACTCATTTTATGTCCCAACCACTTTACCAGGTTGGTACTTTTTTTCCACACTGCCTCATTTTCGCTTTTCAGATCTCATGAGCATTATCTCGCTTGTGAAACCTAAACACAGATCCCTACGTACAAGAGAGTCTGAGAAATGTAGTTTTTAGCCTTCTAGTCTTTATGGTAAAGTAGAAACTTTGAAGGGGTGAAAAATGAATACTGAAAGTCAATAAGCAATATCAGAACAAATTCACTATTCTCAAAGTATTTCAGTGACTCCCCAACCTACTCTAAAATTCCTTTGAATGGCCAGTGTGGCCCTATGTTGTCTAGTCTAATGTGATCTTTCTGACTTCTCTTAATAGTCTTTTTCATAAACTTTTTTATTGTAAAATATACATAATATAAAATTTGCCATTTTAGACACTTTTAAGTATACAGTTCAATGACTCTAAGTGTGGTATTATTATTTTCACTTACAGATGAGGAAACTGTAACACAGAAGTTATGCAACTTCACACTGCTAGTGCAGTGAGGCGCCGAGACTGGAGTCTCATGTCGCCGAGTCCACAAACATTCCCCCTGTCCTGCAATAAAACACTTAGCCTGGGCTTCCCTGGTGGCGCAGTGGTTGAGAGTCCGCCTGCCGATGCAGGGGACACGGGTTTGTGCCCCGGTCCGGGAAGATCCCACGTGCCGCGGAGCGGCTGGGTCCGTGAGCCATGGCCGCTGAGCCTGCGTGTTTGGAGCCTGTGCTCCGCAGCGGGGGAGGCCACAACAGTGAGAGGCCCGCGTACCTCAAAAAAACAAAACAAAACAAAAACTGAAACACTTAGCCTGACCAACAGCGCTGTATGTTTTTAGTTTACTCATTTTAGTTTGTTTTTAAAGCATTACTATAGTGTATTCGTTATATTAGCATTTGCCCAAAAGAAATCTGTAACACAGAAATAGCTCAAAAGAATGAAATAAGATGCAGCTAGAAATAATTTACAACCACTCAAAAACAGAACCAAACATGTGGGTTTTCTTTGAACCATCTATTCATGTTTATTTTTAAAACTTGAATAGCTTTTAAGAAAACTGACTATCCGTGTATAATTAATGAAAAGAAAACACTTGTGCCAGGATTATAGGTATCTAAACATTTAGCTGTCTCACATTCTTTGGCAACAGCTTAGGGAAAGCAGCCATGTACTAGAATTTTTTTTTTAAGCTTTTTTTTTGCATCCGAGCTCAGGGACTTAAGTGCTCCTAATGGTATGATTGGAGGTTTAAGAAACAAGGCCAAAAAAAAAGAAAGCAACCCTATATGTGTAAAATCTCAGGTTACTGCAGGCTCTTCAAAAGTAACGTTTTTAATAGCTTCATGAGAGCAGGGTACTTTTCTGTTCACAGTTGCATCCCTAGCTCTTGAGAGGCTGGCTCACATTATCCTGAAATCCAGGAAAATAAACGACATATGTGAACTAAACTGACTCTGATAATGGGCTTGAAGGAATTAAATAGCAGAAGAATTACAGTGATGGCTGAAGGAGTTTCCACTGACTCATTCATTCATTCCACAAATATTTAACAAGGGCCCGCAGGTGGTATGTGCCATGTTAGTCTTGACTGATGGTGCAAGATGTAGTGAGTCAGGCTCAGATGAGGTCGTGCTCAGTGAAAGAGGTAACTAGTGCTGGGATTACAGGTAAGAGTGCCTGGTGCACCTTCGGTAAACTGATTAGTATGGAGGTGGCAGCACTTGGCAGTAGATTTAGAAATTTAGAGGAAAAGACATTTGAAAGTGAACCCTGGATTTCTATTTAATGTTACATGATATGTCAGTAGAGATGTTTTTCCTTTTAGTAAAAGCATCAGACTTGAGTAAAATGGCAACATTTATGTTATTTTATCATGAATTACTACCTGGAAGGAAGTGGTAATACAATAAAGTGAAGGTAAAAGTTACTTCCAGAATAGATACTTCCTTATGTTATTTCCTTGGGTGTCTTTAAAATAATAACTTGTTAACTAAATTAGCATTGTACTATATTGATAATCAGGAAAAATGCTCATTGGAGAAAATTTGGAACGCACAGAGAAGTGGAAAATAGTCACAGTTCTAACCCCCTAGATAAACGTACATTTATATTTCTCTGTGTCAAAAATACATATCAAATTTTAAATCCAACATTTATACCAAATATGACACTCTAAGATATGATGAGCTTATGCAGAAAAATAAGATAATTTCAAAATTTCTAACAGAGAAGTGAATAAGGATTAAGAAGAGAACCATTATAAGAGGAAATTCCAAATGCTAATGAACATGTCTAAAAAAGGTTAATTCCACGAATAATCAAAGAAATTAATAATAAAGCACTTTCCTTACCAAATAAGCAAAATGGGTTTTTTGGTTTTGTTTTTGTTCATTTGTTCTTTGTTTTACAAATGGTAATATTCAATAGTCTTGGATTTTTTAAAAGTTTTTTCTTTCTAAGCGTGAAGTCTTTTTTTGCAATCAATAATCAGTCCATACTTGGGTACTAAATGATGCCCATCTTCTGAAGAACGTTTTATATTTTTTATGGGAACAAAATAAGCACATCAATCAAGGGAAAAAGTAATAGTTCAATACTTTATGTAATGTTTCTATTGACTTCATTTTTTTCTTTCATAAATGTATCTTCATTTTTGATCTCCAGTTGGCAGAGGTTCAAGTGATCTTAAGTCCCTCTTATACTGAAGATTTCCCTATCAATCCAACTGTAAACTAGCAGTTAAATATTAATTATGGTATATTACAAATGAATGTATGAAACTGTATAGATAGAATGATGTGTACAGAAATAGCAGTGAGATGAACATCCATGTGCATTTCACCCAGGGAAAGAAATAGAACTTTACTCCACTCCAGAAGCCCCCTATGAGCCTGATCACATCTCCACCTTCATACTCTCCTGCCCTAATTGAGTATTATTCAAAATTTTGTATTAAAAATATTATTTTGTTTTTCTTTGTAGTTTTTCATTACTTATGAATATATCGATAAACAATACATTGTTTAGTTTTGTCTCTTTTTATATAGACTTTATATAAATGGAATCAGATGGACAGTTGGGTTGTTTGCATTTTGCTGCTGTGAATTATGCTGCTGTAAACATTCCTTTGCATGTCCCTTGGTGCACATGAGCAAGAGTTTATTGTTTTGGTCCTAGACCTTAAGATACGTCTCCAGCAGAAGAATTGCTGGGTCATACAGGGGCAAATGCTCACCTTTACTAGGTAAACCAATCTGTGTACCAAGGTCCCCAGCGGTATATGAGCATTCACCTAGCAACACATCCTTGTTAACGCTTGGTGTTTTCCGAGTTAAAATTTTGCCAGGCAGGTGGGTATAATTTTAATATGCATTTTCTTGATTACTTATAAAGCTAAATATCATTTCATTCTTAAAATTATTATGATTTTTGCCCCCTTTCCTATTGGGTTATTTCCTCTTTTTGAGAAATGATTTAGTTCTCATCACAAGAAAAACATTTTTTTGTAACTGTGTATGGTGACTGATGTTAAATAGACTTACTGTGGCAATCATTTCACAATATAAATATCAAATAATTATTTTGTACACCTGAAACTAATATAATGTTATATGTCAATTATACCTCAGTTAAAAAAAGAAAATTGATTTAAAGGAGTTCCTTCTATATTCTAGATACTTACTAACCCTTTGGTGATCATGTGTTACAAATATCTTCTCCCAGTTTGTCCTGTATCGTTTCACTTTCCTCGTGGTATCTTTTCATGAACAGAAGTTTTTAGTTTTGTTTTGTTTTTTAAAATTTATTTATTTATTTATTTTTGGCTGTGTTGGGTCTTCACTGCGGTGAGCGGGCTTTTCATTGCAGTGGCCTCTCTTTGTTGCGGAACACGGGCTCCAGGCACGCGGGCTTCAGCAGTCGTGGCTTGCGGGCTCTAGAGCGCAGGCTCAGTAGTTGTGGCGCACGGGCTCAGTTGCTCCGCGGCACTTGGGATCTTCCCGGACCAGGGCTCGAACCCGTGTCCCCTGCATTGGCAGGCAGATTCTCAACCACTGCGCCACCAGGGAAGTCCCCTAGAAGTTTTTAGTTTTTATACAGTCAGGTTTATCAATCTATTTTTCTCTACAGTGAATGCTTTTTTGTATCTTTTTAAAAAATCCTTTCCTACAAGGTCAGAAGAGCATTCTCCTATATTGTCTCCTGAGAATGTTACAGTCTTGCCCTTTCCATTTAGGTCCTTAATCTACCTGGAATTAGTTTGTGTATGTATTGTAAGAGATAGAGTTTTGATTTCATTTTTTTCAACAGATGTACAATTATCCCAGCACCTTTATTTTATTTTATTTGAAGTTTTGAATTTTATTTATTTTTTTATACAGCAGGTTCTTATTAGTTATCCATTTTATATATATCAGTGTATATATGTCAATCCCAATCTCCCAGTTCATCCCACCAGCACCCACCCCCCGCCGCTTCCAGCACCTTTTATTGAACAGCTTGTTTTTTCCCCATTGGCCTTTGATGATGGTGGTGGTGGTGGTGGTGGTGATGTTGGTGGTGATGACGCCAGTATTCACACTTACTGAGGGCTTACCATGTACCAAGCAGCGTTCTAAGCATGAGATAACTTATTTAAACCTTACAGTAACCCTACAAATAGATCCTGCTATTATGCCCACGTTTTTAGACAAGAAGCAGAAACACAGAGAAGTTAAGTAACTTGCTCCATGTGACATAGCTGGTATGTCAAAGAGCCAGCGTTCAAACCAATTCATTCTAGCTCCAGACCCCAGGTCCTGCCATCAGGTTCGCTGTCTTTTCTATACGGCTACCTGTTTTCTATACAAAGTCTTTTTTGGCATGGGTCTGTTCCTGGCCTTTCTGTCCTTTGCATTCACCTATTTTTCTGTCCCTGGCCAATACCACACAGCCTCTTAATTAACTTCATAATAAGTCAATATCCGGTGTGGCTAGTACCCACCCCTGCCTTGTTCTTCAAGAGTGTTTTTGGCTATTGATTTACCTTTTCAACTCCTTTTTAAAAAAATTATTTATTTTTTACCTTTGGCTGCGTTGGGTCTTCGTTGCTGCACGTGGGCTTTCTCTAGTTGCGGGCGAGCGGGGTCTACTCTTTGTTGCGGTGCGCGGGCTTCTCACTGCAGTAGCTTCTCTTTGTTGTGGAACACAGGCTCTAGGCGAGCATGTTTCAGTAGTTGTGGCACTTGGGCTCCGTAGTTGTGGCTTGTGGGCTCTAGAGCGCAGGCTCAGTAGTTGTGGCACACGGGCTTAGTTGCTCTGTGGCATGTGGGATCTTCCCGGACCAGGGCTCGAACGCGTGTCCCCTGCATTGGCAGGAGGATTCTTAACCACTGCGCCACCAGGGAAGTCCCTCAACTCCTTTTAATCTTTGAATTATATTCTCCAAAAACTTGTTGAGATTTTAATTGAAACTGCATTGGATCTATAGATAGTTTGGGGGAGATTTGATACATTTACAGTATAGAGCCTTCCAATCCATGAACATGGCTTGTATCTCTCCACTTATTCTGGTTTTCTTTAATGTCTCTTAAGAAAGTTTTATCATTTTCTCCATGAGGATCTCACACATTTTCTATTAAGTTCATTTCTATCTACTTGCAACTTTTCATGCTATTGTAAATGAAATTGTTTCTAAAATTTCATGTTCTGTTTGTTGCTGGTTTATAGAAAAGCAATTGTGTCCTGTATGTTGATTTTATATCCAGCAATCATGTTAAACTCTTAATTCTAAAAAATTATCACTGGATTCTTTTGTCTATGCTGCATAGTTAATCGTATAATCTGTGAATGACATATTTCTTCCTTTCCAATCCTTGTACCTTTTATTTTTCCTATCTTGTCTTATTGAGCAACTGATTTCCCCAAATTACGTTCAACATCTATTGATATTATCCAAAACCTTTGGAGCCAGATGTGTTTGGAATTTCAGATTTTTTAGAATTTAGAAAGGGGACTTCCTGTAACCAGGAGGAGGAAGCATCACTGATGTGCTGGGAATGGCAGAAACAAGAGATGAAAAACATCTGGCTCTTTAATGAAATTACTGACCATCAACACCAATCCTGAAACATCCCTGCCCCTGGACTCTTTGTAATGTGAGATAGTATGTGTCCTTATCATCTAAGCCTCTTTGCTTTGTGTCTTTTGTTACTTTCAATCTAACCCACACCCCTTGTTTCTTTTCCAAAATTGCAAACATTCAACCATTTCTTACTGAGCGCTGACCATAGGCACTGGAATTATAGTGGAAACACTAGAGTTGTAGTGGGGGTTAAAATAAAAAGGCAGTGGGAGCCTGGAAGTATGGGACTCAATCTAGATGTGGGATTAGAGAAAGCCTTTCAGAGGAAGTGATGTTTAAACTGAAACAAGAAGGATCAGTAAAAGGCAGCTGGGCAAATCGGGGAGAGAGGGTGCAGTTCCAAGCACCACAGGCAGCTATGACCAAGTCAAGTCAAGAAGGGGAGGAGTTTAATAGGGAGGATAATCTTTCTCAGAAGCCACCTGTAGATATCCCATACACCTCACTAGCCAGGGTGATGTCACATGTTCATGTCCTAGCTGCAAGGGAGATGGGAAAAGTGATCTTGTATCAGGAGAGCTGCTCGACCCACAGAATGGGGAGCAGGCAACTGCTTCGTTGCCAGCCAAGAGGGTCTGTTCCAAGGGATATCTTACAGAACCAGGGGCTGGAAGAACAGGCCAGTCTCCCAAAGGACTTGAGTCAGCCAGTGGAAAGCTCGCCATACACCCATTTTGAGTGCCCAGAGTAATGTGGTCTGGCATCTCTGCTTTATTCTCCATCTCTGCAGACTCACGTTTTTGTCTCTAACTTCTCACAGGAACAATTTTCACCTCTTACCTCCAGCACCTATTTCCAGAGACTTTCTGATGGGTCCAACTAGCCTGTCATGTGGGTTCTTTGGGTCAGACACTGGGTTGTGGCAGCGGGATTGAGACTCGGTATCCCCTGTCTTGGAAAGGGACAGCCTGTATTTGCTTAACCTTCTTTACTTAAACTTGGAAGTGAGTAAATTGCTGTTTAGATAATCTTTTTCATCGACGCTAACTAAGTTTCAGGTGCCAGGGCTTAAAAAAATTTTTCCCTGTGATATTTCTATAATATTTTGCCCAACGCCCCACACACACCTGGAAATATTTTTATTGAGTTTAGAAATAAGTCAGACTCTTAAAATCTGGCTTTTCCTTTTCATTAAAAATTTACTTATATACTTTGCTCTTCATTAGTCTTTGGACTGCCTTCAAAGTTCTTCCTGGTATTTAGAGTGTGGTTTCCTCCTCTTCCTCTCCTTCTTTTCTTCTGCCCTTGGGTTGGTCTTGAACATGCTTCCTGGAGGAGAGAATCACCCGTGGAGGACAGTGTGGGATGTTTGAGAGGTACAGCGAGTTCTCCAGGGCTCAGAGGAATGCTGGACAGCTGGAGGAGGGGAAGAGGACTGAACTCTTGCACCTGCTGATGGAGCAGGCTCGGGAAAGGAACCAGGTCATATGTAGACAACCTTCAATATTCCAAGCTGATGCACAGAAACCAGGAAATGAATGAGGAGATTCCGTGCCAGGTCGAAGCCAGACAGTAACGATTCTGGGTGTTTGTGTTACAGATGTTCATCTTACAGTCATGAGCTGACTAAGCAAAGCCCCCCTTGTGTGCCGTCACAATGAGACAGAGCGCTTTATCTTACAAAGGGCAAGATTTTGTTCTCTGACTAGTTTCTATCTTCAATTAGCATTGATTCAGCCCACTACTTACAAGCTAGACCCAGCTTTCTGAAACTAGTTTTTATAGCTTCATCATCCTTTTTTCTTTCTTCCTTCCTTTCTTTCTTTCTTTCTTTGAAGTATAGCTGATTTACAATGTTGTGTTTCAGGTGTACAGCAAAGTGAATTGGTTGTACAGCAAAGTGAATCAGTTGTACATGTACATATATCCACTCGTTTTTAGATTCTTTTCCCATATACATCATTATGGAGTACCGAGTAGAGTTCCCTGTGCTATACAGTAGGTCCTTGTTGTTTATCTACTTTATATACAGTAGTGTGTATCTGTTAATCCGAAACTCCCTAATTTACCCCTCCCCCCTGACCCCATCATCCTTAATTCTTCACCTCCTCTGCTTAAGGTATTTGATACTGCCTATCTGGAAGAATACTGTTAAAAATATCATTTACAAAGTTAGTGGGTTTGTTTGTTTGTTTGTTTGTTTTAATGAAAGAAAGTAAGCGCTCTTTGAAATATTTTTTCCTTGAAAATCTTATCCTTTGCAGTCTCTTTCACTCAGTCTGTTTGGGACAGTTACAGATGTTTGTTTGTTGCTTTTACTGTATCCAAAGGAGCAGAGATGGGGGTGGAAAGTGACTAAGATGTTCTAAGAACATTGAAATAGACCAGAAGCTCATTGTGGCTTCTTTTTTTTTTTCTTTTAATTTTACTTTATTGATTTTTGGCTGCGTTGGGTCTTCGTTGCTGTGCGCAGGCTTTCTCTAGTTGCAGCAAGCGGGGGCTACTCTTCGTTGCAGTGTGTGGGCTTCTCATTGCGGTGGCTTCTCTTGTTGTGGAGCACGGGCTCTAGGCACGTGGGCTTCAGTAGTTGTGGCACTCGGGCTCCGTAGTTGTGGCTCACGGACTCTAGAGCGCAGGCTCAGTAGTTGTGACACACGGGCTTAGTTGCTCCGCGGCATGTGGGATCTTCCTGGACCGGGGCTCAAACCTGTGTCCCCTGTATTGACAGGCAGATTCTTAACCACTGCGCCACCAGGGAAGCCCCCATTGTGGCTTCTTAAAGGAATACGTTCCATAGCAATTTCCCCTCCAAATCTCATCTGCTTGGACTCTGGTAGAGTCAAAATTCTGGTGCTTTTTCTCCATGTTATAGTCGTTACCTTCTCTTTTCACTTCAGGATGCAATGTAAAATCACATCACGTTTGGCTGAGGGCACCCCCACATTCATTAGCCCCAAGTCTTCTGCTTTCTGGGGCCTCTCATTTGTTGTGCATCCAACATCAGCCTCTTTATTGCCCTTCTTACACAATATAATTATCGTTAGAAAAATTCCAAAATGCAGCTTTTCATGTTCTGTGTGCCTTTCCACATTCTTCACGTCGCTAACTTCATCCATATGCTGTTGCCTCAAACTTCAGCGAAAGTTTGTTTTTTTTTTTGACTCATACATGTATTTTCATCTTGTGTTTGTATATGTTCTTACCTCTCATGTTTCCAATGCAATGGCTGGAAAGAACCATGAACATGGACTAATTCTTTAGTATTTTCATTTTCACAACAGAAAGAGTGTTCGATGGTGACTGGTTACAGCAAATATACCTGAATTTGTATACCTATTTTTATGACATGTTGCAGACTTGCTTTTTAAAGAGATTCTGAGATCAGGAAAACCTTTCATTTTGCGTGCATTCCCTTCCTAATTAAAATCCATTGTACTAACTTGACTGTCCAGCCATGACCCTATGATATCAGAGCCCCTATTTTGTCAATTATGTCACAGGCTCTCGCTTGAGTAGGCATTTTCAACCCAAGGAGCACACCACACTAATTCACAGGACCCATTTCAGAATCAGTAGATGTATTGTGTATATGGTTTGACAGAATCTGCCTCTACTTGTATTGCCAAAACACAAGGATTTCTGGCTGCTTGAAAGAAACACTCTAATGCTGCCTTTCACATTTTATCTACTTTGGTCAAACATTGAAGTCACTTTGGGTAATGGTTTTTCATCACTTTTAAGGTTTGACAACTTTTATGTTGAACCTATATTTGGGGGTATTTCTGCTTTTAATGTAATGTATAAGGACAAGTCTTCTTTTGTCCATGAAAATGAATTGAAGTCTTTGTTAAACATTCAAGAAATAGAATTGCAGGTGCTATTTGGGATGACACATTTTTGTTTATTAAGTTTTTAAAAATTAATTAATTTGGCTGCGTCGGGTCTTAGTTGCAGCACATGGGATCTTCACTGTGGCGCACGGGCGTCTTGCTAGTTGTGGTGCGCGGGCTCAGTAGTTGCGGTGCGAGGGCTTAGTTGCCCTGCGGCATGTGGGATCTTCATTCCCTGACCAGGGATCGGACCGTGTCCCCTTCATCGGAAGGTGGATTCTTAACCACTGGACTACCAGGGAGGTCCCTTGTTTATAAAGTTTTATAAAACTTTTTTTGTTCCTGTAGATGCAGCCACTTGACTATTCAGACTCAAATGGATTTTTTTAAACTTTTTTTTTTTTTTTTTTTTTTTTGTGGTACGCAGGCCTCTCACTGTTGCGGCCTCTCCCGTTGCGGAGCACAGGCTCCGGACGCGCAGGCTCAGCGGCCATGGCTCACGGGCCCAGCTGCTCCACAGGAATGTGGGATCCTCCCGGCCTGGGACATGAACCCGCGTCCCCTGCATCGGCAGGCAGACTCTCAACCACGAGGGAAGCCCTTAAAACATTTTTTTAAAATTTATTTGGTTGCACCGGGTCTTAGTTGCAGCACGTGGGCTCCTTAGTTGTGGCATGTGAACTCTTAGTTGCGGCACGCATATGGGATCTCGTTCCCTGACCAGGGATTGAACCTGAGGCCCCTGCATTGCGAGTGTGGAGTCTTATCCACTGACTGCACCACCAGGGACGTCCCTAAAAACACTTTAAATGGAGGTTTTGTTCCATTTACTGAGGATAAATCTATGCCTTCTGACACTCTTATTTTTTAATTTTTATTTTACATTGAAGTATAGTTGATTAACAATGTTGTGTTAGTTTCAGGTGTACAGCAAAGTGATTCAGTTATACATATACCTGTATCTATTCTTTTTCAAATTCCTTCTGACACTCTTCCCGCAAAGAGAAGAGGAAGCCAACACCGGTAATTGCATTCCAAGTGATTCTGTTGAAATGGAGCCATTTAAGGTCTGCCACTTTATAAAGTGCCCAAGTCCTTAGGAAAGTGGATTTTTACAGAATTAGAGTATCCTAACATGGTGGTTTGATAGCACAGATGGAAGTGCCCCAGTGATATGGTGGGGATAATTCCCTTCCCTGAGTAACTTGCTGCAGAGGGACGGATTTAAGTGGAGAAGAGCTACCCTCAGTATACCCTTCCTCTGAGTCTGAGCCATTTACACAGAGGTAACTTTAGCAACTTAGTTTCTTACTAGATTGGCTTTTTCCAGGGATTTTGAATGTATCTGTTTAGCATACTTTATTTATTTGGTTGTGCTGGGTCTTAGTTGCAGCAGGCGGGCTCCTTAGTTGTGGCAGGCGGGCTCCTCAGTTTTGGCATGCATGTGGGATCTAGTTCCCTGACCAGGGATCGAACCCAAGCCCCCTGCATTGGGAGCACAGAGTATTAACCACTGCGCCACCAGGGAAGTCCCTAGAATACTTTTTGATTACAGGAAGTATTGTGTTAAAAATTGACGTACACTTTGGAGAAAACTTCCTTGTGGCTGATTTGGTCTCCTCATCTTAAAGTAAATAGCTTTTGTGCATGTAGTTCCTGTGTTAGTTCTTTTGCATCATTTGAAAAAAAAAAATAAGATTTCAGAAGTCTTCCTAAATAACCAAGAATAATCATTGTATGCTGACCTACAGAGACCAGTCTCAACCCTGACTGATGGGTTTATATTGTAGGTATATAGGAAGGCAAAATTTGTTTGTATTCAGCTTCATGATTTTTTAAAAAAATAAATTTATTTATTAGTTTATTTTGGCTTCATTGGGTCTTCGTTGCTGCGTGTGGGCTTTCTCTAGCTGCAGTGAGCAGGGGCTACTCTTCATTGCAGTGCAAGGGCTTCTCTTTGCGGTGGCTTCTCTTGTTGCTGAGCACGGGCTCTAGGCACGTGGGCTTCAGTAGTTGTGGCACGCGGGCTCAGTAGTTGTGGTGCACGGGCTTAGTTGCTCCGTGGCATGTGGGATCTTCGTGGACCAGGGATCTAACCAGTGTCCCCTGCACTGGCAGGCGGATTCTTAACCACTGTGCCACCAGGGAAGTCCCAGCTTCATGACTTTTTAGAAACTGATGGAGATATAATGAGCCAAACAAATGCCAGAGTTCATGCTTATTTCGGTTCAGTCTTCAGTGTATAAAGGAGCTTAGTCACAGTCTAGGACAGAAAACCACACCTGAAAAATAATACAGCAATTGTATGCTGATTAAAACAATTGCAACTCATTTGTCTCTTCAGCTTACTCAGCCCCTTACAGCTGAAAGCTCCTGGCAGGAGACTTTGGTTGGTTGGAATTCAGGGAGCAATGAGAATTCAAGAGGAGGCTCTGGGGGAGGGGGGAGATTCTGGAAAGGTACCTGTCAGGTTGTAACCAGCTACTTGGACACATCCATTTGCAGTCCTTTTGGCAATTTTGGAGTTACTTGTTGAGTATATATATAGTATGCTTTTATAAATTAAACATTTTCCATTAGGTCATACATTATCTGACTTTCTTCATCTTTGGCAATATGAAGCTTTCAAGGAGAAATTTTAGAGTATGTGTCATATGACAGCGGTTCCTAAAGTGTGGTCCCTGGACCTCTGGAGGTTCCAGAAACCCTCTCATGGAGTCCATGAGGTCAAAACTATTTTCATAATGATAGTAAGACATTGTCTTTTTCACTGTGTTGGCATTTTTACTGATGGTGCAAAAGCAGTGGTGGGTAAGATGGCTGGTGCCTTAGCAGGAATCAGGGTGGTGGCTCCAAACTGTAGTAGAAGTTACTGAATTCTTCACCATTCGTTGTTAAAAAAAAAAATCAGTTTTATTTTTAAATGTCCTTGATGAAACAGTAAAGATTATTAATTTTATTAAATCTCAACCTTTGAATATACATCATACATCTTTTTAATAGTGTGTGTGACAAGACAGACAGGAAGTATGCTTAAACCAAAATACTTAAGTGATTGTTTTGAGCTGGTCTAGCTGCTTTTATCATAGGACACCGTTTTTACTTCAAAGAACGATCGACAGACAAACACTTGAGCATTTGTCAAACATTTTCTCAAAAATGAATGAAGTGAGCCTGTTACCTCAAGGAAACAACTGACAACATTTGTTGCCAACGATAAAATTCCAGCTTTTAAGTGGAAATTAGAATTTTGGAAAATGTGTACATGGCACTGTGAGCTTGACAGTTTCCAGATATTTAAAGACTCATCAGATAAGATAGGTAGTGAAATAAACATGGAATTTTAAAATATTTTATACGGAAATGTGTCAACACTTGGAAGATCTGCATATATCAGTGAAATAATATTTTCCAAATGACCAATGCATAGCGCATTCATGCATAGGTGAAAGATCCATTCAAAGTGCAAGACAGACTAGTGCATTTTATTGTAACCAGTATGAAAAATTCATTGCCATGGTTTCAGATTTCACATTGCAGCTAACCTCTAAGAAACTACTATTTGTTAAGTTTGGGTGTGGTGTCAAATAAGAACATCTGCAATTACCTAGAAAAGGCATTGAAATACTCCTCCATTTTCTAACTACATATCTGTGTGAAGTTGTATTTTTTTGATGTACTTCCACCAAAGTAAAGACTCATAACAGACTAAATGTAAAAGAATATGAGAATCCAGCTGTCTTCTATTAAACCAGACATTAAAGAGATTTACAGAAATGTAAAACAGTGCCATTCTTCTCATTTTCTTTTTGTTTTGTTTTGGAAAGTAAATTCCTAAAAATAAACAAAAAATTTAAAAAAATATGCTAGTTACATTAATATATAATGGATTTATTATTGTCTTTTAAAATGAATTGATAGGTATTTAAAAAATCTTTTAGTTTTTAATTTCTGATAGAGTAAATATTGATAGCTATAAACCATGTAAACAAAAGCTCTTTGGGGTCCTCAACGATATTTAAAAAAATCTATTTATTTATTTATTTATGGCTGCGTTGGGTCTTCGTTGCTGTGCGCAGTCTCTAGTTGCGGCGAGTGAGGGCTACTCTTTGTTGTGTTGCGCGGGCTTCTCATTGTGGTGGCTTTTCTTGTTGCGGAGCACGGGCTCTAGGCACGCGGGCTTCAGTAGTTGTGGCTTGTGGGCTCAGGAGTTGTGGCGCGTGGGCTCTAGAGCACAGGCTCAGTAGTTGTGGCGCACGGGCTTAGTTGCTCCGCGGCATGTGGGATCTTCCCGGACCAGGGCTCGAACCCGTGTCCCCTGCATTGGCAGGCGAATTCTTAACCACTGCGCCACCAGGGAAGCCCTCCTCAACAATTTTTAAGAGGGCAAAGGAGTCTTCAAAAGTGTCATCATGTGACATTAAACAGGAAGGGATGCATTTCTCTGTCTCTTTCTCTCCCTCCCCATTCCTCCCTCCCTCCCTGTCTTTAATTGAGGTATAATTCACAGATAATGGATAGGACTCATTTTTGATAATGGTACCATCCCCAAAGTAGCAAAGGCTATTTTTAAAAACACCACTTAAAATATTTGCTTACAAAAGAGTCTTTTTAAGATTTGGAGGTTTTTTTCCATTAAGTTTTCCACATTTTAGTGAAGAATGTAAGTGGGTTGATTAGTTTTTCATCTGTTTTGAATTTTCTCGTAGCTGCTGTCAAGAAAGTCCATGTTGTGGCCATCCATGTGACAGCAGCAGTAGAGTCTGGCGTCACTGGAGATGTTTTAATGTAGCATAAAAAAGAACTATGCTATATCCACAAGCAAGTACTAGTTTATTTGTTACTGAGTCAGGTTTTTTATTATTAATATCTTCTATCTCACTTGGACCCTGTTATTTTAGTAAGTGCTTTATTATAGCTTGCAGAATGTTCTTGAATACAGATAACTTTATTGGAAACATATTGTTGGTTTGAGGCCTGTAATTTTTAAGGTGGACTCAATTCAAATGTAGAGTTTTTAAAAAAAGTGTTTTGATCTCAGAAGCTGTTGCTTTATATTATACATATTAGGGCTAAAAAGAATTGCAAAGTAATATAATAAGGAAAAATATGAACTTAGGTTGTTAGCAGGACAAGGGTGAAATCTAAGAGCAGACTATCTTAGTAAGTCTTCAAGGAAACATCTATAAACATCTGTAGATGTTTATAACATCTATAAACATCTATAACTGCTAAAAATAGTAAGGCTCTGGAGATAGGAAATTATGCAGAGAGAGGGCTCTCAAATGGAGGGAAGTGTGTGAAAAGGAATTTTAAATAAATAAGGTCAATATGAAACTATATTAACAAAGGGTTACTGATTAGCAGAGAGCTTTAAAGAAGACTTGCTCTAATTAACTAGGAATGATTGTAATCATTACTTGAACTGTTTGTATATTTGCTCTCTCAAGTAGTTTAAAGAGATCTACAGTCTTGTTTACACTATAAATTTGCCTGACAACCCTTGACCTTATAGGTAACATAAATAAATAACATTCTTGAGCAGTGTTTCCTGAAATGAAATCTCAGAGTTTGTGGAATATGTTATTGAGGACCAAGAATCAATGAAAATCTTAAATGGTCTCTGATTTTTTATGATAATATTAGAACTTATTAGGTATAAAGGTAAACATTGTACAGTGATTACTTTCAATTAGAAAATATATTTGTAAAAGAAAGCCTGAATTTCTTTTCTTTTTTTTTTTTTTTTTTCCGGTACGCGGGCCTCTCACTGCTGTGGCCTCTCCCGTTGCGGAGCACAGGCTCCGGACGCGCAGGCTCAGCGGCCATGGCTCATGGGCCCAGCCGCTCCGCGGCATGTGGGATCTTCCCGGACGGGGGCATGAACCCGCGTCCCCTGCATCGGCAGGCGGACTCTCAACCACTGCGCCACCAGGGAAGCCCCTGAATTTCTTAAGTTGAGGTTTCTCAAATTGTTCTGTGGGCCTGGGCGGGAGTAAGGTTGAGGAAATTATTTTTCTTCAGAAGAGGGTTTCTCTTGTGTAGCTTGCAGGATCTTAGTTCCCCGACCAGGGATGGAACCCATGCCCCCTGCAGTGGAAGCGCAGAATCCTAAGCAGTGGACCGCCAGGGAATTCCCAGGGTTTCTCAAGTTTGAGAAAAAAAGTGTCTTGACTCTGCCACCCTCCTGCTCTAAGTCAAGTATATGGAACGTTTTCTTATGTTACAGTTTGCACTGCTTTGAATGGAAAATAGAATCAAAGCACAATGATAGATTTAAAATTGAAGATGCTGGATCTAAAAAATAAGCTGAAGGACGATGCCGAATGTATATTGTAAGATTGCACGCGCCTGGGATAGGGTTACACGGTGGCTTTGTGTTTTTGTATTTGACTTGGCATTTTTCCATTTTACATGATCCTCACGACCGATTTCTCAAATTAGGCAGGGATTCTATCTTCATCTTGTAGGTGGATGACTAAAACCTTGAGATGTTCCATGGCCTTTCTCTGCGAAGTCCCAGAGCCTGGGCTAGAACCTCATCCTCTATTACTGTTACCTCTCATGAGCAGACTTTCACCTTTGCAAATTCTCTCTTCCCCAATGTTGTGCTAACACCCCACCTTCGTAGGTCTTTCTGGGCTCTCCTCCCTGGGTTTGGCCCTCTTTATGAATTCAGTGCAGAGCTGCAGCCGACTCTGGGGTTCTGATCCTTGGCTATTGTTTCAGATCTACCAGCTCCCTGGCCTCCGTACTTGAGCCCCGAATACATCTGCGTTTCCAACTCTCTTCTGGACATGTCAGTCCCTGACTCCACATGTCACTTCACCCCAAACTGCTGTCCCTCCGCCTGTGTACTCACAGGAAACAGAACCAAGGAGTCGCCTTAGAATCCTCCCCTTTCCAGCATATCCTTTCCAGCCTCCCCATCCAGTCACTAAGACTAGCTGATTCTTTGTTCATGGTCTATAAAATCCTCCCCTCTGCTCCCAGTTTCTCTGCTTTGGATATTGATGTCCCCTGACATCCAGCTCCTGGTGATGCTAAACATGTCTCTGGTGTGCCACTCCCTTTGCGAACCCTTCAGTGGCTCACTTGTGCCCACCAGAGAGTCTAGACACCTTAACTCGGCATTCAAGGCCCTGGGTGATCAGGCCCAGACCCTCTAGTTCCGTCACCCACCACCACTCATTCCCTTGTGCCCTACCCCCACCTTGAGCTCCAGCAGGACCGGTCCCCCTGATTCCTGGGCCTCTCCCTGCCTTTGCATTAGGGGTGGCTGGAATACCTACCCGCTCCCTTCCAGACTAGGAATCTTAAGGCAGCCTGTACATCGTGGCTATAATTCTCTTCTTTCTTGTTCCCCAGCCCCAAGCACCATTCCTGGCAAATAGTGTAGGCTTGATGCATGGTTGAATGTTGGAATGAAGTCCGCATGAGTCATTTGTTTGAAGAAAGCAAGTATTTTGTAACTCTTCTCCCTGCCATTTCCTTGCCCCAAATTTCAGTGAGCTTATCCTGAATGCTAACTCAGAGATAACAGTTAAGGTGCTAATAGTGTGACTGAGTTGACACGGGAGTGTGTTTCATCTCTCAGTTTTTGGTATCTGCAGAAGACACTTTGCTTTGCGCTAGGACATTAAATACATCCAAACACCATGTTTCTAACAGGAATAGGGGACGTGAACAGAGGGGTCAGAGTTCAATATCTCAGGCAGTTTTCAAACCAAATTTGGTAATGTTGATTTAAAATTTGCTCAGCGAAAAAGCACCCAAGTACAATCATGGAAAATGTTAGAACTGCTTTCTACGTACTGATTTATTGTTGAGAGAATTGTTCACTGAAGTTACGTTAATCACGGAGAAAGATTATAAGCTCTCCCTTTGTTTTTTATTAACAGGATCAATTTGACAACTTAGAAAAACACACACAGTGGGGAATTGATATTCTTGAGAAATACATCAAATTTGTAAAGGAAAGGACAGAGATTGAACTCAGCTATGCAAAGCAACTCAGGTAAGTTGATATTGAGAAAGGTTGTTTGTTAACTGCAGAATGGATGTAAAGATAATTTATATCCTCATTTTATACTATAAATGTATAATCCTTTAAATATTTATTTTCCCTTTTCATGTAAGCTTATATTTCAGTAGAAGCAGTTGTTTTTTTTAATATTGAAAATTATTTTTTAGAGGACAGTAAACATAAAAACCAAGTTATTGCTTTTAGGCTCTGTTTCTTTTCTTTAGAATTTTTAAATTTAATTTTATTTATTTTTTTATACAGTAGGTTCTTACTGGTCATCAATTTTATACACATCAGTGTATACATGTCAATCCCAGTCGTCCAATTCAGCACACCACCATCCCCACTCCCCCGTGGCTTTCCCCCCTTGGTGTCCATACATTTGTTCTCTACATCTGTGTCTCAACTTCTACCCTGCAAACCGGTTCATCTCTACCATTTTTCTAGGTTCCACATACATGCGTTAATATACGATATTTGTTTTTCTCTTTCTGACTTACTTCACTCTGTATGACAGTCTCTAGATCCATCCACGTCTCAACAAATGACTCAATTTCATTCCTTTTTATGGCTGAGTAATAGTCCATTGTATTTATGTACCACAACTTCTTTATCCATTCGTCTGTCGATGGGCATTTAGGTTGCTTCCATGACCTGGCTATTGTAAATAGTGCTGCAATGAACATTGGGGTGCGTGTGTCTTTTTGAATTATGGTTTTCTCAGGGTATGTGCCCAGTAGTGGGATTGCTGGATCATATGGTAATTCTATTTTTAGTTTTTTAAGGAACCCCCATACTATTCTCCATAGTGCCTGTATCAATCTACATTCCCACCAACAGTGCAAGAGGGTTCCCTTTTCTCCACACCCTCTCCAGCATTTGTTGTTTGTAGATTTTCTGATGATGCCCATTCTAACTGGTGTGAGGTGATACCTGATTGTAGTTTTGATTTGCATTTCTCTAATAATTAGGGATGTTGAGCAGCTTTTCATGTGCTTCTTGGCCATCTCTATGTCTTCTTTGGAGAAATGTCTGTTTAGGTCTTCTGCCCATTTTTGGATTGGGTTGTTTGTTTTTTTAATATTGAGCTGCATGAGCTGTTTATATATTTTGGAGATTAATCCTTTGTCTGTTGATTCGTTTGCAAATATTTTCTCCCATTCTGAGGGTTGTCTTTCCATCTTGTTTATGGTTTCCTTTGCTGTGCAAAAGCTTTTAAGTTTCATTAGGTCTCATTTGTTTATTTTTGTTTCTATTTCCATTATTCTAAGAGGTGGATCAAAAAAGATCTTGCTGTGATTTATGTCAAAGAGTGTTCCTCCTATCTTTTCCTCTAAGAGTTTTATAGTGTCTGGTCTTACATTTAGGTCTCGAATCCATTTTGAGTTTATTTTTGTGTGTGGTGTTAGGGAGTATTCTAATTTCATTCTTTTACATGTAGCTGTCCAGTTTTCCCAGCACCACTTATTGAAGAGACTGTCTTGTCTCCATTGTATATCCTTGCCTCCTTTGTCATAGATTAGTTGACCACAGGTGCGTGGGTTTATCTCTGGGCTTTCTATCTTGTTCCATTGATCTATGTTTCTGTTTTTGTGCATTCTTTTACATGTAGCTGTCCAGTTTTCCCAGCACCACTTATTGAAGAGACTGTCTTGTCTCCATTGTATATCCTTGCCTCCTTTGTCATAGATTAGTTGACCACAGGTGCGTGGGTTTATCTCTGGGCTTTCTATCTTGTTCCATTGATCTATGTTTCTGTTTTTGTGCCAGTACCATATTGTCTTGATTAATGTAGCTTTGTAGTATAGTCTGAAGTCAGGGAGTCTGATACCTCCAGCTCTGTTTTTTTCCCTCAAGACTGCTTTGGCTATTCGGAATCTTTTGTGTCTCCATACAAATTTTAAGATTTTTTGCTCTAGTTCCATAAAAAATGCCATTGGTAATTTGATAGGGATTGAATTGAATCTGTAGATTGCTTTGGGTAGTATAGTCATTTTCACAATATTGATTCTTCCAAGCTAAGAACATGGTATATCTCTCCATCTGTTGGTATCATCTTTAATTTCTTTCATCAGTGTCTTATAGTTTTCTGCATACAGGTCTTTTGTCTCCCTAGGTAGGTTTATTCCTAGGTATTTTATTCTTTTTGTTGCAGTGGTAAACGGGAGTGTTTCCTTAATTTCTCTTGCAGATTTTTCATCATTAGCGTATAGGAATGCAAGAGATTTCTGTGCATTAATTTTGTATCCTGCAACTTTACCAAATTCATTGATTAGCTCTAGCAGTTTTCTGTTGGCATCTTTAGGATTCTCTATGTATAGTATCATGTCATCTGCAAACAGTGACAGTTTTACTTCTTCTTTTCCAATTTGTATTCCTTTTATTTCTTTTTCTTCTCTGATTGCCATGACTAGGACTTCCAAAGCTATGGTGAGTAAGAGTGGTAAGAGTGGACATCCTTGTCTCTTTCCTGATCTTAGAGGAAATGCTTTCAGTTTTTCACCATTGAGAATGATGTTTACTGTGGGTTTGTCGTATATGGCCTTTATTATGTTGAGGTAGGTTCCCTCTATGACCACTGTCTTGAGAGTTTTTATCATAAATGGGTGTTGAATTTTGTCAGAAGCTTTTTCTTCATCTATTGAGATGATCATATAGTTTTTCTCCTTCAATTTGTTAATATGGTTTATCACATTGATTGATTTGCCTATATTGAAGAATCCTTGCATCCCTGGGATGAATCCCACTTGATCATGGTGTATGATCCTTTTAATGTGTTGTTGGATTCTGTTTGCTAGTATTTTGTTGAGGATTTTTGCATCTATATTCATAAGTGATATTGGTCTGTAATTTTCTTGTTTTGTAGTATCTTTGTCTGGTTTTGGTATCAGGGTGATGGTGGCCTCATAGAATGAGTTTGGGAGTGTTCTTCCTCTGCAGTTTTTTGGAAGAGCTTGAGAAGGATAGGTGTTAGCTCTTCTCTAAATGTTTGGTAGAATTCACCTGTGAAGCCATCTGGTCCTGGACTTTTGTTTGTTGGAAAATTTTTAATCACAGTTTCAATTTCAGTGCTTGTGATAGGTCTGTTTATATTTTCTATTTCTTCCTGGTTCAGTCTCGGAAGGTTGTGCATTTCTAAGAATTTGTCCATTTCTTCCAGGTTTTCCATTTTGTTGGCATAGAGTTGCTTGTAGTAGTCTCTTAGGATGCTTTGTATTTCTGCGGTGTCTGTTGTAAACTTCTCCTTTTTCATTTCTAATTGTATTGATTTGAGTCCTCTCCCTCTTTTTCTTGATGAGTCTGGCTAATGGTTTATCAATTTTGTTTATCTTCTTAAAGAACCAGTTTTTAGTTTTATTGATCTTTGCTGTTGTTTTCTTTGTTTCTATTTCATTTATTTCTGCTCTGATCTTTATGATTTCTTTTCTTCTGCTAACTTTGGGTTTTGTTTGTTCTTCTTTCTCTAGTTCCTTTAGGTGTAAGGATATATTGTTTATTTGAGATTTTTCTTGTTTCTTGAGGTAGGCTTGTATAGCTATAAACTTCCCTCTTAGAACTGCTTTTGCTGCATCCCACAGGTTTTGGATCATCATGTTTTCATTGTCATTTGTCTCTAGGTATTTTTTGATATCCTCTTTGATTTCTTCAATGATCTCTTGGTTATTTATTAACGTATTGTTTAGCCTCCATGTGTTTGTGTTTTTTATGTTTTTTTCCCTGCAGTTCATTTCTAATCTCATAGCACTGTGGTCAGAAAAGATGCTTGATATGATTTCAATTTTCTTAAATTTACCGAGGCTTGATTTGTGACCCAAGATGTGATCTATCCTGGCGAATGTCCCTTGTGCACTTGAGAAGAAAGTGTAATCTGCTGTTTTTGGATGGAATGTCCTACAAATATCAATTAAATCTATCTGGTCTATTGTGTCATTTAAAGCTTCTGTTTCCTTATTAATTTTCTGTTTGGATGATCTGTCCATTGGTGTAAGTGAGGTGTTAAAGTCCCCCACTATTATTGTGTTTCTGTCGATTTCCTCTTTTATAGCTGTTAGCAGTTGCCTTATGTATTGAGGTGCTCCTATGTTGGGTGCATATATATTTATAAGTGTTATATCTTCTTCTTGGATTGATCCCTGATCATTATGTAGTGTCCTTCCTTGTCTCTTGTAACATTCTTTATTTTAAAGTCTATTTTATCTGATACGAGTATTGCTACTCCAGCTTTCTTTTGATTTCCATTTGCATGGAATACCTTTTTCCATCCCCTCACTTTCAGTCTGTATGTGTCCCTAGGTCTGAAGTGGGTCTGTTGTAGACAGCATATATATGGGTCTTGTTTTTGTATCCATTCAGCAAGCCTGTGTCTTTTGGCTGGAGCATTTAATCCATTCACATTTAAGGTAATTATCGATATGTATGTTCCTATGACCATTTTCTTAATTGTTTTGGGTTTGTTTTTATAGGTCCTTTTCTTCTCTTGTGTTTCCCACTTAGAGAAGTTCCTTTAGCATTTGTAGAGCTGGTTTGGTGGTGCTGAATTCTCTTAGCTTTTGCTTGTCTGTAAAGCTTTTGATTTCTCCATTGAATCTGAATGAGATCCTTGCTGGGTAGAGTAATCTTGGTTTTAGGTTCTTCCCTTTCATCACTTGAAGTATATCATGGGACTCCCTTCTGGCTTGTAGAGTTTCTGATGAGAAATCAGCTGTTAACCTTATGGGAGTTCCCTTGTATGTTATTTGTCATTTTTCCCTTGCTGCTTTCAATAATTTTTCTTTGTCTTTAATTTTTTCCAATTTGATTACTATGTGTCTTGGTGTGTTTCTCCTTGGGTTTATCCTGTATGGGACTCGCTGTGTTTCCTGGACTTGGGTGGCTATTTCCTTTCCGATGTTAGGGAAGTTTTCAACTATAATCTCTTCAAATATTTTCTCTGGTCCTTTCTCTCTCTCTTCTTCTGGGACCCCTGTAATGCGAATGTTGTTGCGTTTAATGTTGTCCCAGAGGTCTCTTAGGCTGTCTTCATTTCTTTTCATTCTTGGTTCTTTATTCTGTTCCACAGCAGTGAATTCCACCATTCTGTCTTCCAGGTCACTTATCCGTTCTTCTGCCTCAGTTATTCTGCTATTGATTCCTTCTAGTGTAGTTTTCATTTCAGTTATTGTATTGCTCATCTCTGTTTGTTTGTTCTTCAGTTCTTCTAGGTCTTTGTTAAACATTTCTTACATCTTCTTGATCTTTGCCTTCATTCCTTTTCTGAGGTCCTGCATCATCTTCACTATCATTATTCTGAATTCTTTTTCTGGAAGGTTGCCTATCTCCACTTCATTTAGTTGTTTTTCTGAGGTTTTATCTTGTTCCTTCATCTGGTACATAGCCCTCTGCCTTTTCATCTTGTCTTTCTGTGAATGTGGTTTTTGTTCCACAGGCTGCAGGATGTAGTTCTTCTTGCTTCTGCTGTCTGCCCTCTAGGCTCTGTTTCTTAAAAGGATTCTGCTGAATTTTGGAGCACCATTTTTTTTTCCCCAGAAAACATTTTTGAAATATAATATATATACAGAAAAGTGCACAGATCATAAATGTAAAGCCCCGGAAATTTTCAGAGTGAATACCACTATGTGACCACACCCAGGTCAAGAAACAGGAAATTCCCAGCCTCAGAGGCCCCCCATCGCCCCAGCCCTTTCTGGTTCATCCCCCTCCCCCCCATAGTTGACCACCTTCCTGATCTCTGACAGCTTGGATTAGTCTTGCTTATTTTTGAACCTTATGCAAATGTAATAATTTATTATGCACTGTTTATATTTGGCTTCCTTTGTTCCTCATTATGTCTATGAGATTCAGTTGTGTTGTTGCATGTGGTGGTGCTTTTCTTTTGATTGGTGTTTAGTATTTTGGTATATGGATGTATCATAGTTTGTCCAGTCTACTGTCACTAGGCTATTGCTTGTTTCCAATTTGGGGATATAAAGTATATACCCAGGAGTGGAATTCCTGGGTCATAGGCTTCGTGTATGTTTAGCTTTAGTAGATGGAGTCAAACAATTTTCCAGACAGTTTGTCTGATTCACAATCCCTCCAGCAGCACGTGAGAGGTCCTGTGGAGGCCCTTCTTATAACAATTTAACAATGATGAAATTATCCAAGAAAGTTGTGTTTTTATGTAAAATGTTTAAAAGTGGCTGGTAAAACTAAGCTTGAACTTGAAGTGGCAAAATCTTTAATGATTTCTTTTTTTTAAAATTTATTTATTTATTTGTGTATTTATTCATTTTTGGCTGCATTGGGTCTTCGTTGCAGTGCGTGGGCTTCTCATTGTAGTGTCTTCTCTTGTTGAGGAGCACAGGCTATAGGCACGCGGGCTCTAGAGCGCAGTTGCTCTGCGGCATGTGGGATCTTCCCGGACCAGGGCTCGAACATGTGTCCCCTGCATTGGCAGGAGGATTCTTAGCCACTGTACCACCAGGGAAGTCCCTTTAATGATTTCTTGTTTGGCTGGTTTGCACAGATTGTGAAATGTCTAGATGACTTTTGGTTTAGAAATATTTCATTTTAATCCAAAGAGCATCTGGATAAGGTGTATGTCATGTATCTTTGAAAGAACGTGGCTTCTCAGAGGGCTGTTGTTGTTGTTTGTAAATAAGCACCTAAGTGGTAGTACATGTGGTATACTTTTATGGATGATAAGTTTTGTTTCCATTGAGTAAATAAAATGTAAAACAGATTGCTCAATGAAATAATTTTTATAAATAATTTATTTAATGTATTTAATAATAAATAAATTTATTTAAGAATAATTTAATAAATAAATTATTCTTAAAATTACTTAATAAGAATTTAATAAGTAAATTAATTTTATAAATAAATTTTATTCCAGATGAATTTCTGGTGCCCTGTATGTGTATCAGCCTCATTAGCACTTTAAGGCTTTTAAAACTGAAAGTGTGAATGGAGAATGAGCTGCTTTGTGTTGATTATTTAAACATTGCGCTGTCATAAAATGTTGTCTCTCATGTGGAAATGGGTTACCTAACAGCTTTAGGCGAAGTAAGGTCTCATCTAATGGATTTCCCTACATTTGTTGTATTCTTTTTCTCTTAGCCTATTCTTTTCTTTCCTGATGCCTTATCCACTGTCTTGTTTTGCTTTGGAGGTTTGTCATGGGATGTCATTAAGTCAGTTCTCAGCAAATTTCTCCATCAGTTCTATGTCATGAAGGGAAGGTGCTTTCTTTTTCCCTCTGGGAAGCACCTGGCTCCCTGCCCTTTCTCATCCCCCTCTATGAGGGAAGTGCTGATTTAGGTAACAAAATTGGAGGCTATTGGAAAAGACTCCAAATCCCAATAATAGGTTTGGGATAACATTTAATAGCTCTCCATCGACCGTTTTACCCTGTTCTGGATCATGTTTCATGACTTGAACTAGAGTAGCGGTATTACTGCTATGATGGTAATCTCTTAGGAAGTCCTTTTCCTGAGATTTAAATGTTAACATTTGTTTCATCACATCCCTGCAAAGTATCTAAATTTGTGCTTATTGGGAGAAGTTGATAAAAAAAGATTATGAGTAATTGGAGACAATTCAAGACAGTTACTGATCCTCTGGAGGTGTTCTCTAAGCCTTCGGACCGAGATCTGGGCCGGGCCCGTGAGGCTGATGGGCAATCCTACTACCTGCCCTCTGTTGGTTTGCTTTCCCGCCTGCCTGCGTCTTTCATAGCTTCTCTTTCCACAAACCCCAACACCTCCCTTCCCATCCTCACCACTTGCTTCCTACTTCACTGAGAAAATTGAAGCAGATAGAGGAAAACACCCTCAGGCTCTCAGGCCCTGTAACCCATCTGTTAGCATCTGTTCCCACACCTGGATGCCCCCTCCCTCTGATGCTCCTGGCTGAACCCAAGCCCTCCTCTTGCACACTAGATCTTCCCCCATCTCTCCGACTCTGGAGCTCTGTCCCCACTAGTTTTCCTCTGTCTCCTATGTTATCAAGGCTTTACTTTCTACTGGATTATTCCCATGGTCACAAAAATGTACCACTGTCTCCCATCATTAAAAAACAAACAAGAAAACAAAACTTCTCTTGAGCTCACTTCCCCCACCAGCTGCCACCATTTCTTTGCCTTCCTTTGCAGCAAACCTTCACAACAATGTCTCTCCAGTTCCCCTCCTCTCCCTATTTAGCTCACCTGCACCTGTGCACCAGAACAGCTCCTCGGGGCACCAGTGACCTTCATCCTGTCCCACCCAGTCGCCTGTCCTCAGTCCTCACCACCCTTGACCCCTCAGCATCTTTGAAGGGGTGGGTGCTCCCTCCTCGAAACACTTTCCTCGCTTGGCCTCTGAAACCCCAGTCTCTTGGCTTCATTCCTATCTCACCAGAAGCTCTTCAGAAGCTCTGCTCAACCCCCTTCGCGGTTCCTCCTCTCCTTCTGCCACTTCACCCCGATGTGCCCTGGTGCCCAGTCCTCCGTCATCTTCCCTTCTCTATTTATACTCTCCTGGTGATGGCTTTAAGTACGATCTCTACGGCAACAGATGTCTCCAAGCTTGACCTCTGTCCTGAACTCCAGAAACAGGTTACTCAGAATCTCCGTTTGGATGTCTGAAACAGAATATCCACTCAAAATCTGCATTTCCGGGGCCTCCCTGGTGGCGCAGTGGTTGTGAGTCCACCTGCCAATGCTAGGGACATGGGTTCGAGCCCTGGTCCAGGAAGATCCCACATGCCGTGGAGCAGTTGAGCCTGTGTGCCACAACTACTGAGCCTGCGTGCTACAATTACTGAAGCCTGTGCGCCTAGAGCCCGTGCTCCACAACAAGAGAAGCCACCACAATGAGAAGCCCGTGCACGGCAACGAAGAGTAGCCCCCACTCGCCGCAGCTAGAGAAAGCCTGCATGCAGCAACGAAGACCCAACGCAGCCAAAAAACAAACAAAAAAATCCCAACAAAATCTGCATCTCCACAGCCCGGCTCCCCGCAACCCCCCGGCTCGGCTCGAGGGCAGCTGCATCCTTCCTTGCTTGGGTCAAAAACTCCAGAGTCATCTTTGGCTTTTGTCTTTCTCCCACACTCCCCCGCCCCCATCGGGAAGTCCTGGTACCTCTGCTTTCCAGATTGATCCAGGATCCCTGCCCTTCTCAGCACCTCCACTGCTGGCACTGTGGTCCAAGCCCCCATCACCTCTTACCTGGCTTACTATGAGTCTTCTAACTGGTTTCTTATTCCTCCCTTATTTCCTACTGTCTGTCTTTTCCACAAGACAGCCAGATCACAGTACTCCTCATTCAAAACACCAACGTCTCCCCATTTCCCTCGAAGTTAATCAAATATCCTTACAGTGGATGTCCTACAAAGCCCTACATGAACGGGTCTCTCTACCTATCAGACGTTATATCTTTCTCTCTCTCCCTTCGTATCTCTGCTCTAACAGAATTGGCCTCCGTGCTGTATCTTGTACGTGCCAGGCATGCTCACCCCAGGGATGCTGCATTGGCCTTTCATATAGATGTCACCTAGAGGTCCATCCCCCAGGATCCACGTGGCCAACTCCCTCACCTCCTTCAAGTCTTTGCTCAGATGTCACCTCCTCAGTAAGGGCCTCCCTGCCTCCCTGCTGGACTTTTCGGTTTTTCCAAAGCGCTGATAACTTTCTAACATTATGTAATTTTCTTACATATTTTGTTGTTCGTTGTCTTCTGCTCCCTCCCTGCTAGAATATAAGCCTCTCAAGGGCAGAGGGCTCTTTGCGTTGTGTTCACTAATGAATCCCCGTAGTATGGAACAGTGCATAAAATAGGTGCTTAGTAAATAGCTGTAGAAAGAGTGAATCAACAGGGAACAGGTCTACAATATTTGGTCAGCACTGCTTCAAGGAGAATTATGTGTCTGCACAGGCCTATGGGAGCTGGTGAAGGTTTAAAAACAAACAGAACAACTAATAATGTGTCAACAGAGTTGGGGGCGGGGGGACTCTAGTGAATGAGACACAGGAAGTGCCTGAGCCTGAGGGACTCACCTTCTCACTATGGAAAAAAGACTGCATGCAAATAAGCAAGGCAGTAAATCATTTACAGATAGCATTTATCACCCCGAATAAGTAAAACCAGTGATGCATTAGAGCATGATGCGGGGGCAAGGCTTACTTAGCCTGACTGGCCAGGGAAATCCATTGCTTGAGAACTGACAGACAAGGAGAAAGCAGGCATGCAAAGATCTGAGAGCAGTTCTTCCAGGCCAAGGAATCAGCGAGTGCAAAGGTCCTGAGGTGGGGACATGTTCAAAGAATGGAAAGACCAGTGTGACTGGAGCATATTCAACAAAGACTTGCTTAAAACATCAATATGATATTGAAAAACCATCATGGTCTCTTTGGGGAGTTGTCTGTCGTTAAATAATTTCTTTTCTGCATTAGAGGAAAAAAGACTCTAACTTATCTTAGACATGGAAGATGATAATTAGGGCTTTGATTTCTGTAGGTCAGTGGTTAACAAACTACTGGCCATGGCCATGGCCAAACCCATCACTGCCTGGTTTTGTAAACAAAGCTTTACTGGAATACAGGTGGATCCATTCATTTATGTATTGTCCATGGCTGCTTTGGCAGCCCCGTGACCATGGGGCTGCAAGTCTAAAATATTTACAAGTCTAAAATATTTACTGTCTGGCCCTTTATAAATGTGCTTTTATGTATAAGCATATACATATATATGTGCTTATATATAAGTTTGCTGGCCCCTGCTATAGTTATTATCCATTCAAGGCAGCATAGGGAGGGTCAAATTCTTAATATAATCTTTTTTTTTAATAAAAAGATTTATTTATTATTTATTTTATTTATTTTTGGCTGCATCGGGTCTTAGTTGCAGCACACAGACTCTTCGTTGAAGCACGCGGGATCTTTCATTGTGGTGTGTGGGCTTCTCTCTAGTTGTGACGTGTGGGTTTTCTCTTCTCTAGTTGTGGCGCTCAGGCTCCAGGGCGCGTGTAATCTGTAGTTGTGGTGCGCAGGTTCTAGAGCACGTGGGCTCTGTAGTTTGGGCTCACGGGCTCTAGTTGAGGTGCATGAGCTCAGTAGTTGTGGCACCGGAGCCTAGTTGCCCCGTGGCCTGTGGGATCTTAGTTCCCTGACCAGGGACTGAACCCACGTTCCCTGCATTGGAAGGCGGACTCTTTACCACTGGACCACCAGGAAAGTCCCAAATTCTTAATATAATCTTTTAAAAAATTTTTATTTTCTATTTATGGCTGCATTGGGTCTTCGTTGCTGCGTGCAGGCTTTCTCTAGTTGTGGCGAGTGGGGGCTACTCTTCATTGCGGTGCATGGGCTTCTCATTGCGGTGGCTTCTCTTGTTGTGGAGCATGGGCTCTAGGTTCGCGGGCTTCAGTAGTTGTGGCTCACGGGCTCTAGAGCGCAGGCTCAGTAGTTGTGGCGCATGGGCTTAATTGCTCCGTGGCATGTGGGATCTTCCCGGACCAGGGCTTGAACCCATGTCCCCTACATTGGCAGGTGGCTTCTTAACCACTGTGCCGCCAGGGAAGTCCCCTTAATATAATCTTAAAACATCTTACATGACCTATATAAGAGAACCAACTATTGATTGCCCCTTAGCAAGTGTTTCTTTAAAAATAAACAAAAAGGACTTCTGTAGTGGCGCAGTGGCTAAAAATATGCCTGCCAATGCAGGGGGCATGAGTTCGATCCCTGGTCCAGGAAGATCCCACATGCCTCAGAGCAGCTAAGCCCGTGCACCACAACTACTGAGCCCACTCACCACAACTGCTGAAGGCCATGCACCCTAGAGCCTGTGCTCTGCAACAAGAGAAGCCACCGCAATGAGAAGCCCGCACACCGCAAGGAACAGTAGCCCCCGCTCACTGCAACTACAGAAAGCCTGCCCTCAGCAACGAAGACCCAACGCAGCCAAAACAAACAAAAACAAAACAAACTAAATTATTTGTTATGACCAGGTAATGAATTCATATGATTAAAACTTCTAAAGGTACAAAATGGTTTACAGTGGAGTGTCCCTTCTCTTACCCCTGTTCCCAGGGACAATAAATGTTATCTGTCTCTTACGTATCCTTCCAGAGAGATATTATGGATACACAGGCAAGGAAGTGTGTTTTCTTCCTTGCTTCCCCAGCAGTTCAGTGTGCCCTTGCCTTTCTGCATCCTGGAAATTATTCCGAGAGTTTATTTTTACTTTTTACAGCTATACAGTGTTGCATTGAATTGGTGGATATGTTGTTTCCAGTTGTTTGCAACTCTGAACAAAGTTGCACTGGATAACCTTGCATGATACACTTGGGCAAGCATATCTAGAGAATAAGTTCCTAAAAGCAGCACTTTGGTTCTGGTAGAATTTGCCAAGTTGCCCTTCTCGGAGGCTGTGACCCTCATCACCACTTCAGAGTTCGTGGCGGTGCTACTCACCTTGACCCTCAGTGCTTCTTGTTACCCATCTTTTTTATCTTTGCCGATTTGATAAGTAAAAATTGCTAAGTCTGAAAGGTAATTTGTCTCTTAGCATGAATGAGGTTGAGTATGTTTTTATACATTTGAGCCGTTTGTACTTTCTTCTTGATGAACCATTCTTGTCCTGGTCAATTTTTTTTTTTTTAATTGGATCTCATTGTAAATGAAAGGTAACTGTGTAAAAGTCATTTTATAAAATATGTTGCATATTGTATATGCAAGGTATTAAATTTAAATTTACTTGTACAATTAAAAAGATTTTATTAAAGTGAAACTGAAGGATTTAGCAAACTTGAAATATTAAATTCTTATAAGATTTAGCAAAAAGATTATGAAAAATGTGTAGGGTGTCATTCCTGTTTTTTGTTTGTTTTTGTTTTTGCTTTAACTCATGTTGTAATTTTAAACAGGCTCAATTGACTCACTGCTAGGAAAGATAAAGAAAATAGTATTTACCTGTTTTACTTCCTCTCCTAATTGAGTTATATAATTTAGTCTGTAACATGAGTCTCACAGTTAATTTGTCTTAATTATAGATTTATGCTCATCACCATTCCTTCTACCACAGCCTCTCTACTTGTTTGTTGGCCTCAAGAAAAATAGGGTTATTTTCCCCCTATAGGAGCCTGTGGCATAATCCTCCAGTTCTTTCTTGTTTGAGAATGCCACTATCCAGTCATCCCTCAGAATCCGTGGGGGATTGGTTCCAGGAACACCACCCCCTGCCCCCGCCCGCCTCGGATACCAAAATCTGAAGATGCTCAAGTCCCTTATATAACATGGCATAGTATTTGTGTATAATCTACACACATCCTTCTGTATACTTTAAATCATCTCTTGATTACTTATAATACCTAATACAATGTAAATGCTGTGTAAACAGTTGCCATCATGAAGTAATTCACGTGTTGCTTTTTGGAACTTTCTGGAATTTTCCCCCCAATATTTTTGATCACAGTTGGTTGACTCTGTGGATGTAGACCCCACAGATGTGGAAGGTAGACTGCACTTAACAACAATTTGACTTGATTATTCTCTGGTCATACTTTTCTCTCCAAACTTTGTTGCTGCATTGTCTTCTGGTTGAAAAGTCTGGGGCCAGCCAAATTTTTATTCTTTGTAGGTGACTTGCTTTTTTGACTCTGTATGTGAAGAATTTTTTGTTCCACTTTAGCAGTTTGATAACCTTACCAAGCAATGCCTTGTGGTTGATCACTCGTTGTCAATTTCCCTTTCATATGAAAAGTCAATAATTTATTTCAGGGGAACTTTCTTCAATTATATCTGAATTTTTTTCTGTTCTGCTTATTGGGTCATATGCTTCAGAGATCCATTTTCCTTACGTTACAGCATCTTGTTCTTCAGATCTTTTTTCTTTTTCTGATTATGAGAGTTGCTTTCCACGTTATGATTGTCTTAAAACTTTCCTCTCTTAAATTTGATATCCAGCCTAATTTATTTATTAGCTCTGGAGTTGTGTGTTTTAGTTCCTAGTTCATTTCCTTAGCTTTGCAGCCTCCCAGTTTCATCCCATTCTGTTTTATCCTGTAGGCTGGGGATTCTTGCTTTATTGGCTTTGTGTTTTTATTAAATTTGTTTATAGTGTAAGATATTCTGGAGGAGTTAGGATTTGCGTCATTTCCTTGTATGTTTTCTTCCAGATTTTGGGTTTTTCTCTGTCATTTTCTTCCTTCCTTTTCTTCTTCTTTTTTATTTTTATTTTTTTAAATTTTTGGCCACATTGGGTCTTCGTTGCCGTGCGCAGGCTTTCTCTAGTTGCAGTGAGTGGGGGCTACTCTTCGTTGCGGTGCGTGGGCTTCTCATTGCGGTGGCTTCTCTTGTTGCAGAGCGCGGGCTCAGTAGTTGTGGCGCACGGGTTTTGTTGCTCCACGGCATGTGGGATCTTCTCGGACCAGGGATCGAACCTGCGTCCCCTGCATTGACAGGCAGATGCTTAAGCACTGCGCCACCGGGGAAGTCCCTTCCTTTTCTTCCGTATTACATACTACATCCCTTCACCTTGCTTATATTTAATAGAGGCAGTTTAGTGAAGTGGTTACAAGTAACAGACTCTAAGAGTCCCAATGCCTGGGATGTTCTTCCACTTAATTGTAATATGATTTGGGACAAATTACCCTCTGTGCTTTGTCTTTTTCATCTGTAATATGTCAATAATAATGATGATGATAATTCTCACCTTATAAGGCTCTTGAGGGGACTTAATGAGATAAAACATGTAAACGTCTTAGGTTGATGCCTAAGCATGTTTTTGTTATTAACACAAGCAACACCAGTGCCCCTGTTTGATCTGATAGAATGTGAATGATCACTGCTGTGCTTCCGGTGCCATTGGTCTTTCCCTCTGAGCTCCCTTATAGGGTCAGCGTGGAGGAAAGTGTTACCAAACCAGGTTCGTTTGCCAACATGCAACAAGCCAAACACTGAGACGCCGAGGTTTGCAGGAGGGAAAGGGTTTATTCACAAGGCAGCCAAGCGAGGAGATAGGAGAACAAGTCTCAGATCCACCTCCCTGAAGGTGAGAGACTTGGGGTATTTATGGGATAAAGAAGCAGGGTAGTCTTAGGCGTGGGGAAAGGTGATTGCAGGTAGGGAAAAGGTGAGGTAATGAGTGTTCTGTGTGGCGTATCTGAGTTACTTGCTTCTTCATGGGATGCATGTTCAAAAATGGAGGCGCTTAGCATGAACTGAGGGTGGGGTTTTTGGCCCTCTGGTGTCAAAATGTCATTTACCAGACACCTGTGCAGGCCCTGTTTTAGGTAGTCCCGACCAGTCTTAGCTGGCTTGAGCTTGAGCTAGACACAGCTAGCTCTAAGTTCCTGGAAAACAACCCAGGCAAACATCTTATTGTGTCGGCTGTGTGATGCTTGGAGGACAGCTAAGCCTTTTGTAGCAACAATTACAGCATCGGCTTGATCGGTGAAGGCAGGTTACACGTGAAGGGGTTTTTAATATACTGGAAGGCAAGCTCAAGAATTTCTGTTAGTCACCAGTTTTTATTAACCCCATGGGGCATGGTCTCAAAAGCACTTGTTTTTGTACATCTTGTCTTTGAGGCTCTGAGTTTTGTTGTCTGTTCTGAAACTTTGTTAGAGGTTCTGTTTTAACATTCACTCCATTAGGTCAAAGGCGTTCACCCCTATTCCTTGGGAATCCCTAGGTTTTGTGGTAATCTTCCCCAGGCATTCAGCCTGCAGCCCTGGGAAGTAGAGACCCAGGTGGCCAGCCCCAGCTCCTGCCAAGTCCTGGCATCTGGGTGGTCAGCCTGCATGTCTTCCTCTCAGATCTTTTCTGTCACTGTTCCCTGAGTGCTTACTCACCCCTCAGTTTACTTCTGTCTGAATCGGTTTTCAGGGTTCTGTGGACTTGTTTCCCTCCCTGTGACTGTGAGGGTGGGGGTCAAGCATCTGTTCTACACTGTTCCAGAAATTTCTGTCCCTCACGCTGGTCACCACTCCTCAGAGTGTGTAGACTGGGGTGACGTGCCTTTCTTCATTGGTTTATTTTCTGCTGTTGAAAATTTCCTGGCTTTTATTTCGCCTCTTGTTGGAAAAGCACAGTCCTCTGATCAGCTTTTATTGTGCCATCTTTATCTGGCAGTCTGTGGTGAGCTTTTAAAATATAAAAGACAGATTAAAAAAAAAATAACAACACAAAACATTCCTGTGTCCAGCCTTGGACCTTCCATTTCAGAGGGTCTGGAATGAGGCCCAAGTTTTTCCTTTTTAGAAGCCTCACCGCAGTTCTTAGGACCAACCAAATTTAAATCCAGTATCTTTATTAAAAGATGTATATTTTCCTTTTACCTTTTAATTAGCCTATCTGAAGAGCAAGTGTATAAAACAATTTAAATTTCTCAGAAAGATGCCATAAATTTAAAGGTGCTTTTGGTGTTTATTTGCTTGCTCATTTTTAAAGTAACCTCATACAAATAGGGCGAGAAAGCCCACCTCCAGAGAATGGAAATGCAAGTTGCTCTTTTTTTTGTAGTGGTCCCTGAGAGAAATACCCTTATCCCTTCTAGACCTCTTAAGCTTTTAGTTTTCTGCTGGTGTCTATAGAGTGAATTATTCATTGATGGTTTTTGTTTTTTTTGTTTTGCCGTACGCGGGCCTCTCACTGCCGTGGCCTCTCCCGTTGCGGAGCACAGGCTCCGGATGCGCAGGCTCCGCGGCCACGGCCCACGGGCCCAGCCGCTCCGGGGCACGAACCCGCGTCCCCTGCATCGGCAGGCGGACTCTCAACCACTGCTCCACCAGGGAAGCCCCATTGATGCTTTTAAGAAGCATTTTGAATGCTATATATGCTAACATCATCAAAGTGATAATCATTCTTCAGTACTGGAGCGTCTTTACTGGAGATCACCCACAACAGGTCTTTAATCCTGGTTAGGATTTGACTGGTAAAATGGAACTATAAAAAGTACTGGTTTCACCTGGATCTCTTCAAGCTATGGTCCCTTCAACTAGATATAAAGTTTAAGTTATTTTTACATCTGCTAATGACTGAAAGCTAAAAAGAAAATGTAGATTTAAATCAACCTCTAAAATAACAGTTTTGAATGAGTTTTTATATAAGATGTGAATTTAGAAGTGACATTTTCCATTTGTAATTTATAGTTAGCAGAAGAAATGGTCAGTATTTAAAACCATGCACTAAAAATATCTCACATGCAACCTCTAGGCTTTTCAATACTGCAGGTCCCATATATGCTGCTTTAAATATATTTGGAAAATAACCTATTGATTAGTCATCTGCTTTCCATGGCTCCCCTTTTATTCCTGGTACATGTAAGTCGGAGCTATTGTTTTTATTAAATCTACCTTTTTAAGGACTAAATGTGGTAGGCAACTCAAAGAATTCTACCATGCTTTCAATATATAAGATTCATCTCTTTTAACAAAGTGAATCAGCTATGTATAGCTGATTCACTTTGTTATAAAGCAGAAACTAACACACCATTGTAAAGCAATTATACTCCAATAAAGATGTTAAAAAAATTAAATTAAAAACAAAAATTTCTCTCTTTTGCATTAATTTTTCTCTAAGGCACCTGCTTCAAGGAAGTACTGCTTTTTCACATTCTTTCAAATCTAGATCTATTAGATAATCTTTACTGTGTATCCAGAGTATCAGTAGAGAAAACACAATGTAGTTTGTTTAAGCATAGCTCACGTGATAGCAACCTCCAAGTCAGTAGATTTTTCTTTCATCAGTTTGTCTAATTATAATTTTTAAATTGTTATATACCCATGACTTCTTTTTTTTTTTTTTGTGGTACGCGGCCCTCTCTCTGTTGTGGCCTCTCCCGTTGTGGAGCACAGGCTCTGGACGCGCAGGCTCAGCGGCCATGGCTCACAGGCCCAGCCGCTCCACGGCACGTGGGATCTTCCCGGACCGGGGCACGAACCCGCATCCCCTGCATCGGCAGGCGGACTCTCAACCACTGTGCCACCAGGGAAACCCCATGACTTCTTTTTAAAGTAATTGCAACAATCACTATTCTATTGGGTGATATATATTCCCTGGGAATTTCCAAACTTTAAGGGACAATAGAGGTCATTTCACCCACCTGACTCAGGCTTACAGATGAGGAACTGGAAGCACAGGCTTGCCCATTGCTTTGTCTGAGGTTACACCATCTAGTCACATGGCCTCTGGGTTCCCAGAGCAACGTCCTTTTTACTAAAGTCCTCTGCCTCTCATGTCACCTAGTAACACCTGTTAGAGGTGAACTCACATTTCGCTTTGTCTGTAAAACGTACCATGATCAAAATTGTAAACTTATTATTGCACACTTTTCTAGGCATATCTGTAGATTCAGGGGAAATGAAAGAAATAGAATGTGAAATAATGAAAGTAGCTACTATGAAAGAGGAATAGCAACATGGAATAAACAGGGAAGTGAATACTGAGATGCTGTCATATGGAGTCCCACTGTGGACCACTAGTCCACTCCTAGGGCTGTTGTTCTGCTTCTTCTTTTTTTTTTTTTTTTTTTTTGCGGTACGCGGGCCTCTCACGGTTGTGGCTTTTCCCGCTGCGGAGCACAGGCTCCGGACGCGCAGGCTCAGCAGCCATGGCTCACGGGCCCCAGCCGCTCCGCGGCATGTGGGATCTTCCCAGACCGGGGCACGAACCCGCGTCCCTTGCATCGGCAGGCGGACTCTAAACCACTGTGCCACCAGGGAAGCCCTCTTTTTTTAAAAATTGAAGTATAGTTGATGTTAATTTCTGCTGTACAGCAAAGTGACTCAGCTCTCTCCCTCTCTCCCTCTCTCTCTCTCTCTCTCTCTCTCTCTCTCTCTCTCTCTCTCTATATATATATATATATATATACACACACACGCACACAGACACAGACACAGACACACACACACATTCTTTTTCATATTCTTTTCGATTATGGTTTATCCCAGGACATTGAATATAGTTCCCTGTGCTATATTGTAGGACCTTGTTGTCCATCCATTCTATATGTAATAGTTTGCATCTACTAACCCCAAACTCTCAGTCCATCCCTCCTCCAGCCCTCTCCCCCTTGGCAACCACAAGTCTGTTCTCTATGTCTGTGAGTCTGTTTCTGTTTTGTAGATAGGTTTATTTGTGCCATATTTTAGATTCCACATATAAGTGATATCATATGGTATTTGTCTTTCTCTTTCTGACTTACTTCACTTAGTAAGGTCCATCCTTACTCCAGGTCCATCCATGTTGCTGCAAATGGCATTATTTCATTCTTTTTAATGGCTGAGTAGTATTCCATTGTATATATGTACCACATCCTCTTTATCTATGGCTGTTCTTCTTCCTTTTTTCTTTTTCAATATTTATTTATTTATTTATTGGCTGCATCAGGTCTTAGTTGCAGCTCATGGGATCTTTCGTTGCATCGCGCAGGCTTCTCTCTAGTTGTGGCGCATGGGCTTAGTTGCCCTCCCGCATGTGGGATCTTAGTTCCCCGACCAGGGTTCGAACTGGTGTCCCCTGCATTGCAAGATGGATTCTTAACCACTGGACCGCCAGGGAAGTCCCTTTATGGCTGTTCTTCTAACTACAGAAGCCAAAATCAGGACCCAAAAGAAATCAATCAGTGGAACAAATGTTAGTGAGTTTTCTTTTTTCAAGATTACCTCTTAGTTTTTGTGTAACTTGAAGCATGCAGAATGTAGAGGGGAGTATCTGGATTCTTGACCTGGAGATGGGATTAGGAAGATAGATTAGAGCAATTTTGACTAATCTGAGTGTGTTCAGTGCAAGCCTGCTAGGCAGGTTAAAAGTTCTCCTTGCTAAATGTCTTAGCATAAACATCCCCCCAAATATTGTCTCTACCTCCTTCAAGAAGACTTATTCACAAGTAGTTTTCATTAGGTTTTGGGAGAGCGGCACACAGCCTTGAAAACCTGCCCTTGACACTTTGATTTTTCATTCAAACATCTGGACTCAGTCCATATGCTTGCCTTGGATTTAGAGCAATAATGGTTGCATAGAAACACATGGTCTGCCCTCTCCGGTTAAATAATGTCAGGTCTTCACATCCAGGTAAACGACCAGTTGGCGACCATTTCTGTTCTTATTTGCTCTACCTTTAGGTAAAAGAGTCAAAGCTATGCAAGCCTTTCACGCTGAAAGATGGAAGGAAACAAATGGATTTCAGCTGTGGACACTTTGTGACTTTTCTTTTTTTAACTTGTAAACAAAAGCACTGACTTCTTTCATTCCTGATTTCTCAGTTATCTTTCTGTGTAAGGTGACATGTCTGCCTTTTTGTTTTAGGAATCTTTCGAAGAAATACCAACCTAAAAAGAACTCGAAGGAGGAAGAAGAATACAGGTGTGTTTATCATTGATTGTTATGTGGTAATATCTATATGGCATTGGTGATGATTATAAAGGAAATCTACATATATTTTGTAGAGATAATACATCTACAGAAACAAGTTGCCTTCCTCATTCATATCTGTGCCAGTTTTTAAATTGGGGGAAAGACAATAAAAACCTACTCAAATAACTTATACTGAGTCACTAGACCCATTCCAGATTGTTTCAGTTAAGGTAATTAGGAAAAGCTTAGACTATAATCTAAGCAAATACAGGAAGTGTGGATTATGCACTCTACATCTTGATTTGGTTTTGTAATATCAGGTGTCTCATTCATCCAAGAAGTATGTCTGTTTCAGACAGCAGTTAAGACATCTTAACATGAAAAGTCCAAAAGTATTATCTATAATTTAGATCTAAATATCCATGATATTAGTACCTATAGTACGTATATGTATTTTGGGTTATATGTGGGCTATTAACAAAGCCAAATATTGCCTTATGTAGGGCAATTCGGCTTTACACAATGAAAAATGTTTCAGTTGTAATTTATTCTGCACCATTTTGATGAGAACCCTCTTATGTGTAATGAATTGTCAAGACCCTATGGGAGCTGTATGCAAATTAACCTGATTTTAATTACTATTTCGCTGGTGGGAAGCAACATGAGAGATGATGTGCCTTGTTTGAAAAGGAGTGGTGTGCGTTCTGTTCTGTAGGTATACAGCATGTAAAGCCTTCCTTTCCACCCTGAATGAGATGAACGATTATGCTGGACAGCATGAAGTCATCTCCGAGAACATGACCTCCCAGATCACCGTGGAGTTAGCACGCTACGTCCAGGAATTGAAGCAGGAGAGGAAATCGGTAACTAAAATTTGTTTTTTCTTCCTACGAGATGGACCAAAGATGATGGGAATATCCCTACAAGTTTTAAAATTATCAATAAATGGAATCATATGAGATGGTGGCTCTTAAATTGCCACCTTTGAGACACGTATAAACATTCCTGACCCTGTTCGTAGAAAGTGTTTCTATGAACACTGGAGTAATTTAATGAGTAAATTATATAGTAATTTAATGAGTAAATTCCTAGTCTTTACATCCGATTTCAAGCATCCCTCAGACTTTCTGAAACTCATTTGTGGATCCCAGAATACTAACCCCTTTGAGGAATTTAAATATATTTGCGGCTATCAGATATACAAGAGTAAGCAATACAATATGATGTATGCTGTGTGGAATAAACTGTGTTAAAATAAATGTTATAAGGAGTTCAAAAGAGCCAGAAGGATGACCTCAGTTACAGCCACTCCGTTCCGTGGCTCATTCATTGTCATCTAATGAAGAGGGCCTTTTTGTTCCTCTTGTCATCATTACAGTCTTTTCATAGCTTTTGTTGTTAACAAAAGGGAAAAATGTACCCTCAAGTAAAATATATTCATAGTCAAGATTTTGCCCTAAGAGATTTATCATTAAGCCATGGTGGTCTGTATCATTGTACTTTGATCGCCTATGAGGTGCATAATAATTTGTTAGTAATAAAGTACCAAAGTTGGCCAGTGATATGCTTTTCTATATAAATTTGAGTCCACAGTAATTCTTTTAGTGCTCTGGAGATACATGAGACAAGATTGATAGGTTTCTTGCTGAAATGGTGGAGATATTAAATAATAATGACCAAAATAATTATTTAATTGCAGTTGTGATAGTTTCAACAAAGTACGAGTACATATGTGAGAACATATAAAAAATGGGAACACCTAACATGCTTATGCTCTGGATCATGGGAAAGCTTCCTGGGGGGCTTGACAGTTAAGGCTTTAACAGGACTTGAGGGACAAGTAGGAGTTGCATGGGACAAACATTCAATAGAGGGAGCAGCTGTGCAAAGGCCCTGAGACAGGAAGGTGTTTGGAACATCTGAGGAGTTTAGTTCTTTCTGAACTATAAATATGTAGCAAATAGCTTTGGGTATGTTTAGAAGTTAGGAAGAGATATATGCCTTAGGATCAACCCATTGAATTACAAAAAGAGTTAATACACTGAGCTGATGTTTTTATCTATTCACATTAAAGCAGTGATTACCAAGCAGGCACAATTTTGCTCCCCGCCCCAGCAAACATTTGTCAATGTCTGGAGACATTTTTGGTTGTTAGGGGCATTATAGCTGGGGGGTTGCTACTGGCATCTAGTGGGTAGAACCCAAAGGTGCTGCTAAACATCCTATAACACAAAGAACAGCCTCCATGACAAAGAATTACCTGGTCCAAAATGTCCATAGGGGCTGAGAAACCCTGCACCAGAGCTCCAATTCAGTGACAGTATCTATAGACCGTGGAGATTGGTCTTTTATAAGAAAAGGAGAGCTTTTCTTTTATATGATGGAAAGGAAGAAGTGAAACAGAATATTAAGGTTTGGAATTAAGCAAAATACCTAATATAATCATAAAGTAAACACAGTAAATCTGAACACGATGCTGGACTACTTCCCTGGTTCCTGACTTTCCCTTGACCTTGCAAAGTTTATACCTTCTTCTTATTTGTTACTTTGGTCAGTGGCTTGTGTCTCTTGCTGACCTTCCTTCACTCATACAGTTTAGCATTTTAGCCAACACCCTAAACAAAAACTCTGTGTATTTACCTTAGTAGCAATCATTAATTGTATTTCTGGAGTGAATCATGAAATGTGAAGCCCACATAACTTGGCCTCCTCCTACTTTTTTTGAATTCTCCCCCTCCAACCACGTGGCCTTCTTACCCTGTGCGATCCTGCCCCAGGGCCTTTGCACTGGCCTTTCTCGCCTTGGTAAGCTTTTCCCCCAGGTATCTGCAGAACTCACTTCCTGACTTCTTTCTCAGGAATATCATCTCATGGAGGTCTATCTTGTTTACCTTATTTAAAATTACAAAGTCCCCCCACCTTCTCCACCCCATTTCTACCACGTCCCCCTGCTTTATTTTTCTTTAGTACTTAACCAGCATCTAACATTTTATGTATTTACTTGTTTGTTTTTCTTTCACCCCACGCTGTAAGCTCCACTAGGGCAAGAATTTTCTTGTCCACTGTTGTATTCTCAGTCCCTGGAACGGTGCCCAGTGTGGCACAAAGCAGGCTCTCGATCAATACTCTTGGAGTGAAAGAAAGAATTGAGAAGTAGAAGCAGCCTTCTTCGACATAGCTTAGCTCTCAGTTAGACTTTGTTTTACTAGTTGCAGAGCCTTGTATTTCTTTGCTGTGTTATGATTGTGTCCTTCTGTTTTATTTACTCACTGGTAATCATGTCTTTTTTACAGTCTGTCATGTCTGTACTTTGAATTCTTTTTCTTTTTTAATTAAAAATTATAGAAATTTAATGAGTAAATTATAGGTGGTGCAGACACAGGTTAAATAATACCTTGCGATGCATAGTGTTCCTTTTGTTTTAAGGGGAATTACACGTACACTTCTCTGAGTCAGATGTTCTGTTGAGAGGAGCTGTAAACAGTATGCTGTCTTAAAGCCTTTTGTAATTCTATTGAGATGAAAATTTAAGAAATTGTGAAACCTTTTAAAATTCTAGAAAGAATATCAGTAAGTACATTTGTGGTGATTTAATATCACGCATCATGAACATTTCTGCTTTGCTTATTATGTGGGTAATAGCTACCGTTATTTTGAATGACTGCATGATGTGGCGTTGTGTTGATGTTCTCTGATTTCTAAAATTACTCTCATAATATTGGATATTTAACTGTTTGGCCTCAAGTGTTCGTTTTTGTTTTTTTGTTTTTTTTTTGTGGTACGCGGGCCTCTCACTGTTGTGGCCTCTCCCGTTGCGGAGCACAGGCTCCGGACGTGCAGGCTCAGCGGCCATGGCTCACGGGCCCAGCCGCTCTGCGGCATGTGGGATCTTCCCGGACCGGGGCACAAACCCGTGTCCCCTGCATCGGCAGGCGGACTCTCAACCACTGCGCCACCAGGGAAGCCCCTCAAGTGTTCGTTTTTACAGGTTATAATAACTGACTTCTATCCTCACAGCATCCCTGGGGGAGGGGGAGGGCCGTTATCTTATACATTGTGCTCATTACCTTACATTTTGCTAGCAGGCAGCCCACGTCTCAGGGCAGCGCGCATTCACACACATGCTCTGGTTCCCACTGAGTTATTTTCTGGATCTTACACCCCAGGATGCTGGGCTGACTGGTGTGAAGGTCTCCATCAGCAGTCAGCTGTAGAAAGGGCTCCTTGAGATCATCTCATACTATGCAGTGTTTCTCCTTGCAACCTTTCACCTTTGGCTACCCTGACTTTTCTTAGTAAGTGATCTAATTTTCATAAGGATGATTGTCAAAACCACAGTAGAATGTGATGGCTTCCACTTTCTGGTGATGGTAATTATCAGCAGAAGTGCCACAACAGAGCGAGAGCCCAAATCCAGCTCTTCTGGGGTCAAATCCAGTTGCTGCTTCGATGCGGGACCATGAAGGGCTGACAGTGAACTTCAGATCTTCTTTAGAGGAGAGGAGAGCCTCAATCAGCAGTATGTCCAGAGAGCCGCAGCTCCCGGCCGTCAGGGAGGAGAGGAAAGGACCCAGGCTCTGCAGTCAACAAACCCACTCAGGACTCCGGCAGCCCCACCAGCTAGGAAACCTTAGGCAGGTTATATAACTCTCTGAGCATCCAGTTCTGCATCTGTAACTGAGGCTGATTATAATAAACCACCTTCCCGAGTTCAGGGGAGGATCGCAAGAAGCCAGGTGCAAACCGCCTAGCACCACATTCTGTGTATTGATGTATAGGCACTGCATATCTGGTACCTTCCATCAGGTCATTCTGTTTCTCAGTACAGAATCTCCTTTCTACTCCAGAAAGGGTTTGATCAGGGTTTATTACAGAAAACAGGAGCAGATACAGGTCTCCTTGTGACCATATGTCATAACAATATTGTCCATAACAGGACCAGTCTAAAAAATGTTGAATTGGCTGACGGCATTGAAAACAAGCCGCTTTTAAAATTTTAGGTCGAGTTACTGTTTCTCATGGCTGACTAGAAATAGTGTCTTGCTTAAGTACCATTCTTAACCATCAGCCTAATACATTTTGGGCCATTTGATACAGTGGCGAAATCCTCCCTGCCCAAAGGGACGATTTAGAATTTACAGGATTACTGCTGGATCTCGTTACTGCATATAGAGAGGATTTCCAAGTTCAGTTCAGAATACTAGTAGAAAATTATTTTTCATATAGATTTTGCGATATTTCGTTAGATGAATCTCTAACAAGAGTGCCTGGTGAGAAATAGCTCACCATGCAAAAGATGAGGTTTCCTTCCTTTTTTGAATGGATTTGAAAGGAAGTAGAAGACAGTGACATAGTGGGAGAGATGGATATTCTCCTTGCCTCAGAGGCCATATCATGCTCCTGGGCCAGCTGTTTGATCGTAAACAAAAGCTTAAAGTCTTAAAGGTATAACTGATTCACTTTCCTGTACAGCAGAAGCTAACACAAGATTGTAAATCAACTGTACTCCAATAAAAATTAATTTTAAAAACTCTTGAAGTCTTAAAAGTAAAGTAGGATAGTACTTGTTGTTCATGTTTTTGGGAGAAAGGATGATTTTTTAAATTTATTTTATTTTTTATTGAAGTGTAGTTGATTTACAATGTTATGCCAATCTCTGCTGTACAACAAAGTGACTCAGTTACACACACGTATATATACATTGCTTTTGGGACTTCCCTGGCGGTCCAGTGGTTAAGGCTCTGCGCTTCCGCAGCAGGGGGCACAGGTTTGACCCCTGGTCGGGGAACTAAGATCCCACATGCCGCGCGGTGAGGCCAAAAAAAAAAAGCATGAAAAGACTTTGTCAACATAAAAAAAAAATTCTTTTCCACTATGGTTTATCCCAGGAGATTGGATATAGTTCCCTGTGCTATACAGTAGGACCTTGTTGTTCATCCATTCTAAATGTAATAGTTTGCACCTACTAAACCCCAAACTCCCAGTCCATCCCTCTCCCTCCCCACCACACCACCCCTGCCCCCCCATCCCTGGCTTCATTCTCTATGTCTGTGAGTCTGTTTCTGTTTTGTAGATAGGTTCACTTGTGCCGTATTTTAGATTCTACACGTAAGTGATATCATATGGTATTTGTCTTTCTCTTTCTGACTTACTTCACATAGTACGATAATCTCTAGGTCCATCCATGCTGCTGCAGATGGCATTATTTCGTTCTTTTTTTATGGCTGAGTAGTATTCCATTGTATATATGTATCACATCTTCTTTATCCATTCATCTGCTGATGGACATTTAGGTTGTTTCCATGTTTTGGCTATTGTGAATAGTGTTGCTGTGAACATAGGGGTGCGTGTATCTTTTTGAATTACAGTTTTGTCCCGGTATATGCCCAGGAGTGGAATTGCTGGATCATATGGTAGTTCTATTTTTAGTTTTCTGAGGAACTTCCATACTGTTTTCCATAATGGCTGCACCAACTTACATTCCCACCAGCAGAGTAGGAGGGTTCCCTTTTCTCCACACCCTCTCCAGCGTTTGTTATTTGTAGACTTGAGAAAATATGACTTTTGTGCAGCAGTTTCCACATATGCTATGTTCTCCTATTACAATGCAGCTCACTCACATAATATTATAAATAACCAGTGTTGGTCCTGACACACAAAAATCCGTTTGCTCGTTTTGATGAGAATATGTTGATTTTGTAAAAGGAAATTCTTTAAAAGAGAGCTCTGACTTGCCATTTGCAAGAGCACAGCCGTTGAGGCTCTTTCCAAAGCCTGGTGTTCAAGCCAGCAGCAGTTCTCATTAGGAAACACCAACACTCCTGGAAGCCTGAGAGGAGGGGGGCTCTTAATTTCTTCACCTCATGGGCTCCACTTAAGGCAACTGTATTTTTGGCAAGATGCTCACCTTCTCTTTAGAGGTAATGGACTCAGTGGCCAGTCCTTGGGGTGAATATAAGTCAAAGTACACAGTGACCGTTCTTACAGGAAGTACAAGATTCCTCATCTCTTTAAGCTGACCACATACAATAAGAACGTCTGTTTCTTTTATTTACTTTCCCTTTTTAAGGGGAGTTGCTGTGATTCATTGATTAGTTACCAAAGTTTTTAAAGAATGTTACTAAAACTCTGAATTAAAGAACAAAAACTCACAATCCTTATCAGTCAAAAGCATCATTTTTCCAAGTTTCCTTCTGGATGTCATTTATAGATATATAGATAGTTATTTATATAGAGAAGTACTGATATCCTCTATATATGGATATAATACACATATAACATTTAAGAGTATTAGTCCTAGTATAGGTATAATCTGTTTTTCTTTATTCCCCATTCAATATCATAAACACTTTATATGTTTCTACATGAAAATATATAGTTTTCATAATTAGAATTTTAGTGGCTATGTATTATTCTAACACATAATTCACTTAACTAATTATTGTTTGATCATAGGCTATTAGTGGTTTCTGATTATTTATTTAGTTATTTAGTTGGTTATATAAATCATACTGCCATGAATTCTTTACTTCTGTAGCTGTTTTCTTTGTGTGTGGGGTGGGGATTATTTCTCCAAGCTAAATTCCCAGAAATGAGACTATGAGGTCAAAGCAGACCAGATTCATGGCTCTTGGTTAAACTTTGGCCATTTGTGAGATTGATGGTCTTTAAAAGAAGAAAAGATGAGATTCCCAAATTGCTGAAAGGATCAACGTGGGTGTGAATTGGCTTATCTGAGATGTGGGTAATTCAGAGTTGCTATCAGATAGATTCCTCTGAAAGAACTATTATAAATATGCTCTTACTAGCAATTTTTGCACTCTGAATCAAGTTATTAAAGAATTTTAGAGAGAGAGGTTCAGCTCCAACCTTTGAGTCTGTGTAGGGTTATCTGCAGTGGTCACCACTAACTACATATGAGGGGTTTATGGGGATTTATAGCTCCAGGAGGGGAATGCGGAGGTTCCAGCCAACATTTACTGGAACCTCCAACTACATATCTCCTGGCAGGTGGAAGGAACGCTTGATTACGAAATGTTGGCCAGGAGCAGAATCACTTTTTGGCAATGGTTATCTGAAGAGTTCTGGAGGAAATAATTATACCTTCAGTGACTCACTAAAAATTTTTATGAATCTCAGATAATGCTTGCAAGACCCCACATTACTGAGAATTCACAATATGAAAATTTCCCCCAAGGTTTTGGAAATGTTTAAAAGTGGATACTAAAAGCCACACATTTACACAGTGGTTAAGAATCTGCCTGCCAATGCAGGGGACCCGAGTTCGAGCCCTGGTCCCGGAAGATCCCACGTGCCGCGGAGCAACTAAGCCCGTGCGCCACAGCTACTGAGCCCGCGAGCCACAACTACTGAAGCCCGTGTGCCTAGCGCCCGTGCTCCACAACAAGAGAAGCCACTGCAATGAGAAGCCCGCGCACCGCAACGAAGAGTAGCCCCTGCTTGCTGCAACTAGAGAAGGCCCATGTGCAGCAACAAAGACCCAACTCAGCCACAAATAAATAAATAAATAAATAAATAAAATTTTTAAATAAATAAAATAAAAGCCACACATTTAAAAGTTTAGGTATTGGCTATATCCTATTTATGAAACTTACGAAGGGGCTTAATTTCCTACGAGGCAGTTCTGCGCCCAGACTGACTCTAATATGTTTAGAACATGTTTTGGTTTTTTGGTTGGTCTTTGTTGGTTTGTTTGTTTTTTGGCTGCACTGTGCCATGCAGCTTGTGGGATCTCAGTTTCCTGACCTGGGCCACGGCAGTGAAAGTGCTGAATCCTAACCACTGGACCACCAGGGCACTCCCTAGAACATGTTTTTATAAGAGATGATAGCAAAGAGACAAAACTTAGCATGAAGGAAAGCAAAAAGTAAAAGGAGCTTATCTATATGACCAAGCTAATTACAAATCTGTTTTTGATTTATTCAGTCCTATTGAGATTCAACTGTGGATACTCTGTTATAAAGCCAGAACCTGTAGGAAGAAAACACAGGAAAGCAAGGCAGATCTTAGATTTCATGATCTGGAAAAGAAGCAGCGGGTCTAAAGAGCTGTTCTTCCTTACTGGTGTTACAGCATTTATTTAAATAAATCAAAAAGCGGGAAACCCTATAAAAGTTGTTGGTCTTCTGTGTGTCACGCTTATACAGCACCCACTAATATCCCCTGGTTTAATGTATGTCTAGGAGGTGTATTTTGTTTTGTTCTGTTCTCTTTGTTTTCAAAGAACATGTGATAGCGGCAATCAATTAATTAACACCCTGTCCCCACTGTGGTTCTGTCACTGCAAAACCATTGGCCTGGTGAACCAAAGAAATTTTATTTTCTCATTTATGGGGTAACATACTTAATTATCAGGGTCCTTAAATTCTGTCCTTGATTTCATGGATTTGAAATGTGACTTTGGGTTTTGTATTTCCCCCTTGTAAGTTAGAATGAGACCTTCTTTTTCTTCTAAAAAGTATGAGAATTTCTTCACTACTGTGGTGTATCTCACCTGACTCTCCTATATCCAGTCATCTCCCCTTAAATGTCTGATATAGCATCACCCATCACCCATGTCTACACCGCTGTCAGCAGAGGCCCTGGAGCCCGGCAATAGTGTGAAAGATGCCCCAGAGTTGTGCAATGCGGTGGCCCTGTCAACCTGTCCAAAACAAACTTTGGATTCCCCAAAGTTTATCCTTTATCATGCCCCATTCCAAACTGCAATTCCTGCCATCTGTGAATGGCAGTCCTTTTTAACCCAGTTGGTCTGGTCAAAAACGTGGGGCACCCAGGACTTACTTTTCCCTTATGCCCCATCTTCTGTCTAATGTCAAGTCCTGTCGGCTCCCCCTTCAGTAATTGTTCTGAATCCAAATACTTCTCACCACATCTAGTCTCTCATCATCTCTCATCTGGAGGACTGTCCTAAGCCTTTTATTTTTAACTCATCTCTGCTTCCAGGCTTGCCCCATGGTCCATGATCCAGCCTCCCATCTCCATCTCCACCACCAGCTCATCCTTAGGCAGGTGGTCCCCATCCTCCTGCCTGGTCCCCCTGCACCTCCTGCCCCCATTCAGTCCATTCTCCATACAGCAGCCAGCGCAACCTTGTGATCGTGCAAATCAGACCATGTCCCTTCCCTTCTTAAAACTTCCAGTAGCTTTCCATTGTGCTCATGTGGCTTGGGAGGCTGTCCACGGTCTAGCCCTTGCCTTCTTCTGCCTTATCCTTCCTTTCAGTCTCATTGCACTGGCTTCTAGCTGTTCCTTGGATACACCAAGCCCTTTCCCACTTCAGAGCATCTGCATTAGCCGTTCCTGCTGCTTGGAAGGGTGTTTCCGAGAACTTTGCAATTTCACTCCTACACTTTATTCAAGTCTCTGCTCAAGCATCCTCCCAGACCGCCCTATCTAAATGCTGCCTGCACCCACCCATTCCTCTTTAGTTCCTTACCCTCTTTCTCTTACTGCTGTGTCCACTATGTCACTAGGAAAGGGGCTTTGTTTCATTCACAAGTAAAGCAACACCCTGCACACGTGGGTGTGGAATTAACACCTGTCGAGTGAACGATTTGAGTTAGATTTTAAGATCTTTCAGCCCAAGGAAGGATTACTGTCCCGAAAATTTCACCCATCAGCCTCGCACTCTACCTAAAATCCTTATTAAGGGCGATTTTCCTTGTTTTGGTTTAGAAGAACAGTTTCATACCCTTGGAAGAGGTCAAGGGAGGAACCTGAGTCATTTGCTGCTTAATACTGATCATTTGAAGATCCTTTCATCCTGAGTTAATCGGGATTCTTCAGAGGAATTAGAATTTTAAGGGATGTGAAAGAAGGGATCCTTTTGAAGAACAGTTTAAAAAAGACTACTGGAGTCTAGGTAAAAAGTGTGGATGTGGGGAATTCCCTGGCGGTCCAGTGGTTAGGACTCAGTGCTCTCACTGCCGAGGCCTGGGGTTCTGTCCCTGGTCGGGGAACTAAGATCCCACAAGCTGCACGGCAAAGCCAAGAAAAAAAAAAGTGTGGATGTGGGGAGAGTTCTGGGGACTAAAAGCCAGCATGAGAGTAAGAGGGTCGGTGGGGTAAGGGCACAGCAGGAGAGGGGATGAAGGAAACTTGGCCGGGGCTGCTGGACCTGGACCTGGACTCGGCGGGGGGGTGGGGGTGGGGGGGTGGGGGGGTTGCCCAGTGCCTGGATGGTCAGTGTTACGGGGGAAGTTAAATAACTGAAAACATGGCACGGGGAGACAGGCAGTTTTAGGAACTTTAAACAAGTTCATTGAGAAGATATTTTTATTATAAATGAATTTGGGGGAAACAGGCCTTACTGAAGAAAAGCAGAATGCAACTCCTGTCAGGAACGTTTCTGGGTTTATGGTTTGGGACTTCAGTGAGGTGACAGAATGCTCCCTTGAGGAGGTCTGAAGATGCTTCACAGCTTTCCTACACGGTCCACATAAAGATCTACACACACAGATTTATCGCTACGTTAATTAATCCTGAGTCAGGCTTAGAAGCTGCTAGTACTCAAACTCACCACATTGTAGGTTTTGAGGAAATTCTAATATTTGTCACAGACATATTTTCTGGAAGCTCCTTTTCTCTTGGCCTTTTCAAGTTTTTGTGTTCCTTTGTTTTCATCTGTGGAATCTGAGTTTTATTTAAAATTCCAGATGGCTGACTGTCCTTAGTTGAGTGTTTATTCTTTTTTTTTTTTCCACTTTTTTTTTTGAAGTGGCTGTTCTCGACATCAATGCCACATTTTGCTTTTTTAAATGTAGTTTTAAAAATTAATGATATATTATATAGTAAAATGAGCAGCTGTTGTACCTGATTGTAACATGTGAATAATAAACATTCTCACCGTTTGTCTATTCAGCCTAAATATGATTTCTTGCAGTGCAGAAAAATCTCCTTGGAAGCTTTGTCATTGTCATTTTACTTTAAGTTAATGCTTGCCTATTTTAGGTTCCCTGTGATTTTTTATCTCAGCTACCCCTGGTCCCCAGGAAATTTCTAAAGAATTTTTCAAGGCTGATTTTATTTGTATAGATTTTACCTGTATATTTTTAAGGTTCAACCAAAAAGTTGAAATGAAAGTAAGTTTAGCTGTCACCCCAGATATCATCAGGCATTTTTAAAAGGTCTATTATTATGTTTGAAGAGAAGCTAAAGTATCTTATTACAGGAGAAAGCAAAGAGCATTTTTCTGGGTCTCTAGAGATGGCATTTCCTGTCTCTCCTCTGATAGGAGAAAAGAGCTGTGATGACTTCACTCCGTGCCTCCGAAAGAAGTGCTTATTATCTTTTTCTAGAGGACAATTCCTCTTTATTTAGAGCTTGGAGACACACTTTTTAGATCCACACTTGCTATCTGCCCAGCGAAGAAATGTTTGACCATTGTTTGTTAATAAACAACAAACACATCTGGCAAGCTGGTTGGTTTGTTTAACTTTGTGACTGTTACGATAGCTTTTCCGATTAAAGGAGGGAAGATGGAGCTGGTTACAAAGGGCCGCTGCTATTTAGGTCACGGGATGCTCAGAACTGTCAGAAGGGCTTTTGTTCCATCCATTAGTTTCCTAAAGGATCAGGCAGTACAAGGTTGTTTTTGTGTGTTGTAGGCAAATCCATTTTGGAGGAACACATACTAGGCAAGAAAGACTGGAAGGAAAATCAGTGACATCTAGATTTTTTTTTTTTAACTACACGAAATGCAATCACAGGTGTAGTTCTCAGATAATTGTTTCGGTCCCACCGAATTGTGGTGTCATGGGGTGTGTTGTGACAGGAGTCCGTCCTGGCAAAAAGCTCACCAGTAACGTCAAGCAAGGTCCACACCGTGCTTGAAAAATAAATTCATATTTATTTTTGAACCTTGGAATGAAGAAGTGACAAGAGAGTTTACTATGCAGTAGATTTTCAATAAAAATATCCTTCATGCTTCCAAAAACATGACCTTTTTTGGAACGCTATTGTCTTCAGAGAAGATTCCTTTGCTAGTAAAGCCCAGTCCACCTTTCCTGTGCCGTGTCCGTCACTTCTCCATGTTCTTTGTGTGCGTTTCCTCTCCATCAGGACGGCCCTGGCTGTGAGGGAGCTTTCGTTTTGTGAAAACATTCATTTCAGAGTTGCTGTCGAGTTGGAGCGGAAGCTTAGAGCCCAGCTCTGAATTGGGTGCCGAGCTTTTCTTTTTCTTTTTGTGTCTGCCTTTGAATCTCTAAGTAAGATTTGGGGGAATGGAGGTATCTTTTCTGCAAACTGCAGAACACAGGGGACCTGCTTAGGAAATGGGGCTGGTCCTCTGGACTGTTTGGGACAATGACGAGGGACTCTCAGGGCCGAGGGGCACAGCTAAGCCTTGGTCTCCCTCCGGAGCCTCCTGCCCCCCTACCTCCCCAGGCCCTCCCTCCCTCCTTCCTTCCATCCTTCTTTAAAACGATACATGTGGCTTTCAGAAAACCTGTACTTCCTCCAAAGCTCCCTAACTCTGCTCTCAGCTTACCTTACTCCTCCCGAAGCCCAATCCTTTCTTGCTTGTTTATTCCTACCTTCGACTCCATTTCTTTTCGGTCCTATCCCTGTGTCTATTATGAGACTTGAAAAATGAAGCCCCATGGGGCTCCTCTAGACCAAAAAATTGCTAGATGGATAAACCTTGCTGTCAAGAGGTGCTTAAAATGGTGAAACATGACCTCAGAAGAGAGACAAGAAAACATTCCCTTATAAAGGAGCACTGTTCTTAAAAAAAAAAAAAATCTGATTTTGTCTCCTCCTCCCTGGCCTCCCAGGAGTCAGCTACCTTTTGTGACTCGGCTAAGCCATAGGCGCTGACGATTGAGAGAGAAGGCTCTGAGGCTGTACCGAGGGGACCCGTCTGTGCCTGTCCCCCTTTCACCGTGCACACCCTTCCCAGCCGTGCTTACCTCGGCGGCCAGAAAACAGACAGCACATTCAAGCCTAGTCATTGAGGGAAGGCCATTTATTAAAAGGAGCATTTACCACTTGTGGAAAGGGCTCAGGAAAAGCAGTGAGGGATGGAGCGGTACCCCCAGGCTAATCATTGGTGGGGAGCTGCCGTGGCCCTGGGTCTCAAAGGGCAAGGCAGCCTTGAAGGAACTTCAGAGATCAGCTGCAGAGGTGCTGCCTGACCGGAGCTGTGGCCTTTGGTCAAAGGACCTGGCCAGCCCCTGGCATCCTAGCAAGGGAAAGCTGCAGATAGAAATTCACGCCCTCTGATATGCCAGAATCCTCTCCGTGGCAAATCTAACAGAACCAGAGGGCAAGGGCTTCTGTCCACGTAGTCCGTGCAAGTCTGAACAACCTTGGAATCACTCGGACCCCTCCGTATCTCACAGCCCACCTCTGATCTGATTCGCCAGCAAATCCTAGTCGTTTTCCTGATCAAAGGACAGCCAGAATCTGAGCCTCTGTCACCACCTGCACTGCTACCCCATGGTCCAAATCTCCATCATTTCCAGGGTTGGAGAGAGACTCCCACCTGGAACCTTCCTTTACGGCATTTACGGATCCCCCGCTCATTCATACAAAAACCCTACGAGACCCTGCACAGGCTGCCCCTTTCTTCTCTGACCCCATCTCCTCATTCTTGAGGCTCACTTTGGTCTGGCCCTCTGGTGTCCTTGATGGTCAACACCAAGCGCATACCTGCCTCAGGGCCTTTGCAGATGGCAGGGAGATGAATTTTAAGCTTTAAGAAAATCTAAGTAATGGAAACATCTATCCACACAAAACTTATACAAATGTTTGCAGCTGCATTATTCATAATAGCCCCAAACTGGGAACAACCAAATGCCCATTAGCTGGTGAATGGACCAACAAAATGTGGTATAGTCACCCAAAGAAATATCACGCCGCAATAAAAAGGAATAAAGTACTGATGCATGTGATCACGTGGATAAACCTTGAAAACATTAGGCTAAGTGAACATTATGAAATAATGAAGGCGTGATGTCAGTCACAAAAGACATCATATTGTACAATTCCATTCATATGAAACTTCCAGAATAAGCGAATCTATACAGACAGGAAGTGGTGTGGTGGTTGCCTAGGGCTGGGGAGGATGGCGGGTGACAGCTAAGAGGCATGACGTTTCTTTTTGGTGGTTGATAAAAATGTTCTAAAATTGACTGGTGAGGGTTGCCTATTTTGTGACTATACTAAAATCCATTGAATTGAACAATGTCAATGGGTGAATCTTTTGGTATATGAATTACTTCTCAAAGCAATTAAAAATAAAGATCAAAGTGATTGCCGTCTTAATAAAGCATTCCTGTCATTTTTACAAGTGGTGTATGTAAGTCTTAGCATTCAGTATTATTATAGCTAAAGTTTGAAATTCAACTCTTGACTATTACTGTTTTCATTTCCCGTTTATTTTTTAACTCTTAAATTTCTCTGGCATGCACATGCTAGATATTCAATATTTAAATATCATTGAAGTTGGGCTTCCCTGGTGGCGCAGTGGTTGAGAGTCCGCCTGCCGATGCAGGGGACACGGGTTCGTGCCCCGGTCCGGGAAGATCCCACATGCCGCGGAGCGGCTGGGCCCGTGAGCCATGGCCGCTGAGCCTGCGCGTCCGGAGCCTGTGCTCTGCAGCGGGAGAGGCCACAGCAGTGAGAGGCCCGCGTACCGCAAAAAAAATAATAAAAATAAAAATAAATAAATAAATATCATTGAAGTGGATGAATTTTTCTTTTCTAAAGTGTTAATATGAGAAAGAGGGGGTACTAATTATGGGTGTGTTCCCCCCTCCAGCACTTTCATGACGGACGGAAGGCACAGCAGCACATAGAGACTTGCTGGAAGCAACTAGAATCGGTAAGTGAAAACCCAACCTCTCAAGAAATGTCTTTATAGATTTTCTCGTTTGAATTTAACTTAAGCTTGAATCAACCAGTAGTACAAAACAAACAGAGACACTATTTATTGTCTTGAGAGATTTTTATAATTTGAATTTAACTGGTTTCTAGAAATCATTACTGAAAGTAAAATGTTAAGCCCAAAGGAGTTCAAGCAGAGTCTTTTTCTAAAAATCATACGGAAAGAACAAAGATTAGACAGTTTGGATGGAAATAAATGTGGATTTTAAAATAACTTCCTGAAATGATGACACGGAACAAATCAGTTTGGAGAAGAAAGCTTTCGGTGGAGGGGGTGGGGGCGGGCGGATATCGATAAAATTACATCTTCTCATAAGACTCTCATGGTTTCATTAAAAATTACTTTCCCCGCAACCATCTTCCTCTGCTTTTAGAGTAAAAGACGTTTTGAGCGGGATTGCAAAGAGGCTGACCGAGCCCAGCAGTACTTTGAGAAAATGGATGCTGACATAAATGTTACAAAAGCAGATGTTGAAAAGGTAAGGTGAAAGCGAGGGTCTTTCTTTCATTTCCCTTTTTAACGTTCATCACGTATCCTCCCAGACTGCTGGTCCCCAAGTTCTCCTTTCTGCTGCAACCACAAAAGGCCACTTTACTTGGGATCATTTTCATTTTGTGTCAACGGAGGGATGTTGGCGGTGGGGTGGCAGGGGGAGAATCTAAAATTTGGGGAGTCTCCGGTGGTAATGATTTGAGCAGTTTGTTGATTTATTTAGTCATCAGGATGATAACACGGAGACTTAGACCATGAACATACCTTAGGGGGTGGTTTCCGCAGACCGTGGTTCTCTCTTAATGGCTTTTCAAAGAAAAAGTCAACCTCTTAAAAGCTGGAGCAGACTGTCCAGTGCCATCTGGAAGAGCTCGGCCACCTACAGTGCTTATGTTAAAAAGGTAAAGAGATTCACACGAGTGGCCTGTGTTCTAACGGATTCATTCAGGTTGATAACAGGTTGTACTTGAAGGCTTGCATTGGAAAGTCCTCCCAAAAGCTTTTCCCGAAATGGACTTGTATTGGCAATTAGGAATATTATTATAAAGCTTGTACTGTGTCTTCCTGTGGTTCCCTCTGTGTTTTTTCCCTGGAAGTTAAAGTTTCTTTTTATAAAAGTCATCAATGTTAGTGTAAACAAAACTGGGCTATTAAATAACAGTATTCATTCGTGACTGCCCAGGGCTACTTTGGCATTCACAGACTCATGCTTTAAGTGGGGTAAAACCCTGCTTTTTCACAGATTTCTTTCACTTTTGCCAGATTATTTGGAGTTGAATTTGCTCAGAAAATAGTGTGAATTAGTTATTCATTGCCCAATTCTGCCAGATTCCTTGCTTAAAGCCTAGGTATATATTAGCATGCCTTCCTCTAAAATTATCTAATATATTAGAAAACACATTCTTAATGTCTATATTTGATCTTGAGTGGAGACATTTACTTTACCAAAAGATATATTAATTTGCTGGTAAAGTTACCCATAAATTACCATAAATTTGTTATAAGTTCTCATAAAATATTAATTCCCTGAAGTATTTAATATGTTATTCCATTAAAATAGATTGACCCAAAGTTTATCAAAAAAACATTTGTGGTTAAAGGAGGTAAAATCAGTATATGTGTCCCAGAAACATGCCTGGCACAAAGGTATGCATTCTGTAGCAAATATTTTATTACCCTAAATGTAAAATTGGAGTGATTTTTATTTATTGAAAGACTTTTTTAAAGCCATTACTATTATGACCTTGTCTTAGAAAAAAAGCTATCTATCCTTGCTCATTGTAGAAATACCTGAAAATACAACCAAATGAAGTGGGAGAAAAAAATTAAAACACCCAACTATGGTTAATAAAATACCTTTCAGAGCCTCCACCATTCATTCCTGGTTTCTAAACAAAGGTACTTCACTTTTTTTTTTTTTTTTGGCCGCGCCGCGTGGCTTGCGAGATCTTAGTTCCCTGACCAGGGATCGAACCCGTGTCCCCTGAAGTGGAAGCACAGAGTCCTAACCACTAGACCACCAGGGAATTCCCTCAGAGCCTTTTCTTTAAAAAAGATTATGTATACTACACATGTACAGTGTAAAGAATAGTAACAAAGGGAACAGCTGCTAATCCACAGCCTATCTTAAGAAATAAAAATCTTATTGTTGCCTTTCAAGTCTCCCTTCCCAACTTCATCCTTCTCTTCGCTCTAGAGGTAAACTTTATCCTTAATTTGGTGTTAATCATCTCCTCGCTTCTTCATAGCTTTATCGTAGGTGTCTGTATCTCCAAAGAGTTTATTTCATAATTTTGTGCGCTTTTCACCTTTATAGAAAGAAAATCATACTTTCATTTCTTTTCTTGTGACTTGACTGTTTTTCATTTGATATTATGTTTTTCACTTAATTCATGTGGACTATAGAACACATAACTTTTATATATTAATTTTAGAGCCAGATGCTTGCTAAACTCTCTTTTGATTTCTCTTTTGGGGTTTTCCGTAGAGACAGTCATAACAGCAGCAAATAATGACAGTCTTATATCTTCTGTTTCAATCTTTATGTCTTTTATTTATTTCTCTTATCTTGCTCTGCTGGTTACGACCTCTTTTATGCTGGCAGTAGCAGTTATTGTGGACTTCCTTATCTCGTTCTAGATTATAAAGAGCGTGCTTCAAATGTTTCCCCATTAAGCATGATTATAATATACCCTTTATCGGGCTAAGGGATTTCCCTTCTTTTTCTATTTTGCCAATAAGTTTTTTTTTGTTTTTTGGGGGTTTTTTTTTTGCGGTACGCGGGCCTCTCACTGTTGTGGCCTCTCCCGTTGCGGAGCACAGCCTCCGGACGCTCAGGCTCAGCGGCCATGGCTCACGGGCCCAGCCGCTCCGCGGCATGTGGGATCTTCCCAGACCAGGGCACGAACCTGCGTCCCCTGCATCAGCAGACGGACTCTCAACCACTGCTCTACCAGGGAAGCCCCAACAAGTTTTTTTTTAAAGCTTGACTTAATATTGAACATCATCAAATACCTTTTCTGCTTCCTTTAATCCATTAACGGGTAGATTACATTATTAAATTTTCTTGTATTGAACCAAATTAGCGTTCCTCGGACGAATATAACTAGGTTATGATGTATTTTTTTTTTATACAGAGCTGAATTTATTTTGTTAACATTTTAAGATTTTGCATCTATAGTCATTGAAATTGATCTGTAATTTTTCTTTCTTGGCTGTTCTAGTTTGCTTTACTTCTTTTTTTTTTTTTTGCGGTACGCGGGCCTCTCACTGTTGTGGCCTCTCCCGTTGCGGAGGTCAGGCTCCGGACATGCAGGCTCAGCGGCCACAGCTTACGGCCGCCGGCCCCAGCCGCTCCACGGCATGTGGGATCTTCCCGGACCGGGGAACAAACCCGCGTCCCCTGCATCGGCAGGCGGACTCTCAACCACTGCGCCACCAGGGAAGCCCTGCTTTACATCTTTTTAGTTGTGGAGTGTTGCTCTTTATTCTCTGGATAATATATGTGAGATGAAATTAACTGTTCCTTAAATATTTTGTAATCCTTTATTGTGGGAGAGTTTCTAACTGCTGATCCAATTCCTTTATTGTCTTTTTCTTTGGTTGATCTTGGCATGTTATATTTTTCTAGAAATATACCCATCTCATCCCAGGTTTTCAAATTTAGTGGCCAAAAGTTGCCCATAATATTCTCACCTTAATTTTTTGCTGCATATATTGTGTGTCCCCCTTATTTATTCCTAATATTATTTATTTATACTTTTTGGGGAGGGCCTTTTTTTTAAAATCAATTCTTATTTATTTATTGATCTACTTGGCTGCATTTGGTCTTAAATGTGGCACCTGAGATCATCATTGTGGCATGCAGGATCTTTCAATGCGGCGTGGGCGTCTCTCTAGTTGTGGCACGTGGGCTCCAAAGTGCACAGGCTCAGTAGTTGTGGCGTGCAGGATTAGTTGCCCCACGGCGTGTGGGATCTTAATTCCCCGACCAGGAATCGAACCCACGTCCCCTGAATTGGAAGGCGATTCTTAACCACTGAACCACCAGCAAAGTACTGGGAAGGGTCTGTTTTGCTTTGATTTGTTTTAATAATGTATATATATTTTAATTTTATTTACTTATTTATTTTCGGCTGTGTTGGGTATTTGCTGCTGCGCGCGGTCCTTCTCTAGCTGCGGTGAGTGAGGGATACTCCTCTGCGATGCGCGGGCTTCTCACTGCGGTGGCTTCTCTTTGTTGCAGAGCACGGACTCTAGGCGCACGGGCTTCAGTAGTTGCGGCACATGGGCTCAGCAGCTGTGGCTCACGGGCTCCAGAGCACAGGCTCAGTAGCTGTGGCACACGGGCCTAGTCGCTCCACGGCATGTGGGATCTTCCCCGACCAGGGCTCGAACCCGTGTCCCCTGCACCAGCAAGCAGACTCCCAAACACTGTGCCACCAGGGAAGTCCGAGGGTCTGTTTGTTTTCTTTTAAAGGACATTAATGGTCTTCATCTTTTATTTATTTGTTTGTTTGTTTTTGGCCACGCCGTGCAACATGTGGGATCTTAGTTCCCCGACCAGGTATCGAACCGTGCTCCCTTCAGTGGAAGCGCAGAGTCTTAACCATTGGACCGCCAGGGAAGTCTCGAGGGTTTGTTTTTTAAAATCATTTTTTATTAGTATTTTACAAAAACCAAAAGTTATCTTTATGGAATTTCTTTTTACTTTCTATTTTATTTATTTTCTTTTTCTTCTTCTTCCTCCTCTTCCTCTTCTGTCAGTATCTTTGGATTTATTTTATTGCCCTTTTAAAAATTTCTTTCTTCAGATGCTTTCCTCATTTCAACTTTTCTTCTTTTCAAATATAAGCATTTAATGAACAAAGTTCTCATTTAACTACTGTTTTATTTGCAACCCATGGATTTTGGTATGCAGTAGTAGTATTATGGTTCATTTCCTGATATATTTCTTTTACTATTTAGTCTCTCCAGTAATTTATTTGGAAGCATATTTTTAAATTTCCAATTGTATGACTTTTTAAACTTATCTTTTTGTTAATGATTTCTAATTTAATTGCATTGTGGTTATAGAAAGTCTGAGTTTGAGACTTTTACATTTGTTGAGACTTGTCTTATAGCCTAGTACAGGGTCAGTTTTTATAAATGTTCTCTAAGTAATTGAAAAGAATGTGTATTTTCCATTTCTTGGTTGCAGAGCTCTACATTTTTTCATTAGAGCAAACTTGCTGATTACCCACACCTTCCCATCATTAAGGATTTTTTTGTCTGCTTGTTGTAATGTATTTTGATAGAGATATGTCACTTCTTTGTGCCTCACTTTCCTTGTCTGTAAAATGGGAACACAGAAGGAAACGATTGATGCGAGTGTTGGTTGAGATAATCTGTACAAGATACTCGAAGCCATTTATGGCAGTGGCCAGTGATCATTACATTAACTATTGCGATGATAACGATGGAAGATTTGTCATTTTCTGTCCATTTTGCTCTTCCATTGTAAAGCTGTTTTATTAAAGAATAAAGTTTAGAATTGTAATGTCTTCAATGTGATTTAATTTTTCACTGATTTCCACAGTCATGCTTTATGCCTTGAAGTCTATTTTACCCAACATAAACCAGCCTTTTCTTTGGGTCAGCATTTGCCTGGCAAGTCTTTCCCATAGTTTTAGTCTACATGTTTCTTTGTTCCCATATTTAGATGTGTCTTTTGTAAATGGCATATAGCTGGATTTCTTTTTAATACAGTCTGATGGCCTTTACCTTTCACCTGGAGAGTTTGGATGGATGTATACCATCTCATTTTATTTCTATTTGTTTCACTTTTTCTGTTTCCTTCCCCCTTTCCCTGACTCACTGTTTCTTGCCTTCTTGGATTTTTGAAAATTGTGTTTTGTTTTCCTCATTCCGTTTTCTCCTCTACTGCTTTGGACATTATGTATTCTATTTCTGTGCTTTATTTGGTAAACCTAGACTGTTGTTTTTTTTTTTTTTTTTTGTCTGCATTGGGTCTTTGTTGCTGTGCGTGGGCTTTCTCTAGTTGTGGCAAGTGGGGGCTACTCTTTGCTGCAGTGTGCGGGCTTCTCATTGTGGTAGCTTCTCTTGTTGCAGAGCACGGGCTCTAGGCACACGGGCTTCAGTTGCTGTGGCAAGTGGGCTCAGTAGTTGTGTCTCATGGGCTCTAGAACGCAGGCTCAGTAGTTGTGGCGCACGGGCTTAGTTGCTCCGTGGCATGTGGGATCTTCCTGGAGCAGGGCTCAAACCCGTGTCTCCTGCATTGGCAGGCGGATTCTTAACCACTGCGCCACCAGGGAAGTCCTAGACATTTTAACATATATGTTCAGCCTAACTATAAAGTAAATTAGGGTCTTTACTAATGTCCACCCAAACAACTTTAACTAAAACCAGCTCCCTCTTAACATTGCAATGTATTTGTGAATATTTTTGGTTCAACTGCATTATTTATTTATTTTTTTATAGTTCTGTAAGTATATTTTCTTTGTTCACCATTTCTTTTTGTAGATGGGGTCTTATTCCTTCTTCCCAAAGGACACCTTTAGAAGTTCCCTTAGCAGAGATTTATTACAGTAAAATCTCAGTTTTTGTTTGATTGGAACTTTTTTTCACTTTCATTCTTGAAACATGATTTCTCCATGTGTACAGCCCTAGGGTGATTGTATTGCACCTGGAGGGTCTTATGCTGCCATCTTTTGACTCCCGTTTGTAGTTGAGAAGTCACAGTGTGTGAGAAGCCAGTATAATTGTTAATCCTTTGAAGATAATGTCTCTTCTTTTTAATAACTATAAAGATCTATTTCTTGTCTTTTTGTCTTTAAAATAGGGGTGACTTTCTTTATCTTCCTTTTGATTCATTGGGCTTATTGCCTCCAGATTGGGATTTTCTGATGCTTGCCTATTCCTCATTCTATTGTTTCCATTGGAACTCTGATTATAAGGCATTAGTTAAAATATCTACTCTATCCTCCATGCCTATTAAGCTATATTTGTATTTTTCATCTGTTTGTCTCTCTCTTTCTCTGCTGTGTTCCATGTAATTCCTTTAGATATAACTTTCATTTCAGTAATTCTCTCTTAAGCTGTGTCTGATCTGTGGTTTAACATGTCCATTGAGTTTCTAATTTCAGTTGTTACATTTTCATTTCTAGAAGTTCTTTATAGTTCTCTTTAAAATCTATAGTCATTTGTTATTTTCTTGTTGCTTTGTCACACCCTTGTACCATATTTTACTTCTTTAAACATACCAAACACACTGACTTTATATTCTCTATTTGATTAATTTTAGTATCTACAATTTATGTGGGCCTGTTTCTTCAGTTTGTTGTGTCTGCTGACTTGTTTCCTCCTATATTTATGTCCTTTCTTCTATAATGCCATAAATGCGTTGCCGAAAAACTTTATGTTCTGCAAAAAAAAAAAGGTGCTAAAGATAATGAACAGGACTTAGGGGAAAATAGGCTTAGAAATAGATCACTCAGTACTTACAGAACTTTGTAACCAGAGAACCAACAAAACAACAATCCTAGTAAAACAACTAGCATTTGAATTGAGTATCACAGCCCTTGTCCTTTAAGATGTAGGTCCTTCTGAGTATTCGGGCCTTAAGACACGTAGGTCCTTGGAAGCATTCACGTTCAGCAAAATGAAAAATCTGATCCTGGATAAATACTTCCTGCACTTATCTGTTGTTCTGCCACAGGTGGAAATATCTTTCCAGATTTTGCGTACGTAGCTTTACCAGGTAGTTCAACAGAATGAGTATTGTAGCAGTTCTTGAAGCCACTGAAGCAGCCACTAGTTGCAATTCTGTAGATTTTTAGCCTTTTTTCTTTCTTTTTTTTTTTAAATTGAAGTATAATTGATGTACAATATTATATTAGTTTCAGGCGTACTTAGGCTTTTTCTTAAAATCTGCATGACGTTGCTAAGGCTTACCTGTGATTGCTTCCAAACATTAATTTACTGTGAAAAATTGCATATAGACTGGCAAGGCTTCTGTGTTATACCAACATCATTGCCTTGTATTTCAGTCACAGAAGAAAGTATGTCACAGCAGAAAAACATGTGAGATTCAAAACAGAGTGTGTGTGATTATAAATGTGCGTTTCTTGGAATTTCATCTCTGGCCTACATTTAAAGTGGGTTCTCCAGGGAGCTGGCATTACCTGGGGTCACTACCAGGCCAGGACTGCATCAGTCTGAATTTCCAACTTGGGGTTGGGGATCCACACACGCTGTGTGAGTTCTAGTCCTTTGTGATTGAAAAACTTCCAGGATGACTTTTTAATTTTCCTCCCTCAGGTCAGATCCAAGGTAGTTAACTTAACAAACGTGCAGTTGCTGGGTCCAGTTGCAGCTTTAGGACTTTTGGAAGGTACTACCAAATTGAACTGCTCTCCTCAACTATTTTAATATTTCCAAGGATGTATTATTATTTCTTATACATAGAGTCATTTTGTTATTTTTATGGAAGTACTATTTACCTCCTCCCTAAAGATGTGATAAATTACTGGATTTTAGCATCACAAATGTTGAAGCTCATAGAGCAATGTCTAAACATTGGAATTCTTAAGTTATTCTTAAGTTATTTTGCTTATGAGTATCACTTGAAGCACTGTAATTTCCCCAAAACAAACTGTGATTTGATTGTTATATCAGTTCTTGCATTATCAGCAGTGAAGCCTCTTGTCAGTAACAAGCTGAAAGGATGCAGTGTTTCAGTTCTTATGGATACTTAATGTAATTTCCCATTTTGACTTCTAATAGCCTTCAGATCTAATATAAATGTCTTTTCCTCCAGTTTCTGCCCATGATTAAATTATCCAATTGTATTCAAGATCACTCCCCCTCCTTTTTCCAGCAGTCAGCCCCACGACACTTGGAATGCCATGCCTGTGTTTATAAAGACATTGTAGCTGCTCCCACCATGAGTAGGATGGACTTTCCTAAACTACGCTTGTGTTTGATGACACAGCTCATGGGAACTATATGTGCATGCATCTTCTAAGCTGCGTAGGATCTGGGTAGGAGCCTGATTTTCTTCTTCTCCTTTTGGGAAGTTAAATGTTCCACAGAGGGATTGGCTCTGTGTGTTCAAATTGCCTAAATCTGCTCGAGTCCACGTTTTTGCTTTGTGTTCAGCATCAGTGTGTGGCCAGATGTTTAGTCATTTGCTTACAAGAGGGTATTTGTTAGCCTTGAGGCACCCAGTTTAACTAAATGTAAATTTATACGTTGAAAGTAGGCATAAGAAGAAAAACTGACAGTTTTACCTCTGGGCCAGTGAACATATTTGGATGTTGTGAGGATGCCATGTGCCTTAGAAGAACGATGGAGAAAGAAAATAAGTTCAATGGAATGGTTTTTATGCCACTGTCAGAAAGCTTTGGATTTGAAGACTTGGAATGAGTTGTAGTGATTTGAAATTAGTGAAGCTGGCTATGTCAAAGAACCAATAGAGGTTGGAATAGGTCATCTCATGGCTCGTGACCCATACGCTCAAGTTGAAGGTAAAACCAGACTTTTTTCCTCCTTTTTAAGGAGATGGAAAAGATAGTCCTTACTACCTGTCTTGTAATATTGAACAGTCGAAGGACTGCAAGGGAACATGGAAAAATCAAACCATATTATGTCTTACTCAAATATAGGAGTCTCTTGTAAAAAAATTAAAGCACTGAGGATAAGGTGGAAGTATTCTCTGCTGTCCAGCCCTCCACCTCCCAGACCCTCCTCAGAGGTGGTCACTCTCGCCATTGGTATGTGTCCTTATAGACCTTTTAAAATAGGTTTTTATTGAGGTGTAATATACATACCATAACGTGGCCACATGTTACGTGGACAACTCAATGAGTTTTTACATATATATGAAATCGTGTGCCACCACCCCAGATAAGGGACATTTCTAGGACCCCAGCAGGCTCCCTGGAACCCTCCCCCCACCCCAAAGTTATTGTAATAATAATAATAACTGTTATTCTGACCTCTGACATATATTCGTTTAGCCTATTTCTGTACTTCATACAAATTATATAATATGCATTCTTCTGTTTGACTTCTCTAACTCAATATGATGTCTGTGAGATTCATATTTTTGTCATGCGGGGGTGGTTTGTGTTGCCGTGTGGTGCCCATTGTGTGGATGTACCACAATTTAGCCATTCTCAGGTTGGTAGATGTTTGGACTGTTTCCATATTGAGACTAAATTAAGAATAAAGCTCCTAAAAAAGAATAAAACTCCTGTGAACATTTTTATACATGTCAGTTGGTGGCCATGGTCTCTCCACCATGGGCGTGTACCTGAGGTGAGGTGGAACCCTGGGTCACAGGTGCGAATTTGGCGCAGTGCACTGTCAGAGCTTTGACAAAGTGGCTGTACCAACCGACACACAGCAGCAGCTGCTCCTCGCCCTCATGGACGGTTGGTATTCTCAGTCCTTTTATTTTAGCCGAGAAGACGCCGCAATGAGAAGCCCGCGCACCACATCGAATAGCAGCTCCCGCTCGTGGCAACTAGAAGAAAGTCCGTGTACAGCAATGCAGCCAAAAATAAATAAATAAAAATAAAATAATAAAACATTTAAAAAAAAGAAAAAATAAAGTGCAGTGATTTAACTGCATTCAAGGTCAACATTAAAATTTATTTATTTGGCTGTGCCAGGTCTTAGTTGCGGTATGTGTGATTTTTAGTTGCGGCATGGGGGATCTTTAGTTGTGGCATGCGGGATCTAGTTCCCTGCCCAGGTATCGAACCCGGGCCCCTTGCATTGGGAATGTGGAGTCTTAACTGCTGGACCTCCAGGAAAGTCCTTTAGCTCATTTTAAAAGTAGATTTTCTTCTTTCTGGCATACAGGTGCTCTTTATACACTTCGTATATGAGTGTGTATGTATATATGTGTGTGTGTGTGTGTGTGTGTGAGAGAGTGTGTACATATATACATTTGTATGTATGTATATACTAATACAGTTATCTTTACTTACCCCCAATAAAGCCTTCTCTATGCCTTTAATCGATATGTGGGTCATCTTTTATTTAAAAATTTTCATCATTGCTATTAAAATATTGTTGTGTGATGGAAAAAGCCTAGACAACCAGGATATTATCATTTCCAAGTTACACATTTTTAAGGATCAGGCTTAGAAATACAGAGAACCCAGCTCTCTGTGGCCCCATCTCTCAGAAGACCAGTGCCATCAGATTGGACATGGTGCCAAAGGACCATTTGAACTCTTGACGTATTCTCGATTTGGGGGGCTGGGGGTAGAGTATAGTGTGTAAAGAGGTGAGCCAGAGACTACTTTTTAATGGAGTCAGTATTTCAAGCTTTATAGAGTTTGGAGATTACTTGTGGAGAATCAGAATGCTAAGTAGCCATTAATTTATTTTATTAAAATGTTTCTAGTAATTTTTTTCTTGCAGTTTGCTTCTGCTTGGTATAGCTTTTCATCCAACTGAATTCCAAATTTGTCTTTTTCTATTTAAACATGGGCCCCCAAATGAGTTACCGTAGATATATATTTTTTAATTTAAGGGAATTCTAATGGAATCATGATTTCATGGCCTTATTGTCATTTTTCAAAAGCATCTAACTTGTTGACAGAATTCCTGAGTTGTGAAGTGTTCCCATCCATTCATTCCCTCACCCATTATTTGTTGCCTGTGTGCCGGTGAAGTGTGGTGGTGGCATAGATACCGTCGTGGAATCACACAATCCTTGACTTTAAGGAATTTGCCTTTCATTTTCTTCCTAATACTTAGTGACTGTATGGTGAATTTTCCCACGTGCTCCCTACATACTTCTTGAATGCCATTTTGGTGACAAACACTTTAAAGTGGGGTTTGATCTGTCGCTGTGCTTTGGAATAATAACATGCTAGACAAATGGGTGAGAGGCAGCGCCTAATCTCTGCTTTTTTCTGATAATGCTGCAGCTGGCTAGTGCGGTGCTGGGATGAAAAAGGAAAAGGTTATCAAAATGAATGGAATGTGAACTAATATTTCCGAACAGAGAGAACAGTGTTTTCTAAATGCATGCATTAAACTGAGTTCATCCATGTCAGGCAATGAATAATTCCCTTTCTCTAATTCGCCCTTGCCTTGTGACTGTCGGCTCTTACATAATTTCTAAATGCAAAATAGGGTATTGTTTAACAGAAACTGCAGTTCGTGGTTACAAGTAGCCGCAGAAATTGTTAGTGAGCTCAAGTTATGGTTTTTAAACTCTGGCATTCATTTCTCCTTTTCTTACACGTCTAGTTTCATTTAACTTGTGTGATTCTTTGACTGCTAACGTCTTCATTTTCTGGGCAGTTGTTTGCCATCAAACGGTTAACTTGGATTCTTAATTCAAATTCAGTGCCGTTCTGAGTGTTGACTAACCAGAAGAATTCTCTGTACACTGTGAGAAGTTGCCCTATTTGGCCTAATCATGAGTTTTACTGTACAACCCGATTTAAGGAAATGTTTTAAAAGTTAAATTAATTTAAAATGCTGACCATGAGCCCTTAGAACTGTGTATCCATTTCTTAGGGAGTTTGCATTCCATTTTTGTGTGATATTACGGCTTCCAAACATATTTGGCTTTGAGCATTATTAGCTTTTAAATTCTACATAGATGCCCCTATCGTGAAGTAGAATAGGACATTCTGAGTCATTTATGAATTAAGGTAGAATTTTAAGAAGTATGTGATGAAACTTCACGTTTCTAATGACAATAAAATATGCATGCACTCTTTTTATGTGTCATATATTACATAATAGAATCTTTTAAAGAGAAAAATACAATTTTAGTAAAGAATCTATGTCAGTGTTAAGCAAGAATGAAGGAATTTACTTTGAGCGATTATCAGTTTGATAATTATCTTGATAAAACAAATGAAATTTACTAGTTTAGGAGGTTGTCCTCAGTTGGAATCAGGGATGCCTGCTCTGTGAAGCACAGGCAGGACAAACTTGGTTCTGTTCTAACTGAAGCCAGCTGAGTAGCAGAGTGTTAAATTTTTTTACCATTTGGGGAAACATTCTCTAGCAAGATGACTACTTTAGTTATTGTACGTATAAGGATTTGTACTATTAAGTTTTTTTCTCTGCCCTTGCTGTAACCACGAGGTTGACATCTTTATTAAACATGTTAATATCTTTGGGGCTTTCCCCAAATTTGATTCATATCAAATGTCTGACTGGTTATCTGAAGGAATTGTTCGCTGTAACAATTTAGAAAACAATTTTTTTTTTCAAAAGAGGAAGTGGTTTGTACGAATGCAGGAAGTAAATTTCTCAACGGCAGCTTGATCTTTTAGTTTAAAATTGCTTTTGTTTGCAACAAGAGAAAAATGTATAGAATAATGGATATCGTTGCTGCGACTACTCTTTAAAAGTGGATCGGTGTTCAAGTCAAAGATTCTAGAAAAGTCATCTTTGTTATCCTCTTGTTTATATCTGTCCTGTAAGCAGTCATATCTGTAGACTTTATGTTTTGTTTATTTTGCTCCTCAGCGTGCCTGTATTAAATGAACATCGTGAATGGTTTCAGTTGTTTTGATGCTTAATGTTTGTCCTGAGTAATACGGATATGTTTTCTTCTTTTTTGATGCTTCATATGGGAAATGGAATTTAATGGAAATTTTTCCCAATTATCAAATGTGGAATAAATGTATTTATATTTGGAAACAGGACACAACTTTGAATATTAGTAGGATGCGTTTGTTTTTTTTTAAGGCTGTGCCACTCGATATTTAAACAATGAATTTGTGATAGGAATGTTGAAACATAAAATTATTTACTCTGGGGCTTCTCTGGTGGCGCAGTCGTTGAGAGTCCGCCTGCTGATGCAGGGGACACGGGTTCGTGCCCCGGTCCGGGAGGGTCCCACATGCCGCGGAGCGGCTGGGCCCATGAGCCATGGCCACTGAGCCTGCGCGTCTGGAGCCTGTGCTCCGCAACGGGAGAGGCCACAGCAGGGAGAGGCCCACATAGCACCCAAAAAAAAAAAAATTATTTACTCTGGTTAGATGTTTCACATACACGTATTCTTAACGTTGCATTCAGCTCCCAGTTTTAGTTCATTTGCTAGCAATTACTACAGCCTCTATGTTGTTGGCCTTAATTTTTGCTTCTTTGCTTTGGAAATAAGTGGTTTTTACACAGCAAATGGGGTTTGGGTAAACAAACATTTAAAAAGTAACAAGGGGGCTTCCCTGGTGGGGCAGTGGTTGAGAGTCTGTCTGCCGATGCAGGGGACACGGGTTCGTGCCCCGGTCCGGGAGGGTCCCACATGCCGTGGAGCGGCTAGGCCCCTGAGCCATGGCCGCTGAGCCTGCGCGTCCAGAGCCTGTGCTCCGCAACGGGAGAGGCCGCAACGGTGAGAGGCCCGCGTACCGCAAAAAAAAGTAACAGGAATGTCAAAATCTCAGAGCATCAGAAATGTTGGGGGGTGGGGTGCTCCCCAAAGTGAATGTATATAAAGACCAAATACTTTTAAAAGCCTCTTCAGTGAACTATTTCCAGTACGCATTATGTTACTTACATGAAAATGCTAACGCGAGAATCTATCTTAGCTTTGCTTTAGTACTCCTACAACAAGCCTCTAAGTGAATGTTCAAGATAGCAACAGAATGAAATAAGATGATAGGTCATTCCCATACCCTAGATCTGAAAATAAAAGTGAACTGAATAAAACATGAATACAAATATTCATATTATATGAATATATGAACTTGAATATAAAATAAAATAAATAAATGATATTTACTTATTTGAGTGTGTGTGTTTGTGTTTGTGTGTGTGTGTGGCTTCAATACTTGGCATTTCCTTTGTGCCCCTCATTGTTCTAAAGGCTTTTGTACGGCAACTCATTTAATAAAATATTTTAATTTTTACTTATAGTAAATGGTCTATCTTGGCCAGGAGCTGGTTCTTAATATATTTTTTTAATTAATTCGTTTTAGTTTTTGGCTGCAGTGGGTCTTCGTTGCTACGCGTGGACTTTCTCTAGTTGCAGCGAGCAGGGGCTACTCTTTGTTGCAGTGCACGGGCTTCTCATTGCGGTGGCTTCTCTTGTTGCGGAGCACGGGCTCTAGGTGCGGGGGCTAGAATCGCGTGCCCCCTGCAGTGGAAGCCCAGAGTCTTAACCACTGGACCGCCAGGGAAGTCCCCGATTAAGTATATTTTAAACATCCTAGACATTCTATTAGAGTATTTATTGAGCAAATAGTTCAGAGCATCAGTAAGATTATAATGAATACCTTTCTCGAGGGCCTTGGTTAGCAGATAACAAAGAGACAGAGAGACAAGGAAAACTCGAGTCAATTGCAGAATCAGATAATGTGTATAACATGCTAAGCTGCGGGGTGAAGATATTCAGAGCAGCAGTAGTTTAAAAATGATTAATGAGGTACATCATATGTGAAATCACCTGGTCTTATGACCAGCAAATACTAGGAGCTTAAGAGTTGCTCATAGATTCTGCAGCTGAAAAAGCTCCATGTGGATTACAGGTTGTTGGGATAGGGCTGAAGGAAGAATCAGGACTTGAGTATGATGGATGGGTAGAAATTGAATGGATAGAGCAGAGAGGGAGCATCTGAGATGGAGAGAACTTCGTCCCAGGCATTGCGGGAAGCATGCTGCTGATGTTGACAGAACGGGGAGTTGAGTAGGATCTCCCAGAGAGGTGACATGAGAACGGATTGTGAAGGATATTAAGAGTGAAATGGGAGAATGAATGTGATCCGCATGAAATGGTATTGAACCTACTTCTCAAAAAACTTACACTGGGAACGTGTTTTATTTTTTTCGAAGAGGGTTTCAGTCCTTGCCATAATTCTTTTATCCCTTTATAGATAAAAAAAGGTAAGGCTATACAGTGTTAAATTTCCATTAACCTGGGACTTCCCTGGTGGTTCAGTGGTAAAGATTCCACTTTCCACTGCAGGGGATGCGGGTTCCACCCCTGGTCCGGGAACTAAGGTCCCACATGCCGCGGGGCAACTAAGCCCGTGCACCGCAACTACTGAGCTCGCGCACCGCAACTACTGAGCTCGCGCACCGCAACTAGAGAGCCTGCGTGCCCCAAACTGCGGAGCCCACGCTCTCTGGAGCCTGTGTGCCACAACTAGAGAAGAGAAAACCCGCACACCACAACTAGAGAAAAGCCTGCACTTCACAACTAGAGAGAAGCCTGCATGCCACAACGAAGAGCTTGCACACCTGAAAGAAAATCCCACGTGCCACAAATAAGACTTGACACAGCCATAAAAATAAAATTTAAAAAAATTTTAAAAATTACCATTAACCTAAAATGGCCATGCTGGATGTGGGAGAGCTAAGACTGAAGCACATTTCTATGAATTCTTTGTGAATTCAGTGTCCTTGCCAGTGTACCGTATGATTTCACTCCTGGTTTATATTAAACGAGCTCTTAATTGTTAGCCACTGCTCTTGCCTGCAGAACTAGGCTGGTGATAATGGGTTGGGATAAGGTGATAAATAGCAATTGACATGAAGCCTCAATATATACTAGGGGCCCAATAAGGAGAGGTGGGCCCAGGGACCATCTCAAGGGGGCAGCCATGTCTTCACCATCTATCCACACAGCCAGAGACATGTACTAAGGCAGGCCAAGTGTTGTTACTTCTTGCATATTCCTCCTTTCTGGGTTAAATTCCCTCCTTTCTGAATGATAGGTTGTTTTTATTTTCTTCCATAAGGGTTTGTGAGTAGTAAGTTCTTTATTTGTCTGAAATGTTTTTATTTTGTCCTCACTCGAATGTGATGGTTTAGTTAGGTATAGAATTCTAAGCTGACAATGATTTTCTCTAAACATTTTGAAAACCTCATTCCATTGTCTTTTATCATTGATTGTTCCTTTGGGAAGTTGGCTAATAACTTAACTGTGTTCCTTTTGTGGGTATTTGACTGTCCTCCCTAGCTCTTAAGACCTTATCATTGCCTTTGGTGTTCCGTGGCATCACTGTGATATTTCCAAGTACAGACTTTTTGTTTCTTATTTACTCTGCTTGGGGTTCACTGGGGATTTGTTCCTTTCATAAATGTAGGAAAACTCTCAGGTGTTAACTCTTCAAATATGCCTTTCTTTCATTCTCTTGAATTGTTGGTTCTGGGGCTCAGATATGTATGAAACTTCTCATTCTATTCCCCATGCTTCTTAACTTCTTTTTCCTTCATTTCATTTCTTTATCTCTATATATTACACTTTGTGTAACTTTCTCAGCTACTTCATGAGTCCTCTTCAATTATTCTATTATTTAACTGATTTATTAAGTTTTTAAATTTCAATGAGTGCATTTTTTATTTCTGGAAGTTCCATTTGCTTCTTTCTCAGATATACTTCATCTTTACAATGTCTTTCATTTTCTTGTGATTTCTGTTGCTTCTTTTATTTCTTTAACCCTTTTAAATGTTCTTGTTTTATATGTTCTTTAAATTTTTCTTTTAGCTCAGGTTTTTAAAAAATTAATTAATTAATTTGTTTGTTTATGGCTGCGTTGGGTCTTCTTTGTTGCACACGGGCTTTCTTTAGTTGTGGCGAGGGGGGCTACTCCTCAGTGCGGTGCGCGTGCTTCTCATTGCAGTGGTTTCTCTTGTTGCGGAGCATGGGCTCTAGGCACGTGGGCTTCATTAGTTGTGGCTCGCGGGCTCTAGGCACGCGGGCTTCAGTAGTTGTGGTGCACAGGCTTAGTTGCTCTGCAGCATGTGGGATCTTCCCAGACCAGGGCTTGAACCCATGTCGCCTGCATTGGCAGGCAGATTCTTAACCACTGTACCACGAGGGAAGTCCCTAGCTCAAGTTTTTATGGTGATAGTTTTTCTCTCTACTGTGTCAGCTCTCACAGTATTTTATTTCCTTGTGCATTTATGATTGTTAATATTGTTATTTTTTGTATGAGCATACCTTCAACAGGGATGGGTTTTTCCTCTGGGAATCCCTTAAAAGCAGGATTGTGGGTGTATCCCCACTACCATTAGGGTTTTGTATTTATTTTGGCCAGACAACCTGGGGCCGATTTTTATGTTAATTTCTTGTGGTGGAGATTCTTGCAACACCTTTATGTTATACACAGGCTTAAGGTTTTGTTTCTCAGAGGACACTCTTACCCCACTTCATCCCATAGCCTGATACCTAATCAAACTTCTTTGCTGTCTTCTTTGACCACTAGAAGTTTTGCTAGGTGTTGCCCAGCTTAAAGAATGCAGAGAAAAGTAGTACTGTGGTCAAAATTCAGGAAGGGCCTGTAATCTTTTATCTTGACCTATTAAGAATATATTACTGAAAATAACATCTGTAAGGTTTTTAGTATTAAACATTCCTGATTAAACATCTATTGTGACTTGGTACTAAGGATGAACAGCTTCTCACCAAAAACCTCAGATTTCTCTCTTTTTTTTAAAACTGAAGTGTAGTTTTTTTAATAATGTTTCATGTGTACAGCAAAGTGATTCAGCCATAAATATATATATATATATATATATATACTTTTTCAGATTCTTTTCCATTATAGGTTATTACAAGATATTGAATATAGTTCCCTGCGCTATCTAGTAGGTACTTGTTGTTTATTTTATATATAGTAGTGTGTATCTGTTAACCCCAAATTCCTAATTTATCCCCCTCCCCTTTCCCCCTTTTGTAACCATAAGTTTGTTTTGTGAGTCTATTTCTGTTTTGTAGATAAGTTCACGTCTCCTTTTTTTTTAGATTCCACATATAAGTGATATCATATGGTATTTGTCTTTCTCTGACTTACTTCATTTAATGTGATAATATCTAGGTCCATCCATGTTGCTGCAAACAGCATTATTTCATTATTTTTAATGGCTGAGTCATATTCCAGTGTGTGTGTGTGTGTGTGTGTACATATATATACCTCAGATTTCGTGGTATTTCATTTCTTTCTCTGGGGTATATAACATGATTAATTTTTTTTACTCTTCTAAGGAATATATATGTTTTGTAGAACTGCATTCCAGAGTGCTTTCAGTATTTTTGCTCTTCACAATAATGCCACAGCCGTAGAGAATGGTGATCATATAGGCATCAACTTTCCAGAATCCAGGCTGTTCTCTTCAACTGTGCATATATGGAACCTTGTGGTATTAACCTTGTGCATGTCATATTTTGGGGTGACGTTACTTATTAAGGGGAGAAAGGGAAGAGAAAGAGATCATCAATCTCAACCTACTATAACTAAAAACTCAAGACCCTCGCCAAGAATAATGTGTTAGAAGCCAGGGAGGAGGAGGGGGCAAGTCTTGGAGACCATGATTTATATTTTACCAAGATCTCTGAGCTCATACCAAGTTCGTTTTCACCAGCTTAACTTGGAGGTATGCCAGCATTAAGAGCAGCCATATCAGCAGTGGCTTCTGTTTCAGCAGAAATTGTCACTCACCTTCTAATTCTACTTTTTAAATAAGGCAACTAGGGTGTAGGGAAACAGAAGGCCTTTTCTTAAAACTGTTTAGCAAGTGAATGGCCCCTGAGGGATTGAGATGCTGGTCTCATTTGCTATCTTTCCATATTCTCTCCTTCTATTTCAGCACTAAAGTAACCTACAATGCTGGGGCTAGAAGTTGTAAGCCTGTTTCAAAAAAAAAAAGAAATCAGGAAATTGCTGGAATATTTCAAGCATATTTCTTTGGTTAACTTATTTTGAAGTTTTTCTGTGTTCTGTATTTTAGCTGCCCTTATAATTTATCAAAGACAGACTCATTGTTTTGGCAAGTCCCGGCCTGGAAGTCTCCAACAAAAACTCACGGTGCTCTGTCTGAATAGGAATTTTTAGATGCATTTTAGTCTTGAACTTGAAAATGTATTCTAGATGCAACAGTTTGCTGGGAAATTGAAACAATGCCATTTATCATACAACAACATTACTCCAGACAGAGAGCTTTTCCATCTCTTCCTTTGTTAATATCCCTCCTACTATATCTTTCAGAGCTGTGTGTGTGTGTGTGTGTGTGTGTGTGTGTGTGTGTGTGTGTGTGTGTACCTCAAAGGCAAGCCATAACTCTTCAATCTTTCACTGTTGTTTCTGGAATTCTACATTAGAATTTGTCTCTTTCACTAAGCTTTTTGGCAAAATAAACTAACTTCATCACTCTTTTCAGAAGTGATCATTATTAATGTTTTATTTTTATAATAATGAGATTATACTGTAAATATTGTTTTAGAAACTTGAAAAAAATTAAATTATATATAGCTTTCACTTTCCCTTATTAAATACTCTTTCACATTATTTTTCTTCCAGGCTACACAATAGCCCATCAAGGGTATGACATATAATTAACCAATCACATTACTGGACATTGTCTCAAATTATTAGCTATTATAAACAATATTGTGTGGATATCTTTTGTGAACACTGAAAATTATTTCATTAGGATAAATTCCCAGAAGTAGAATTGCTGGGTCAAAGACTAGGGTGAAATCAGTTTTACTCCTAATCATTGACAAATCATAGAGAAATTCAGTTTACCAGTTAGAAATTCAGGGATTCTCAATAGATTGCTGTTTTTCTGGTCTCAAAAATACGTAGAGGAGGACTTGGTGGCGCAATGGTTAAGAATCCGCCTGCCAATGCAGGGACACGGGTTCAATCCCTGGTCCGGGAAGATCCCACATGCCGCAGAGCAGCTTAACCCGCGCACCACAACTACTGAGCCTGCGCACCTGGAGCCCGTGATCCGCAACAAGAGAAGCCACCGCAATGAGAAGCCTGTGCGCAGCAACGAAGAGTAGCCCCCGCTCACTGCAACTGGAGAAAGCCCGCGCGCAGCAACGAAGACCCAACGCAGCCATAAATAAATAAATAAATTACTTAAAAAAAAAAAAAAAAGTACATCCTTTATTAAAAAAAAAAACAACAAACCTAGAGGGACTTCCCTGGTGGTCCAGTGGTTAAGATTTCATGCTTCTCCTGCAGGGGGTGTGGGTTTGATCCCTGGTCAGGGAACTAAGATCCCACATGCTGTGTGCTGCTGCATGGGGGGTGGGGGGGGGGACGACACACCTAGAGAATAGGTCACAATATCCAGTGGCCCCTACCTCTCTTGTATGCTGTGAAAATGTGTGCATTTCTTCTCTTTAAACTGGCCACGTCCAAAAGGAAAGGTGCTCCAATCGTTGGAGCTACTGGTGACTCTGAGACTCACCATCTTTGCCAGCTGTTGATTGGGGATCATTGTAATGTGGTGGTGTCATTTAATGATGTCCTTGCAGCTGTGTTCTTGGAACTTTCTGGTGAATTTCCCAAGGCTGCTCTACCTCCTCTCAGTGTTATCTCAGATCCCACTCCACCAGGGAAAGACACTAGGTTGTCACTATTACCAGTGTTTACCAGAGGGTGGGATGTGCAGGGACTTTTACTTTTTAACCTTACAATTCTGTAAATTTGAATTATTTACAGCAAGCATATTTTTGTAATTGGGTGAAAAAAGAACTAAGATGGAGAGAGGCCAGATAACCCAGGTTATTAAATTCGTAAGTTTGATTTTATGCACCATATTAAGTCTGCAGCTCAGGTAGTTGCAGAGGGGTGAATCGAGAGCCAGGGGCCCTGCTGGATTCTTGCTGTGTCTCCAGCCCAGGCTCTGTGCCCTTTTGGCTGGGTTTCGGGGCTGGTGGTCAGGCCATCTGCCCCCTAAGTGGAGCTGTTGCAGGTCACGGGCTATTGGATAATAAATATGGACAGCCTAGCTGTGGTTCAGAATAGTAAATTCAGAATAAGATCTCAATTTAGCCCTCCTTTCCCCTCTGGCCTAAAATACAATTGATCTCTTCTTATAATAATGATGAAATAAAATATTGAAAGTCCAGCTGCTCCAGAGAACATTTACTGCTGTTGGAACTACCAGTGATGAAACATTTTTCATTGTGCTCCCCCAATTTTTGGTAATCAAGCGGGGCCTTTCTAAGTTGTTATATTCACATACTTCTAATCAAGGAAAAATTTGACTTTCCAAGCGCTAGGAATGCTGCTGCAATAAATAGTTCATCATTTAAGGAACAGCAGTGTACACAGTCCTGAGAAGCCTGAGGTCATGTTCAAAAATTAATACATCTCGGGCTTCCCAGGTGGCGCAGTGGTTGAGAGTCCGCCTGCCGATGCAGGGGACGTGGGTTCGTGCCCCGGTCCGGGAAGATCCCACATGCCGCGGAGCGGCTGGGCCCGTGAGCCATGGCCGCTGAGCCTGCGCGTCCGGAGCCTGTGCTCTGCAACGGGAGAGGCCACAACAGCGAGAGGCCCGCGTACCGCAAAAAAAAAAAAAAAAAAAAAAATACATCTCATTATGTATTTAACAATAAATATATAAATAGAACCAGTCCATATTTGCTCATTTTGTTAAAAAGTCAAAAGCTATAAGCAGCCCTGATAAAAGATGTGAGGGTATAACCTAGTAAGTATAACCCCATTCCCTGTGTGAAAGTAAACACATTCCTTAGTATAGCTCATTTTCTCTGTTTATGACAATTGGGACTCAGCCAGCGGTGTTTTCTTCTTAATATTGGAAATATTAAGGAAAAAGTAATAGCGAATTGAACAGGAAATACACATTTTGGCCATGCTAATCATCTAAATTTAACTAACTAAATGGATTTTAGTATTTTTGTCTTTAAACCTGTGAGGATTTAGAAGCATTGGGCTGCAGCTCAGTTTCTAAAATCTTGTTTTCTTTATTTAGAAACTGTAACTCTGACGTTTTAGGCAGCACAACTTTATTTCCATAGGATGTTGAGTTAGAGGTGTTAAGAATTACTAAGCAGTGAAGTAGCGCTTAAGCAATACATACTTAGGCCTATTTGGATTTCTTTGGGGAGATTCCCAAGGATTTGTCAAAGAAATTCTAAAATTTAAATTCAGTCTTTCTGATTGACAGTGAAACTGGTGTAGTTCTTATTTAAAGATGTCTGTGAATTACAGCCTCAGGCAGTTGTGGTCATTCTGGACTTTTTTAGAATGTTATCTCTAAATTCTGTAACTCTGAGTCATTAAAAAAAAAAAAAATCCTCTGACCTTCTCTCTGCCCTACAGTAATATTGCTATAAGATGCTGTATCTTTTAGAATGAGAACATGAATGAAAAGAAATAGCTAATGGTCTGGCTGAGAATAGAAATACTATACCTCTTTAAGATAATAGTTGCTATTTTCAGATGGACTTAAAAAGGGAGGAGAAGTGATGCTTCTAATCTTCATGTAGCCTTAGTCATTAGGAGATACACTCTCGAAAATATCTAGTTACTTAGCGGTTACTCCAAATAAGTTTTTGAAAATACTTTTAAAGATATTTTTAAAAACATATTTGTAGTAATGAGTAACTGACTCAGCACTAGTTTTAGAGAGAGAGTCTTGAAGTTCCATCGCAAAATAAACACAGCAGCTTACGAAACAAAAATAGATTTCCATAGTAAATCTTGGTCAGAACAATGGCACATTCCTGGGCCTGGATTCAACAGTGGGTATTAATTCAAAGCAGCTGGATGCTGGGATTGAGAGTAAGATGGTCCCGTCTTCCTGCGGTGGCCTTGCAGAATCTGATGTGCGACAATATTTTGCTGCTTTTAAATGTTGCTTTATCCTTTTAGTGAGTCAGAGAGAATCTGCAGAGGTACAGCGGCTTTTGCAACCTCAGGTCCAAACTTTTCCTTTCAAGAAAACTCCCAGAGAGATCATGCTTCCTTTACAAAAGGTAGACCCATTCCCTCTGGAGTCTGTTTGTTTTCTTCTACTCAGCTCACTTTCCAGGCTGGATTTTATCCATGTTCTTCCTTATCTCAGTTTCTTCCATAGTTTACTGGTCACCTAGTTACATTTCAGGAATGCATTGTGCAGGGCACTGTGAAACTATTATGAATTAATTATTATGAATTAATATTAATAGTTTAATTAATATTAAACTATTATGAATTTATATTAATAAAAGCAGTTATATAGCCAAAGCAAAAACATGATTAGAGATTCTGGGGAGTTCAGAGGTTAGAGGATGACGACCACTTCCAGTCAGATGGTGCTGGGGTACCTCTGGCAGGCTCACCTGCAGTTCTCATGAGTAAAATATTCCATGGTCATTATGATGGCTTGATTGTCAGGAAACATTAATCTGCTTATGTGGGGTGTGTGTGTGTGTGTGTATACACACATAAGTGCATATTTAATGATGACATTCTGATCTCTGTTTCAGAACTAAGCTATTTTAAGTTTTCACCAAATTAGAATCATTTCTGCAAAATAAATAAGGAGACTGTCCATCTTGCTACTCTCCTTAGAAAAGAGATGACGGAACCTCCCTCCCCTGGGATTTCTCTGAGACTTGTTTTCTGAGGAAATTTTGTAAATGAAAGAGAGAATTTTTTAGAAGTGGGAGGTTACCTGGGAATTTCCTTGTATGTTTTTTTTTTTTTCCCCATCGTCATAATAGAATGAGAAATGATAAAATTCTAGGTAATTGAAAGAGTTAAAAGGATTTTTGAGTTGGTTGCATCAGGGGAACAGATGGAGTGCACGTAGGTGGGGAGGCTACTATTCAAGTGGAGGAGGGTTACTGTGTGTTGGAAAGGCACGGATTTTGCGGGGTAGCTGGGGACTAGCTTATGTATTTGCTAGTGAACATAGTAAAGCGGAAGCCAGAGTGCATGGTCAGGAAGGGAGTTAACAGTCCGCTGACAAAGAGGAAGAATGCGGCAGCTGAACTAACTGAGGGGAGGTGAGAAGTTGGTAAATTGGTTTTGAGGTACCTAAAGGTCTTAAGAAACTAAGAAGCCTCAGGTAATAAGGAAATCAGTTTGGAAATATTAATATTGTTCCCTGCATTTGGGAAGTGTTTACGTATGAACAGAGAAGAAAATAAAGGAAGCAGCTCTGAATGACCACCTCGGGCTTTCACGGATACACAGATGAGCGAAGCATATCAAGGAAGTGAAATCAGGTTAAGCCTTCAAGTCACAGAGGCAGGAAACCAACGAAGGACATGGAGGTGCGAAGAAACCGATCTGGTACCAGTGATCAGACAGAGTGGGACAAACGACTCCAGCCTTTCTTCTTCGTGTTGGCATTTGAACGGTTCTTTGTTTTTTCTTTTTCTTTTTTTAAGCAGTTAGGTTCAGTAAAACAAGACAAAACAACAAACAAAAGTTGCCTTGGGTATGTTGGAACAAGGCCCTTTTCCTGTTGTGTTCTTGGTTCAGTGTGGTAAGTTTGCCCAGTATACAGGCCAAGCCATCTCTTCATCTGGCAGGGGGTAGTTGTTGCCCTGCACGGACCTCAGATTGTCTTAGAGATTCATGAGATTGTATTTATCAAGGCGCCTCCAAGGTGCTGGAGGAATCTGAGGAGCTGTTACCAGCATAACAATCTGCTATTTGTGGAGGACTTTCGATGTTACAGACATTCTTGTTTGAACTTTCAAATCGATTCTGCAACTTGTCACTAAGAGCCCCTTTCTTGCCTGTGTGTAATTAGCCAAAAAATGAATGAGAAGAGAGAGACAAATGTATGAATTCTATTATTATTTAGGAGAAAAGCAATTCAGTAAAACACAAAATAGCATGCACGCGTGCACACACACACATAAAAAGCACAAAGAGAGCACCGTACTTACTGCTTCTTTAAAGTATATTCTGAAAATAAACATAGTGGAGAGTTTTAGAAAGGTCCCTTTAGATCAGTGGTTCATGTACCTTTTTTAAAAATATTTATTTATTTATTTTTAGCTGCTTTGGGTCTTCACTGCTGTGCACAGGCTTTCTCTAGTTGCGGTGAGCGGGGGCTACTCTTCGTTGCGGTGCGCGGGCTTCTCATTGCGGCGGGCTTCTCTTGTTGCAGAGCACGGGCTCTAGGCGCGCGGGCTTCAGTAGTTGTGGCTCGTGGGCTTAGTTGCTCCGCGATATGTGGGATCTTCCTGGACCAGGGATCACACTCGTGTCCCCTGCATTGGCAGGTGAATTCTCAACCACTGCACCACCAGGGAAGCCCCCGATATGCCTTTTTAATTCATGAACTCTGTTGAGAATTGGATTAAAAAATTTATAGATCGCCTGTCCCCTCCTCAGGATATAAAAAATATGATCAGCGGTTCCCATAAGGGAACCTAAATCTAGGTAACATAAATGTGCGAATTGGGCCAAGTGCAGACAATAAAGAATGTTGGCATATGTGTCAAACTAGAAAGTAATGCCAAGTTAAGACAATAGAGAATGTTGATGTTTGTGAAAAATTAGGGTGCACATCCTTGCCTAAAGTAAATTCAAATTCTAAATAATTTCTTTCTCCTTTTTCTTTTTTTTTTAAATTGAATTGCAGTTGATTTATAATATTATGTTAGTTTCAGGTGTACAGCATAGTGATTCAGTATTTTTGCAGACTATACTCCACTATAGGTTATTACAAGATAATGGCCATAATTCCCTGTGCTATACAGTATATCCTTGTTGCTTATCTATTATAAATATAGTAGCTTGTATCGTTAATCCCATACCCCTAATTTGTCCCTTTCCCCTTTGGTAACCACAAGTTTGTTTTCCAGCTGTGAGTCTGATATTCATTTGTACTATTTTTTTTAGATTCCACGTGTAAGTGATCTCATACAGTATTTGTCTTTCTCCGTCTGACTTATTTCACTAAGCATAATATTTTCTAGGGTCATCCATGTTGCCACAAATGTCAGTATTTCATTCTTTTTTATATCTTAGTAATATTCCATTGTGTGTGTATGTGTGTGTGTGTGTGTGTGTGCGTGTGTGTGTGTATGTCACATCTTCCTAATCCAGTCATCTGTTGATAGACACCTGGGTTGCTTCCATGTCTTGGCTATTGTAAATAGTGCTGCTATGAACATTGGGGTGCATGTATCTTTTCGAATTAATGTTTCCATTTTTTTTCTGGATATATACCCAAGAGTGGAATTGCTGGATCATATGGTAGTTTTATTTTTAGTTTTTTGAGGAACCTCTATATTGTTTTCCATAGGGGCTGCACCAATAGTGTACAAGGGTTCACTTTTCTCTACATCCTAACCAACATTTGTTATTTGTAGACTTTTTCCTGATAGCCATTTTGACAGATGCGAGGTGATATTTCACTGTTGTTTTGACTTGCATTTCTGTAATAATTAGTGATGTCGAGCATCTTTTCATGTGCCTGTTGGCCATCTATGTGTCTTCTTTGGAGTAATGTCTTTTCAGGTCTTCTGCCCGTTTTTGGATTGGATTGTTTAAACATTTTTTTTTTAAAACAGCACCTGCTAAATACAACAAATGGGAGGTAAATTTGATCCCCCAGTTCCTCCAGTTTGCAATCCTAGGCTTTTACTTATTATGTGTAAACATGGGGGTATTCTCATTTTTTGCCCTAAGGCACGACAACAAGCTCAAATGCGTCACCAAATGGCAGAGGACAGCAAAGCAGATTACTCATCAATTCTTCAGAAATTCAACCACGAGCAGCATGAATATTACCATACTCACATTCCCAATATCTTTCAGGTAAGGAGTTCAGATCTCTCAGATTTGCTTTGCTTAGAAAAATGTAGCCTTGGAATCATGATTTCTGGGCTTATATTCTAAGTATTTATATAATTCTAAGTTTCCTCTAATTCAAGTCATTTTTTAAAACATTCAGATCAAGCACTGACTGACATTAAGATGAAATATAACATGAATCTCAAGATTAATCGATAGCCTTTGCAAACTTCCTTGGCTTGCCCCTGCAGCCATTCTTGGTCAGTCTTAGAACTGTGATCCTCAGATGAACACTCTTTTTGCTAAAAGGACCATTCTGGTTACAAAAATTCCAAATTAACCTTTAGGAATCTAAGCAGCATTGAGACAGGTGTAGGATTTAAATAGATGACAGTTCTTTCCTTTGGATTGTTTTTCTTTTGGCTACTTTAGGTTGTCAAAAATCGTATGAGAAAAGATACATACATTCCCACTCTGGGAATTTTTTACAAATTAAAGTCCAACTGTAGAAAAAATAATAAATATTTGTGTCATAGTGTCTACATGGCAGACAAGAACCTCCAGCTTGTAGAAGGCAAGTATACTACTAGTTAATGTACGTCTGTGTTGGGTCAAGGCAGTTAACCAAATACCATACTTTTGGTAAAGGACAAAGCAGTGCCTCAAAGATGGAGGAGATGTTTAAAATCTAATACCAAATGGTGTTAATAGTAAAACTACTTGAGTTTCGGGTTCTTACTGAAATTGGAATGGAATTGGGTAAAGTGTACATTTAGGCAGCCCAGCAATTCATAAAATAGGTGTCCAGCTGGCTAAGGTAGAGGCACAAGAAATTTACGGTTGCTGTAACTCTAACCTTTTTATAGGCCTACTTCCCGCCTAGAGAATTTTTTAGAGGTAGCAGTGCTGCCAAAAAACAACTTCCTTAAGTAACAGTGGACCAAATTGGGGCTTCCTTGGTGGCGTAGTGGTTAAGAATCTGCCTGCCAATGCAGGGGACACGGGTTCGAGCCCTGCTCTGGGAAGATCCCACATGTCACAGAGCAACTAAGCCTGAGTGCCACAACTACTGAGCCTGCACTCTAGAGCCCACGAGCCACAACTACTGAGCCCGTGCACCTAGAGCCCATGCTCCGCAACCAGAGAAGCCACCGCAATGAGAAGCCCGCGCATCACAACGAAGAGTAGCCCCCACTCGCCACAACTAGAGAAAGCCCGCGCACAGCAACAAAGACCCAACGCAGCCAAAATTTAATTAATTTTTTAAAAACCCAGAAAACAGTGGACCAAATTAATTTTATGCAAATTCTAATGTTTCAGAAAATACAAGAGATGGAGGAGAGGAGGATAGTGAGAATTGGAGAATCAGTGAAGACGTATGCAGAGCTGGATCGGCAGGTGATTCCAATCATCGGGAAGTGCTTGGATGGAATAGTAAAGGCAGCCGAGTCAATTGATCCGAAAAATGTAAGTACTGTAGTTTGGACTTAATTTATAACTAAGAGTTTGCTGTCCCATTATTTCCCTGCCCCTTTCCACAGTGACCATATTTAATCACCTGAAAGTAGTTGCTTTCAGTGGTCACAAATACTTTTCAACAGTAGCAGCACCACTTGAGAGTTTTTTAATTCGGCCTTCTGTGTTTTGGGTTAGTATAGTCACTGGCACACTTAGGACTGAACAGCTGAATCTGCTAGTATAGGTTTAGGTTCATATAACAATGGCAATAGTGTCTTAAGGTGGTTTATTTTTCCTTCCATGTAAAAATGTCTAGAGGCAAGAGGGTCCAACCATGGTATGGGCAGATGGTCTGCAACTTCTCAGCGACCCAGGCTTCTCCTAGTTCACAGCTTTTGATGATATGACTTTCAAACTCAATATGGCTTCTGTAGCTCCAACCATCACATCCAAATTCCAGAAAATGTTATATAGAGAAGGGCCCATGCCATCTCTTTAAAGAGGCTTCCAAAATTGCTCCCTGTACTTCTGCCTACATCTCAAGAGATCTCAGAGGTCAAAACTTAGGGGCCACCTCCTGCTGTACAGAAGACTGGGGAGTGAAGCCTTTTTGCTGGGTGGCCATGTGCCTGACTTAAAATCAGGGTTCTTGTTACTAAGAAGGAAGGGTGATTGGCTATTGCAAGACAATTGACACCTATGGCACACCTACAAAATCGGTGTCCACTGAAATAGCTACGGCAAATTAAAATGTGGGCTCACTGTAGGAAGTTGAGATTTTTCCAAATTGTCTTCTCTAGTAGTTGTTTTTTTTTCTTTAAGATTTATTTATTTATTTATTTTGTATTTATTTTTGGCTGCATTGGGTCTTTGTTGCTGCACGTGGGCTTTCTCTAGTTGCGGCAAGCGGGGGCTACTCTTCATTGCAGTGCGTGGGCTTCTCATCGCGGCGGCTTTTCTTGTTGCGGAACACGGGCTCTAGGCACGTGGGCTCAGTAGTTGTGGCTCGCAGGCTCTAGAGCGCAGGCTCAGTAGTTGTGGTGCACGGGCTTAGTTGTTTCACGGCATGGGGGATCTTCCCGGACCAAGGCTCGAACCCATGTCCCCTGCCTTGGCAGGCGGATTCTTAGCCACTGCACCACAAGGGAAGTGCCATCTAGTAGATTTTTTAAATCAGATGATCATTGAGTTAGAAAGTTATTACAAATCACATGTGCTTTTGTAACAGTTTAACTATACATCTATCTATCTATCTTTGGCACGATAGTTGCCATTTCCTTACACATTGGTCTTCACCACCTAACCCCAAGAAGATTCTGAACTCAAAGTTCCTAGCAGGGTGCACACCACAGAGTAGGCAATCAGTTCACTGATTTATTCAGCAAACATTTATTGCACCATTATCACCAGACACCATCTAGGTACTAGGGACACAGTGGAGGAAAAACAGAAGGGAGCTTACATTCTAGTAGAGGAGAGACTGTGAACAAATATATACATAAAGAAAAAGTATTCAATAAATTCATATCTTTGAACCACAATTAACCAAAGAAATCAGAGAGATTATATACTCTTTGCTTTGACTTTGTGTATGCCAAATTGCTTTAAGACCTTCTGATGAGACCAGTGTTTGTACTACTGTATTTTTCAAGGGAATCGCATAATAAATGGCCCAATTTTTCTGCTGTTAGCAAAGTCATTCTTAATTAATATTTGTTTCTGTAAATGTAGAAAAATGGTTAATTATTAAAAGTATCTTCAAATCTCAGCTAGACATGTAGCTTTACAAATTATTCTTTCTAATGATAAAAATATTACTAGAAAATCTATTATTAATCAATATAACTTATTTAGAATATCACCTGTATGAGGTCATCATAGTTCATTGTGTATAAGGTATTTGCATGCATTTGAACGTATTGGTGTGTGATGGGTGTAATTTCAGGATTCACAGCTGGCCATAGAAGCTTATAAGTCCGGTTTTGAGCCGCCTGGAGACATTGAATTTGAGGATTACACTCAGCCGATGAAGCGCACTGTGTCAGATAACAGCCTTTCGAATTCCAGAGGAGAAGGCAAATCAGAGCTCAAATTTGGTGGCAAATCCAAAGGAAAGTTATGGCCGTTCATCAAAAAAAATAAGGTACTGATGGCTGGACCCAGTGTGAAATGAGTGTTACAAAGTGTGGAGACGTTCACTTTATCTTTTAGTCTTAAAGGAACGAAGATTTTAAGCTTGTTTCAGAATGCAAAAAAAAAAGCTAGTGTGCTATTTTATTTTAAGACAGTATCTCTCTTTGGTGATGGTACCTTGGCCATGGCCATGTGTCTTATTTCAGACGCGTTATCACCTGCACCGTGTCACCCACACTAACAGATTACTGACCTCTGGCTTTTGCATCATGCCTTTCACTCCTAAGTCTCCTAGATTGCTGGTTACCTGGGCTGGGAGAAGGGAAATTGTACAACATTTCTATAACCATGTATCAGCATATCTAACTGAAATTGTTTCCATGGGTTAATATCTTGGTTTCCAACTCATGTTAACATATGTATCCATGAACATTTTTCATTTTCTTTTTATAGTGTGATACGTAAGTGCATGACAGCATTAACATAGGCATAAAGTATGATCAAGGCGACGTGACTCCTGTAACCTTAGAATAATTTAATATTTCAAGACTGTCTGTGCTGTTTTCACAACCTTAGCATTTAAGGACTTTCATTTTCTCCCATCAAGCTGTGTTAGTTTAGGTGGTTTAGAAATATTTACCCTTCTGGCTTACACTGGTTTAGAGTAACTAATTAGAACGGTAGTTTGCATGTGAAAGTCTGCATGAGCTTCTTGTCAGACATTTCTTGCTATTCTTCTGTTGCTTTACTTACTAAAACTCCCACTTTCATCATATTCCCATTTAACATATCCTTACATATTTTCTTTTGGACCATGGCCTAAATATTTAATTGTTTGTGTTTGACTTGCTTTGGGTTTTCAAATATTATTTGATGCTTATTTTTGTTTTGTGTCTTATCTTCTTGTTTCTGATTTTTTACTCTGTCACTGCTCCGTCTCTTACACGTAGCTTATGTCCCTTTTAACATCCCCCCATCAGCCTCCCCCACCTCCCCCTGCCTCTGCCTCACCCTCTGCTGTTCCCAACGGCCCCCAGTCTCCCAAGCAGCAAAAGGAACCCCTCTCCCATCGCTTCAACGAGTTCATGACCTCCAAACCCAAAATCCACTGCTTCAGGAGTCTAAAGCGTGGGGTAAGTTCTGCTCTGGAATCCTGTCTCTCTTGTGCACTTTGGTTGCATGTTTTGTTCTGCATAACTTATTTTGTTTGTGAATGACTCCATTGTGTTTTCCCATAACGTAAAACAATAAGAACCTATGATTCATTATAGCCGGAAAGAAGAAGCGCCACAGAGAGGAAAGAAGGAAGGAAGCAGGATGGGTGGGGGAGGGGTGGGGAGCCAGCCACCCCAGAGTTCTTTTTGTCTGTAGCACAGTTTGGATGGATCTTTCTCCGTTTCCCTTTTGAAACATCTAAGCCGTTAATATTTTACCTTGATTTTACCAAAGAAGGAAACTTAGATTTCGTTTCTAAAGCTAGCAACATTTGAGGCGTTGGAAATCACTGTATAGTCAGAAAATATTTGCTTAATAATTACTGAAACAATGTGTAGTGAGGGTCCTTTTCTCTGAGCTATGCCTCAGGGTTTGAGGCGAAATGGTATGGGTTACAGCGGTTTCTTTAGCTATTTTGGTGATGTACAAGGTGTTGATTAAATATCTGATAACAGACTGACTGCAAAAAGGCCTAATGCAGTATTTATCTTAAAGGGGGAAGTACTAGCGGCTCACATTTACTGAGTGCTCGTCGTTTGCCAGACTGTTCTATGCGCTCATTTACTTTTTTCAACCACCCTATGAACCTAGGTACTAAGAGTTCTTTATTTTACTGATAAGAAAACTGGTGCATACAAAGATGAAGTTAGGAAGATACAGAGCCAGGATTTAAAGCCAGGGAGCCTGCTTATGATCTGAGATTCTATGAGTCCATACTCAGGGGGAATCTCTTACACCATGATTGACTCATAAGTGGTTGTTATTTAGACTCAGGTTTGCCATCCTAACTAAGATCGCATGTGCTTAAGTCACAGGGTTTTATGGAATTGATCAGCAATCCAAAGTAGATACCAGTTCGGTTTTTTAGAAAAAGATTGGAACAAGGTCATTCCTAGCCTCCTGAATAAACCTAAATGGTCAGTCTAGTCTAAGCCATCCCCAGATATTCTTTATAATGAATAATGAGTAAACAAACATTAAGTGCATTAACATATCCAGTAAGGTTTTCTTTTGTCCTGTCCTGTGGGAGCTGAAATATAGTTGTAGTGGGATGTGTTCTTGTACAAATATAATTTTTACTTTTCCCTTCCTCTGTGTGAAAAAGTTGTAAATAGAGTAGATAGCTACATTGTTACCTTTTAAAATAAGGGACAAAAACCTCATTTCTTTATATGCAGAGTTCCTTTAATAATGGAATCTCAAAGTTTTATGCAAAGAATGCAGTTGGTGGAATTATCCTGTTTTAAGGTTACCCAGCATATCCAGGTTAAGAATTCGAATTTAATTTCCTAAAGATTTCAAGAGAGGCCTTGTTGGAAGGCAGAATATAGCTTCAAAAGTGGATCATGAATGGTATTGAGTTCTATAATTAGGTCTCCATTATGCTGGCTTTTAGAATTCTCCATCCATCTCTGCTCCTTGTTCATCGAAGAATTTTCAACATATGACTATGTGTCGCTATACTAGACTATAGACTATAAAATTTTACATTAACTGTAAATCAGTTACCCCATCTCTGCTGCTTCCAAAACCTTCACACAGCACTCATTTATTATATTTATAAAAATATCTCTGCATTGTCTTTTGGAATCTCGTAATGAAGGATGTTGAGTATTCATGACTGTTTACCATTTGTGTATGTATCTATTCCACTCTTCTCTCAACATCACAGTCTGTTGGTTGCAAATGGTTTCTGAATCATGTTTCATGGTGTTCTCTAAATGTTTAGGAAGAGACCAAGAATGTCAGTAATCAATAAGTGTAAGAAAAGATGGCTAGGAAAAAATTAACACTTGAAAACAAAAACAGTGAAATGAGAAACAGGTTATTCTGATTAATTAAGGGAACCCTATCCCATTTAAAAAAAATAATTAGCAAAAATAAATTTTATTTCTTATACCTCAAATCTGTGCTCAGCAAACTTCTATTTTTTTAAAAAAATTTCCTAAACGGTGAGTGTGTTTTTAAGAATAAACACACACACACACACACACACACACACACACACTAGAAGCATCAGTAAATAAATAGAAACATATTTTTGCTTCCCTCATTTTTCGTTGATCTGTTTTTAGGATCAGATTTGATGTACTTTTCTTCAGGAAGTAGCAGTGCAGAAAAAAAAAAGGAAAGGAAATACATCATAGAAGTAAATGAGGAAGTTTAAAAAAATCTGAAGTTTGGGGAAATAAATTTGATTTTAAAGCAATTTCAAAACTGAAGGTACAGGATCCGTGACTAAAATGCTGCAGTCCTTGCTATTTCATTTATTCTACTTTTTAACTTTAAGACTGTTGCACCAAAGATAGGAAAAGGATTCTAGGAGAATAACATGTTTCAGATCCAGATTTTAATCATTTGTTTCTATTATCAGAATGTATAAATCCTATGCAAACGTTTCTTCGCATAAATAATTTCATTTCTGAAGAGCTAAGTAGGATAAATCTTTTTTGTTGTAAATCATTCACATTTGTAAGCAAATGTCTCATTGAACATCTTTAAAGATTGGCATGCCACCATTATTTCACCTTTACTGAAGTCAAAGAAAAATGAAGCTAGATTGTGTGTTCTCAATTTGCAGTCTACAGAGTAACTTTATTGTCTTAACATTTCTTTTTCTGGTGTGAGCAAGGGGCTTCTAAATCTACAATATGGACATATTTTCCCCACGTTTTAGAGTTAATTGTACGGAAAAATACCATCATCGTTGATCAAAAGATTTTGAAAATCCCTACCAATTGTTTGTCAGATGTAACTACCTTCTGGTTACTTTCATTTTATTTATTTTACCTTGTTCTCTTGCTGATTATTGGCAGACTCAGTCTCTCTGTTTTCACAAAGAACTCGTGAAGAGGACGATAGGGAAACCCACGTATGCTTTTGAAGCTAGGGATTATGTTGTAAGTTAACCTGTGACGACTAGGTCATACGGTCACGGCACAGGCACTAACCCCTGTGACAGCACCAAGACTGGGGACCCAGATGCTCTCTGACCCGGACACTGGGAAAAGCCTCACTGTATCGATCCAACCACACAGGCTTCTTCTTCCGGAAAAGTTACATGGAAAAAGGAACCAAACTATCAAACTTCCTAAAAATGTCAGTGAGCTGATCTTGTGTTTTTCCCCTTTTCATTGATTGGGATTGCCGTCTGAGCTGTTGTCACTGGGTATGATTTTACGGCAGAATTTCACCCCTAAAAGGCAGCTGGTCACGGGAGAATGACACTCTCGCAGACGGCAGCGTGTAGCACGCTTACCCACACCCACGTCTGAAACAGATGGATCCGTGGATCCGTAAGGGACAACCAAAAAAATCAGTGAAGCCTGAGTAAGGTCATAGAGCAGTGAAATGACTTTCCGTGGGCCTTAAACCAGATACTTATATATTCGTGTTCACTGTCCCCTTTCTTTGTACTTGAGGTTAGTACCTGTGACGGCCCAATAACACATGGATCCGCCAGCTCTGTGTGCCCTCATGTGTTATTGACACTCGTGGCTCCCCAGGCTCCGTAATTGTTGCCTGGAACTGACAGCTTTTTAGTTCTTCAGGTGTCTTGCAATGCACTTAATGCAACCTTTAAAAGTGTTCTCTTGGCAGATGATTCAGTTTCTAATTTGAAATGATCTAACTGGCTGGCTTACAGCTTAAGACCAAACACCAGTTTATAATTGTTAAAAAGGATACCATATACTATGATGGCACTTCTTGTAGATTATCCATCACTGTTCACTTCAGAAAAGTGAATTTGTCTGAGAATTCGATATTGCCTATCTCTAATTGGGATTTGTTCTCAATCCTAATGACTTGCTTTTATTATGAAGTGGTTATATTCCTATGCTTAGTTTTGATGTTAGAATTCTGTTTTTGGAATGCTTAAGAAAGAATATATTACTTTAAGCAATGGAAGTAGCAAATAGAAAGCAGATAGAGTGCCGAGTTCAAATTAGCGACATTTACACAGTAATGTCTGAGAAACATTTGTATGTGGTCGTATGCTTCGCAGGGAAGATATTTGCAAAGTTTTCTGCTGTGCACCATAAGTGTTGTCTGTAAAGAACTCAAATTGTGATGAACAGATCTGTGCTAAAGTTTACAGGAGGGGCTCAAGGCATTCATGTAGGTTGCCTACGTGAGAGCGGTCATGAATATGACTGTACCTGTTTCCCCCAAAGTCCTGTCTTGCTACTTCTTTCCTTAAAAGTCCTTTTCCCCATAGGGACAATTTCTTTAAAAGCTTAATGCTTGTTCACAAAGAAGTATCAACTTTGAGTTAATCTGAAGAATAAGATTTTTAAAATCTAGTTAAGGAATTTTTAACTCCCCTCCCAATTTAAAATCAAAGGACACTTTCTTTGGTACTTTGTCTCTGACATATTTTTGGATCCTACTACCAATTGCCTAAACTTTAGGGTTGATAACAGCTAAGTAAGTGTGCACCGAGCTCTCAAAATACTGCTTTATAGCCAAAAAGCATGTTTCACCTGTTTCTGAAGAACCAATATTTCTTTTCCTAGTTTTGAGATGCCTTTTAATCTGGTTTGGATCCAGTAATTAGTACAGTTTTGCCAGTCTCCGGGCCTAGCAGAATTGCAGCTGCTGTGTCCTGATAATTAACAGGAAATGCATAGCAAGGAGTAAGTACACCTCAGTAGTTGAGACAGTTGGCTATCTATTTCCTAAAGGTAACTTGTAAGAGCAGCAGCTTCTGTTAACTCCCCAGATGCTCTATAGAACCCCTGTGGGTAGGGCTCTGAGTTCGATAGAAAGCCCCAGAAGACACCTTCTGCAGAGCAAAAGGTGCATGCAGTCCACAGGTGGGAGAGAGCATCATGCTTCCACCTCCAGCCAGGCGCTGAAAGGCTCCCTGGAGGTTGGTTCTTAGAGCATCTTCCAGTCCTTTGTTCCCATTTACCAGTTTGAGACTTTGCCTTAATACCTTTAGGAAATGCCACTGTTCGTATTTATTAGATCTCCTTAAGATAAAAATATTACTGGGATGTTGTGGAACTAATTGCTTTCCCAGCGCTTTTAGTCTGTGTGAAACTTTCCATGGGAAATTTGGTGAACAAAAGGCTATGTGATTATTTCCATTTTTTATAATCATGCTATTTCACCGACTGCAAACTTATATTGGTTTATACTCAGGCTGATGTGACCAATCCAATGTAAATGGAAACTCTCCTTTTCTATCTTTATACTTTGCTCTGGCAACGTGGCAGCTAAAGAAAGGTTTTGGTCGATCAGCCCCTCTTGGGAACTTTGGCACAGAACCGCTACAAATCATTTTCACAAAGCGCTAGGTGAATTGATGTGTTATGTTAATTCAGTGTAATGGACCAAGTTCCTCTTCTTCTCATGTGTTGTTGTTTCTCTCTCTCTCTCTCTCTCTCTCTCTCTCGCTTTCTTTTTTTTTCCCTGTTACCCCTTCAATTTTTACACGAAGCTTTCTCTCAAGCTGGTAAGCACAATTCCTCCATGCATGTCCTGAATCTAATCAGGTTTTTTGGTGTATGTTTTGTGGGTGCTGTGCCATTGTGCAACAAATCTTCAGAGTCAACTGTTGATTTGTGTTTCTCTTGTGTGTGCTTTTGTTGGTGTTTCTTTATTAGACCTCTGGAATACAAAGGTCCAGAGTCTAACAGAGGTGACTGTAATCTTTTCAAGTTGCTAAGAAAATTAACGCTTAACTCATGATTTGGTTTTCTTTACCACTGGAGTCTTAAGAGGATGACAGGTGTTGATAAACTTTATTTAAATATGAACATAAACATGAATATTAGATATGAGGGAGTTTATGTATTGGATCATTCGGAATAAAAGCAAATATAATCGTTGAAAATTGCTCCTCCCCGGGAGCCACAGAAGCAGATGAAAAATGCTGGGGACCTGAGGGAGACATGCAGGAATGATGCCGGGCTCCAACTCAGGTCTCAGGCACCTTCGAGAATTGGAGGTCACGAAATCTTTAAGTTGCTACATGAATACATTGGTGCCTTGTGCATAGCTGATTTAAGAAATCAAAGACGATTTTATGGACAATGAAAAGAGCCTCCTAAGCCTTTCTAAAACGATTTCTTTAGTGTTCGGTGTTGTTTCTACTTTTAATTCCATAGCCCTAGTAAATAGTCAAACTAATCATTAAATCTATTAAAAGAAACTCTTAACCACATAACCCATTACTGTACTTCAAATATGTGTAAGTTACGTAATAGTCTCCAACACCACAGCTGAGAATATCCTAAAATTACGGACAGTGATGAACTGTGACACTTCAACCAGGGATAAGACCAGCATTTTATGCGCTGCTGTTGAGAAAGTATGACAATATTTTATGGTTATCCTTATACATACTTCTATATGTGTTTCAGTACATACATAAACATATATATACATAATTTTTCGACCTGACTCAGTATTTGGCAACTGTTCCAGCCCTCAGGAAAAGGAATATTTTATTAAATTAAACATTTCTTAGATGGCAAAATAAAATCCTGAGAAGAGTTCTACAAGAAGGAAAGATCTTAAATGAACATCAGTCATTAGCAGCAGTATGAATTTGGGAGAAATTGGATCCATTAACTGGGAGCCTCTCAGATGCCAGGATTTCTTTTTTGCCCTTTATTTGTTCTTTCGCTCACGTGCTAGCAGCTAAAGATAACATTATCGGGCAGTCTTTCTGTTTGAGATAAATCATTTTACCAACCTTGTATTGAACTGCTGCTCGATGCCCTTACTTTGAAGCTAATAGAGAAGTTACACACAGATGGTTTGGGTGTAAAAATAATAAAACTCAAGAAGCAGCTCGTGCCATTGCCCAGGAGCAAGTGTTTGATTCCAGTAGCAGGTAAAACGAGATCCTCTTAGAGCCACAGCCATTGAAAATATACGTATTTTGGCCCCTTTTCCAAACCCTGGTACTGCCAGTATACTAGGGGCCCCTCCAAAGAGTTCAGAAAATCTATTCTGCCTCGAAGGTAGAAATAAAAATTCCTTTGTGGCAAAATGAATCATAGGTGAGAGTATTGTTCGAAAGAATTCAAGCTTCAAAAGGTGAATAGGACAAAATGAACCTTTGAAGGTACTTTCCAGAAACCTTGAGTTTCTTTGGATCTAGAAGAAGCTGTTGACCTGAATCTCCAATGGTAACATGAAGTTTGTTTGAGGCATAGTTACTGGGATGAGTTTTTAAATAACAACACAGAAATATAGAATATCTATTGAAAGGGACCTAACTGGTCAGTTAGACTAACTCCTGATCAAGTGAAGGGGATCATTTATTATTTAATTGCTTTCGTTTTTGTAGGTAATCAGGGTTGCGTTTGTTGTTGTTGTTTGGGCCATCTATTTATAAGTCATAAGTTAGAGTGTTGTTTACTACAGTTTTTTTTGCACCTGTTTATCCAGTGCAAACCTTATACCTGTTCACAGTCTAGACCTATGTGGTACAATGTGGTATCCACTCACCACAGGTAACTTAATTAAATTTAACTTAATTTAAATGAAAAGTAACTAAAATTTTAAAATTCAGTTCCACAGTTGTACTGGGCACACTTCAAGGGCTCAACAGCCATATGTGGCTACAATATTGGACGGTGCAGATGTGAGAACATTTCCATCACTGAGAAAGTTCTTTTGGGTCTCATAGCACATAGCGAGGCTCAATAAATATGTGTGAATGAACACTGACTGCTTACTAGGTTTGCCGACCTCTGCAGCAGTGTATCTCACGCTGTGTTTTGTCGCATTCTAGCATTAAAACAAAAATGAAAACAAAACCAAAATCTCTGTTCTAGAAAACATGCTGATCTGTTTTAAGTCAATTCAGCATGAGAACAAAGTACTGAGCTTTCAGGCTCAGTGATTGAGTTGAGAAAATTGAAAAGCACTTAATTAAGGTTTCAAGTGTTATAGCACAATAGTATATGGAAAAGGGAAAACAAGTCTGCTTTATTTTTATATTGAAGATTACTTGGCTTCATCTTAGTTTTAGAAGCAAGTTGAACTTCCTTGGTTTGGCATTAGGGAATAATCGCTTCTGTTTTGCTTTTCACTCACACACACACACACACACACACACACGCACACGCACACAAGTCTTTGAGACTATTAGCTGAAAGGTCTTTGGTGGCCTTAGTGGTGAACTATTTGCTGAATCACAAACTTCCAGCCCAGCAGCCTGGCGTTTTCTCATAAGCAGCCTAGGAACTTTAGTCACAAGCCCCCGTGTAAGCTGCTTGGCAAACTCAAGCTAATTTTGCAATTACATTATCCGGGTCCCTTCTTTTCCACCCACTCCCAGGCAAGCCTGTCTTGCCTTTGTTTAATTGGTTCTAAAGCAAAATCCCTTTTCTAAATTCCCTGGCTTATCCCTGGCTATTGATAAATTTCTCTTTCTTTATGAAAATAGCCTCATTTAAGGAAAAGCACTTGATGGCCACAACTTAGGTACAGCTTCTGACGTGTAAGCGTAGGTAGGAGTCTAGAAACTCACGGTTGATATTTTCTACTTAAATCACATGCACAGAGGAGAGAGAGCAATTTTTTTGAAAGGGAATCAAGATATCAAAGTACACTTCTTCTGATGAATTAGAAACAGCTGAGGCTGACTTCATACGCTGTGGGAAGTTGGGTTTGAATTTGGGGCTGGGGGCGGTGTTCTCTATGAATTCTCTGAGATGATCCTAAAGATGATGAAAAAGAACCGACCAGATTTTTAGAGGCAGCAGAGGCAAGAAGAGTGCATGGGAGGGAGGTGGGGGGGGGATTTTTTTTTTAATGTCCCTTTTACCCACATTCTCTGAGGAACTAGACGTCCCATCTGTCACTTCACGGGGATGGAAACTTTCGGCCTCAGCCTGTGTGAAGAGACGGGAAGGAATACTCAGACTGGGTGGGGTGGGGGGAAGCAGTGCCATCGAAATGAAACAGTTGGCGGGGGCACTTATCACTGTTTTATGTGAAGAAACAAACCTAAAGCTTCAGTGTTGCCACCGACACTGACACTAAAGTGCAGAATCAGTCTCCAAATTTGTTTTTCATTGATCCTCTCTGGAGTCAAAAGTATATCTTCCTGTCTCGGTGCTCCCTGCCTTGTCAGAGGTGTCTGGGCCGGCATGAAAATGGTTTGCGGGCCTTTTGCAGTTTGCATGCACTGATTTTTGCATCTCAGCTGGGTGTCGTGGGAAAGAGCTTAATTTAGTTCATGAAAACACATGCAGACGTCTGCATTGCCCTGTTGTCTGGGGACTCTTTCCCGCAGGCTTCCCTCGGTGTCTTTTTGTCAAGGAGTGCCGTGAGGTTTCTATTTCTTTTTGCATCTGCAGGGTGCGACTCCAGAAGATTTCAGCAACCTCCCACCTGAACAGAGAAGGAAAAAGCTACAACAGAAAGTCGATGAACTAAATAAAGAAATTCAAAAGGAGATGGATCAAAGGTAGAGTGGATCAATACGACTTATTAAGACATTTGAGTTCGGTTTGGAAAGATGGGAGGCCCTACATCAGATTTTAATCCAAGTGATTATTTCAGTCGTGTGTTTGGTTGTAGTCTACTGGATTGCTTTAGTAAAGACAGGGAGGATTCTTTTAACAAATAGGTATTATTCTGAGTTTGGACAACAAAATACATATGATTATCTTCTTCATTTTTGTATGTGTTCACTTACTTTAATAATGCTACATTTACCATGTTATCACCATGGAATGTAAATTCAGGTTAGACAAGAAAATTTCACAAGTACAGCAGAGCACTCTGTAGCATACCGAAGTTTGTATAATGTCTGACCAAACCAGTTTGCTCATAAATCACTTCCATTATAGGTGATCTATTTAGTTTAATATTTATGATTCTTATAGAGAAAATAAACATACTATACACATTTAAAAAAGTGTTTTCATTTACCTCTGCATTAGCACTTAAAAAACACATTTCTGTTTCAAAATGCATATTAGCCACAAAAAGGAACAACATTGGAACAACATTGGAACAAAAGGAACAACATCTCATTTGTAGAGATGTAGATGGACCTAGAGACTGTCATACAGAGTGAAGTAAGCCAGAAAGAGAAAAACAAATATCGTATATTAACGCATATATGTGGAATCTAGAAAAATGGTACAGATGAACCCATTTGTAGGGCAGGAATAGAGACGTAGATGTAGAGAACAGACATGTGGACACGGGGGGGAACGGGAGGATGGGACGAATTGGGAGATTAGGTTTGACATAAATACACTACCATGTGTAAACTAGATGGCTAGTGGGAACCTGCTGTATAGCACAGGGAGCTCAGCTTGGTGCTCTGTGATGACCTAGATGCGGGGGCAGGGGGGAGGTCCACGAGGGAGGGGATATATGTACACATATAGCTGATTCACTTCATTGTACAGTAGAAACTAACACAACACTGTAAAGCAATTTTACTCCAATAAAAAAAAATATTCTAATATAACAGCAGCAAAATATAGCCCTGCAATTACAAAAGTGCTAAACGGGGATCTACAATTATTTTCTTTTTTTAAATTAATTAATTTCTTTATGGCTGCGTTGGGTCTTCATTGCTGCGTGTGGTTTTTCTCTAGTTGCGGCGAGCAGGGGCTACTCTTCGTTGCTGTGCGCGGGCTTCTCATTGCGGTGGCTTCTCTTTGTTGTGGAGCACGGGCTCTAGGCACGCGGGCTTCAGTAGTTGTGGCTCACGGGCTTAGTTGCTCTGCGGCACGTGGGATCTTCCCAGACCGGGGATCGAACCCATGTCCCCTGCATTGGCAGGTAGATTCTCAACCACTGCACCACCAGGGAAGTCCCTTAAGTTATTTTCATATTTACAACTATGATTCTGAAATAAATACTACTTCTAAGCAGCTCTGTTATCAGCTTTTTAGGTTTGGTTTAAAAACATACATATAATTGCTAGGAGGTTTATAATGTTGTATTCCGTTCCTGAAAGCGTTCCTCAAAAGCCAACCAGCCCTCAAAACAGTGCTCAGTCCACAAGGCAGTCAGAAAGAGTTAAATTAACTGGGGTAAATAAGAGTCCTGCGTTACATCAAAAGCATGTGATATTCTGCAGCAACTAACTGGGAGCATTTCAGGATTGATTGGCGTGTTGTCCTCTTTAGAACTAATTTCATCAGAAGAGTTTAAGAAGGTGGACATTGGGGACTTCCCTGGTGGTCCAGTGGTAAAGAATCCGCCTGACAATGCAGGGGACCGCGGGTTCGATCCCTGGTCGGGGAACTAAGATCCCACATGCCGCGGGGCAACTAAGCCTACGTGCCACAACTACTGAGCTTGCGCGCCTCAGCGAGAGAGCCTGCATGCCACAAACTACAGAGCCCACGCACCCTGGAGACTGTGCGCCACAACTAGCGAAGAGAAAACCCGCACGCCACGACTAGAGAAGAGAAAACCCACGCGCCACAACTAGAGAGAAGCCCGCGCGTCACAACGAAGATCCCCCATGCCGCAACTAAGACCTGACACAGTCAAAAATAAATAAAATAAATTAATGATAAATAAATCTTAAAAAAAAAAATAAGGTGGACATTGTACCACTACCAAGTGCATTTAAAAGTGACATGTTTCTTCTGTGCTAATTTGACACCCCTGAATGACCTAGCTAGTGAACTAGTCACGGTAACTTGGTCACCAGGCAAACCAAACCTGCAAGAAAGGACGCCAGTGTTCAAATTACCATGTTATTGTCTGACCCAGTTTATTTTCAACATAAACATACAATCTCAATATGAGATGTCTAACTAAGTAAGCAAGCACCGCCAACAAGACCAAGACAGCATCTCCTGTTCCAAGGTTTAGGTTTTGCCCAGAATTCTCGGTACGTGGAATAGCCCACACCAAGAGTCATTGCTCCCATAACAAAGCCTTGGGCTGCCACGCGCATGTGGATCAAATAAACAGACATTTTAGTATTTCCCCTGCTCTTCAATCTATATAATCCATATGCAACGATTGCTGCAAAAACCTGCCATTCCAATGGGGACAAATGGTGCCTCTCTAGCTTTCTGGATAGAGAGGCACATGTAGTGATTGAAGAATCTTCAGACAATGACAAGACATCTCAGGCTCCAACTGGCTTCAAAAAGATTTTCTGGTGGTTTTTGCTTGTTTGTTTTTGTTTAGTTTGGCCGTACCACGTGGCTTGTAGGATCTTAGTTCCCTGACCAGGGATTGAACCTGGGTTGTGGCAGTGAAAGCCCGGAATCCTAACCACTAGGCCACCAGGGAACTCCTGTTTTCTCTCTATCATGAGTGTAGAGGTGAAGTTTTTGTACAAATGAGGAAGAGCAAAGTGGCATGACCCCCACCCTATCCCTAGCCCCACGTCGGAGCTTTGGATACAAAATGTACTTGTCTTTCTATTTGAGGGTAAGTAAAAATCAGCCTTCCTATAGATTCTCATGTCTTCTTGTCTTTTTATAGAGTGTGTTGATGGTATCTAGAAAACAAGTCACAGTATGTCTTATACACATCACCAGCCATTAGAGGTATAAATATTTGCTTGTTCTTGACAAGCACCTGCCCATCTGCCCAGGCTCCCACTGTGAGAGTCCCCTGGTTTCTGAGCTGTTCTATAAGTTTGATCCTAGGGATGGTAGGTTGGTACATATGCAAAAAAAGAAAAGAAAAAATTAGGAAAAGATTCAGTATCTCTTCCCATTTGCACTTCCTTCCCACATTTATAACGAATAATACCTTCACATCATTTAGGGGATACTTGCTAATAATCCTGATTGAAAAGCCACTTTAGGGAACTATACTCAATATTTTATAATAACCTATAAGGGAAAAGAATCTGGAAAGAAAAAGATATGTGTATGTATAACTGAATCACTTTGCTGTACACCTGAAACTAACACAACATTGTAAATCAACTGTACTCCAGTTAAAAAAAAGAAAAAGGAAAAGAACAGCCACTTTTTATTCTCTCACCTTCTATATTCTCACTGACGGAATTAAGTGAATCATCATTAATGGCGATTTGAACTTAAAAGATAACTTGAGATTTTGTGCTCTATAAGTAGGCCAAATTGTAGTCCTACATAAATTTAGTTATATTGAAGCTGGGGTTAAAACTTGGTTGTGCAAAAAATAAACAAACTTGGTAAGGCAGTCAGTTTAAGTACATGCAAAAGAAAAGAGGGTTTTGATTTTTTTTTAATCTCTGGGAGAGCAACTCCTGAAAAATAGATCGTTTTATAAACATTGTTGCAGTATGTTAAAAAGAGGAACACATATGATGAACTTTGTTCTAGTTTTATATTAAAAATATATTTTATGAAATAAAAATTTTTTGTACTTTTTATAAATAAAAGTCTCTGTATGTTTTATAACATCTGGGACCAAATATAAAAGGGTTTATAAATGTATTATAAACCTCCTGCTGTTTACTAAGTGAGCACTTATATTTTGCACAGGAGTAACAAGTTATGACTCAAATATCTGAAATGACATTTTATAGGCTGTTGACAGACTCTAATTGTTTGATATCATTCAGGAAAGTTTCTCTGTCACTTGGGTTGTGGCCGTGGAACTTGGTTAACATTTGAAACCCCAGAGCAGCGCTTGCTGGTAATAAGGCAAATCACGTTCAACCATTCACTTCACCTCTGTTTATCGAGCATTTACTGTGTACAAGGAAATATTCTAGCTATAGCAATGAGGATAAAGCAATGAACAAAACATCAAAAACATCTGTTCTCATGCAACTTACATTCTGTGCAGGAGGAACAGAAAATAAAAGGTTTTGAGCAGAGGTGGCACGATCTGGAAAAGCCTGGATTTTTGTTTGTTTTCGGTTTTGTTTTTTTTTAATAATCCAAAAAGGCAAGAAAGGAGAGAAAAAATATTAATATGTAGAATAGGCAGGACAAATCAAAAGCACAAAATAGAGTGGAAGATTTAAAATACCAAGCACACTAGACACCCCGGATTCCAATCTGGTTCCACCCGTTTCTTTTGCAAACTTTGGACAAGATTCTTAACCTCTCAGCACCTCGGTTTCCTCACCTTGGAAAGGGAGTTAATACGCCTGTCTATGAGGATTAAGTGTGTCAGGGTATGTCGCGTGCTGAGGACACTGCCTGGCATATCGTGTTCGTAAAATAAAACGAAGCAGTATGGTAAATGTGAACAGACTACATGTTCCAACTAAGATTTTCAGACTGGACAAAAAACTAAAATCCACACGTATGCTAGTTACAAAAGACACGTCCAACTCCTAAAGTGCAGAAAGGTTGAAAGCAAAGACTGGAAAAAGATGGGGCTTCCCTGGTGGCGCAGTGGTTGAGAATCCGCCTGCCAGGGCTTCCCTGGTGGCGCAGTGGTTGAGAATCTGCCTGCCAATGCAGGGGACACGGGTTCGAGCCCTGGTCTGGGAAGATCCCACATGCCGCGGAGCAACTAGGCCTGTGAGCCACATCTACTGAGCATGCGTGTCTGGAGCTTGTGCTCCGCGACAAGAGAGGCTGCGACATTGAGAGGCCCACGCACCGTGATGAAGAGTGGCCCCTGCTCGCCGCAACTAGAGAAAGCCCTCGCACAGAAACGAAGACCCAACACAGCCAAAAATAAATAAATAATTAGTTAATTTTAAAAAAAGAAAAAAAAGAATCCGCCTGCCAATGCAGGGGTCAGGGGTTCGAGCCCTGGTCTGGGAAGGTCCCACATGCCGCAGAGCAACTAAGCCCGTGAGCCGCAACTACTGAGCCCACGTGCCACAACTACTGAAGCCCGCATGCCTATAGTCCGTGCTCCGCAACAAGAGAAGCCACTGCAATGAGAAGCCTGCGCGCAATGACGAAGACCCAGTGCAGCCAAAAATTAATTAATTAATTATTTTTTAAAAAGAATGGAAAAAGACAGACCATGCAGGTACCGACCAGAAGGAAAACTGGTGTGAGAAGACTGACTTGCAGGCCAAAAAACACCCCAAACTATTCAGCTCAAAAGGATCAACTTCATAAAATAAATGATTCAAATAACAAATGGCTCAATTCACCAAGAAGAGATACAATTTTAAATCTGTAGAACCATACTAGCGTCACCTCAAAATATAGAAAAGGTTATGCTATTAACCTTCTGGCCTAAGTACAAGAAATACGAATACATCATTATAGTGGGAGATTCTTCACGCACTTTTCTTGGTAATTGATAGAATAGATTAGCAGACAGTCAGGATAGAGGATTTGAACAAAATAATTAACAAAATTGACCTAATACACAGATATCCAATAACTGCATGCTACACATTCTTTTCAAGCACACATAGAACATTTCCAAAAATTGGGCATATCCTGGTTTTATAAAATGAATCTCAACAACCATCAAAGGATAGACATCATTCAAAGTACGTTCTCTGAAGGCTGCAATTAAGCTGGATATCAATAACAAAAATTTAGAAATTAAGAAATGTGGGGCTTCCCTGGTGGCGCAGTGGTTGAGAGTCTGCCTGCCGATGCAGGGGACACGGGTTCGTGCCCCGGTCCGGGAAGATCCCACATGCCGCGGAGCGGCTGGGCCCGTGAGCCATGGCCGCTGAGCCTGCGTGTCCGGAGCCTGTGCTCCACAGCCGGAGAGGCCACAACAGTGAGAGGCCCGCATACCAAAAAAGAAAGAAAGAAAGAAATGTGGCTCTCAACTAACAACATTGTAAAACAACTATACCCCCTTAAAAAATAAAATAAAATAAAATGTGGCTCTCCGCAGGGCTCAGTTACAGCAAGAAGCCTGCTCAGTCAAGTTAGAAAGGCTCCCCACCCTTCTTATCACTCTGGCATGAAGTCAGGAAGGATCCTGTTAAGTTGGTTTAGCAGGAATCATTCCATTCACCTTTGATTTTCCATCCACCGAGTCCCTCATTCTGCTTATTGGCTAAAAATCCCCAGCTGTCTTTACTATATTAGGAATTGAGCCCAGCTCTAAACTGAGGTGTCTTTTCCCCGATTGCGATTGTTTTTTGTTTTTTTAAAGGAAAATCTGTTTTTACTACTTAAAAAAAAAAAAGAAAGAAATGTGGCTCTAAGTAACACATAGATTAAGGAAGAAGTCATCATAGATACTAGAAAATATATGAAACAGAACTGAGCCTTAACCTTAACGTACATTCTCCATCTCCGTTTTGGGGATGTCACTAAAGCCATGCTTATAAAAGAAAATTTAAAGCTTCCAATACATATTAGAAACAAAGAAGGCTGCAAATCATATGAGCTAAGCATCCCTCTTAAGAAGTTAGAAAAAGAGTAGCAAATTGAACCAAAGAAAATAGAAGAAAGGGAACGATAAAGGAAACTATCAATTAATGACATAGAATCACACATTCAACAGAGAGGATGAACAGAGCCAAAAGCTGCTTCCTTGAAATGATTAACAAAATTGAAAAACCTGCAGAGATTCATTAGGAGAGACCTGGATGAGAGGAATGCGAGATAGTGATTTTAAACAACTCTTCTGAGAAGTTTTGCTGAGAAATAGGGTACCGGAGGTATAGGCCATGAAGTCGAGAGAAGACTTGTGTACATGTGGATGACCTTGCAGTTTGTTTGCTGTAGGGACATTTATTCATGTAACAAATACTTAGTGAGATCTATAGTGCACCAGGCGTGGTCCGGTCACTGGGGGTTTATCATGGTCATAAAGGGCTTGAGCCCAGAGAGCTCCTTGGAGAGCTGCTGTTCTAGGTGGGAGAGACAGACAATAAACAAGCATAATAACAAGTCATATAATGTTGGGAAGAGATACATGCAGTGGAAATAAAAGAAAGTAGAGCGAGGTAAGTGGGCTGGGAGGGCAAGTGGGTGGAGGGCTCCCGTGGAGACCTGGTCTTAGGGAAGAACAGAGGGTTCATTGTGCCCACCAAGGGGCAATACGGGCTCAGAGGCAAGGGGGCAGGTGGGGGGGGGGTGAGGACTTGTGGAAATTCTCTGCCACTTATTTCTGTATTTTTGATTAAACTATTTCCCGTGACTCAAAATACAGTTTGTGTTGTTGGTCTTATGCTGGGTGATTGGTGTAGAGTTTCTTTTGCTGAAGCTCATTAAAGTTAGCCCCTCACCCTCGGCAGGGAGCCATTTGCTCTAAATTTAACTCGAATGCTCCTGAAGTGCCTTGAAGCCAGGGTTCCAGTTAGCAGAGCTCTCTGGTCCTAGAAACAACCTTCAGAGGGCTGCTATGGGCGGCCTTCCAGACAGGATTGCAGGAGGGGTGTGGGATCTTGCAGTGTGTAGCTTTAAGGCTCTGTTGCCCACCCACCTGTCACGGATCCCGACTGTGGGTTCCGTTTCTTAATAGTTGAAATCGTTGAAATCGAACTGTTTAACTTAATCTTTAGAATTCCCAAAGCAATGACCTGCGCTTCTTCATGAGGTAAACATTGCAGCCCACGAGACCCAGGGTTTGCATGCAAAACATGTACATGGAAATACTGGGGTTTTGTCTCTTGTTATGTAGGGCAAAGTGATGTGCAGGATTAACTTACGTTTCTCAATCGCTAAAGACAAGAGGGAGATTTCGTTCAGAAAAGGCAACTGGAATTTAAATATGGGTCTCTGGATCATACAGACCTTGGTAGCAGAATCCTTATAGAGACGTTTTAGAAGGGAGGCTGACCCAGTATCCCCCTCCAATCCACACCGCGGTGCAGTCTCGCCACGCCCTCATTGCCGTAGTTTTCATGGTGGTGGGAGAATATGACTGGCTGACGACAGCATTAACATTTACCACGCTCTGCCCCTTCTTTTCAGAGATGCCATCACAAAAATGAAAGATGTCTACCTAAAGAATCCGCAAATGGGAGACCCCGCCAGTTTGGATCACAAATTAGCAGAAGTCAGCCAAAATATAGAAAAACTGAGACTGGAGGCCCAGAAATTTGAGGTAGGAAGAAGCTGTTGTGGAAAAGCTTTGTTGGAAAAAAAAGAAATAGAAGTGGGTGTAGGGGGTCACGAGACGCACATGGTTGTAAATCGCCATTGTTTCTTTCCCCGCGAGAGATGCAGCTGGAAAAATCAGGTGTCTCACGAGTTACGATAAAAGGAAAAAGACACTGTCATCCACTGGGTGTTCAGCTTTTCAGCATATCCTATTTTAATGGTGTCCCTTAAAAGGGACACTATTTAAGGTTATATTTGTATACAGTGTTCGTTGTTTTTTTTTTCATCTAAGTGTTTCACTTAAGTTGTTCTACTTCATCTCCTGTTGACAGTGGGTATAATTGGGAATATACGGTCGTCCATCATCTCAGTGAATCCAAAAGACAATTTTTAAAAAGCCATTGATATTTGTAATTTTCTTGTAATGTCCTTGCCTGGCTTTGGTATCGGTGTAAAAGTTTTCAAAATATACTCTGGATGCAAATTCCTTTTCAGATCTAGGATTTACAAATATTTTCTCCCATTCGGTGGATTGTTGTTTTACTCTCTTCAAGGTGTCCTTTGAAACACAAAAGTTTTATTTATGTTTTTGTTTTTTTGGCCATGCCACACGGCTTGCAGGATCTTGGTTCCCCGACCAGGGATTGAACCCGGGCCACGGCAGTTAAAGCACCGAGTCCTAAACACTGGACTGCCAGGGAAGTCCCCAAAAGTCTTAATTTTGATGGAATCAATTTTTTTTTTCTTCTGTCACTTGTGCTTTTGGTGTCATAGCTAAGTTACCAGTGCCTAACCCAAGATCACAAACATTTATGCTTATGTTTTCTTCTAAGTTTTATAGTTTTAGCTTTTACATTTAGGTCTACGGTTCGTTTTGAGTTAATTTTTGTATATGGTTAAAGGTAGAGGTCCACCTTCATTCTTTTTCATGTTGTCCCAGCACCATTTGTTGAAAAGGCCTTTTCCTCCTTGAATTGTCTTGGCCCCTTTGTCGCAAATCAATTGATCATAAATACAAGGGTTTAATTCTGGGGGGGGGGACCATTGAAATATGTTACTGTTCTTTCAAAGGATCCAGTATCAAAAGATGATATATGTGAAAAACAACAGGAAACACACATAAGAAATGAGAAAGAAACACAAATAATAAATCTTTTAAGGAGGGAGTAGGGCACTCAAAAGCTGTGGGCAGGCCTTCCCTGGTGGCGCAGTGGTTGAGAGTCCGCCTGCCGATGCAGGGGACACGGGTTCGTGCCCCGGTCTGGGAAGATCCCACATGCCATGGAGCGGCTGGGCCCGTGAGCCATGGCCGCTGAGCCTGCGCGTCCGGAGCCTGTGCTCCGCAACGAGAGAGGCCGCAACAGTGAGAGGCCCGCGTACTGCAAAAAAAAAAAAAAAACAAAAAAAAAACGCTGTGGGCAGAAGGCTTCTTTTACCCCTCGAAATGTAAAGACTACAAAGACTGGAAAGACTACAAAGACTGGAAAAATAAATTAGTAACTGAGTGTTCCAACCAGAATAGATTATTTCTAGCAATAAAAGGTCAAATATGGCTTTTTTCATTCTTTCTAGAATCAATAAGGTATTAGCATTTGAGGTTTTAGAACCTAGAAATGTCCTTTTCGGATCATTTTGATTCTTTGCCTCTTTTACACTATTTCCAATGTTGCTGAAGATACTCTGATCTACTTTGATTTCCTATGTATGAGTTTTCTTCACTATTTAAAAAAAAAACACGTTACACTCCTTAACAAAAATGGGAAGTGTGGCTTTCAAACTGAGTCATGGCTTAAGTGTGGCAGGAACCCTCATGTTTCCCAGTGTGACCTCATGGTCACAGAATTTCTGGAACCAGAAGGAACTAGAAATGACTTAACCAAAATCACACAGCTGCTGAAAAAGCCCAGGAGTATAACGGAGGCCAGTGTCTTTCTGCCACATTATGAGCAGTGGCTAAATATGTTTGCCTGTACTTCTCCAACTTTGCCTTTGAGTACATTTATACAGTCAAGGCACACAAACTGGAGACTCTGCCCCCACGGGGTCCTTCTCCAGTCTGCTTCAATGACCAGCGAGCAGCCCCGATTTGGGGCCTGAAGCCTGCACGGTCAGGCCCTCAGCTGAGCTCAGACCATGCTTTCATGCCTTCTGTTTGCAGGCCTGGCTGGCCGAGGTTGAAGGCAGACTCCCAGCACGCAGCGAACAGGCCCGTCGGCAGAGCGGCATGTACGATGTGCAGAACCCCCCAGCCGTCAACAACTGTGCACAGGATCGGGAGAGGTACAGTATCTGTACGGCGCCTGGTTTTTTTTGACTTTGTATTTTTTTGTCAATTCTGGAATCAGAGACGAGCACAAGGTACTTGTTAGATCCCAAGCGTCTGGGATGATTGGCCTGTGATGTTTCCCACGGTGCAGGTGTCTAAGTCCCCGTGGATGGTGCCCGAGCCTGTGGGGTGATTGAAGATGGTCCTAGTTACAACAATCGGGGGATGGGGACGGGGGCGGGTTGCAAGCAGTTTGCTGTCGCGGGGGGCTGATTTCAAGCCCTCGCTGGGGTCAGTGGCTATAGTTGCTGTGTGTTTTGCTTTCTTGAGCAGCCCGGATGGCAGTTACACAGAGGAGCAGAGTCAGGAGAGTGAGGTCAAGGTGCTGGCCACGGATTTCGACGATGAGTTTGATGACGAGGAATCCCTCCCCGCCATAGGGACGTGTAAAGCTCTCTACACGTTCGAAGGTAACACCGCGTCTCACCTAATTCCCCCCACTTCTCGTGAACTGTCTGAGTCACTCTTCTCTTTCTGTGATCAGGCTTTCTTTTGAAGTCACCCAGAGCTTTCCCTCATCGCTCTTTTGCTCTGCTCGTGGTATTTGTGTTTACGATTATGTACAGTCGATGGCTGTACATTCGAGCAACTTTCAGTGAGCTTAACTGAAGCAGACAGTGTGGAATAATGATTATTTCATCCATTCATTCAATACTTATAGAACTTCTGTCTTGTAAAGACCCCTGAAAGGGTGGCAGGCAGATGGTATGTTCTGGCATCCACCTTTGGAGGAAATAAAGCAGACACACGTAGAGAGAGGGCCGCCTGCAATATTCACCAGAGGAGGTGTACAGAGTGACGGGGGATTCACGCGAGGAAGAGACCACTTCCTTAAGGGGGTTTGGAGAACTCTCCGTGCTGAAGTGTGTCAGAGGCACGGGCACTGTCAAGCGTGGAGCGAGGAAGGTATGGGGTTCGTATGGCTGGCGCTCAGATGTCCTAGGTGGTAAGATGAGGGGGTAGGCGGTGCCAGTGGGGGGGTATGGGTAACAGAAACATCTGGATTTTATTTGGCAAACGTCGAGAAGCTACTGAAAGTATTTGAGCGGGTTGCTGACACGAGCAGAGCTGTACCTTGAGACATTTACTGTATGTGTCGGATCGGTTAGAAGACAGGGAAATTGGTTAGAAAGACTAGCCTGGTGTTTCCTAAACTGTGAGCCTTGAAACGGCATCTTGCAGGATGCTGATAAGGACGATGTGAAAGAAGCAATCAGAGCTCAGATCATTTTCAGAAGCCCTGGGATAAATGAATTTCTTTACTGTAGGACTTTTTGTTTTTTTTTTTCTTCTGGCCACACCACACAGCTTGCAGGATCTTAGTTCTCTTGACTAGGGATTGAACCTGGGCCCCCTGCAGTGGAAGTACGGAGTCCTAACCACTGGACCACCAGGGAATTCCCTTTACTCTAGGACTTTTAGAGCCTTTAATAAACTAAATATTCATTATGACAAAATAAGAAAGGGAAGTACCAGGTTAAATGTTCCCGGTTTTACTTCACGGCCACACCATCCCTCTCCCCCCCGCGCCCACAGTACCGCTATTAACAGCCCCCTAAACAGTCTGCCTTTCAGGACACTGCTTGGGCGATGGCGGCTAGTCTTTTGAAATTATCTTAGCAAATGGTGTTCGGGGCCTTGATTAAGGAATGGACGCAGAGATGCTGCAGCCAGTATACAAAGAGGGGAGGAAATCACAGATGATCCCTGAAGTTGCATTCCTGGGATGATGGAGATGTCCACTGAAATGGGAAAGTGGGAGGAAAAACAGTGAGTCCGGGTTCACCCCTATCGCGTTCCAGGTGCCCGGGTACCATCAAGGTGGAAACGGGCTTCAGGCAGAAGGCGAAGTGGAACCTTGCCTCAGACGAGAACCAGAACAGGAGAAAGAAAAGTCGGGGTGCTGTGTAAAGAGATGTAATTGACGCCATAGGAGTACCTTCAGGGAAGAGTAGAGAAGCAGACCCAAGATTTCCTCTGCGGAAAATACCTCCTGTTCTGGGAGGGAGGAACGAGAGGGCTCCCAGGAGGAGTTAGAAGAGGGTCCTAGAGAGACGCCAGGTGAGGACCTGGAAGCTTCTGTGTGGGAGGAGAGCAGAAGGGTCAGTGCGTCCATCTTTCCCTACACTTGCTTCGTCGTTGCAAAGCTGTGCTCTCAACCCGGATTTGACAAGAAACCTAAAGTACTCTGATATTGCTTTTTCAGGTCAGAACGAAGGAACCATTTCAGTAGTTGAAGGAGAAACATTGTACGTTATAGAGGAAGACAAAGGTGACGGGTGGACCCGCATCCGGAGAAGTGAAGACGAAGAGGGTTACGTCCCCACTTCATACGTCGAAGTCTATTTGGACAAAAATGCCAAAGGTGCTAAGACTTATATTTAATACAACTTAAAAACCAAACACAAAAAACTTTAAAACATTGGAGTTGTTTCTCCCCACAACTATGACTGTTACAGGCAGTTCTTCAAAAGACTGCATGGGGAGCGTCGCAGTTTCTTTTAGGGACGAGGTGGACTTTCAGGCATCTTACACCTGAATTTCCTGGGCTGGTTTTGACGATAATCAAGTTTCACTTGCTAATGACATTTTACTTGGAAAGCTGCCAGCTGCCAATGTACGACTGTGTCCTTTGAAATCTGATAAACATTTCTTCTTGGGCAGCATCTGTAGATAACCAAAAAGTTGCCTTCTAGCTTCTAATCCGTATTTCTGAATCTAAAAGTGCATGCACATCCTAGGGGTGCAGAAGACTTCAGTTCTCTTATTTATATGTAGTACCTGCCAGAAATTGAACTACCTTAGAATGTTACATTTTGTAACTTCATAAACTGAACTACGCTAGTTTGTTCAATTTTACAGTCATTTACTTCGAAGGAAGTCATCAATGAAGTACAGAATAAGTAAAGAATAAGATTGGTACCAAAAGTGTGTATATTTCCTTAAACATGTTTAAGATAATTGTTAGATCACCGTGTTTTCAGGTTACGTCTACATGATCCTAAGCAACCAATTGAAATATGGAAAACTTTGGTCGATCAACCAGTTGATTTTTACATATGACTACTGATCTTCCTTCCTTCTGCCAGTTGACAGAGCTGATCAGACGGGCTAGTGCTGTTTAGATAAACTTACATAAAAACAGCTCACTTCATTCTGTTCTGTTGGAGGTTTTGTGGGAGGTGGAGCTGTATTCCGTTCATACTTGCCCAGGTGGGGCTGTGAATAGACCCCTGTAAGCAACTGCTTCTACACACAGACCCCAGCACGTCACTTTTCAAGGGTTTTTTGGTTTGTTTTTTAATCATTGGCATCTTTAAGACCCAAAGTGTGAATTTACTGAAAACTGTTTTAGAATTCCTAGCTCGTTTTATGGTTCACCATCTTCAAAGAATCTGGGTCACATGGGGATTTGCATTTTTAAATTGGCAGGATAGGTAGTGAAATTGGTGACATGCCCAATGGCTGTGCTCATTTCTAGAATCTTCCCTGAGATCACAGAGAACCAGCTAAAAGTGAGTCAGAATAAAGGTATGGGGTTGAGATTCTCTTTTTATTTGGCTTTGAAAATTACTTATTCATGTCCTTCCTACTCTTAAACAGGATATTAGCTCCTTGCTTCTACACTGTGGGCTCCTTTTAGAATGTCAGATCAACTTAAAGCTGATTTTAAGACTGACAGCGGCATATCAGGGGTCTAGGAGCTGGCAGGAGCTATGGGCGACTGCTGCAGCGTCTAGCAGAGAGCTCTCTTACATTTCCCGACGGCCGCCAAGATGGAATTTAGTAACCTTTACTTAATGACTGTCTGATTTTTGTTTTGTTTTGTTTTTTTGAGGTACGCGGGCCTCTCAGTGCTGTGGCCTCTCCCGTTGCGGAGCACAGGCTCCGGACGCGCAGGCTCAGCGGCCATGGCTCACGGGCCCAGCCGCTCCGTGGCATGTGGGATCTTCCCGGACCGGGGCACGAACCCACGTCCCCTGCATCGGCAGGCGGACTCCCAACCACTGCGCCACCAGGGAAGCTGTGACTGTCTGATTTTTAAAACATTATTTATTTTGAAATAATTATGGATTCTCAGGGAGTTGCAAAGATAAAGCAGAGAGATCCCCTACATCCAGCTTCCCCCAGTGGTTGCATCTGACACAACTGTGGTCCAATATCAAAAGCGGGAAACCGACCCTGGCCAGCCTGATTTTATTTTAAATATAATTTTGTAATTCAGATTTCTTTTGCTTTATTATACCTTTGCTGCCGTAATATTGATAAAGCCACTGACCCTGACCCCAGACCTCTCAGGAGAGTCATTTCAGTTCTTCCTTTTAACTACTGCAGCAAGAAAACCAGCTGACCGTGGGGATTTGACGGGCAGTAGGTGGTCACAGCTTTGGGCAGGTAACCAAGTGAATCCCTAAGATATTAAAACCTAACCTTTCTATCCTGCGATGAACTCATTTCCAGACTGTGAATTATTGGAGACAGCAAACCAAGCACTGAAAAAGTCTTAAAATGAGGCAGGATAACATGAGTCTTTTAAAAGCCTGACTTGAAAAGTACGGCACTCCACCAAGTTGGTTGGTGGTGTTTCTTTTGTTTTCCCCTCCTCCTCTTTAGAGTTGTGCAAATCTGATTCAGGAAAGAGCTCAGCTGGCTTTCGGGGGTGGGAGGGGCGATTTGGGCTCATAAATGATGATCATTATTTTAGGCTGTATGCCTCAGTACCTTTACCAGCTATGTACTAGCGACTCAACGGTGAAAGATATCTTGTAGTTTCAGGTCCATCTAGTCAATGCGCAGAGGATTAGCAGAAGTCTTGATTCCCAGAGAATCACAAATTTCCATTTCCACCCGAAGTATACTTTGTGTTCTTCCAACAGTTATCTGTTAAAATGAAAGTAGCAAAGTCTCAGCTTGTGTATAAATTTTTCTCCTTTTGTTTAGAGATACACTTAGAGGTTAATAATGTATGTCGAAGCCTTCCTTCCCTGCCTTGTTTATAAATCCGTTCCGCCTGCTCCATAAACACTGCCCTCTCCTTAAGCCCGTCCCAGGTGGGCGGGGCTGCTGCTTTCCGATGCCCGTAACTCAAAAGGAGTTTTTTATTGTCAGTAATGCCAGAGCACTTTTGTGTGTGTGTGGTGTCTACCATGTGACTATTTAATAATTGCCAAAATAGTTAGACTAGAGTAAGTTCCAACTGGTCAACTGAATTGTGACTGTCCTCTTTTATGGTTTTGTTTTTGTTTTTTTAAATTGCTCTCTGTGAAATATACCCATAACCGCCCCCTGCCCCAATAGATTTGTATATACTGCAATAGAAAAACTAAAACGATTACTTGAATTCGTTGTTTTAATGTTTTACTCTTCTTTGTGTTTGTTTTATTGGTGATTCTGATGCCTAATGACCTTTTTGTTTTTGTAACCGCTGGGGGAGCCGGAAGGACGGTTACAGTGGTAGCTAGGTCCCCTGCCAGCTGATCCACACTTGAGTTTATTGTAGACACTTGGGTTCTGAGTAAGTTCTGTTTGAATATGGCCAACATGACTGTTTCTCTCTCTCCTTATCTTACAAGAAAAGAATCTGTCTGGCTCCTTTTAGTTGTACCCTCGTATCTGCCTCTCTAATAAACGTTATATTTTTCTCAGTGTTGTGTATTTTAAATGATTTTTCCCCTCTCCGAGAAAATTATTCTGTGTAATCCGAGTATTTAACTCTTTCGTCTTCAATAATGGGGAATTTTCTAAACAAATGCTTTTCAAAAAAAAAAAAAAAAAATTCCTGCCCTTTCCCCCTTTTATATGATGACACCTTCTCTGTTTCTCACCCTGTGTTCACCTCCGGGCTTGAGGAGTCTGTCTCCTGTTTCTCTTCTGTCCCCTCAAGATGAAGAACTTTCACTGTTTATTGCTGAGTAAACGCTGAGTGACAGGTTTTCCTTTTCACCAAAGATGTTGCCTTTTACTGCCAAGGAACTGAGAGTGTCAGTCGGAGAGAGAACCAGGCCTTTGGGCTCCCGGCATCATTCTGGGAAGCTGGTTTCTTTCTCTGTCTCAGAACTCAATTTATGAGAAAGATGAGTTCGGGTGCATGGGTGCATCATCTCCTGGGCGGCTTCTCTTACCCCTGAAGGAAAGACTAGCTGCTCTGATTGCAGATAAAACCGTGAAAGTTCCTTATCTCAGACTCGCCCTGTGGTAACCCATTGCTCTAAATGTGCTCCCTCCCCTCCCCCCTCCCCAGGGCGGTGCAGTTTGCACTGAGCTGCAGAGCGCCCGCCCCTGACCTGCTGCCCGCCACTCTAACAGCCTTTTCCTTTCTCTGTCTTTTGTGTTGTAGATTCCTAAAGATGGTTCCGGGAGCCAGAGCCTCGGGAGAGCCTTCCCAGGAGAAACCCTTCGGTCTGCTTGTCTCCACAGGCCTGGGTGTCCGCCAGCGCCTTGGGGCTCTGCTGGTGTGTGGCCCTCGGAACCTAAGCCTGAAGCGACATCCATCCCCACGTGCAGCGGCTTGCCTTTTTCTTTCTTTTCTTTTTACAGCATGTTCCTCGTAGCCTGGTTCCTCCCCTGGCCCAGCCTGGCTGCCTCTTGCGGGGAGGTCTGTCCCTGTCTTGGTCCCCGTCCAACTCGGGGCCACAGAAGGCGGCTTGACGCGTGGTCCCTCCTTCCCGGGCCTCGGCCCTCAGTCCATCTGGCGCATCCCGGCCCGTCCACAATTCACACTGTGCCTTTCGTGAAAACTTTGCCACTGGTCTCCCGGGGAGACGAACCGCATCTGAACCAGGAGGGTCAGGCTTGCACCAGGTGGACTGGGCGCCCGAATGTCACTCATGTGTCCCTGTGTCCTTTACGTTAGAAAATACTCATCTTTTCCCCAGTCCATTGGGTATTCGGTGGTCCTTTCCTGACTGTGCGTCCTCACCTCATACTAAACAATTGGCCCTTGAAACGTTTCACAGCCTCAGAGTGTCCGTGGCGGGCACTGGGGCATGTACACGCACACTCACATACACACACGTACACACGTTTTTGTTTGGGGCCCTGTCTTCAGTGGCCTGGAAAAGTCCACAGCGAAAGTCAAATTCCAGCTCTTGGGCCAGCCCTGCTGTCCTGCCTGTGTCCACCTTTCATGGGGTCAAGGAAGGCCCCAGCCCACCTTCTCCCCGTTGGCCGCCTGTTAATGAGAACTGCAGACCGTGAACGAGGGTCTCACCTCTGCGTTAGCTCATTGCCACGGGAAGACTCTCCCCTTTCCGTGAAGTCCGAGCTCCGCATCTTAGGGATTCTAGCGCTTTCGTCACCAAAGACCCTGTGCTTCATCAAGTGATCCCGTGGCTACAGCTGCCACATTTTCCCACCTGCTCTCCAGGCCAAGTGGAATTAATCAAGTTTGTTTTTTGAGCTAAATTTCCTTCCTCTTATGGGTCTTTGAGGAAGACGTGAGGTCATGTACCCTGTGGTCACTCATGCCTTAGAGCAGCATAGCTTCTGTACTTATTCGGTGCAGAAAAAGCCCAGAGAAATCATTGGCTGTGAGTTTCTGTGAGCGAGGATGCCGTCAGAAGCCCAAGGCATGATGCCACCAGGCATCTTTCCTCTTTTGTTTGGCTTTTGGTAACCAGGAGGTCACCTTGAGCATCCTCATTGCTTCTCAACCCTTATGAATCAAGACAAGGAAATCTTACAGGAGCCGAAGGGACAAGGACAGAAAGGACAGGTCCTGAGGGTTGGGCCTTTGTTCAGTGGTAGGAAAACGGTTCCTCTCCGCAAACCAGGGTTGACCACACACCAGCCTCTGAGAGTGGCTGAGGCAACCCTTGGTGACAAGAAACCAAGAGGGAGCAAATACCAAGGGCAAAAAGCAGGGGAAGAGGAAGTGGCTTCAGGTTTGAGCAAGCGTGAGTCACCCCCTCGCTCTTTCTTCCCCCAGAGGGAGCCTCTGCAGCTGCGGGCATCTGGGGGCCGCTCCGTTAACACCCAAGGGGCGGCCCCACTGTCACACACTCCTCAGTCTCATGAGGGGACTGTCTTGGCAGATGACGGTGAAGCCAGGATGCCAAAGGGCGAGAAGAGTCAGGGCCTCACCCGTGTCCCTGCAAACCAGCAGGTGCGTGGTTCCTATGGACAGTCCCAGTGGCAGGGTGACCGGGTGTCTCCAGCAACTTCTGAATCTCACCAAGTCCAGCTGCCCACTCTTCACTCTACAAGGATGCTACACATTTTTTTAAAATCTGACTTTAGAGCCTTGGGAATGCATGTGCATTGCATCTTTCATATTAGGGGCCAGGATAGATTAATTTCTTACAACCTAGGGGAAAAGGCATAAAGTGCAGTAATTTGTTCTTTTAATGTCTGTTAAACCCGAAATAGAATATGCTGGTATCCTCTTGTATCCCCTGTGCCTTTTTTTTTCTCTGTACCACCTGTGTCCAAAAAAGAATGGATAAATGAGTGCTTTTCAATGTTAACCTTGGTGTTTGCTTCTCTGACAGTCTGTGTGGCTATGGGGAAAGGGCAAAGCTGTACCAGCTGGGCTTAGTAAAGGAAGTAAGTTATTATAGGATAGTTGAGATATATCACTTACTCTGGGAGTCCTACTGTGAAATCATCTATATATTACTATAGAGCAGTTCACATAGAGTAGAAACGTGGTATTTCCCATGTGCTTCTTTCTCAGCCTTCCCTCGTATCCACTGCCCGTCACTTCTCCACCAATGCTAGGATATTGCTGTGCTGTAAGAATAACTCATTTTTAAAGAAGCTACCCTGAAAATAACTTAAAATGAAAGAGAGGAACCTGTCGTTTACCCAATTTTTCATTTGCAGGATAGGAAAGAATATAAAGGCATGGAAAGCTGTAATGGGATTGCCCTTTGGGTTTATATCACGATCTTCCTGAAGCTTTTGGGTGCCAGCAGCCTGTCTCTCCAGCAGTAGCGCAGAGGCCTCTGATGCCTTTTGGTAACATCTGTAATTACTGGGGAAAAGTTTACTGAACATGAAAAAGTTATGTTGATGCTAAGTATTTTTGCAGAAATGTCGATTTCATACTTCCTAAGGGGTCTGCCTCCTGTGCTTACATCAAAAAAAACTTTAAAAAGTGATCCAAAATTTTATTTTAACCTGGTGTCAGCACCTTTAAACTTCTTGGTTTATCTGTGTGTGTTGCAGTAATTTTAAACTTTGGAGGCATTTCAGTGTTGTAAGTGGCCCGTCGCCATTGTAAAGGTTATGGAACTGCCCATTTGTCTCTGGAGATGGAATTAAACCAAATAAAGTGCTTCCACTGGAAGGCTTATATTGACCTTGTAACTATATGTTAATCCTCTAAATGTTAAATAAAAGTGTAACTTCTGGCACGGTATCGCGGGGCTGTTTGTTGCGCAAACAGGAGACCCTGGTCACAGAAGCAGTCAGAGTCCCCTGGGCTGGAGCCTGGGCTCCGATCTGCATGTCACTGATTTATTGGTGTCAACCCAACACCAGTCCCGGTGCCATCTGCTTGGGGAGGGGCCTGAGACCCAGGGAGCTCCAAATTCCAGCCCTGCCCACTGGGGGAAGCCGTCAGAGACCTCAGTGATGTGGGATCCCGTTGATTCAGTGCAGGGATTTGGGGAGGCTCCTTAGGTCCAGCCCATTTTATGCAAATTCAGCTGGCAGCTACTCTGGGGTTTCGGGGACCCTACTGTGGGGACTGAGGGGCCGGGAAGTCGCAGCGGGTTTGCGTTTCATTGGCGGTCTGGTGTCACGAGTGCTCAAGCCCACCCTCTCCTTGGCAGCTTGTCTGGAATAATCACTGGTTTCTGTGATGCCGCGGACAGTGTGCAGCGTTTAAGGGTGAGGGCCTCGTGCCTGCACCAAGCGGCTGCACGTGCAGCCGGAGGGAGGCCCTTTCCATACCCTGCATTGAAAATCTCACCCTGGGCTTTGGGGGGAAGACTGGTTCGTGCCCACACCTCTTTGTTTCCTAAGGCTCTTTAGAGCCGATTTAGGAAGACAGTTGTTGAGGGAGTGAAATATTAAGTGAGCAGGGCGGCCTAATGCCAAGTGCCACTCGCTTGCTGAGGGGTGGGAGGTGAGGCCACCCGTACGAGGCCAGGCCTCGCTGCGGCCGCGGCCTCCTCCCACAGACGCGTGTGACTGGCCTTTCAAGCAAGAGCTTCGCCAAGTTCTCAGCCAAGTCTGCTGCCGTCGGTCCTGGGGAGGATGGTGTCCGGAGCCAAGGCCTCCGAACAATCAAGTCGGGGTTCTCAGCAAGAGACGGGATGGTCAAGGGAACTAGGTGGCTCTACGACTGTCCTACTGAGGCCCCCTTGTCCAGGTTGTCAGCAAAAGGTTAATCTGGGAAGAATGTCTCCAGCATGTTCTTTCTGGGCTTTTATCATATTTGGGGACTAGTCTCTAACAGTCGGTGAGAGACAGAATGTCTCCCTCTGTCTCACGTAGAACCTTCTCCCCTGCAGGACCCCACCATCGTGAGGGGCTGGAAGCCGGGTCTGAATGGGGCGCGTGTCCCCATCTCCCTGGGCCTCAGTTTCCCCGGTAGTGGGGAAAACACTTGGTGGACGCCACCTCCACAGCCGTTCTTAGCTGTCAGCTCTGATTCCGAGCTCCCTCCCGGCTCCGTGATGGAGCCTGTGTTATTCTGATTCGGCGACAGAGTTCACGGCTGGCAGCTCTGTGACCTTACACTGCGCTCGCGGGTCTGAAACACTGAACCGCCTCCCAGCTTGGCCCGTCTTTACGCACCTACTTGGTTCAAGCGTTTGGGGAGGTGACGCCTCACCCCATCGCACACGGAAACCAGCGGCGGCAGCGCAATACGTGCTGCGGGCAGTTAGTTGGTTTCCCGGTGTGCTCCCGAAGGCAGCCCCTGCAAGCGCAGAAACCCCTGACTCAGACCCGTCGGTCAGGCTCCTCCGGTGGGTCTGGGAATCTCAGCATCCGCCCTGCTCGGCCCCGCCTCTCCCCGCCTCTCCCCGCTCCCCACCTGCCGGCCACGCCCCGCGCCGCCGCCGCCGCCGCCGCCGCCGCCGCGCAGAGGCGCTGGCGACCCCTAGTGGGAGAGAAGCCGGCGGGCGAGGAGGGAAGGACGAGGGTCCCCAGCAGGGTGACCAGGTAGGAAATGGAAGTGAGCAGAGGCAGGGGGATTCGAGTATGCCGTCACTTTTTTAACTAAAGCAAAAGAGATCTCTGGAATTGTGCGATCCACGGGACAGCAAGAGATGGATGGTGTGGGTCTGAGTGAGGGCCCACCTGGCCTGGAGGGCGCCTCTCTTCCTCTTCCCTGGCCTCTGCCGGCCTTTTCTGAGAAGGGGAGGCATAAGCCTTGTTGCCAGCGCCCTCTGAGACCGGAGATTAACGCGCAAACGCTGCAAATGGCACTTCGCAGCCTCTTTGAGAGTGCCAGGGGCCGTTTCTCCGGAGTTGCGTGCATTAGGCCCTGACTTAAACGCTGTCTCTGTCCAGACGGTACGGTGAGTGCCATTTACTTAAATGACCTCCCATTAGCTGGAGACGTCGCTGGGCCACCGAAGGTACAGCATAAACTGAGAACGGCCCCCAACGTGGCTCTGTCCTCAGAGCTAAGGGACCAAAAGCCGCGGGAGGAAACGGGGATTTCCTCATTTTCCTCTGTTGGTCCCCGGAAGCAGCGGGGGCGGGGAGGATTCCCCTGGGTGCTGCGGCATTCTGCCCCGGGAGCCTCGTGCCCCTCACGGCGTGCACATCCTCCCACACGCCAGGCCAAGAGCCCTGCCCGCAGTTGGGGCTCTCCAAACAGCCCTCAGCTGGGCTGCTCGCTGGTGTCAGGTCCAAGCAACGCCTGGAGGCTTCCAGGACACACGTTGTCCAAAATGAGGACGGCGCTTTCTCACAGCTCTTCCCAAGGCCATCAGTTGCTTCTGCACCCTATGCCTTTGCTACGACGACCAACGGGGCCTCTCTCTGCTGTAGGTAAAGGTGTCGTAGGGAAGAGAGCCAGAGGGAGGTATGATTCCAAAACACCATTTGCTTCCCCAGAGGCTCTCTGGGGCTCAAACTCAGGTCGTGAAGGACTCGCAGGATAATTTACGTTTGCACAGAATTCCAACTAGAACAAAGGTAGGAAGCTATACTTCTGGGGTGGCTGCACCTTGCAAATGTTTTTTGTTTTGTTTTGTTTTCTCCCCGCCACACCACGCAGCACGTGGGATCCTAGTTCCCCCACCAGGGACTGAACCCGTGCCCCCTGCCTTGGAAGCGCGGAGTCTTATCCACTGGACCACCAGGGAATGTACCTTCTGATGCAGCTTTGTCAGCAGAAGCACAGACAGGTGGAAAGGGCTGCAGACACAGGTGGCAGTTGGCCTACGAACTCCCCAGTCTGCCGGCTGGCTTGTGACTCTAAAAGGTGTCGCTGGAGCGAGGCCCGGGCCAGCCTGGAGGAGAGGCCCGACCACGGGATGGCACGTGGGAGAGAGGACACAGAGACGGCCTCCCCTGCCGCCCAGCACTGCCTGTCTCCGCTCATCTGTGCGTGGAGGTGAACCACCACATGCTCCTGTCCTGTCTTCACATGCCAGCATCTCGGCCGAGCCACTGAAAAGCCTGGTATTTCAAGGGAAAGTATAGAGGAAACATCTTAAGGCCAACTGGTGCCTACCTCTCTCTCTCACCTTCCTGCAGTACATAGAACAAATGAATGTCTCCAAACCTCCGGATCAAACAACCCTCCAGACAAAACTCTCCCATTCCCATCTTCCATGTTTAACAGGAAAAGCCAATCACAAAATTTGTACCATGGAATCCAACATTCGAATGTGAGCAAAGCTAAAATGATGCTCAGACACACACGTATGTGGTGAAACTATAAAGAAAAGTGAGGGCTGAAAGAAACGCAGGGAAGGAGCTTCCTCTGGGGTGGGCGGGGGGTCAGTGATCAGGAGGCCCCGAAGGGGCTTCAGTGGAACTGCTAGCAGTCCTACCTGGGGGCGGGTATCTGTCACCTGTTTTATCACTCTGTGTTGAACCTGTTTCTGCACATGCATGTCTGATGGGATTTCACAAGCGACTGTTTAAAGTCATACATAAAATCTCAAGTTCTCCTCTCCCCTCCAAACCCCCAAAGCATAAACAGAACCAACCAAAACCACAGAGACTATAAACCACTATAGCATCACTAAATGTGAGGGAGCTCCCGATGCCAGACACCAGCAACCACGATGCTGTGGCGGAGGTGCCAACATCAGCCGTCGGGGGAGGAAAGGGAAAGGGTACCCTCAGTGCAGCCCTTGTAGGGTCCAGGGAGGGGAACACCTGCTCTGAGGCTGCTCTGAGCAGCCGGGAGGCACCAAGTCCGTGGTGTGATGCCAGGCGGGGAGCGGCCTGTGGGCTGTGCTGGCCTCATCCCCCGAGCACACCTGGCCCCCCTTCTCTGGGGCCGGGGCTGGTTCCAGGAAAGGAAAGACACAGGCCGATGGGTGTTTAAAGCAGCTCGGCCTCCACTTTCTCCCTGAAGCCTCTGGATGCGCTGGCTCTCGGGGAGCCATGCAAAGCCCCCGGGGTATCTGGTCACTTGTCACATTAATTTTATTTTATTTTTGGTCCATTGTACTTATTTGGCTTCTGAACAATGACGATCTGAAAGTTCCTCTGAGTTCGTGATTTATCTGAGTCCTTTTTACAATTTATATTTTTCTTAAGTAACTGAGACTAAACAAATGCCTTCATTTTAGAAATTTTAGTAACACTGTCATCTAGAAACAGGTAAAAATATTGCTCCTGCATTGACATTAGTTAGCACAGCCATCTTCAAGCAGTATTTTAAAACTTGATTCCTGTTCATAGGACAGTAAAAACGTCAGGCAAGCGACAACTTTTCAATATCACTAATGCAATGTAATATGTATAAACCAGATGCTTTAAGCCATGAAACAAATGCAGACTTTCTTTTCCCTGGAATGTAAACAGGATTCTAGGCTTACTCTATTCAGTAGTAAGAGTTTAAGTGATTCTTTTTCAAAGCCCTGAAAAGAAACCATACTCTTTATCTTCATCATCTGTAACTTGTTTTGTGTGTCTAGTTTTCAGTGCCAGGAGGCTGTAAACTTTGCATCAGCAAAATCTAACTCGATGAGAGCTTTCTAAGCACTGGAAATAGAGTGAGAGACTAATTCTTCTCTGATATCACTGGGTTGTACTCTACATGGTTCCATATAAGTTAAACAAGAAATCTGACCCTTCTAAAAATGCTTAAGTGTAAAGAGGAGGGTTTAAATAAGAAATACACATCAAGGTCTGTCATGATTAAGCTACATTCTAAAAAGGCACCAACAGATTACAATAGGGTGACATGATTTTCATTTTTAAGTTCAGTGAAAACTGTATATACTGTTTTTACTCTTAAACACAAGTGGTTTATACTGTATCAGGGCTGCTAGCCCCAAGAAAGACATGAACATAGAGAGGTCTTATCCAACTTCAGTATTATTTCTGTAGTAATGTGAATAAAATCCAACCACTGCTTGGGCAACCTTAGGAGAAAGCAAGCCTAAGAGATGAAGACATTTACACCTTTTAATTATACTGTTACCTTATAAAAAGGTGAGGTTCAACATCTGTTTCCCTAAAAGCAAAGCACTAAACGGTCTCCAGTACAGCAACCTAGCTAATAGTTGAGACGTGTTTAAAATGTATGCAGGACCTTTAAGGCTAGAACACGTCAAGGAGTTTTTCTGAATTACGTATATTCAAAGGATGGCGTTATAATCCAAGCTGAACGACAACAACAAAATCTTGACAAAACAGGAAATGGGAGAAATAACTGGTTTCTGAACCAAACGTGTTCCATCTCACAGTAGAGTGAATCGCTGGGAAACGTAGGCACGGAGTAGATAAGCTCCATGTGAAGAAAGCTGCACACAGAAATTCAAAGGAGTTACAGTACACACTCTTGTTTTGTTTTTTAAATATATAGGCTCAAAAAGCTGTTTTATCAGGTTTTTTTAATAGCACATCTTTTGGGGCTTCCCTGGTGGCGCAGTGGTTGGGAATCTGCCTGCCAATGCAGGGGACACGGGTTCGAGCCCTGGTCTGGGAGGATCCCACATGCCGCGGAGCAACTAAGCCCGTGAGCCACAACTACTGAGCCTGCGCGTCTGGAGCCTGTGCTCCGCAGCAAGAGAGGCCACGACAGTGAGAGGCCCGCACACCGCGATGAAGAGTGGCCCCCGCTCGCCGCAACTGGAGAAAGCCCTCGCACAGAAACGAAGACCCAACACAGCCAAAAATACATAAATAAATTTATAAAAAAAACAAAAGAAAAGAATCTGCCTGCCAGTGCAGGGGACACAGGTTCGAGCCCTGGTCCAGGAAGATCCCACATGCCGCGGAACAACCAAGCCCGTGTGCCACAACTACTGAGCCTGCGCTCTAGAGCCAGCAAGCCACAACTACTGAGCCCTCGCTCCTAGAGCCCGTGCTCTGCAACAAGAGAAGCCACTGCAATGAGAAGCCTGTGCACTGCAATGAAGAGTAGCCCCCACTCGCCACAACTAGAGAAAGTCCGTGTGCAGCAACGAAGACACAATGCAGCCAAAGATAAATAAATAAATAAATTTATATATATATATATATATAAAAAAGCATATCTTTTAAAAATAAATTCTCACTTTTCATTCCAGAAAATGTAAGAAGCAGTTTGCAAGAATTCATGCAAACATGTTTCTCTAAGGCCATGAACTGGTTTGCTCAGTTGCATTGTTTTGTTCAAGTAACAAAAGCCCTTCTAGAATAGGGGTCTGTAAAGGAAGCCAATCACCTTCAACTCCAGGGCCTGCACACTTGTAAGGATCTCTATCACTCTGAAAGCCAAAAGGGAGCATGCTCATTTGAGCATTAGCAATATGGTTTCTATCTACGTTTTTAAAAATCTAATGCATGTTAAGTTTTTCTGGCAGATTCTTTTTGTATGTTACAAAACGAAAAAGCAAAAGCTTAGAATACGAATCCTTTTTTCTTAGAAAGGTCAAACATTAATCACCGTGGCTCCACCGCCCTCCCCCATGACCCTCCCCCACGGCAGCCAGCTTCCCTCTCCCTCCAGTAACAGAATTAACTGCGGCGGGTGCAGAGACGAGAGCACGGGCTGTGGGGAACGTTACATGTTTATTACGACATTCTGAGCACAAACTAGACGGCGCAGACGTGGGGCGAGATTACAACCTGCACAGCGGAGTCTACGTCACAAACAGTGCAACATGCAACCGCCGGGCTCTGCAGGGGGGTCGCCGCGGGCGGCAGCAGCAACTTCCAAAGGACTGTGGCAAATGTCCAGAAACTCCAACAGTGCCTTGTTCTTTGATCTTATGCTGCCTCGGTGGAGAAGGAAACAGATCCGGGTGAAACGAGATCACAGAAGTGAGTGACACGTAAGAGCTGCAGGGGCTCCGCCAGACCGCCTGCTGCAAGTTCATCTGCTTCTATGGAGGCCGAGGGCCACGGGATCTCGGGGGCTTGGTCCCGGGACCCCTTTCCCACCCACCATGCGCTTTGGCCCTGACGGGCTGAGCACTGGCCACGGCCGTTTCGTCCAGGGGCTTCAGCGCCACCTTGCTGTGCTCGGAGGTCCCAGCCCCCCAGCAGTGGCCTCGCTCAGCACCCAGAAGGCGCACTTCCGGGACCCGCGCGTACGAGCCGGCCCAGGGGCCCCGTGCAGCTCGGTGTCGGGGAGAGATGTCAGGCCCCCGGGGAAGCTGCAGCAGCAGCAAACATAGCAACGCGAGGTGTTTCTGTTTCATCATCTGGGTCCCTGGCAGGGGCTAATGACAGCCAATCCACAGGGCCAGCTCAGCAACACAGGGTGCGAGGGGACCAGCTGCCTCCAGAAATGAGCCCCACTGACAGAAAGCCAACCCCGCCCTCGGGTCCCAATCGCAAACGTGTCGGGCGTCATTAGTCTGCATGAAAAACATCGAGAGCCGCCCAGCATTCAGGAGACTTCCGTGACGACCGGGAGGTGCGGGGGCGGAGCGGGGCCTCGGGAGGACCTGGCCCAGGGACCAGCAGCAGCGCCCTTACTGCCGAGGGCTCGGCACCTGCTCGCGGCTCTGACCGTCGACCCGTGACTCAGGCGCTGGACCAGCAGCCAGTGGGAAACGCCTGCGGAGCGGCAGCCGCTCCCCGACCCTCTGTGCCAAGGCCATGGCCCCTGACTGAGGGTCCAGGGACAAAAGCTGGGCCCGAGCTAGCAAGAGGGCAGGTTTGGGGACACAACGACAGCAGTGACACGAGGGCACTGCCGAGACAAAGACCCAAGTTAACGTCGCAGAGCCTTGGTCGTTTAACAAGCCTGAAGTGGATATATTTCCTAGTTGCAGCATTACTCACTGTGAACCAAAACAACTTTTCTGCCTCTTAACACATCTGGGTTTCCAGAGCAGCCGGCCTCTCTTCCGGGTACAGACGCCCCCTCCGCAAGGAGGAGGGCAAAGGCGGGGGCCTCTGGGGACACCTGGGTCATCAGCCAGCGGGGGCCTCGTGAAGGTCCTTCCAAGCAGCCTCAGGGCGCTCTTCCAACACGTGAGGGACACGAGAGGGTCTCCGTGGAGGGAGGAGAGGACTTACAGACTGGCCCACTGAGTCACACGGCCCGGGTCTCGGCTTCGATTTTCTGCTCCCCGTGCAAGCTCTCCGGGTCCTGGAGCTGGGCCACACTCTGGCGGAGGGCGATCTCGGGGCCGCCGCCATACAGGTTATTCAGGTACACCCAGGTCTCCTCTGAGATCTGCCCGTAGTCAGCTCCTGCAGGGCCCAAGAGGCTACTGGTCAGGCTGGGCTCGCCCTCGCCCCCTCGCTGAAGCCACCGTCTTGGCAGTGGGGGGTCTGGGAGGGCCAGGCCCCAATGGGGACGGAGGGCAACCACGGGCTTCCGTGCACAGCTGTAAATAGGAATCTTGGGATTTTCCAGGGGAATGTCCATTCTCTGAGGACCCGAGAGGGCACTACGATGGCTGCAGCCCCTCATTTCCCAGGGGGTGGGGTTCACGCAAAAGGGCAGGCAGGTGAGGTGGCGGAGTGGCGAGAGGGCGTGGGTAGGGGCAGAGGGGCCGTGGGAACCACACAGAGGCCAGGCACCTTGGCCCATCCGCTCGAGTCTTGGACCTGGACACGGACAGATGTCACAGCCCGACTCAGACAGGTGGCAAGGGGGTACCTGGTGAGACCTGCAAGCCAGGAGGGGCAGAGGGGAGCCGGGCTGGGGCTGGTGAGACTCTCACCCTGCTTCAGTTGGATGTGGCCGCTTCCTTTGACTTGTGCGATCCTGCTGTTGTCAATGGGCCCGGGGGGCTCTGGAACAGACAGGGCTCAGGCTCAGTGCCTCTGGTCCTCTGCAGCAACGGGAAGAAAGCCCAGTCCCCTCCTCCGCCACAGCCTTCCACCCCTCAACAGATACGAGCCATTCTCAAAGTACGCCGCCGACACCTGTGATCCCAGAGAGGCTGTCCTGGGCCCAAGGGGTCAGCGTGAAGCTCTTACGGGCCGAGGTGCTTAGGGCATCAAATGCTCATCTCCACAAGTGTGAGAGCCAGAAGGGACTGTGGCATCCCTGGACCCAGCAGAGGGAGTTTTGAGGACTCGCACCCTAGTTTCAGACCTTAGCATGGAGTGGGGGGGGGCGGGGGGGGTAGGGTAGATGTCCAGTGCCGGGTGGACATTGTCCTAATCTGATGGCGGCCGTGTTTGCTGAGCACCCTTCCCATGCAGCCCACTAGCTCAACCCTCGACAACTGGGTGAGGTGAGGCAGGCGACGTGACCGCCCAGCTCAGCGCTGGCAGGAGGCAGAGCCAGGGCCCGAGGTGGGGCTGCGACTCTGGAGGCGGGTTCTTGACCGAGCGCAGCCACTAGGGAGGCCCCTCCCCCTTCCCGCGTCCTGGTGCTTATGCTGCAAAGGGCAGATGTCCAGGGCGCGGAAGCTCCTGGCTCTGCTGACCCCGCCAGGCTCTGAAGCCTGGCCTGGGAGCCGAGTGTGGGACTCGGGGGCGGTGAGGGTGGCCGCGTGCAGGCCACGGCTCAGGCTCAGCTGTTCCCTGCCGGGGACCGTGAGGGACTCTGGGAGCGGCCCTCTGCTGGGGCCTGCTTCCACCTCTGTAAATCGAGCGATCAGAGGACATGGCGTCCAAGTCCTTTCCTAAGAGTCTGAAGCCATCTGTCAACTAAAATCTATTATTTAGGCCAACAGAGTCCCCAAGGGAAAGGGCCTGGCAGGAGGGAAGAGCAGCCACCCCCGGGCACCTGCACACAGAGGGTAAGGGAGGGAAGGGGCAGAGCCAGATGGCTTCTGTCCTGCTGCAGTGAGAAGGCCTGGCCAGGGTGAGGACGGCGATCCCAGCACTCAGTGGGGAGGGGCGGGGCAGGGGGGCGCCCAGGATCTGTGCCTGCCCGGCAGGTTTTTGGTGTTACCCCTTCAGGCACGTGCCCTCTGGGCAGGCGCCCTCCGCCTCCTGGGACGCTCCCAGCAGGTCAGCAGCCCCAGGCCCCTCCTGGTGTGGGGAGTGGCGGGCACGTGCCGTCTGACTCGCTCACCGTTGTCCTTGCCCTTGACGAAGGCCTCCCACTCCCGGAACCACTGCATGCTGATGCAGTAGATGACACTGGGCGACTCCTCGGCCTGGAACGCCTTGTTCAGCTGGGTGGGGCGGGGCCGAGGGGAAGGTCGGCGTGAATATCCAACACCCCACTGGTCAGTCCCCACCCCGGACTCTTACCAAACACTAGATACTCAGAGAAAGTTTCGAACGCCCAGACAAGTTCAAAGAAAAGAAACATCTCCCACGATCCCACCACTCAGATGACTGCTGCTAGCATTTGGGTGAATCTCCTGTTAATAACTTTTCAAAAAGCCACTTGAGATCAGACGGTAGATGCTGTTCCCCCACCACTTAATAGAACGTGTCCCCTGCTCACTCCTTCACCGGTCTGATGTCTCATATATAATGACCACAAAGCAGGGTATCTAACAGTCCAACCCTGGACTGTTGAACGATGGAGGGTCCCCGAGTCCCCCTGCTTTGAGCAGCACGAGGGGCCTCAGTCCTCATACACCCCCGTGTCCGCTGCAGAAGTCCCCTTCCTTAAAATGGGATCATGCTGGGTCCTACCTTGCAACTTGCTTTTTTCACTTAATGCACCTTTCCGTGTCAGTTTGTAGAGCCCAGTGGTTCCCAAAGGGTGGCGGCGGGGGGACTCTGCCCCCAGGGGGCACCTGCCCGTGTCTGGAGGTACTTTTTGTTGTCACGGGCATCGAGTGGGTAGAGGTCAGGGATGCTGCTAAACATCCCACAACCCGCACAATAGAGAACCGTCCGGCCCCTTATTCCTTTACCAGCTGCTTGGCAGCCTCCCGGCAGAGGGACCTGAACTCGCTAAACCCACCCCTCTTCCGCCGGTGAAAATCTTCAATGTCAGGCCAGGCCTCTGGCCACCCTGGTCTCCCACAGAGCAGGTCTTCCAAACAGAGCCTGACTGCACTCAGCTCCCCCGACTCAGGGGCCCGGCTCTCCCGCGCCCCACCCCCTTCCCCAGGCACCTTGATGAAGGTGTCGATCTCAATCCGCCTGCGCTTGGCCAGCGCCTCGATCTCCACCTGGCAGATGGAGCACACGTACAGATGGTTCACGGCAGGGCCGCCCCCAAACCTGCACCAGGGCGGGAGGTGCAGAGAGAGAGGGAGTCATGAACCCTGAGGGGAGGGCCCCATGGGGAAGGCAGCAGAGAACCTGCTGGAGAGTGAGGCTTCCTGATGCCGCCCTGGCCCGGCCACTGGGCCCCTGGGCACCCTGTGCGCGGCCTGTTTACTTGTCTCGTCTTCCCCACTCGACTGGCACGGCTACCTGCGCACCTGAGAGCCCACAGCACCCAGGAGAGCGCCCGCCGCAGAGCAGGTGCCTCACAAATACGTGCCTAATGGCCGAAGGACAGCTGAATGCTTTCGCTTCCTGTCCTGGCCACTGGGCAGGAGCCATGGGAGCCAAAGCCCGCCTGGCCTGACTCTAAGGACGACATCAAAGGGAGGCTGCACATCCTTCTGCGGGGGGGCGGGGGGGATCCCCCCACAGGACCTGGGATGCCGCTCCCTGTGGGGTTCTGACCCATCCACCAACCGCAGGGCACGGGCCGTGCCTGAGCTGTGAGTGGGTGAAGCAAAGCCAGTCCAGCGAGTCTCCCCAGCCTCTCCTTCCCCGCCCGTCTGACCACCCCCTCGGCCGCGGCACAGCCGGCCTCCCGGATCCGGAGTGACCCGAGCCCGGCCAGGGGCTCTCCCCTCAACGACAGAGTCACACACTCTGGGTCTTGACGGATTTGAACCTGGAAGGCCCGAGGCAGCACACGCCCCCGGCCCCCTGAGCCAGGCACGGGGCTGGGGAGACACCGGCCCGGCTGCCCGGCGGCCTGCAGCCCCACGACTGTCTGCGAGAGGAGCCAATACCACACTTTGGCTTGACCAGTTTTCCGTCCCCTGTGACTGGGAGGGTCCGGCTGGATGCCCCCAAAGGCGGGCATCTTTTTCGATGCAGACAAGGCTGCCAGGGGCGCCCCACAACTGGTTGCGTGTTGTCCTGCTGCCTGAGTGAGCGCGGCGTGGGGTCACGGAGGCATGCCCCCGCCTGCCCCCGCCTCCCGCCCAGCTGAGTGCCCGGCCTGGACGGCAGAGGCCGGCCGCGGCCGCGGGTACCTGTTGTAGAGGTGCTCCCAGACGTTCTGGGGCAGGATCACCACCAGGTCGTCGATGTAGTGGTATTTGTTGGGCGGGATGCCTGCGGAGGAAGGCACAGGATGGAGAGCGGGGCTCGGCCCACCCGCCTCGCGGCCCATCGCAGAGAAGGCAACCTCACCTCCGTGGGAGCAGAGGAAGGTATGGTTGGTGATGGGCCCCGGCTCGGCGAAGGTGTTGAACTTGTTGAGCCATTCCCGGGACACGTAGAACCGCAGCAGGCTGGGCTCCCGCATGGCGGCCAGGGACACCACCTGCTGCCGCTCCCGCACGGCCTCCTCGCTGCTCTTCCTGGGGTGGCGGCGGGGTGGGGTCAGATCAGGAGCCGCAGCCACGCCCCATGAAGGAAAGCCCCGCCTCCCGGACCCCGCAGCATCCCTCCACCGCCCCTGCCGGAGTCGCGGCCGCCATCACCTCCCACCGGGACCACCGGAGAAAACCCAACTCAACTACTTGGGTTTCCAGCTTTCCCACCAGCAGCCAGCGGGCTCTTTCTTAAAAACCCAAATCCTTACTCCTCCCTGGCCTAAAGCCCTCGCAGGCGCCACCACCCCGACATGCACCGGCTGAAGTCCTGGGGCGCAGGCGCGGTCCCTCAGCCCCCCATGCGCTGCCCGGGCCCCACCTGTAGAAGAGCACGTAGGCCTCGGCGTTCTGCACCACTGTCTCGTGAACCTCGGTGACGTACTGGTCGTCGAACTCATACCACTGCCCGTTGATCACGTTCTGGCAGTAGGCGATGTAGTGGCCACCTGCGGCGGGAGAGGCAGGGGTGACAAACACCCTAGGGCCGGGGTGGGGCCGGGGTGGGGCCGGGTGGTCGGACTCACTGCCTGCCGTGCCGTGGTGGCAGATGACCGAGAGGAGGTCGTAGGTGGTGATCTGGGACGTGCACTCCTTGGCGAGGAAGGGGCGCAGGTCAAGTCCCTCCAGGGGGAAGGAGACGTGGCTGCTGATTTTGAACGAGTACATCACCTCGTGTCGAAAGCGCTTCAGGTGAATGCACAGGATCTGGGGGGAAGGAGGGGAGGTGCCCGTCACTCCGGGGCTGGCCAGGGCCCTGGGACCACTGGTAACCCGACGGGGGCCTCGGAGCAGGGCTCTGGGACACCCACTAGTCCGCTGTTTGACCCACTCAGGCCCTGTCACCCAGGGGAAGACAAGAAACGTAGTGGCTAGAGCCTTCCAGAGACCCAGGCGAACTGATGGCCCCGCCCTTGACTCTGAAGAACCATGCGTGGGAGCCGGGCCAGGCCAGCTTTCAGGGATAAAGGCAGATGTGACAGCAGAGCTGAGCTGCACTAACAGGACTGGCGGTCAGGATGGGCTGTCCCCGAGCACTGGGCTGGTCTGCACAGGAAGCTGTCACTGGCCCATCGAGTGGACCACCCAAAGAACTCTGGCCACCAGTTCTGTGGGCGCCGACTTGTAGAAGGCTTCTCCACCAAGGCTCCCCAGACCTGCTCAGCCCGGCCTGGCACCCGCGTCGGGCCATGCTCCTCTCGTTACAGCCACAACCCTCGGCCAAGCCCGCTTCCGCTTTGGGGTTTTGCCCACCTGTTCTTTCCCCACTCTCCTTCCACCAGGCCAACCCCCGCCTATGTCCTCAGGCCCCACTCAGATGCCACTTCCTCGGAAAGGCATTCCCAACAGCCCCCCCTATGCCTTACTCCAGACGGTGCCCTCGTCGCCCCACACCTGCCTCCCGCCCGCACGAGACGTGCTGAGGGACGAAGGAGCCGGGCTCCAAGCTACACACCGAGCAACGAGCCTCCCCACCGGCCAGACCCTCCCGGGGGGTCGCCCAGCCAGAGCAGCAGTCTCCACGGGCCTCCTGAGTCCGGGAGGGGGTCGGCCTCTGCCCTGCACGGCACCGCCCGGGGTGGAGAAGGCCCGGCAGGCAGAGTGGCGGGAGGCTGCCCACTCACCTCTGGCAGCCGCAGGACCTTACAGTACTTCACGCCGTTGCGCAACCTGGGAGCAGAGAGTGGGGGACGTGAGCGTCCCAGGGAGGGGGCCGGCAGGCTGGGGAGCACCCCTCCCACCCAGCTCACTCTGTGAGGTCAAGCTATCTGGGGGAGCCCGGGGGAAGTACGTGGAACACAGATGGACCACAGATGGAAACAGGAAGTCGGGGAGAAGCCTCTAGAACGCACACACTTACTTTTTACACCGTTCACAGCTATACATGTTGTCACCTAGGGCAGTAAAATACAGAGACGAAGGTTAGCAGGGATGGAAAATGGGGGAGAACGGCACATAGTGACTTATGCTTTAGAAGTAAAACCACAACGTGCTGACTACAAGAGACTCGCTTTAGCTTCAAGGACACACAGAGGCTGAAAGTGAAGGGATGGAAAAATATATTCCATGCAGTGGTGACCAAGAGAGAACAGGAGTGGCTGTACTTACATCAGATAAAGTACACTGTCAGCCAAGATCAGTTACAAGAGACAAAGAGGGTCCCCTACAGTGATAAAGGGATCAATTCATCAAGAGGATGTAACCATTGTGAATATACAGGCAGCCGACATTGCAGCACCTGAATAATTAAAGCACAACTGAAGGGAGGAATGGACAGCAGTACAGTAATAGTGGGAACGTCAACAGTCCAGCCTCAATACTGGATAGGTCATCCAGACAGAAAATTAACAAGGGAACAGCAGGCCTGAATAACACTATGGCCCCAATGAACCCAACAGACATAAACAGAACATTCCATCCAACAGCACCAAAATACACGTTCTTCAGAAGTGCACACACGCGTTCTCCAGAGCAGATGGTATGTTGGCCCACCAAGCAAGCCTTAACAAATTTAAGAAGACTGAAATCGTATCTCATATCTTTTCCAAACACAGTGGTATGAAACTAGAAACCAGCAACACGAGGAAACCTAAAAATTCACAAATAGGTGGAAATTAAACAACACATTCCTGAACAACTGATGGGTCAAAGAAGGAATCAAAAGGAAATCAGAAAGTATCCTGAGACAAAACTGAAAATACAACACACTAGCACCTATGGGATACAGCAAAAGCAGTTCTAAGAGGGAATTTTATAGCAATAAATGCCTACATCTAGAAAAAAGAAAGCTCTCAAACGATCTGATTTTACACCTCGAGGAATCAGAAGAAGAACAAACTAAATCCAAAGTTAACAGAAGGAAGGAGATAATAAAGATTAGAGCAGAAATAAAACAGAGACTAGAAAGACCACAGGAAAAAAAAATCAATGAAACTAAGAGTTGTTTTTTGGGAAAGAGAAAAAAAATTAACAAATCTTTAGCTAGATTAACCAAGAAAAAAAGAGGACTCAAACAAAATTATAAGTGAAAGAAGAGACATACAACAGACACTACAGAAGTATAAAGGATCAAAGGAGACTCCCATGACCAACTATACACCAACACAACAAATTGGATAACCTAGAAGAAACGGATAAATACTTAGAAACATACAACCTACCCAGACTGAATTATGAAGATATGGAAAATCTGAAAACACCAATGACTAAGGAGATTGAAGCAGTAATAAAAAAAAACCTCCTAACAAAGAGAAGCCCAGGACCAGACGGTTTCACCAGTGAATTCTCCCAAACATTTAAAGAAGAATTAACAATTCTTCTCAAACTCTTCCAAAAAATTGAAGAGGAAGGAGGACTCCCAAACTCATTTTATACTGATGGCAAAGCCAGATAAGGACACTACAAGAAAAGGAAACTACAGGCCAATATCCCTGATGAATATAGACGGGAAAATTCTCAACAAATACTAGCAAACTGGGCTTCCCTGGTGGCGCAGTGGTTGAGAATCCGCCTGCCGATGCAGTGGACGCGGGTTCGTGCCCCGGTCCGGGAAGATCCCACATGCCGCGGAGCGGCTGGGCCCGTGAGCCATGGCCACTGAGCCTGCGCATCCAGAGCCTGTGCTCTGCAACGGGAGAGGCCACAGCAGTGAGAGGCCCGCGTACCGCAAAAAAAAAAAAAAAAAAATACCAGCAAACTGACTTCAACAGCATATTAAAAGGATCATACACCATGATCAAGTGAAATTTATCTCTGGGTTGTAAAGGATGGTTTATCATACGCAAATCAATGAACATGATACACTACATTAATAGAATGAAGGATAAAAATCATATGATCCTCTCAATAGATACAGAAAAAGCATGTGACAAATTTCAATTACCCTTTCATGATAAAAGGTCTCAACAAATTGGGTGCGGAAGGAATGCATTCAACATCATCAAGGCCATATATGATAAACCCATAGCTAATATCATACTCAACAGTGAAAAGATAAAAGCTTTTCCTCTAAAATCAGGAACGAGGCAAAGATGCCCAATCTCACCACTTCTATTGAACATAGTACTGGAAGTCAGAGAAAGGCAAGAAAAAGAAAAGGCATCCAAATAGGAAAAGAGGAAGTAAAACTGTCTCTGTAGATGACACGATCTTTTACATAAAAAACCTTAAGACGCCACAAAAACTCTTAGAACTGACAAACTAATTTGGTAAAGTTGCAAGACACAAAATCAACATATGAAAATCAGCTGCATTTCTATACACTAATGATAAAATGCCTGAATGAGAAATAAACAATCCCATCTACAAAAGCATCAGAAACAATAAAACATATAGGAGTAAACTTAACCAAGGAAGTGAAAGATTTGTACACTGAGAACTAGGAGACGCTGATGAAAGGAATTGAAGGTGGATGTGAGATAATAGAAAATATACATAGTGGGCTCTCCCCGAGGTTCCTGGCACAGAGCTCTTAAAGTCCTTGTAATTTCCCAAGTGATAAGAGCACTGGGAGCATCTTTTGTTCTAATATTTGGTCTTTGACCAGGGTTTCTAATACAGAGCTCCTAAATCCCTTGCAATTTCCTGAGTGATGGCAGGGTCTTTTGTTCTGACGAGGTGACTCTGGGTGGGCTTCTGGATTGGGGCTGGCCACCCGGAAGACCAAGCCATAACTGGAAGTTTGGAAGTTTCAGCACCACCTGGCATTCTTCAGAGAGGGGAGAGGGGCTAGAGATGGAGCTAATAATTGATCATACCTACATGAAGAAGCCTCCATTAAATACCAACAGTATGGGCTTTGGAAAGCTTCTGGGCTGGTGAACATGGGGAAGTTTGGGGAAAGGGTCATGCCCAGAGCAAATGAAAGCTCCAGGCCCCTTCCCACATGCCTTGCCCGATGCGCCCCTTCCATCTGGCTCTTCCTGAGTTATATCCTTTTATCGTAAACCAGTCACCTAGTAACAAAATGTTTCTCTGAGTTCTGCGAGCCGAGCCGCTCTAGCTGCTCTAATTGAAGCCAAGGAGGGGGCCGCTGGAACCTCCCGTCTATAGCCAGCCAGTCAGAAGCCCAGGGGACAACCTGCACTGGCGTCTGAAGTTGGGGAGGGGGAGGTCTTGTAGGACTGAGTCCTTAACCTGTGGGATCTGATGCTATCTCCAGGTAGATAGTGTCGGAATCAAGTGAAACTGTAGGATCCCTGGCTGGTGTTGCATAATTGCTTGGCGTGGGAAAACCACCAGACACCTGGTGTCCAAAGTGCTGTGTGGTAGTAGTGTGAGAGTAGAGGAGAGACACACAGGAGGAAGACTGAGTTGTTCCCACACAATGACACAAATAAAGAGATAGCCTGTGGTCATGGAGCAGAAGAAATATTGTTAAAATGTCCATCTTACCCAAAGTCATCTATAGATTCAAAGCAATCCAATGATGTTTTCATAGATATAGAAAAAAAAAATCCTGAAATTCATATGTAACTACAAAAGATCCCAAATAACCAAAACAATCTTGAGAAAGAAGAACAAAGCTGGAGGCATCACATTTCCTGATTTCAAACTCTCCTACAAAACTACAGTTATCAGAAGAGTACGGTACTGGGACTTCCCTGGCGGTCCAGTGGTTAAGACTCTGCCCTCCCACTGCAGGGGACACAGGTTTGATTCCTGGTCGGGGAACTAAGATTCTGCATGCGGTGTGACCAAATTAAAAACAAAACAAAACAGTATGGTACTGGCATAAAAACAGACACATAGAACAATGAACAGAATTGAGAGGCCAGAGATAAACCCATGCATATATGGTCCACTAATATTTGGCAAGGGAGCCAAGAATCCTCAATAGGGAAAAGATAATCTTTTCAATAAACAGTGTTGGGAAAACTGGATGTTCACATGCAAAAGAATGAAATTTTACCCCTATCTCACCTCACTCACAAATATCGACTTGAAATCAGTTAAAGACTTAAATGTAAGACCTGACACCATAACACTTAGAAGAAAACATAGGGAAAAACTCCTTGACATTGGTCTTGGCAATGATTCTTTGGATATGACACCAAAAGCACAAGCAACAAAAGCAAAAGTAAACACGTGGGACTACATCAAACTAAAAAGCTTCTGCACAGCAAAAGAAACAATCAACAAAATGAGGAGGCAACCTACAGCATGGTAGGAAATAGTTTAGAAACCATATATCAGATTAGGGGTTAACATCCAAAATATATAAAGAATTCATACAAGCCAATAGCAAAACACAAATAGTACAGTTTAAAAATGGGCCGAGAATCTAAATAGGCATTTCTCCAGAGAAGATGTACCGATGGCCAACAGGCACATGAAAAGATGCTCCACATCACTAATCATCAGGGAAATGCAGATCAAAACCACAGTGAGACACCACCTCACACCTGTCAGAATGGCTACTGTCAAAAAGAAAGAGATTTAAAAAAAATTATTTATTTGTTTGTTTGTTTATTTTTGGCTGTGCCACGTGGCTTGTGGGATCTTAGTTCCCCTACCAGGCACTGAAGCCGGGCCCTTGGCAGTGAAAGTGCGGAGTCCTAACACTGGACCGCCAGGGAATTCCCAGGAAGAGATTTTTTTTAAAAGACAAGAGAGTACAAGTGTTGGCAAGGATGTAGAGAAAAGGGAACCCTTGTGCACTATTAGTGGGAATGTAAATTGGTACAGCTATCAAGGAAAACGGTATGGCGGTTCCTCAAAAAATTAAAAATAGATCGATCATATAATCCAGCAGTGCCACTTCTGGGTATATAACCAAAGGAAATGAAATCACTATCTTGAAGAGATATCTGTGCATCCACGGCTCATCACAGCATTATTCACAAGAGCCAAAAGGTGGGAGCAGCCCAAGTGTCCATTGACAGATGACAAATAAACAAAATGTGGCCCATTTACACGATGGAATATTATTCAGCCTTCAAAAAGGAAGGAGGGGCTTCCCCTGGTGGTGCAGTGGTTGGGAATCCACCTGCCAATGCAGGGGACACGGGTTCGATTGCTGGTCCGGGAAGTTTCCACATGCCGCGGAGCAACTAAGCCTGTGCGCCACAACTACTGAGCCCGCGCGCCACAACTACTGAAGCCCGCGTGCCTAAAGCCCATGCTCCGCCACAAGAGAAGCCACCACAATGAGAAGCCCGCGCACCGCGACGAAGAGTAGCCCCCGCTCGCCGCAACTAGAGAAAGGCCGTGCGTAGCAACCAAGCCCCAATGCAGCCAAAAATAAATAAATTTATTAAAAAAAAAAAAAAAAGTAAGGAAATCCTTCACTTGCTACAACATGGATGAGCCCTGAGGACATTACGCTAATAGATGTAGACTAGTCACAGAAGGACAATCACCGTATGATTTGACTTAGATGAGGAACCTAGAATAGTCAAATTCATAGAGACAGAAAGTAGGATGGTGGGTGCCTGGGGGTGGGTGGAAGGGGGAATAGGGAGTTGCTATTTAAGGGATAGTTTCAGTTCTGCAAGATGAGAACATTCTGGAGATTGGTTGCACAATAGTATGAATATAGTTAATACAACTGAACTGAACACTTAAAAACGGCTGTGATGGTTCATTTTATGTTATGTATATCTTACCACAATTAAAAATTAAACAAAAAGAGTTTTCCCAAAGGTTAGTGTGATGCCAATCACTGAACAGAAAAACAGGAAAGGGACAGGAATGGGAAATTTTAAAATAAGAAGTACAGCCAATACACTTAAAAAAAAAAAAGTTCAAGCTCATCAATAATCAAGGAAAATTAAAGACTGTTCTCCTTTTCGTCCACCGAGCAGGTAAAGGAAGGAAAACAGGTGAACCCCTAAGAGCTACAGGCGGCGGGGCTGCGGGAGTGTGCGGTCCCAGGCCCAGCCTGGCAGGCGGGGGTGGGACTCTGACAGTGCGTCCCAGAATCCCTGCACGGTGTGCTGACCCAGCCAGCCGGGTCCACTCACCCTTCAGCTCATCAGCGGCGAAGAAGGCGGCAAGGCAGTCTTCCAGGGTGACCACCGGACCCCAAAACCAGCTGGGGGTACAGGATACCACGAACCTACAGAGACAGAAAGGGGTTGGCGGGGGTGCTGCCGGGGCCTCGGCGAGAGTAAGACGTGGGGGCCTTTGGGTTGGGGTCCGTTTGGGCCCAGACGGGCAGCTTGGCCCCGGTGGGTGGAATGGGCGGAAGTCTGGAGCCGGAAGCCTGGGACCGCCAGCCAGCAGCTCCGTGTCCTTGGGAGGGCGACATCACTTCCCCCCGAGTCTCGCCTTCCTTATCTGTGAAGGGGCCCCAATCACGCTGGCCTGTCTTCTGGGCAGAGTACAGGTTCCTGACATCAGGCAGGTAAAGCCGGCCTTGGGGCACACAGTGGGGACTCCGGAAGGCCACCACGGCGCTCCCTACAGGGCCAGGCCTGCACTCCAGCCGCTGCCCCCCTTTCCGGCTGCCCCTTGGTCACACTCTTTCCGATCCAGAGGCCCACCCGAACCAGGCCACCCCAGAACGGCTGAGGAGCACTCCCACCCCACTTGGCAAACCCCCGAGCCCCCTTCAGCCTCAAGCTCCCTTCCGAACTACACCCTCAGCCCTGCAAAAGCTTGTACTTTGCTGTTAAAGGTCTGTCGCCTGTCAGCCTGCGAGTTCCAGAAAGGCCAGGCCTGGGTGGTCTTGTGTCTCTAGCAGGCGGGAAGGTGGCGTACCGTCGGATATACTCCACGATAAAGGCCAGCCAGCCCTGGGCGGTGGAGCTGTCCCCACAGGAACCCGGCTTGGCTGGCACATTCTGGTAGATGGCCGAGTGGAGCTTGGCCAGGTCTTCCTTGCCAGGAATGGGCAGCGACAGGTCCTGGAATGTCTCCACCGTGGTGGACACCTGTGGGGTCGAAGGTCAGCCTGGGTCTCCACTTCCCAGCGTTCCGCCCTGCCCAGACCAACCAGAGTTTGCACCCCAAACCCCAGCCACCAGAGGGCAGGTGTGGGGCAGAGAGCCTGCTCCCGAGCCCAGGACACGGGAGGCCCACAACCGGGGCCCACCCCCAGAGAAAGGCAGGGGGCACCAGGCAGAGAACCAGCGCCCAACCCCCAAGCTGCGTGAGGACCCCGGTGCGTCCCTCCCCTCCCCCAGGGCGCCCACCCGGTCACAGGTGAGACACTGCACGAGGCTGAGGATGGAGCCGTCGAAGATGTCTGAGATGACGCTGCGGTAGCGCTGCTCCTTCCGCCGCCGGCTGCCGGAGCTCGGTACCTGGGCTGGGGGCACAGCACAGGGCTAGGCCCAGCCCCCACTGGCCTGTCTGGGGCAAGGGGTGGGTGCTAGGACTTGGAGTCAAATCTGTATGAGTCATGTGACTGGCTGTCTCTTCACCTTCCGGCGCCTCACTCATCGTCTGTGGGATGGGGCCCCACTCGTGTCCCAGCCGTGTTAGAGGGTTCAGAGACACTGCGTGAGGAGTTCGGCAGCCCAACCCCTGGTAAAGAGCGCTCCAAACCCAAAAACGGCAGCCAGAGGTGCGACTTCCACCCCAGCCCCGAGCTCCATGCGGGGATGCCCTGCCCACCTTCCCTGCCCGCCCGCTCCCCCGAACCTTTCTTGAGCACGTAGGACGGCCCCATCCTCACGGGGCTCGCACGAGGAGGGCTGCTGGCCAGCTTGGCGTGGCCCTCGTGGAGGTGGACAGGGCTGCAGGGGCGAGAGGCGCTGCGCATGTGGGCCTCGTTGTCCGGCTCTGGGGGCAAAGGGGGGACCGTGCTGGGGCAGGGCAGCCGAGCCAGCCCCGGGCCTGGTCAGGAAGACCTGCCAGCGCCTCCTAAGGGGACTGAGGCCTGAACCCACCACACCTCCTCTGTCCTGGGCCCACCCCAACCCTCCAGCCCCACGCAGAACGCACTGTCCACACCCTTCCCGTTCCCAGCGGAGGGCTCAGGCGGGCGCTGAGTCCAAGTGAGTCTGGACACATCATTTACCCGATTTCTCACCATTAAGTCGGGTCTCGTGGGAGAGCCCCCCAGGGTGGGGCGGAGCTGAGCAGGCTGTGGGTGCTCTGCCCCCCAGCAGGAGCTGGACAAACGGGGCCGCGATGCCCCGAGGGGCTTGGCTGGTACCTGGTGTCCGGCAGGGGCTGGTGGACCGCGGTGACGGCGGCTGCGTGTCCGTGGGCTGCTGGTTCAGGGCGGCCATGGCGGTGTCCACGTCGGCGTCCTCGTCCACCTGCTCCGAGTTGGTGCGCTGCTGGCCCCACGAGAACTTGCGGTCCTTCATGCGCTCCTTCTCGGAGATGGCGCGGCCCGCCTCGTCCGCGACCAGCAGCTCCGTCTCAGCCTGGGGGCCGCCCCCGCCGCGCCCCTGCCCGTCGCCCTCACCGCGGTCGCTGCTGGAGTCGCAGGACAGGAACTCGTCCTCTGATGGGCTCCGGTCGCCCTCCCGCTTCTCATCCGTGTCGCTCGAGTCTGAGTCCCGAGCCTCGGTCAGCGCTGCCGCCGCGGCCACCACGGGCTCCTTGAGCTCCTCGTGCAGCTGGTCCATCAGGCAGCGCAGGAACTCTTGGGTGTCCTGGAACCAGGGGCGGCGTCGACACGGATGCTGGGGGGCCCATACGGGCACCCTTCACAGTGGCCTCCTCAACACGGCTGTCCTAAGCCCCCTCCTACTGAGGAGGACGTTGAGCCTCGAGAGGCTGCCCGACCCCTCCCAGGTCTCGCGCTGTGAAGCGGCAGAGCAGAGGTGGTGAGCCAGGTCCACCTGACTCCCAGCTCCTGCTCTCCATCACCTGCGGCCCTGCTCCCAACTCAGCATGGGAGAGAGTGGACATATCGCGTTCAGCCATTAAAGTCGCCTTGCTCCCTAAAGGAGGGGACAGTGATGGTGGGCAGGGAGCCCGAGTAGGACAAAGGTGACACTGTGAGTGTGTCTGCAGGTGAGCGCTCAGCTGAGTTCCACAGGGAGGGAGCAATGCCACCCAGCAGGCCGGGCTGCCTGCATCCTTGACCTGCCTCTTCTCTCTGCCCTTCCAGTCCTTCGCCAGCCCCCGTGCCCACGCCTTCCCCTGCCATTGTGACTGGTGCAGGAGAACAGGCTTCGCGCAGGCCTGGGCATGACTCGGACTAAGGTGCCTCTTCGGGTTGGCCAGGTCTCAAATCCCAGCAGTGACGTTGTTATTCTGGCTACACTGTGGCTACGTCATAACCCAGAGGAAGCCAGGGCAGCGAGGCCTCTGGCCCAGCCGTGAGCAGTGCACACAGGAGGCGCTTTAAAAGGTCAGAAGCTGATGGTGGCCGGCCTCTGACAGCTGGGGACACTTGGTGCTGTGTGGGGCCACTGGGTTCAAAGTCCAGTCCTGTCCCTCACAGTACCTGCCCTGGATGTCAGAAGCAGCTCCCGAGCCCAACTCCTGCCCAATGAGGCGGGGATCACACAGTGGCCAGACCCAGCCAAGCACCCAAAGCCTCAGGTCACCGATATGGAGAGAAAGGCCTCGCTTTCTCAATTCTAGCAGAGGGAGGAGAGGGCTCTGGCTGGATTACATCGAGCATCAGGGAGGGGGTAGGAGACGTGTGTCCTGTGTGTCAGGGACACTGAAAGGTTCTTTTAAGAAACAGGCCCTCAATACGTCATCTACTTTTCTTTCTGCTTCTTCCTTTTAACAAAAGTACCCTGTGTTCATTGCTAAAATCTCAAGCCATGTGGAAGCATGACAGCATCCTCTGGCCATTAAGAGAGGCCTACAGCTACCTGTATGTTTCAGACTCAAAAACGTCCCCTGTGCTACGTCCAAGATCCACAGAAAGGGATGCTTTGGAGTCGAGTGCATGTTGGGCAACAGCCGAGCAGCCCTGCTCCCCGGTGTCCTCACCGAGAGCCTGAGGGCCAGCAGGGGTCCTTGTACAGGGAGGGCAGCGCTGCGGTGAGGGACGGCTCAGGTAAGCCTAAATCCCGTCCCTGCCGCTGTGCACTGTGTGACCTGAGCCACTCGTAGAACCTCTCTCAGCCTCAGCTCCTTACCTATAACGTGAAGGTGATGACGGGGCCCACTTCATGAGAGTTCTGTGAGTAGAAACAGGGCTGACCTTATGTGGCAGGAACTGACCACTTAATAAACGGTGCATGGTGGATTCTGATCACCGTGGGTATTATCACCCCCCAGAAAGGGCGGTGTGGAGGCAACGCTGGGCTTCTCAGGCAGAGGCCAAGTGTTCAACCAACTGAGGGTGTGAGCAGAGAAAGGCCCAGCAGCCCTCACCCTGGGGAGAGTGGGGGCCGAAGGAGGGGGGCCAAGGGCATCCCTCGGTGACCGCTGCTCTGTTCCTGGGCCCCCCACGCAGGCAGCAGCATCGGCAGTGCAAACAGGTTCAGGCCAGCAGCGAAACCCCACTCTGGGGCAGGACTTGGACCACTTGAACGGTCAGCCTGGGGCAGGGGGAGGTGTGTGGCTGCATTCTGCTTCATCTTGGGCCCATGATTTTACACCATAGAAAGATATCACTGGTTTCAGAGGGATTCTCTAGATTTACAAAAACTTGTCATCAAAATGTTTACTTTAATAAAAGTGAAATTCTGCCTGCGACTTGGGGAACAAGAAACCACATGCCGATTTGAGTGAGTGCTGAGGTGCACGCGCCTGGAGATAAGGCAGCCTGAGCTCAACTTTCCCCTCTGCCATGTACCAGCTGTGTAACCGGTACGTGGTGAGCGGGTGAGGACTTGGCCGCTGAGCCTCAGTCTCCCCAGCTGTTGAGTGGGGAAAACACCAGGTTGCCGGGAGGCCCCCACGTCCCCACACAGGTGAAGGGCTCAGGCAGCAGGTCTGATCCAGGAGCCCTGCCTGGCAAAGCAGAGCTGCTGCTGCCGATTTCCACACTGGTCTTGGCTTCAAAGCCAGGCCTGGTAAGTTACAGCCCTGGGTGTGTCCCCCGGGCAGCTCGGACGGCCTACCTGCTGGGCATAGCCTCGGAACATCGGGTTGACCAACTTGATCCCATGGGACAGGCTGGTGGGAACCACGTAGCTGGGGCTGTAGGAAGACCAGACCCGTTAGTACAGGTGGCCTGCTCTGAGCTGCTCAAGCCCATGAGGGCAGCCGGGCAGCCAGTACAACCAGAGCAGACTCAGTGATGCGTTTAGTACAACTTTGGGAGGTGCTAACCCGGCCAGCAGCCCCAGCAGGTTTGCACATCTCTAAGGTCAAGAAGGAAAACGTCAAGTCATGGTTCAGTGAGGCAAAACGCTCCTGCCTGGGATGGCATCGTGTCCCACCAGCCCGTGACAAGCTACCCTAAAACTGTTCTCATTATAAAATGTTTATTGTGGTTTTCTAATTTCAAAAGTAATACATGGGGACATCCCTGGTGGTCCAGTGGTTAAGACTGTGTGCTTCCACTGCAGGGCGCATGGGTCTAAACCCTAGTCGGGGAACTAAGATCCTGCACGCGGCGTGGCGTGGCTAAATAAATAAATAAAAATAAATAAAAATGACAGCTGCTTTAAAAAAAAAATACATGTTCATGATTGAAAAACAGAAAATCTCAGAAAAGCACAACAAAGAATCATCAACACTAACAGCCCCACCCAGCGATAACTACCATTAAGATTTCCAGATTTTTCCACGAAAATACAGATGCATATACAAAATTACATGCAGGTAAACACTTAAATGTGGCTTCTTAAAATTGGAATTATATTGCATCACACTGTTTAATAATCTGCTTTTACACTTAATATGTTTCTACGCGCTCACAGTTTTTGTTGTTGTTGTTTTGTTTTGTTTTGGGTTTTTTTGGCCGCACCGCGCAGCTTGCAGGATCTTAGTTCCCCGAACAGGGATTGAACCCGGATCACAGCAGTGAAAGTCCTAACCACTGGACTGCCAGGGAATTCCCAGCACTCCCTTTAAATTAGTCCCAATTTTAACTTTTCCTGGAGAAACAGATCTAACCCAGGCTTCTGGTCTTTAAAGTCCTTTTTCACTGAGCTAAAGCCCCTGAACGTCAGTGCCAGCCACTTCTGAAATCCTTTCCTACATGCACAGATGTGGCTGAGACCTAGGAGTGGTCACCACACAACTCTGGACCTCAGCACACACGCTGCAAAATGCTGCCATCTTCAATCAGCACCAGGCTCAAATTCTAGCTCCACCTTTCACAAGACGTGCTATCTTGAGCGAGATCCTTAAATCTTCTGAACCTCAGTTCCCCAATTTGTGAAACAGAGTTGGCTATGACCTACAGCTCGAAGGGCTGATGTAAGCATGGCACAGGGTAAAACACAGCAAGTGATGGTGAGAGGCTGAAGGCACAGGAAGTGCTCTCTCAAGGGGCCGACAGAAAACCCATCCCCACACCCCTGCCCCAGGTTAGGGACTTGGTCAACTCACCGTTTCCTGTGCCAGACCTCAGAGACCAGCTTCTGGTAACTTTTGCACAGGGCTGGCTTCTTGTCTGTACGCACCAGGCCTCCACACTCCAAGAAGAACTGGGTCAGTGGGGGGCTGGGGGACGGGGCAGGGAGCCAGGTCAGAAGAGAAAAGAAGGGGAGCGTGGCATTGTTTACAAAGAGCCGGGTGGAGAAGCAAAAGCATCTTATGTGGGATGTACTGTGGCCCCCTGGAGCCAGAAATGCCTGCAGAAGGCATTGAAGGACACCACCTATTATGGGCTGAATTGTATCCCCCCAAATTCATACACTGAGGGCTTCCTGATGGCGCAGTGGTTGAGAATCCACCTGCCAATGCAGGGGAGATGGGTTCGAGCCCTGGTGAGGGAAGATCCCACATGCCGTGGAGCAACTAAGCCCGTGTGCCACAACTACCGAGCCTACGCTCTAGAGCCCACGTGCCACAACTCCTGAAGCCCACGCGCCTAGAGCCCGTGCTCCATAATGAGAGGCCACCGCAATGAGGAGCCCGCGCACCACAACCAAGAGCGGCCCCCGCTCACCGCAACTAGAGAAAGCCCGCATGCAGCCACGAAGACCCCAAAGCAGCCAAAAATAAATAAATAAAAATTTAAAAACAAAAAAAAATTCATACACTGAAGTCCTAACCCCCGTACCTTAGAATGTGATTGTGTTTGGAAATAGGGTCTTTCTTTAAAGACTGTTGTGTGAACGAGAGGAACCACTGCCTGTCCTCCCGTCAGCCCCTTCTTGGAAACCTTCCTGAGCCCAAAAGCATCTCCCCCACTCCCCTTTTCTTTGTTTTTGTTATCTTATTACATAAGAAATACTCATTTACTGTAGAAAAACTTAAAAAATACTAAGCAAACAATAATAACTGACCTTAATCCTACTACGTGAGGATAGCTACTCTGTAGATCTGGGGGCATGTCCTTCTAGACTTTTCTATGTATGCGTATCCCCCATCCCTCCCTCCTTCTCTCTCACACGTACACACGTACACACACACACACACACACACACACACACACACACACATTGAACCCCTACTAGGTGGGAGACCCTGAGTGCCAGGAATAAGAGATGTCCCAGCCTCAGGGAGTGGACACCCTATCCTAGATGGAAAATAATATTTTCCCTCCAAAATGGGATTGCACCAAACAAAGGTTTATAACCTCCTTTTTCCTACTTATCATATTCTGAGCTCCTCCTCTTTTTAATAAATATTGTCCTGCACCATTTTCCCCGAACTCACTGTAAGGCTGCCCCACACATTTATGATATTATCGGCCTTTAAGCTGTTCCCAGTAAACGGCAGAATGATGAACCTCATTGCACAGACAGCTTTCTCAATATCTCAGGGTACCTCCTTAGGATAAATTCCAACAGGAGGGATTGCTGGGTCAGAGGGCATGTGTGGTTTGGGGCATTTTGATGTGTATCCACATACAGGCTTCTGTGGGCAACAGAGAACCCGGCTTGGGGGCCCCAACTCCCAGATGAGGCGCAACCTACCAATTGGACAGGGCCTGCAGGGCCGCGTTCATGTAGCAGGAGTTGCCAAGGTTCTTCATGCCCGTGAGGCCTGGGAGACCAGTGCACACAGAGGAAGGGGAAGGTGAGCATCTCGACACGGCAGGAACCCATAGAGGATGGTTCTGAGTCCCCGGGACCCAGCCCGGAAACCTGCTGGGTCCGCTGACGTGGCCCCACTCCCAGCAGCTCTGGTTACCGCAGTGTACGGAACCTATGGACCCCTCCGCCGTCCACCCAGCCCAGCCCACCGTCAGCACCGAGCAGGGGCAGTGGCCTGGGTGCAGAGGGGCCGGCCCGCCCAGGGGTACATGGCTGTACAGGGCTGAGGGCGGCGGCTGGCGCCCCAGGGAAGCCCTCGTGCCCCACAGGCCACCCCGCCCTGCCCAGGCAGCGCAGCGCGTGGGGCCGTCACCTCGCGGCTTGAGGTCATCGTCCTCCGACTCGGACTCTCCTTCGTCAGCCACAGCAATGGGGACAGCTTTCAGAGGGTGGGAGGGCGGTGCAGAGTCCTGTGTTCGAGAACCAGAGTGAGGAAAACTAGGGGGGTGAGGAGGGAGAGGGGTTGGGGTCAGGGGCCCGTGTGCCTCCCCCGCTGGGGTTCAGGGTAGGGGGAGAAGCCCAGGCCCCCAGCCTGCACTGAGCCAGCCCATCTGAGCAGAGGACGCCGTGGAAAGAGAGGGCATTGGTGGCCTTGCCCTGGGAACTCCGTGACTTGTATTTTACTTACAATAATGAGTAGTAATAATTTAATTTATTTATAATAAATTTGGGAAAAAACAGGAACACAGAAAAAACAACAGGCAATCCAACTTTCCTGAGACAACCACTGTTGATAGTCTATCTTATCTATGTAGCGTTTTAACTGTTAATACACATACACCCTCAAAACAGGATTTGTATATACTTCTTCAGAGCCTTTTTTGTAAAAAATCATAAATATCTACCATGTCCACAAATGTATTCTATATACACTTATCAAGCACCCATTATGTGGTGGTCGCTGTCCAACGTGGAGAAGACAGCACTGCACACACATACACGCACGCAGACACGCCTGGCCTCCACACACACACACACACGCACGCAGACACGCCTGGCCTCCACACACACACACACACGCACGCAGACACGCCTGGCCTCCACACACACACACACATGCACACACAGAGACATGCCTGGCCTACACACACACACACACACACACACACACACACACACACACATGCATGCACACACAGAGACATGCCTGGCCTATACACACACGCACGCAGACACGCCTGGCCTCCACACACACACACATGCATGCACACACAGAGACATGCCTGGCCTATACACACACGCACGCAGACACGCCTAGCCTACACACACACACACACACATACATGCACACACAGAGACATGCCTGGCCTATACACACACGCACACAGACACGCCTGGCCTCCACACACACACACACATGCATGCACACACAGAGACATGCCTGGCCTATACACACACGCACGCAGACACGCCTAGCCTACACACACACACACACACACACACGCATGCACACACAGAGACATGCCTGGCCTATACACACACGCACGCAGACACGCCTGGCCTCCACACACACACACATGCATGCACACACAGAGACATGCCTGGCCTATACACACACGCACGCAGACACGCCTAGCCTACACACACACACACGCAGACACGCCTGGCCTCCACACACACACACACACATGCATGCACACACAGAGACATGCCTGGCCTACACACACACACACACACACGCAGACACGCCTGGCCTCCACACACACACACACACATGCACACACAGAGACATGCCTGGCCTATACACACACGCACGCAGACACGCCTGGCCTCCACACACACACACATGCATGCACACACAGAGACATGCCTGGCCTACACACACACGCACGCAGACACGCCTAGCCTACACACACACACACACACATGCATGCACACACAGAGACATGCCTGGCCTATACACACACGCACACAGACACGCCTGGCCTCCACACACACACACATGCATGCACACACAGAGACATGCCTGGCCTATACACACACGCACGCAGACACGCCTAGCCTACACACACACACACACACGCATGCACACACAGAGACATGCCTGGCCTATACACACACGCACGCAGACACGCCTGGCCTCCACACACACACACATGCATGCACACACAGAGACATGCCTGGCCTATACACACACGCACACAGACACGCCTGGCCTCCACACACACACACATGCATGCACACACAGAGACATGCCTGGCCTATACACACACGCACGCAGACACGCCTAGCCTACACACACACACACACACGCAGACACGCCTGGCCTCCACACACACACACACACACACACATGCATGCACACACAGAGACATGCCTGGCCTACACACACACACACACACACACACACACGCAGACACGCCTGGCCTCCACACACACACACATGCATGCACACACAGAGACATGCCTGGCCTATACACACACGCACGCAGACACGCCTAGCCTACACACACACACACACACACACACATGCATGCACACACAGAGACATGCCTGGCCTATACACACACGCACGCAGACACGCCTAGCCTCCACACACACACACACGCCTGGCCTCCACACACACACACACACACGCATGCATGCACACACAGAGACATGCCTGGCCTATACACACATGCATGCAGACATGCCTGGCCTCCACACACACACACACACACACACACACACACGCAGACACGCCTGGCCTCCACACACACACACACACACACATGCATGCACACACAGAGACATGCCTGGCCTATACACACACGCACGCAGACACGCCTAGCCTACACACACACACACACATGCATGCACACACAGAGACACGCCTGGCCTATACACACACGCACGCAGACACGCCTAGCCTACACACACACACACACGCACACACAGAGACACGCCTGGCCTACACACACACACACACACGCAAACACGCCTGGCCTACACACACACACATGCATGCACACACAGAGACACGCCTGGCCTACACACACACACACACACACACACGCAGACACGCCTGGCCTACATACACACACACATACTCCTGGCCTACACACGCACGTGCGCACACGCACACGCACGCACGCGCGCACACGCGCCTGGCCTCCCGGGGCTCCAGGGCCGGCTCTCTGACTGCTCCCCGAGGCCAGCTCTGGGCTGGGCTCACCTGCCTGCCTCCTTTAAGGGCTGCTCGGCGCCCTGCGTGTGCCTTGCCTGGTTGGAGGGCGGGAGGTTTCCGGGCGTTTCCCCCAGAGAGGTGGCTGCAGGACCATCACCAGGGGCTCTCCACAGGCCAGGGAGGGTGTGCCCCGCCCCACGGCCCTGGACTCACCCGAGGCCTACAAACTCCCTGCGGGAGGGCCGCCCTCGTTCCAGGCACCTCCGTGTTGTCGGGCCCTGACACAGGGCTGGGGCTCAGCGGGCGTTCGCTGACATGAGCTCCTCAAAGCCAGCTGGCAACGCTGAGCAGGAACGGACGCCGTCGGGGACCCACCGCCCTGCCCTCCTGGGCGTCTCCTCGGCTGACGCCCGCACCCGCTCACCTGCTCTGAGAACTTGGGTGAGGGGCCTGGCGGCTGGGCCGCCAGCCGAGGCTCCAGGAACACCTCCTTCTCACAGGCGTAGCACCACACCCGGAACGTGGTCAGGTTCACTGTCAGGTTGTGCTTTTTGGCCTAGAGGGCAAGATGCAAAATCAGAAGGATACAGTGGCCTAATGGGTGCCCCAGGCCTGCCTCAGGGCTGCGTGAGCTCTCCGGCCTCAGGAAAAAGCCCCATCGGGTCAGAGGCCTAGAAGCTCAGGATCCGCTCCCCCCCCACAGGCCAGGAGTGCCAGGGGCTGCAGCAGCATTCTCTCTTGCTTCTTCGCCGTGATTCTTCCCATTTTACACATATAACCACTGAAGCCCAGAGCGGTAGATGGCGCTGGGGGCGGCCGAAGCTGGGGTTTGAACTCTGGGCTGTCGGACCACAGCGCCCATGCTCCCAGCCACCACGCTCACCTGCGCATGGATGGTGCTGTGGTCAGCAAAGGATTCTCCGCAGCCAACGTAGGAGCAGGAGACCTGGGGAGGGGGGTAGAGAGGAAAGGAGAGCAGAAGGATGGGGCGGCTAAGAGGATGCTGCCAGCACAGCGAGCCAGTGCCCGTCTCCACCCAGCAGGATCCACAGGCACCGAGGCCCTGCCGCCCTGCAGGAACACAGGTTTGCACAGCCAAGGTCCGCGCTGGGCAGGGATGGCCACCACACAGCCGCCCCCGCCTCTGAGCGAGACGGGCAGCATGCCCCGAGCTGCTGCTCTCCTGCAAGAAGGCAGGCAGGGTCGCAGCCAGATCTGGGCAAAGCTGAGGCCCGGCTGCTTGGCGCCCAGACCCTCTCCCCGTCCACTTGTCCCTTTTTCACCGAAACCCCACCTCCTGAGGGGCCAGTTATCGGGACTCACACTTTGGGTGGGGAGACTGGGCCTCACGGCCGCTTTCTAACGGGGAACACTGAATCGGGCAGAGGCGGATGGGGCCCGGTGCGGACCCCATGCCCCTCAGTGTCCCCGGTGACCTGCCTCTGGCCTCGCGCTCTCCTCTCCCAAATCCACCCAGCACCCAAGGCCCAGCTCAAGTGTCTCTCCTCTGCGGGCCTCCGCCCCAGCGATCAGCCTGCTTCTCCGTAGGAGTGCTTTGGTGTCATTTCCAGCTGTGGTCAACACTGCACAGGCTGGTGAGGACCTTTCAAGGAAACAACCTTTGGGCTGCGTCATAAAGGATGTGCCACTTTCTGCATCAGGTCCGTCTCTATCTCTCTGGGGGGCCTGTGGGCTCCCAGGAGGTAAGACCACGCCTCACACTTCTTGCTGTCCTCTGGGGGCCCAGATGGTGTCTTGCAGTGTATTTTACACTGAGCAACAGGCCCCAAAGGAGGCGGCCAAAGCCCCGTGGGGGGTCCTAAGTCTTCTGAAAAGACAGACTTGAACTATGGTATTTTCACCCCTGTGGGCTTTTTTGTTTCTCCTTGTATTTGTTTTCAAAGAAATTTTAAGTAACAGCCATTTTCAGTATGACTATAAAATGCAATACATACTTGTAGAAAAATTGGAAAACACTACAAAGTTACAAAGAAAAATGAATTACCCATAATTCTACCCCCCAGAGAAAACTGTCACGTGTTGATACATCTACTGTTACTCTTTTTGGTAAGCAGTAATAATCATGACCAGATTTTCCTGGACACTGTCTACCGGCCACACACCCTGTTAAGACCATCACAGGCATCATCTCTTCAAATTCTACCATAAGGTGGGTCTGCAAGGAGGGGGCAGTTATCAGTGTTGTGGCCTCTACTTTATAGATGGGGAAACAAAGGCCTGGGCCAAGGCTCAGAGCCAAGATGCTACAGCATCTCTCTCTCTCTCTCTCTCTCTCTCTCTCTCTCTCTCTCTCTCTCTCGCACGCGCGCGCGCGCAAGGACAGAACTTTGCCTTTAATGCTGATGGGATCATTCAGTCCAGAGTCTTCTCCAACTTGCTTTCTCCTCTTGGCATCTTTAATGGCTGCCAGCGCAGCCAGGCCAGGGGCTCGCAGACTCTGGGGCCCTCTTGGCTTGGGCTTGGGAACCACACCCGAGACATCCATACCCTGTGTCCCTGCCCAAGGTTCCCAGCCGTGCCCATGGGGGACGGATGTTCCCACCCCAGAGTCTGGACCCAGCTCCCCACCCCAGACATCTGCAAGGATACTTTACCTGGAGACAGGCCCACAGGTTGGGTCCGGAAACACCGCATGACTGACAGGTGCCCTGTGTGAGGTGCGGAGAGAGAGGAAGAGAAGGGTGTGAGCGGCCTGTTGGATGTGCACTGACGGACGCACCTGAAGGTCTCAGCTTAGAGGCTTTGCCTCAGAAAGACCCTCGCTGGCCCACAGGGGCACTTTAAATTTTAATGTTTGAATTTTGTTTTATCATGTGCCTGTAAAAACATTTTCAACACAATCATTTAAAGGCTAAATCAACTGACGCCATGACATGCTCCCTCGACACACCTTCTACTCTTCCTTCGTTGCATTTATTTATTTAAGCCTTTCTCCCCACCTAGGCTATGGGCTCCATGAAAGAAGGATGGTCTGTTTTACCTACCCCTGCGACTTCACAGAGAGCCTGGTACAAATCAGGAGATAATATATTTGTTGACCACAGAAAACACCCAGGTTTCTGGTGGTCTGGATGACAAAGCCTGCTTCTTGTCTACCAATCTCTCTCCTCCCTGCTTTAATAAAAGAATCCATGGATTTAGGCTGAGCACATGGCCAGCCAGCTGCAGACTATGTGTCCCAGCCCCCGCTGTGATCATGGGGCTCCATTCTAGTCAATGGTATGACAGCGAAAAGCGACATGTGCCACTTCTGAGTTTTGCATAACCCTTGCTCTTTCTTTTTCCATTGGCTGGAATGCAGATGTGATGGCAGGAAGTGAAGCAACCACTTTGGACCTGGAGATGAAAGCCATGTGTTGAGAATGGCAGAGCCACTCTATCAGTGCTACCTACGTCTGGACTGTTCAGTGAGAGAAAAGTAAACTTCTATCTCATTTAAGCCACCGTATCTCAGGGTCTCTTTGTTATAATTTAAACTGTCCTAAGTAATTTTGTCTGTGCCTGTCTAGAACAGCAATTCCCAACTGAGCCTCCACAATACTCAACGTGTCTCTGCCAGTTGTGAGATGAATTCTAAGCGCTGGTAGCAGTTACAGAGTACTTAATCAGAGTGAGAGCTGACCTCTGGTGACGGATCACAACAGTCCAAGCAACCAGCTAAGTTTTTTACACCTTGCTCATGTAATCCCCACCACAGTCTGTGCAGCAGGTCCCATCAAGATCCCCTTCATAAGATGAGAAACTGAGGCTCAGAGAGGTCATGACCCTACAGAGCAGAGTCAGAAGGGGAAGCTGAGGAGCCGCGGTCATCAAACTTCCCAGTTTCCTCCCAAGGGTGACCATGTCGACCCCCAGGCCTCCAGGGGAACTTCTTCGCCTTACTAAGCCCAGATTTTGGCTGTTTGTAAAGAGCCTGAATGTGGGACTCTCACTAGGGTGGAGGTGACACAGCTCATCCCATACAACAGGGCAGAGATTTGCAATCTGTGATTTAGGGTCTCTTGCTAAGGATGCTACGGCTGGCTAGAGATCAGCCTGCTTAGTGGACTCAAAGTCACAGCTCTTGACCTTTCCAAATCTGTCATCTCTTTTGTGATTTTCTGATTTCACAGTTCACTCCCATCTTCCCAAGTTTTTTTTTTTTCATTTCAGTCATTTGAATGATAAAAGTATTGTATGTTTAACAATTTAAATGATACACATACACTGTATATAATGTGTAGTATATTATATACAATATATATATTCTGTATATAATGTGTAGTAGATTATATGCAATACATATATTCTGTATATAATGTGTAGTATATTATATGCAATACATATATGCTGTAATAATTTGAAGTATACCCCTCCATATCTTCTTCTTATATAAACATATATGCATAGATGGGGGGTGATTTCTAGTAAAAATAAGATCATACTCTATACAAATTTTTCGATAACAGGCTTTTGTCACCTATTTGTGGTCATCCTTCTAGTCTGTACACAGAGACCACGTCTCATTCTTTGCAGTAAGTGCATGGTGGCACACACTGTGGGCACAGCACAGACAACCACAATCTGTTCGCTCATTCCCTTCTTTTTTTTTTTTTTGCGGTACGCGGGCCTCTCACTGTCGTGGCCTCTCCCGTTGCGGAGCAACAGGCTCCGGACGCGCAGGCTCGGCGGCCATGACTCACGGGCCCAGCCGCTCCGCGGCATGTGGGATCTTCCCGGACCGGGGCACGAACCCGCGTCCCCTGCAGCGGCAGGCGGACTCCCAACCACTGCGCCACCAGGGCAGCCCCATTCCCTTCTTGATGAATATGCAGACTGCCACCAGTATTTTCCTTTTACAAATAATGCTCAATAAATACTGCTGTATTTGTAACTGCTACTACACTTCCACTAGATAAACTCCCAGAGGTGGCACTGCACCCCTAAAGTCACAGTAATGCCTAACCCCACTACCACGCCTGGTCTACTTCCCTCCCTTTGTCAGCTCTGAGTGAGAGCAGCTTCTGCTTTGCCCGTCTGAAAATGGTGTCATGCTGCTTTCTCTGGCAAAATCCTTAACCATCAGGGAAGTCAGGCATGTTTTTTCAAGAGTTTCTCGGCCATTTGCATTTCCTCCATTTTGAGCTACCTGTTCAATCCTTGCCCCTCCTGGGTATTTTATTTTATTTTATACATTTTATTTATTTGTTTGTTTATTGTTTATTTATTTATGTCTGCGTTGGGCATGCAGGCTTCAGTAGTTGTGGCTCGCGGGCTCTAGAGCACAGGGTCAGTAGTTGTGGCACATGGGCTTAGTTGCTCCGCAGCACGTGGGATCTTCCCGGACCAGGGCTCGAACCCGTGTCCCCTGCATTGGCGGGTGGATTCTTAACCACTGCGCCACCAGGGAAGCCCCTTCTGCGTATTTTAAAACAATACTGGTTTCATTTTGTAGATTTCCAAAAGGCTGCCACGTCCCAGCCCAGTCTTTCCACGTTCTGCCTCCTTCTTCCCACCTCGTTTATTTCCTCCCTGCTCTCAGATTCCCTGAGAAATCCTCTCAGTTTGTCTCACTTATTCCTTTGTGCAGACTCAGGAAGAGACCCAGCATTAGACCGTGCAAATGCACCAGAGCCTCGCTCTGCCCCTCCTCCTGACCACACTGAAACCGTGCCCCTTAGGGTTAACAGAAATTGGTGATTAACAGAAATTGAACTTGTCTTACAGGAATAGCAGCTAAGGAAACAGCTCCTTAAAAAGCCCCTCTGCTTTGAGCCTGCCTTCACTGAGCAAGCTTGTCTTAATTATTTTTCTCAAACTGCATACCCTCCAAGCTTCGTGTAGCCTGTATATCACAAGGCTCCTTAACAACCCCTATAGATAACAGCTCTAACAGCTCTGATGTATGGGTCACTATAGGAATAGGGGCTTAAGCTGTTTTTCAGAAACTTGGTGTCAGCTCTTGTCCAGTTTGAGCTGGCTTAGACTGGTTGGGACCACTGACCCTAAAACTGGGCCTACAGAGGTGTCCGATGAATGACCTTTTGTCATCAGAGGGCCAAAAACTCCACCCTCAGATCATGCTAGGCGCCTCCATTTTTGAACACGCATCCCAGGAAGAAGGATGTAACTCAGATAACACCTGCGCAGAACACGGATTACCTCACCTTTCCCCACGCCTAAGACCACCCTGCTTCTTTAACCCATAAATACCCCAAGCCCCTCGCCTTTGGGGAGGTGGACCTGAGACTTGTTCTCTCGTCTCCTCGCTTGGCTGCCTTGTGAAAAAAATCCTTTCTCTGCTGCAAACCTCGGTGTCTCAGTGTTTGGCTTGATGCATGCTGGGCAAACAAACTTGGTTCAGTAACAGCCAGTGAAACTACTTCGAAAGAAGCCATGGGTACTTTGAAGAATCGCGCCCTCATGCGGGCCCAGACTAAACCAGCTCAGGCCAAAAGCCACCCAGAACCTGCTGGTGCAGGGAGGCTGAACGACCAGCATTAGGTGTCTGGAAAGAAGACAAGGAAATATGTCTAGGAATCTGACCCACCCCCACTTCTGGGAATGACCCCTACACGTGGCTCTTCCCCTGAACACAACGACACTGTATTGGCAGAAGGCTGCAAAGGGCCCAGATGTCCACCCACAGAGGATCAGCTATGGAGTCCACACAACGAATATGATGCAACTTCAAGATAAACCATGAGATCTATGTGCCGAGGCCAAAGAGCTCCAAGATATACTGCCCTGTGAATAAGGTACGTTACAAAAATAGCTACGGTACACTACCTTTTATGTAATAAAGGGGAAAATGAAAAAGAAGTATTCCCATAAAGAAACTCTGAAAAGATACAAAAGCAACTAATGTCCCTGGTTACATGAGGGTGGAATGGAGAAGATGGACACAGGGCAGGTGAGGGGGGGTACTTCTTGACACTTTTCTTCTTACATTGTTTCATTTTTGAACCACATGTTACCTATTTAAAAAAATTTAACTTAACAAACAGACAACACATCTTCCCTATTCAAAGTGGCCCACCTTCTCTCTTTGAGGCTCCCTGAGCCCTTCACAGGTCACGTGCGCAAAAATGCTCGTGGACTCTCAGAGTCTGACTCACTCCCTGCCTTGCACCTGCTCCAACCACTAATGGGCAGAGCATCAGTGTTCCCACATGGACTGGTCTACATGGTAACTAATGGCTGTTAGGACACGGCCCCCGGAAGGCCTCCTAAACAGTCGCCAGCTTTTCCATTTACAGAAAAGGCCAGACAGAGACTGTCAGGGGCCAGTTCTTCCGCTGCTTCAGAAATGTTTGTACCCCAGGAATGTGGTGGCCCTGGCTGTGGGCCTCAGCCCCGTAAGGTCTGACCCTTTACCTTGGATTTGAGCAGCAAGTCCTCTTTGGTCACCTCCCCTATAGAGTCAAGATGAGGGCAAAGGTCCCTGGAGTCCCCCATGCTGGCCTGGGCTTACCTACAAGAAAACACAAGGAATCCTGGGTTAATGGCAGCCGCTGCTGGCCAGAGGCAGGGGAGGCTTGTGGTGAAGTGCACACTTTGGTCTGTAGTCCCAGCTCTGCCACATACCAGCTGGTGACCCAGGGAAGCTGCTTAACTTCTCTGAGCCTCACCCTCCTTGCCTGAGAACTGGGGAGGGAGATAACACCCACCCTGATGTGTTGCTCAGAGGACTCATGAAGATAATATACGTCAAATGCCTGGCACAGGGCTGGCACAGGGCTGGCGCAGGGCTGGCACAGGAAAGCAGGTGCTGGGATGATGATTCGGATTCAAGTGCTGGCTGTGATGATTAAAAGTGTCTTCCGGGGCTTCCCTGGTGGCGCAGTGGTTGAGAGTCCGCCTGCCGATGCAGGGGACGCGGGTTCGTGCCCCGGTCCGGGAAGATCCCACATGCCGCGGAGCGGCTGGGCCCGTGAGCCATGGCCGCCGAGCCTGCGCGTCTGGAGCCTGTGCTCCGCAGCGGGAGAGGCCACAACGGTGAGAGGCCCGCGTACCACACACACACACAAAAAAAGTGTCAACAGGAAAGATGCAAGGGTCCTGCCTACGCTGGGGAAGCTGCATGTCAAGGAATCTAAAACAGTGGTACTTTTATTAAAAGAGACCAGACCCATGACCGGGAGACTACTCTACCCAAGGGGGCAGCAGAGGGCTGGGTGGAGAGGCTGGATCTCAAAACCAAGTAGAAAGGCAAGAAGCAGATGTTGGCCTCAGTCTTCTCTAAGCAAGCAAGACCACTCTTCTCAAGAGCTTCTGAGAAGCCAGGTGCCCCACAGGCCACTTATCTCACTTCCTATGAGAAACCCCACTTAGACAAGAATCCTTCAACGTCACCATACTAGAGGAGGCAATCAGAGCAGCAGCTCCTAGAGAAAATGTTTCCTGAGAAGGAGCAAATCAGAGAGAAGGGCGGGCAAACCAACCCAGGAAGAGGCCTGAGAGATGTTCACTAAAGAGCCACGTGGCGGGGTATCTGGGTGACAGATTTCACAATAGCTCTGTTGTCTTTTTACAATGATACATGCTTATCACAAAAACAAAACTCAGATGATGTTTAAAAAAAAGTATAAAGTAAAATTGCTGATGATACTGTGGCAAACTTCCTTCCTGACACTCTTCTGTGTATAATTTCTCTCTTTTTTTAAATCAGAAGGAAAAAAGCTATTTCTGTTTTGAAAAACAAATGCTTCCTTTGAGGGAACTCCTTGGTGGTGATAGGTAGTTCTGTATTTTGACTGTGGTGGTAGTTACATGGCTCTACGTGTGTGTAAAACTGCTCAGAACTGAACACACACACACACACACACACACACACACACACAAATGGGTGCAGGTAAAACTGGTGAAATCTGAGTAAGCTCCCTGGGTTGTACCAGTCACTTTGCTGGTCATGACACTGTGTTACAGATACACCAGAGATGTGTGACCACTGGGGGACACTTGTGAAAGGTACATGGAACCTCCCAGCACATTCCTGGCAACTTACTGTGAATCTATAATTATTTCAAAAGAAAATGTTTAAAAAGAAATAACTAAGTAAGTGCTTCCACAACCCAATATTTTAGCAGAAATTGTACCCAGGAACCTGGCTTTTGATTCTAGCTCCAAACTATTACCAAGAAAGGTCCAACCAATCAAAGATGTAGGTGGAGCCAAAAGTGCTTTAATCAAAGGCAGAGGCTGTGCATCCACCAGGGGGAGGTGGACACGCCCAGGCACCCTTCTGTAAGCCCCCTCCTCACTCCAAATGGTCAGCCGGGGGTGAACTGGCCCAGACTCCCAGCCAGAACAGGAGTGACTGGGACTGATTAGGGGCCAGGACCCAGACTAAGTGCTTTCCGTGTATTCTTTCATTGAAAACTTCCCCCGGCAATCTTTGAGGCAGCTGTGTTTTGCCCCATTTTGTAGATGAGGAAACGGGACACTTCTGGTCTCAGGTCTTGCAAACAGGAGCACCAGGGCTAAGGCCGAAACCCAAGCTGGTCAGACTCCTAAGGCTCTCTCTTTGGAACTTACGGAAAATGTAAACATATGCAGATGCAGACGGAAGTGTGTTTCCAACACACCCCCATGTACCCATCACCTGGCTTCACAATTAATCCATGGCCAACCTTGCTTCATCTCAACCTCCCACTTCCTCTTTTTTTGCACCAAATCCCAGATATCACGTCATTTCATCCGTGTATGTTTTTCTATGAGACTTGAAAAAAGAAAAAGTAAAAACAAACAAACATAACCACAATTCCATTATTTCACCTAAAAAGAAAACTCCAAACTTCCTCCTTGATCTGTGCATAAGGGCTACACCTGAGTGGAGCAGGCTGTGGGCCTACCTTTGGGCAAAGCGACGGCCCCAGGAAGCTGCCAGCATCCGCATTCTCCGGTGACAGCCGACACTGCTGGGCTGCAGTGGGCCGGGGTGAGTGCAGGCCTCTGGCAGGGAACCTAGAGGGACAAACCAGCACACCTCATGTAGCCCCGTTACGTTAAAATCACTCTTAGCACCAACCAGGGGCTAAAAACAGCCCAGAATTCCTCCTGGGAGAGGAAAGTGAATTTCTGGACATTTGGGGTATCCACAGGCTGGACACACTCCCCAGTCCATCCACAGGGACAATAAAAACACACCACTGAAGGGACAGTTGAAGAAGGCTTGGGTGGAGCTGGCAAACAGGGCCAGCCCCTCCTGGGGGGTGTTGGACCCTTCACTAGTCACTGCTGGGCATTACCTTCGTGATCCCCGAGAGAGGGATCTGCAGGAGAGGGCCACGGGGCCTCTCCAACTATTGCTCCCCATGGACAGAAGGATCCGCCCCTTCCAGGAGTGCCACTAAGACCCTCAGATCATCCTTTGAGCCTCCCACTCAGAACCCCCGACCCTAGGCGATAGACACAATCAGGTTCGTCCGCATGTCACCAATGCTCCTTCTTCCTTGGTGGGCCACAGTTTCCTAGGTGTGGGCAGTTCACAGAGGGAGAGGCAGTTAGACGCTATCATTTAAAACGGTCACATGCCAATGACGGGGTTCAGGGTTCTAAATTCCAGTCCTCCTCCCTTGAACCCAGATTTTTAGTTTCTCGTTTCCACTGAGGCCAAGTACGCTGGGTTAGTGGCAGCCCCACATTATTTTAAGCTGCAGTGTGTGGGTTTTTTGAGCACCTTTGGCATGTGCCCCACCTCTCCAGCTGGATGGCTGAGCCAGGTTATGAGCTTGATGCCCAGTGCCGTGAACACTGCTCCAGACAAGGATGACAGTGACAGGCGCCCTCTTGACTCACACGTGCAATCAGACTACTTACGTTCCTGCAACTTCAGACAGAAAAAAAAGCCCTGTGGCTGACAACCCTCTGTGCACTCTCACTGCCCGTTTTACAGATGAAGAAACAGAACTGGAGCTAATGAGCTAGGAACTAGGCCACGGTCGATCCTGGGCTAGTACGTGGTGGGCGGAGACCTGATCAGGCCTGTCCAGTGCAGAGCCTTGCTCTAAGTCAGGGGTCAGCAACATTTTTCTGTAAGGGCCCAGGTAGTAAGTATTTAGGCTTTGCTGCCCACAGTGATCTTCATCACATATTCTTCTTTGTCTCTGTTTTGTTTTATAATCCATTAAAAATATATTTTAAAAAACTTCTTAGCTCGGGACTTCCCTGGTGGCGCAGTGGTTAAGAATCCTCCTGCCAGGGGTTTCCCTGGTGGCGCAGTGGTTGAGAGTCCGCCTGCCGATGCAGGGGACACGGGTTCGTGCCCCGGTCCGGGAAGATCCCACATGCTGTGGAGTGGCTGCGCCCGTGAGCGATGGCCGCTGAGCCTGCACGTCTGGAGCCTATGCTCCACGACGGGAGAGGCCACAACAGTGAGAGGCCCGCGTACTGCAAAAAAGAATCCTCCTGCCAGTGCAGGGGGCATGGGTTCAAGCCCTGGTCCGGGAAGATCCCACATGCCACGGAGCAACTAAGCCCGTGCGCCACAACTACTGAGACTGCACTCTAGAGCCCGTGAGCCACAACTACTGAGCCCACGTGCCACAACTACTTAAGCCCACACGCCTGGAGCCCATGCTCTGCAACAAGAGAAGCCACCGCATTGAGAAGCCCGCACATCGCAACAAAGAGTGGACCCCGCTCACCGCAACTAGAGAAAGCCTGCGTGCAGCAACTAAGACCCAATGCAGCCAAAAATAAATTAATTTAAAAAAAAAAAATCTTGGGCTTCCCTGGTGGCACAGTGGTTGAGAGTCTGCCTGCCGATGCAGGGGACACGGGTTCGTGCCCCGGTCCAGGAAGATCCCACATGCCACGGAGCGGCTGGGCCCGTGAGCCATGGCCGCTGAGCCTGCGCTCCGCAACGGGAGAGGCCACAACAGTGAGAGGCCCGCGTACCGCAAAAAAAAAAAAAAAAAAAAAAAAAAAAAAAAATTCTTAGCTCGAGGGCCTGACAAAACAATCCCAGCCTGCTGTCACAGTTAGCCAACCCCTGTTCTAAGTCACTGTGCACTAGGTCTCACCAAAAGCAAGCCCGATCACTGGCGTTCCACATTCCACCGCACACAAATGCCCACCAGTTTAAGTAAGGCAGAGAGCAAAGAACAGTCAAGAGGGTTGACTTGGCTCCAGATTTCCTCTAAGTCAGTCATCAGGGGTGTGTGCAAAGACAGAATGACAAAGACATCCACTGTAGCGCTGTTTATAATGGGGGGAAACCGGACATAATCCAAGTGAACAACAGGGAACTGGTTAAATAGTACCACAACCGTACACTGTTGCATTACGTTGCCATTGAAAATGACGATGAATGTTGAGTCTTCCTATCCATGGAATTAAATTAGATCTAAATAAATGGAGAGGTACACCACGTCCACGGACTAGCACACTTAATATGGTTAAGATGTCCGTTCTCCCCAAATTGATCTACAGATTCAATGTAATCTCAATCAAAATCCCAGCAGCCTTGTTTGTAGAAATTGCCGAGCTGATTCTAAAATTTATAAGGGGACTTCCCTGGTGGTGCAGTGGTTAAGAATCCTCCTGCCAATGCGGGGGACACAGGTTCAATCCCTGGTCCAGGAAGATCCCACATGCCACGAAGCAACTAAGCCCGTGCACCACAACTACTGAGCCTGTGCTCTAGAGCCCGCAAGCCACAGCTACTGAGCCCGTGTGCCACAACTACTGAAGCCCGTGTGCCCTAGAGCCCGTGTGCCGCCACTACTGAAGCCCCTGCACCCTAGGGTCCGCGTGCCACAACTACTGAAGCCCCTACGCCTAGAGCCTGTGCTCCACAGAAGCCACCGCAATGAGAAGCCCACACGTTGCAATGAAGAGTAGCCCCTGCTCGCCGCAACAAGAGAAAGCCCGTGCACAGCAATGAAGACCCAACACAGTCTAAATAAATAAATAAATAAATTTTTTCATTAAAAAAAATAAAATTTATAGGGAAAAACAAAAGACCTAGAATAGCCAAAACAATTTTTGAAAAGAACAAAGTTGGAAGATTTATACCACTTGACTTAAGACTTTCTATAAAGCTACAGTAATCAAGTCAGTGTGGCATGGGCTCAAACAAAGACATACAGCTCAAGGGAATAGAGTAGAGAGTCTAGACCCACACATTTGTTGTCAATTGATTTCCAACAAAGGTACTGATATAATTCATTATTATTATTATTTTTAATTTTGGCCGTGCCAAGTCTTAGTTGTGGCATGCAGACTTCCTAGCCGCGGCAATGCAGACTCTTAGTTGTGGTGTGTGGACTTCTTAGCTGCGGCATGCAGACTCTTAGTTGTGGCATGAGGGATGTAGTTCCCTGACCAGGGATAGAACCTGCTCCCCCTGCATTGGGAGCGTGGAGTCTTACCCACTAGACCACCAGGGAAATCCCAAGGTACTGATATAATTCAATGGGCAAAAGATGGTCTTTTCAACAAATGGTACTGGAACAATGATATCCATATGGTAAAAAAAATGAATTTTAACCCCTACCCTACATATCATATACAAAAATTATTTAGAAATGAATCACAGACTTTATGTAATTGGTGGTCAGTAGAGGGTTTAAAAGACATTCCCTTTCTTCTCATTTTTTTCCATGGTTCTCAAAGAGTTTGGTTGTTCGAAAGTACACTGTTGAGCTTTTCCAGTTTGATTTCTCATCTTCAAATTGATGACATTTTTCCTCCAATTCTTTGTGCAGTGCTTCCAAATTCTTTTTCATCTGCTCATGGCGCCGCTGGAGCTCAGCTTCAGAGTCCTTCAGCTTTCGAACTTTTTCTTTGGCCTTCATCTCCAACACCTGCTCCATCTCCAGCGTCATCTTAGCTACACGCTCCCTTCTTTCTTCTTCCATTTGTGCCAGGGGGCTCTTAGGAAGCTGCCTTTTGTTCTCGTTGTTATCAACTCCATCGTAAGTCACAGCTGCAGGTTTTCTGCTTCTGTAGTTCTCATAGCGCACGTTACCAATAACACCTTTCAAGTCCTGCATGTGTGTTCTTAGCAACATATTTCTTAGAATTGTCAAATCCCAATGTTCACCACTTTTAACTTCAGCAATACCCCAAGGATACCGCCTTCCTCTGACCCTTTTGCCATTAACCTTGATGACAGTATTTCTACCTTCCACAGCAAGAGGGACACGGTCCTCCATGTTTTTAACAAGTTTTTATTTTTCATCGTCATCTGTTTCTGGAAATTCACGTATTTTAATTTTATAGTTTTGGGTTTCTTTCATCACCTGTTTTCTGAACTGTTGGCACTTCTCTGGTGTGAGCTTTGGCAACAAGTGGGATAATACTCACTTTTTCATGCAAACACTTCATAAACTCGATATCCAGTGGCACTATGGATATCCATGGTATCCATGTCTTGAAGGAGCAACGAAGTGTAAACGACACTGCATCTTGTTGTCCAGCGTCTAACGTCTGTTCACTCGAGATTCTGCACTTAGGTGGTCCTCGCATGTGCTATCAATGCAGTCAGTAACAGGCTGTCTATGACCAACTGCATCGCCAAACCCCAGGACATCAACTATTGTGTTCTTTGAAGAAAACTTTGGATTGTTCCATCTATACGGTCTTTTTTATTCTATGGAAGGACCTGGATGCTCTGGAGAATACAAATCCGTGAGGAATAACGAGTTGGTTAATGTAGAACCCTAAGTGTGAATTCAACCGCTCTCTTCACTGATTGCTGTATACTTGATGTGGGAGATCTGCAAACCCCACGGAGCCCTCAAGGTCCGTCTGCTGAGCCACCACCGCAGCCCCGGACCTCACCCTGACCCTCCCGTTGACCAACAGCCCCTCCAGGACCAGCCTGGGCACGGAACAGCCCACCAGTTCTCCAGATCACAGACTTTAGACAAACAAATTACAGCTTTGAAACTTCTAGAGGAAAAAACAGAGAAAATCTTGGCGACTTTGAAGCTGGCGAAGGTCTCAGGGCACAAAAGGCATTAATCATAAAAGGAAACATTGATGAACCGGACTTTTTCAAAATTAAAACTTTTTCTTTTCAAAAGATGCTGTTAAGAAAATGAAAAGACAAGCTACAGGCTGGGAGAAAATGTTCACGAAACCTGTATCTGACAAATACCCAAAATATATAAAGAACTCTTACAACTCCCAAAAGGGTAAATGGTCTAATTTTGTTAAACGGACAAATGATTGAACAGATACTTCACCAAGTAAGAACGGCCAACGAGCCCATGAAAACACGCTCAACATCACCTGCCATCAGAGACATGCAAGTTAAAACCATGAGATAACATCTCACACACCCAAGAATATCTAAAACTAATAACATACGTTACCAGCTGTTGCTGAATTTGTAAAGGAATTCTCATATATTCTGATAGGAGTGTTAAGTGGTATAAAAACCTTTGGAAATACTTTAGCAGTTTCCTACAAAGTTAAGCTTATACTTATCATAGGATCCTGCAATTCCTCTCTTAGATATCGTCCCAGGAGAAATGAAAACATGCATCTACACAAAGACTTGTACACAGACACCCATAATAGCTTTACACATCATAGCCAAAAACTGGAAAGACCCTAAATGTCCAACGAACAGGGGACTGAAGCAAACTCTTGGTATTTTCATATCATAGAATAATACATGGCATTAGAAAGACCTACTGATACCCACAGCAACATGAATCAATTCCAGAAACATTAAGCTGAGGAAAAGAAGTCCAAGAAACAAAAAAGCACACATTATATGATTCTACTTTTATGAAATTTCAAAACAGACGAAACTAATCTGCAGTGATAGAAACTGGATCAGTAGTTGCCTGGGGCAGAAGGTAAGGCTACACTGCAAAGAGGCAAGAGAGAACTTTCTATGGTCTTGGAACGTTTTAGATGACATCATGCGAAATGAGATAAGCCGGACACTAAAGGACAAATACTGTACGATTCTACCTATATGAGGTCCCTAGAGGAGTCAGATCCATAGAGACAGACAGTAGCATGATGGCTGTCAGGGGTAGGGGGAATGGGGAGTTGATTTGTGGGTGCAGAGTTTCCGCTTGGGGAGACGGAAAAGTTCTGGAGATGGACGGTGGTGACGGTTGCCTAACATTGTGTAGCTGTACACTAAAAGATGATTAAGATGGTACATTTTATGTTATATGTATTCTACTGACGTTTTAAAACTACAATAAAATACAATAACTTTTAAATAAGTTGCATAAGAATACATATAGTATGACACCATTAAAACAAATCTGAAAAAGCTGGGACGGGGTATAATGAAGTAAACTGCTCAATGACCAGGAAAGACACTGGTCCCCACTGGTGCCCTGCCGTGCTGCTCAATGTAGCTCTCCCTCTCTCATCCTTCAGTTCTCGGTTTCACTGTCCCCTGACCAGGTCCCCTGGCCACCCTGATGAAGGCAGTCCCACCCTACTCCACTACTCTCTTTCGAGAAAGGCCCTCTGTCCATCCTGGCTCATACTTGGCATGCTCTATAATCATTTTGGTCATTTATCCTTTTTTTTTTTTTTTTGGCCACGCTGTACAGCAGGCAGGATCTTAGTTCCCTAACAGGGATCGAACCCGGGTCCCCTGCAGTGGAAGTGCAGAGTCCTAACCACTAGACTGCCGGGATTTTTTGTTTGTTTGTCTAATTCCTATCTTTCCTCAAGAATGTGAGTCCCCTAAGGGCAGGGATCTGTTTTATGCACTGTTGTATCCCAAATACCTAAAACAGCACCTGGAACACAGTAACTTCTCAGTAAATATTAGCTGAATGAATCGGAAGTCAAAAAGCTATACAGATGTAAACTATTATACATAGAATGGATAAATAAGGTCCTACTGTATAGCACAGAAAGGATATTCAATATCCTGTAATAAACCATAAAAGAAAAGGAAAAAAAAGTCAAAAAGTTATAAAGCGCTGTTATAGTAAAATTCCATTTTGGTAAAATAATTTTGTTTTTGCACCTACAGAAAGGGTGCCCTCCTCATCTCTGGGAGGATGGAGTCAAGTGATTTCTTTTCCTCCTTTTTTGCTTGTCTGCATTTTCTGCAACAAATTTGTGTTGCTTTTGTAACACAGACCCTAATTGGTTACTTTTAAGTATAATTTTTAAAGTTTCGAAAATAAGGGCTTCCCTGGTGGCGCAGTGGTTGAGAGTCTGCCTGCTGATGCAGGGGACACGGGTTCGTGCCCCGGTCGGGGAAGATCCCACATGCTGCGGAGCGGCTGGGCCCGTGAGCCATGGCCGCTGAGCCTGCGCGTCCTGAGCCTGTGCTCCACAACGGGAGAGGCCACAACAGTGAGAGGCCTGCGTACTGCAAAAAAAAAAAAAAAAAGTTTCGAAAATAAGAGGAGCACGTGTCCAGCCTCTTCGGTATGTGGGGTTGCCCCTCTTGCGTCTGTCCGTGCTTCTCTGCAGACTCCTGAGAGCACCCTGGGGAGGAGAACCTCATCCCTTGGAGCTCTCCAGGCCCAGAGAGTGTGAACGGGACACTTGAGGGCCATTTCAGAGAGGGGCAGCAGCACCTGAGTCGTCCCGGAAGCCCCAAGAACTGCCTCAGCCGCTACCTGGATGGCTTGAAAAGTACAACTCTTCACCTTGTGAGTCGTTCGGAAGAAGATTTGCTCTTAACACCTTTGTTTTTGCCTCATTAACTTCTGTGCTGGATTAAAAATTTTCATCTTCTCCTACCTATCCTGCAAAGAGAAAATGGCGTTTTTGTTTGGTTTTAATGAAATTAATATTCACCTCCATAGAAGCTGGAAAACACAGACAAACATAAACTGAAATAAAAATCACCTGTAATCCTTCTGTACAGAAAAAAATTTGGTTACTGCTTTGGTAAGTCTTATTCATATGTATGAATATATAAATTTTAAAACTAAACCAGACTATGACAGATATAGTTTGTATACAGATTTTTTTGGTTTATATTATATACATTTCCCACATCACTAGACTTCTTTTTAACAACTTCATTTCTAATGGCTGAATAACATTACACCACATACAATTTAAGCTCTACAATACCTTACTTAGCCATTCTCCTATTGTCGGACATTTAGGATATTTGTGTGTGTGTGTGTATGTGTTGTTATTAGATATATGGCAGTGAGGAATATTTTAGAATAGAAATCTTTGACTACATCTTTGACCACAGGAAAAATTACTGGGTCAAAATGTTTGTTTTGAAGGCACTAGATATATATTGACAAATTTTCCTCCAGAAAGATTATATAAATTTATCTGCCTCCCAACAGTGTATGAGCAACATAGAAAGTTTAAGGTTTACTAACATTAGTTAAAAAGTTAATGGTTAAAAATCATTTTATACAAATAGACCCACAAACATAGAAAACAAACTTGTGGTTACCAAAGGGGAAATTAGGAGGCTGGGATTAACATACACACCCTACTATATAAAATAGATAACCAACAAGGACCTACTGTATAGCACAGGGAACTATACTCAATATTTTGTAGTAACCTATAAAGGAAAAGAATCTGAAAAAATACATATATATATATATAAACACACCTATATATATACACCTATATATACCTACATACACACATATATATACCTATGCACACCTATATATGTATGTATGTATAACTGAATCACTGTGCTATACACCTGAAACTAACATGACATTGTAAATCAACTATACTTCAAGTTTTAAAAAATCAGTTTACACACAGGGAAATGTCGAGTGGTAGGGACCTGAAACATCTGAAGTGCATGAGTCTGCAAGGATCATACTTTACTGATCCCAGCCATCTAAAATTTTTCATTTTGTTTTATCTTGGTCCCCAACCAACACTGATCTCCTTAGGGTGATGGGAAAGAAGCCAGGCCCGGGCCCTGCCCTCATGGGGCACAGAGTTCCCTGTTTCAACACCAGGGCACCTGTGTGCAGCCACAAAGGATGCTATAATTACTAACGGGAGCCACCTTCCACTGCGCTCTTACTACATGTCAGTTGCTCCACACCCATCATCCCCGGAGTTGTCTGTAGTCACACAAGGCAATTATGGAGACGGCTAGCCCTGAGTTCGGCTCCTTGCTCTTGTCACTTGCAAGCTGTGTATCTTTAGCTAAATCACCCAACCCTCAGTTTCCTCAACCAGGAAAATGGGGACAAAGACAGCAACTAGGGTAACTGAGAGGATGAAGTGGGGCAATGCATGGGATTTTTTTTTTTTTTTTTTTTTTTGCGGTACGAGGGCATCTCACTGTTGTGGCCTCTCCCGTTGCAGAGCACAGGCTCCAGACGCACAGGCTCCGGACGCGCAGGCTCAGCGGCCATGGCTCACGGGCCCAGCCGCCCCGCGGCATGTGGGATCCTCCCGGACCAGGGCACGAACCCGTGTCCCCCGCATCGGCAGGCGAACCCCCAACCACTGCGCCACCAGGGAAGCCCCACGGGAAGGATTTAATGACTTCTGATCACTTGGACTTGCAGGGAGGTCAGAGTTTGTATTTATCTGCACAGCAACAAAGTTCAAAAAATGCTTAGTACTATAAATTGTGTTACTGGCCATGTTTTATAGATCTGGAAACTGAGATTGGTAGGAACATAAGTCGCATGTCCTGCATCAGCTTTTCACTCAGGGCTCCATTGCCCAGGACAGGGCAGGCCAAGCAGCCCAGCCGAGAAATGTATAATGTCCACCAAGCATGACACACAGCAGGTGGCTAACGCAGTTCTGGCTCTCCGTGACACTTTTAAAGATCCAAGCTCACCTCCTAGTGCTTTTGACATGAAAGTAAAGCCCTGAAAAGAGACCCAAGGGAATGGTGCAAATCCTTAAATAGGGCTCCTGTCCCAAGGCGGCCAGCACCTCTGCTTCTAGGCAAATCAATTCCCTTTCTCAACACAGGCTGAGAAACTGTTCCAGAGAAAAGGCACTAAAAAGACTTGACAAAATTGGATCCTGGATCAACGGGGGAAAAGGACGTTAGTGGAACAACTGACACATTTGAATATGGACTACATATTAGATAACAGTATTTGTTATGGACCCAGTTGAGTCCCCCCCACCAATTCATATGTTGAAGTCCTAACCTCCAGTACCGCAGAATGTAATCTTATTGGGAGATAAGGTCTTTAAAGAGGTAATTAAGTTCAGTGAGGTCTTTAGGGTGGGCCTTAATCCAACCTGTCTTTAAAGAGGTAATTAAGTTCAGTGAGGTCTTTAGGGTGGGCCTTAATCCAACCTGACTGGTGTCCTTATAAGAGGAGGAAATTTGGATACACAAGGAGGCACCAAGGATGCACCCAGAGAAAAGACCATGTGAGGACACAGCAAGGAGGTCACTGTCTACCAAGTCAAGGAGAGGCCTCAGAAGAAACCAAATCTGCTGACATCTTTATCTTGGACCTCCAGCCTCCAGAACTGTGAGAAAATAAATTTCTGTTGTTTAAGCCACCCAGTCTGTGGACTTTGGCAGCCCTGGGAAACTGATATAGTATTATATCAATGTTAAAGCTTCTGAAGATGAAAAACATTTTCTGGTTATGTATTACAGTGTCCTTGTTCTTAGATAATTCCTCCTGAAATATTTAGGGGCAAAGGGTCATGATATCTGCAACTTACTCTTAAATAGATCGGCAATAATGATTCTGGTGATAATGAGTGTATAAATATACAGACAGTAAAACAGGGCAAACATAATAATCGGTGAATACAGGTGAAGGGTATAAATGGGATTTCATTTTATTATTCTTTTCGCTTTTCTATAAGTTTGATGTTTTTCAAAACAGACACTTTTGAAAGAGTCCCTTTAATTCACTTAAGGTGGGAGCAGGGAGGGGTCTTTCGGAAAAGGTAACCCTAACTCAACAGCAGAAGCTCGAGTGCCTACTCTGAGCTAGGCACGATGCCCGGCACTTCACTACACACTCTTGGGTAAGGACCGCTGTTTCTCATCTTATGGAGGAAGAACGGAGGCTCCGAGATGGGAAGCCACTTGCCTGAGACCACAGAGCAAGGAAGCGGTGCAGTGGGAAGTGAGCCAGGTGGGGTCCGCCTTCACAGCCCTTCCCACCCTTCCCTCTGTGCAAATAAATGGAGTGCACACAGCAGGTGTTTAATAAAGACTGAAAGGGAAAGATACCTGTGCTGCTGAGAGGCCTGGATGCGGGAATGGGCCCTCTTGAGAGCCGCGGCTCTGCTGTGCTGTTGGAAATCACCGCCTCACAGCCTGCGCCCGAGATGCCAGCCAGAGGGGTTGCGCCTCCACTACAGCGACCCCGGGGCACCTCTCCCTCCTGACCCACCAGACCCACCTCGTCTCTCGGGGACGAGAAAGCAGGAAGAAAGGAGGCAGGCCGGTAGGTCTGGCACTGAGCCCACCGGTTGCAGGCCCCGGATGAGACTTCCAAGATGCTTCATCCTGAATAGGGGCAGGCACGTTCCCCCTCCCCGGGGCCTGCTCGGAGTGACGGGGAAAGTAACCCACCTCAACCCCGTGCAGGAGCGCAGGCAGTGAGGCAGCACATCTGGGCCTGGCAGAGCTGTTGCGACCAGGCCTCAGGTGACCATTACTCATCACTTTCCTAGGGGTTCTGGCTACATCCTCCTGCCACCTAAGAGCCCAGCTCCTCAGGATGCGAAGGTGACGCTACCAACCCCGCCCCCAACACAAGGACCCCACCTGCCCTGATCCCCACCACACTGGCCACCCCACACCCCTCCATGCTGCCCTCCGCCCCACAGAACACGTACCTCTTCCCTCCCTCGTGCCTTCTCTCCATTCTACTTCCAAGCAACCCCATTTTCCCCAAATCCCAGATACATCCCTTCCTTTAACCAGTCTTAATTCACTGAGTCAACCATCTTTCCGACTCTCAAAGCAGGACCCTCAAACCTCCTTCCCTGCCAAGCCCTGCCTGCCGCCGCCCGGAGTGGGCCGGTGTGCTGGAACAGGTACTACTAGACCTCACTAAATCCTCACAACCACTCCGGAGGTCGGGCAACATTGAGAACTAAATCCATCTCCACCTCCATCACTAAAGGAGGAAAGACGGAGGCTCAGAGAGGCGAACTGACTGGCAGGGGGCCACACAGCTACCGAGTAGCTGAGCCAGGATTCACACCCAGGACGGCCTGCCCCAAAGTCAGTGCTCTGAACTGTCGGCTCTACCAGCTCCCAAATAGCCCTGGCCCGACTGGAGTGGGGATGACCTTTACATCCTTGAACCTACACCCCCACACCCCCAGAGTAGCTTCCCCTGGCCTCCCTCACGAGTACCTCTTCTGAGTCATTCTTCACATAGCACTTTTCTGCTCAACTTAAATTCCTTAAGTTTAGGATAACATCTCTTCATGGCCCGAAACCTGGTACTGCACTCTGTTCCGGGATCCAAAAGAGTCTGTTAATGGGGTTTGTGGCTGCCCCACGCTGGCAGTCCCTGGGGCTTAACAGGCGGGAGGCAGTGACTGGCCACGGTCACTGGGAAGCTGCAAACCCTGGAGTAGGTCTAAGCAGAAACTCAGACTAGGACCCCTAAAACCACCAAGCAGGAAAGGATCAGAGAGGTTCATGCCAAGGTCACACAGCCAGTAAACGGCACAGCAGGGACTCTGGTGGGGAAACTGGCTCAGAGAAGGGAAGTTTCCTGGCCAGACTCACACAGCAAGCGTGCAGAACTGGGACTTGAACCCAGGGCCTAGAATTCAGTCCGCTGCTTTGTCATGTTACCCACCAAACCTCAAACCAGAACACCAACTGAAATTAGCAAGTCAACCCTCCCTCCCACCCCTGATTCCCTTGTCTTGCTCTATTTTTTTTCTATTTCCATGGCATCACCTTCTAACATACTTACATACTTATCATGTTATCAGAATATAAAGTCCACTAGTTCAGGGGTCTTTAGTCTCTTTTGCTCCCTGACATGCTTCAAGCACCTAAAACAGTGCCTGCTCCATATACTGAAAGCTCAGTAAATAGCCGCTGAGTAAGTAAACCCGTCTAACAAACATTCACTGAATACGTGCTATGGCCAGGCTGTGAACTGCAATCATTTTGCTGGATCCCAAAGACATGGATGCTCACTGACACAAGCCCACGTTTCACCTGGCTCCACAAAGGAGCCGGCACACTAACCCAAACTCAAGCCAAACCTGGACATTTCCTTCGGGAACCAAGCTCTCAAACCAAACGAAGACATGGTCTATCTCTGAACTGAAGAGAACCCAGGTTTCCCACAGGCTCCCTCTGAGAAGCAGTTTCATCCCATCCCCAAAAAGGCCCAGCAAAGCTCAGAGGATCTGCAGCCCCTCAGTCCAGCCACACGCTGCCAGATTCACAGCTGCCGCTTTACAGCATTACTTTTGCTAAACAAGTCTCAATTAGATCTGCCACAGCCCAGGAGGTTATCAGTGGGCACTCTGGTCTTGGCCAGCGGGGACAGTGCATCTGTACCAGATGGTCCTCCCTGGGATGTCAGATGAGGGGGATCCAGAAATGTCCTTGGCCTTGTGGCCCTCTCCTTAGTGCTGTCCAGTACCCCCGGTGGGAGCACGGCTGCAAGGGCAAAATTGGAGCCAACTCTGGGAGCGTGAGAGCTGCAGACGTCGACTCCCTGGGTTCCTGCAGCAATTCCCAAGGAGCCTCTCCTTCAGCCACCACGGACAAGGTGCCCAGTGATTCCATGTGCCTCTGGGTTTGGCTGAACCAGGCTGCAGAGGGCAAGACTTGGAGGCTTTTAAACTATGGCTTTTTATCAAAGCCAAAAGGCTGTTCCAACAAGTCCTGAGTCTACTATTTGTCTCAGTCCAAGGAAGAGAACAAAACAACCTCCAAGGAGACTGTTCCAGAGAAAAGTAAGGCATTCCAGAAATGCTGCCCTGCTTCAGAACGGTCTTCCGGAACAGGGAACCTGCAGTAAACATTTACTGAACTCTTATGTGCACAAGGTGCAGCAGAGGTAGGCCTGTGACTGATTCCTGCTCCACCTTCCAGCTGTGCTACCTGAGGCACATACTGCCTCTCTGAGCCTTGGTGTCTTCGTTTGCAAAATGAAAAACAGTAACTGAATCTACTTCCTAGGATTGCTGGGTGAGTTCAATGAAATAATCCTGAGTCCAGTGCCTGCCACATAAGAAGCGCTTAATAAGAGGTAGTTCTTGTAAAGGAAAGGACAGGCAGTATATTGAGAAAAGAAAAACTAATAAGGGCTTTCTAGACGTCCCGTAAGCCATTATTTATGCATTTAGGTATATCCTAAGCGTTTGTTGATGCCTGTTTTTTCAAACAAACTTAATCCTCACAGCATCCTCGGGTAGAAGGGGCGGAGGCCGGAGAGACAGTCCTCGTGACAAAGGACGAAAACAAGGCCCCCAGAAGGTCCCGGGAAGCGGCCAGCAAGCACCCTCTACCCTCAAACCCTCCCGGGTGGGTTCAAAATACCAGAGGCGACTCTCCTCGGGGAGAAGTGGCTGGAAGTGATCATTAGCGGGGCGGTCGGGACTGGGACTTTAATTCATCATCGCCAAGAAGTGGTGATCTTTTGTCCCTAAAGAAAAAAGTGCCCGTCAGGGCCCAGACCCCGGGGAAATACAAGTCAGCGCTCCGAGACGCCACACACGTGCTTTAAACGCTGGGTCAGGCCCAGGCAGAAATAAAAGAGATAGCGGCTCCCGTTCCGGAGAAGCAACGAGCCCCTGGAGGCTCGAAGTGGGCTGCTGGGGCCCGAGAGGATCTCCTGGGCGCCGGCTGGAGGAGGGGACAGGGCGGTGGCGGCCAGGGTGTGGGGGGGGTCCCAGGCTCAGCTCACCTGGCCGCGGCGTTCTGCGTACCAGGCAGGGCCAGGCCCCGCCGGCCCGTAGCTGGACTGGGCTCGCCCCTTCTCGGAGAGACCCGGCCCCCTGAAGCAGCTGGCTGCTGCCCGGAACTCACCTGCCGTAGCAACCGCGCCACCTCCGCCTGTCAGTCAAGCGCGCCTTCCGCGGCTCGGCGCAGCGCAGGGTCATGAGGCCCGGCCGGCCGCGCCCCGCCTCCTCCCCCTCGGCTGCCCAATCGGGAGAGGCCGACGCCAGGGGTAGGGGCGTGGTCAGATGAACGGTGTGGGCCGAGGGCGGGGCCTGAGGGCTTGGGGCCGGACCGAGCCGGGCCGGGCCGGGTCGGGTAGGAGCCGGCGCTCTGATCTCACTGCTGAGCGCCGGAAGTATCCTAGATCTCAGCGCAGGGGCTCGGCGGCCAGACCGCGGGGCTGGCGCGACTATGCCGGTCACCGGGAAGACTTTCCGCCAGCGCAGGGCCGACTCGGAGTCGGAGGAAGATGAGCAGGACTCAGAGGAAGTTCGGTGCGTTTGGGGCGGGCTTCCACGGGGCAGGAAGAGAGAGGCAGCCTAGGGGGACTCACCACCGGCCAGGTACCTTGTTGACAACGTTGCTAATTATGAGCCGGGTTGTTATCCCCTTCTGTGAAGAAATTGAGGCCCCTAGGGATGAGACCGCCGCCCCAAGGTCTCATGGTTGGGAGAGGTGCCCCTGCGCAGAACCGCATGCGCAGCGGTTCTGACTCCCGTTGGTGGGTCCAGACGCAGAGTCACCCTCTGGACCACTGCGGGCAGGCAGCGAGGCAGGGATGTCCCTCGAAGCTGCCTTTTGACTCTGAGTTCCGTGGAGGGTCTCTCAGCCTGTGCATTGCCTTTTTTTTTTTTAGATTAAAACTGGAAGAGACCCGAGAGGTGCAGAACTTGAGGAAGAGGCCCAACGGGGTGAGGTGGGTACTGCGTGGGAGAGAGGACCCGGAGGAGGAGGGCATGACCGACACACCACCTACCCCGACTCCCCCATCCCCACCCGGTCGCTGTCACAAATATCTCCTGAGACATAGCCCCTTCCCTTGACACACTTGACACCTTGTACTGCCTGGGGGGGGGGGGTCCAAGCGTTTTTTGCGGTACGTGGGCCTTTCACTGCTGTGGCCTCTCCCGTTGCGGAGCACAGGCTCCGGACGTGCAGGCTCAGCGGCCATGGCTCACGGGCCCAGCCGCTCTGCGGCATGTGGGATCCTCCCAGGCCGGGGCACGAACCCGCGTCCCCTGCATCGGCAGGCGGACTCTCAACCACTGCGCCACCAGGGAAGCCCAGCCTTGTGATCTTGAAGTTTGCTCCAGAGGTACAGAAACAGGTCATTGATCAGTGTTTTTATTGTCAAATGCACACTGTGATTAACTGTGAAATGCACACTGATTGTTAAGAGTTTGGGAAAATTTAGAAAAGTATAATCATGAAAATAAACAGTACCATAATTCTCCCATACAGAGGTGATCAGTGTTAACATTTAATGTTCTTTTCCTGTCTGTTTTCTCTCTTTTTTGTAAAGACAATGAGCAGCTTTACTTTTATTCTGTTGTTCTTCGGTAGTCCCCTCTTATCCACGGGGGCTATGTTCTGAGACCCCCAGTGGATACCTGAAGACTGGGTAGTACTGAACCTTATGTAGATTATTTTTTCCTATACTGATGGGTGGGTAGTGTATACGGTGTGGACACTCAGGGCAAAGGGATGATTCACCTCCTCTGTGGGACGGGGCAGGATGGCAGAGATTCATCACACCATTCAGAACAGCTGGTAATTTAAAACTTACGAATTTTTTATTTCTGGAATTTTCCATTTAATATTTTTGGACCGCAGATAACTGACACTGTGGAAAGTGAAACCACAGATAAAGGGGGACTACTGTACTTTCAACTTATGATATTGTGGGCGTTCAACCACATTGTGGGTAATTTTTCCGAAAACCTTTTTGATATCTGCATAATATTCTATCAGATGTACATATCATAATTTAACTTAGCCCTTATTTTGGGACCTGTAGATCATTTTTTAAAATTTCACCATCAAATAAGGCTGCAATAGTATTTTTCTGCATTTGTCTTTAGCTTCATTTTCCCTGAAGGCATAATCTTAGAAATGAGATTTCTAAGCCAAGATAATGCTAAATGACTTTGCAGGAAAATGTACCACTGACGTCACCACTACCCCCACCTCCAGCATCTAGAGTGTTTCTTGGACCCTGTTATTCTTGTAGGCTTTTCCAGCCAGCTTCAGTGTTCACCCCGCAAATCTCACCCTTGCCCTAATGTTGCAACCTAAAGACTTCCTAAATGTTTCTCCTTATCTCTGAATTGTGCCCTTTCTCTCTCTCTCTCCCCCACTTTTTGGCTTTTCTCAGTGCTGTAGCCCTGCTGGTGGGAGAGAAGGTACAAGAAGAGACCACTCTAGTGGTGAGTTGTGGGGTCCTCCCTGGGCAGTGGGAAGATGTGGCTGCTCTTCAGTGGATGATTGTGTTTTCTTAAAAGAAAACAAGAAAAAAATCCACTGCAAGTTATATAAATGCTTCTTCTCGGCTGTGTTTGCTCTCTGCAGGATGATCCCTTTCAGATGAAGACAGGTGGGATGGTAGACATGAAGAAACTAAAGGAAAGGGGCAAAGATAAGTAAGTGCAAAACTGGCTGAGAGGCAAATTCACCGCAGCCCCTGCCTGGGTCTGTGTTGCCCCAGGGAGCTGGGTCCTGCCACAGCTTTAATGAGACATCTTGGAGTACCCTTTGTGCTTTGTAAACGGTATGTTGTTTAAAAACAAAGAAAACAAAAACTCTTCAAAAGTTAACTTAGGGTGATGTGGGTAGGCACCTCTTGTAAAGGTGCATTGTATATTAACTTTTTTTTTTTTTTTTTTATCCTTGGTTGCGTTGGGTCTTCGCTGCTGCGCGTGGGCTTTCTGTAGTTGCGGCGAGCGGGGGCCACTCCTCGTTGCGGTGCGCAAGCTTCTCATTGCAGTGGCCTCTCCCGTTGCAGAGCACAGGCTCCAGGCGCATGGGCTTCAGTAGTTGTGGCGCACGGGCTCAGTAGTTGTGGCTCGCGGGCTCTAGAGCGCAGGCTCAGCAGCTGTGGCGCACGGGCTTAGTTGCTCTGCGGTACGTGGGACCCTCCTGGACCAGGCCTCGAACCCATGTCCCCTGCACTGGCAGGCGGACTCCCAACCACTGCGCCACCTCGGAAGCCGCTATATATTGTCTCTCAAACCCATGTGGAAGTTGTTTTTCTTTTTTGAGGAAAACATAGAAACAATTACAAAAATAATACAAACAATACAAAAGTGAAATATAAACGAATCTACTCATTCCCCCGAGATATCTCCAGAGGCCGTCAGGGTGCTTGCATATATTCCTAGAGTTCCTTCTGTTTGCGTATCATATATATGTGTATATTTCTTGGCCATAAGCAGGACGTTGTGCATTTCGTTGCCTACTTGTTTTATTCATGTGACATCACACTCGGCCTCACTTAGCTGTGACCCTAAGGCCCTGCTTCACTGTTCTCTCTCTCTCTTTAGGATCAGTGAAGAGGAAGACCTCCATCTGGGGACGTCATTTTCTGCAGAAACCAACCGAAGGGACGAGGACGCTGACATGTAGGTGTCAGTCTGTTCATCACTAAGAGACTGGGGGAGGGCTCCAGCCAGACAGAGTCCAAGATATTTTGTCACGGATGACATTTCTAGACTTATCCAAAGGCAGCAAATTGGCCCCTCTCGCGCCCCTGCCTCCCCTTTCCCCACCGCCTGAGGCTTGAGAACTTTGAAAAACTCAAAAAATTCTTTAAAAGTGTGGTTCTTGGAATCTTAGATTCCTTGACTAGTAGTGTTCCATCCTCCCAAAATTGCAGGGCTAAACAATGGACTTGCCTATTTTTCATTCTGCCAACAAGGCTGTTAAACAAACTACCATCTACCATTATCTTTTTGTCTTCAAAGAACCTTACACACGGTGTGGTAGGACAGAATCTCATAATATATGTTGGTGCTTTAAGTTGAAAATTTTTAGCTTGACTTAAAAACTCAAGTTATTTTTATTTTTCTCCTTCTCCATGGAACGATGGCAACTTCATCATCAACCATCACGGCTCCGTGAGCCAGTGTTGGGGACCACTCACTTAAAAGACACCAGTTGTGAGCTTTCCTGCCCCTTTTTGAGGCCTTTGGGTATCTCATTTCAGGATGAAGTACATTGAGACGGAGCTGAAGAAGCGGAAAGGGATCGTGGAACACGAGGAACAGAAAGTTAAGCCAAAGAATGCAGAGGACTGCCTTTACGAACTGCCGGAAAACATCCGGGTTTCCTCAGCAAAGAAGACTGAGGAGATGCTGTCCAACCAGATGCTGAGCGGCATCCCGGAGGTGGACCTCGGCATCGAGTGCGTTTCAGACCCACGGTCGTGCCTCTCTCCCGCCCCTAGGCAGAAAAGACGAGCTCTCTGCTTTCCAGTTAAAAGTTAAGGGACTGTTTCTTAACCTGTCTCCTTGGAAACCCACAGATACAAACTGTCTTCTGTGGCAGGCTGACGTGGTTGTTGCCAGGAGTTTCTCTGAAGGGTTGGTCAGAAGTAGTTAAAGAGACAAGGGACTCTGACTGCCGAAAACAAGAATGTTTTTATTTAGTCTTTGTTCACAGCCCTTCAGCCCTTCTCTTCAGGTCCGTGTATTCTGCTGCTTTATTCTAGCAGGAGCAATGATAAAGGCTCCCGCACCCCGTGATCCTTCTTCCATTTTTACTACAAAGCATCTGCTCCAAAAGCGGATTTTTATGGAGGAAATACAGTGGTCATAATCGTTTTCGGGTGCGGTAGAAAGTTGGGAGACTTCTGGGTTCTCGCTTCCTTTTTGGCCTTACTAGCTTTGAGCCTTAGTCAGTTCACCTGACCTCCAGCTCAATTTCCTCTTGATCAGAAGAGAGGAACTCCTGCATCTCCGATGCTGGGAGAGCTCCGTGACAGTCTGGCCGCAGGGGAGTTGGTAAATTGTAGAGAGCTGTGCCCCAAGAAAGATGACGTCCTTATGCAGTGGGGGGGGGGGGGGGGCGGCTGCCAGCCCCTTTAGTCAGTTCCACCTGAGGCCCAGAGGTGTGATGATCTCACTGTGGTGTGGCTCCTTTCTCCCCATAGTGCTAAAATAAAAAATATCATTTCCACGGAGGATGCCAAGGCCCGTCTGCTGGCAGAGCAGCAGAACAAGAAGAAAGACAGTGAGACATCCTTTGTGCCCACCAACATGGCTGTGAATTACGTGCAGCACAACCGATGTAAGTGTCGCGTCTCTGGGGAAGCAGCTCCAGCCCACGCCATTGGGTTGAGGTCCCTGGGTTCCCAAAGTCTGTCTGACCCGTCCCCTGGTCTCTTTTGGTCCAGTTTATCACGAGGAGCTCAATGCTCCCATACGGAGAAACAAAGAAGAGCCCAAAGCCCGACCGTTGAGAGTGGGCGACACAGAGAAGCCGGAGCCTGAGCGTAAGTACAGCAGAGGCCTCGGGCTGCCTGGCGTGACCGTTGCCCAGGGCCCGTGGAGGTGGGGAGGGACTCGGCAGGGGCGGCGCTTGAGCTTTGGGGTCAGGGCATCTGGGTTCTAGTCTATTTTCTGTGCCATGGTCATGTGCCTTCCCCTTTCCAAGCCTCAGTTTCTTTACCTCTAAGATGGGGATAGTAATAAAACTTACCACTTGGGGTTGCTCTAAGGATTCACTGGGCTGTCAAATATAACAGAGACTCAAAAAATTAGAAAATTTCAATAAGCAAAAGTAAATTAAAAGTTAATCATAATTTCACCACCCGAAGACGGCCCCTGTTAACATTTTTATATATTGTTATCCCTCAGTATCCGTGGGGGACTGGTTCCCGGACCCGCTGCAGACACCAAAATCTGTGGATGCTCAAGTCCCACAGTCAGCCCTCCGTATCCATGGATGCGGAGCCCAGGGATACCAAGGGCTGACTGTGTATAACCTTGCCCACTTTTAAAAAATATACATACGCTGTATACATACTTAATAGGATCTCACAGCTTTTTAGTGTGCTCTGCCTGTCTCTCCGTGACAGTAAATACATTTTCCCCTTCAATGGCCGTATCACGTTCTGCTGTGTAGACAGATGTCCTATAGTCTAACCATTTCCCTCTGGCGGGACACTTAGGTTGTTTCCCAGTTTTCCCTATTTAATGATGATCATTCTTGCCTATGTCATGTCCTTAAGCTGCCTTGTGAGAACTCACCAGATGATCCTAATTTGTTCTCCCGCCAGCAACATCCAGCAGTGCCCCTTTCCCACGTGCTCACCAGCACCAGACGGTGTCATCTTTCTCATCAACAATGGGATGATTCTAAGGAAATGCTAAATTTGCTGAGGCTTCTGAAAATCCAGCCTGTTGCTCTGTTTCTTCCTTCCTACTTGAGAAATTATTTTCTGTAACACCTTAGCTGTGTAGTCTTTGATTCCCAAAGAGCTTCCTCTTATTAATACCTAGGAAGCAGGGACTTTGGAGGCACCAAAGGGTTCACCTCAGCCTACCTTCACTTCCTGAGTGACCTTGAGCAAATCAGCTAACCTCTCTGAGCAGAGATGGTAACATGCCCCTGCTAGGATTGCTGGGTGGGTGAAAGGAAGTCTTGTCTAAAAAGATTTAGTGCCACGCCTGGTACGTTGTCAAGCTCTCAATGAAGCGTAGCTACTGCTCTTCACCTGGTCTAACACTGAAGTCAGCATATATTGGTCGGCACCTGACTCCACCATGTTTATTGCTATTCACCCCAAAACAGGTACTTACTGAGGCCCTACTATGTTCCTGTTCACTAGAGTAGGCACTGGGGCTCCTGTAGGGAGTGAGACAGGCATGGTCGTCCTTGCCTACGTGGAGCTACGCCTGTTGTTGGCTTCCAGCATGGCAAACAGCTTTTCCTCTTTTCCTTCTCAGGGTCCCCTCCCAACCGCAAGCGTCCTGCCAACGAGAAGGCCACAGATGACTACCACTACGAGAAGTTCAAGAAGATGAACAGGCGGTACTGAGGGAGGCTAAAGGGGAGAGGTGCAAAGTGGGGTATAAACAGTGTCGTTCACTCCCTTTATTCCCCCTGATAAAAGGCTTCCTGGACAGAAGCCTGCTCATTGGCTAGCAGACAGTTCCCAAAACAGACTCTATCCGTCCTGCTGCTTACCTGCTGGATTTTTCAGGCACTGAATTTGTAACCTTTTGAAACAATGTGTAGTTTTCCTATTTGGGGACAAACTCTATTCTTGAGAGCATTATTAAATCTCGTTTGTAAATATGTTGACTCTCTCCTAATATTTGCCCTGGGTCAGGAGGAAACAGTTGTGTGTTTCAGGGTGAGATAATACCCTTTAGATTGTGGTTTTATTATTATTATATATGCAATCATGTCTCCTGTTTTCAAGTATCTGGAGTGGGGTTCAGAAACGCATCCGTCACTCTTTACAGTGGATCCAGCTGACAGCAGAAAAATCTAGCTTGAGATCAAAGGAACACTGGTATTTTCTGACTTTTACAAAGTTATCTGTTTCTTTTCATTATGAAAGAAAAAGCAATTTCTATCACTTTTAGCACTTAAGTATTAAATATGAAATGGACCCAGCCTTATTGTTTGTATTGCGTCTTCTTATACCAACGCTAGGTAATGTGTTCAGAGTCTGGGGGTTGGGCAGCTCAAAAGCAAAATTCAGTCACTGAGAGGGGTTTTCTCATTTAGTTTAAGAGAGGTGGACAGGCTCCAGTCTCTGAGCTGTCAGGTATGGCCCACCTGTGCCATTTTTCCTGAGGTAGTTACCCAGGTTGTGACGAGGAAAGAACAGGTCGGTTGACTCCTGGGCTGATTTAAAGCAGGTATTGTGTGATTAGAGAAGTGTGGCTTTGGAGTCAGATCTGAGCCCTGCTCACAGCTTCCTTAAATCGTTGGACAAATCCGTTTGCCTCGGAGCCTGTTTTCTCATCTGTAAACTAGATTTTCTTCTTGCTTTTTTTCCCCTTCACTCGAATGAATGCAAGGTCACTGAAGGCAGGAATCACGTGTGCCTCGTTTTCTTCTTGAATCCCCAGGATCGAGTCCATAGGCGATCCTCAAAATTATGAATGAATGAGTGGAAGTATCGTTACCTGGGAGAGACCCGACCAGCACTACCTTATCCAGGTGATGAAGGTCAGCATCAACAGTCATAAATCATGTTGACTGTATGTTCCTTTGATATGAGGTTATAAAAGTAGCACTTTATCTCTGTAAAGTATATTCCTCCCCAAAACCCGTAACTCCAGTCTAATCATAAGGAAAGCATCAGACAAATTCCAGTAGTTGGGGATCCTCCAGAAGATTTGACCAGTACTCCCCCCAAACTCTCAAGGTCATCAAAACCAAGGAAAGTTTGAGAAACAGCCACAGCCAAGGGGAGCTAAAGAGACGTGACAACTAAATATATTGTGGTATCTTGGATGGGATCCCGGATCACAAATAGGACGTTAGGTAAAACCTAAGGAAATATGAAGAAACTTCAGTTAGTTACAATCTAGCAATATAAGTTCATTAATTTTAACAAATGTAACATACTAATGTAAGATGTTAATAATAGGGGAAACTGTGCGGGCGGAGGTGTGGTAATATGGAACCTCTCTGTACTGTCCTGTCAACTTTTCTATAAATGTAAAACTGTTCCCAAAGAAGTTTTATTAAAAACAAAATTGGCCCCTCCAGCGGCCCCAGCGCGCAAAGCAGGCAAGGGCCGTGCCCCTCACAAAGATGGCGGCCGCCGGCGTCGGAGGAGGTCCGCCCGCTACAAAGATGGCGACCCCGGCGGGAGGGACCGGAAGTGCAGTCTGGCGGTAGCGCCGGTCTGCGGTAGGCGTGAGAACGCGCGGGACGGCGCGGGTCCGGGCATGAAGCTGGGCCGGGCCGCACTGGCCCTGGTGCTGCTGGCGCCGTTGGTGGTGCGGGCGGTGGAGCCCATCAGCCTGGGACTGGCCCTGGCCGGCGTCCTCACCGGCTACATGTCCTACCCGCGCCTCTACTGCCTGTTCGCCGAGTGCTGCAGCCAGAAGCAGAGCCTCAGCCGGGACGGTAGGATGGGGAAGGGGCTGGGGGCTGGGGGCTGGTGCTAGGGCTGGGGCGGGGGTCAGAGGCTGGGGTCCAGGAGGCCCGGAAGCCCGGGCAGCGCTGAGGCCGGCGGGGGCTGGACCCGGAACCGGAGTGCGGGATGGGGCCTGGCTCCTGGGCCACGGCCACAGGCAGACCGGACTTTGGTCGGAGAGCTGCGGAGGCCAGCTGCTGTTTGGGCACCTTCGCTCAGAAACTGGGAGTGTGGACGATTGGAAACTAACTCCAGAGAGTCTTTACTCTTTCCTTGCCGGAGACGGGAAGGCTGGTGGGGAGTCTTCCGGCGCGGAGCAGTGGGGGCCGAACCGCCGCCCTTTTCCTGCCGGGCGTGGGGTGGGAGGGACCGAGCGGGGATGAGGGGCTCACGCAGTGTCGGAGGCACTGGAGCCAAGGGTCTCTTCAGGAAGGAGGGCTCGGGAACGGGCAGGACTAGCAGACAGAGGGCCTGCTGGACCCGCCGGTCACCTGGGCCAAGTGCTTACGTACATCCGCGTCTCACTAGACGCTTGAAGAGCTTAGCGGGCTTTGCTGGCTTTCACATGAGCCTGTAAACTGGGCTGCATTTTGCCACGTGTGTCCCCCTCCACCCCGCCTGACTGGCTTTGTTTTTCCCAGCGCTGCAGAAGGATCTGGACAGCAAGCTCTTTGGACAGCATCTTGCAAAGAAAGTCATCTTAAATGCTGTGTCTGGCTTCATAAGCAACCCGAAGCCCAAGAAACCTCTAACCCTCTCCCTACACGGGTGGACGGGCACCGGCAAAAATTTTGTCAGCAAGATCATCGCAGAGAATATTTACGAGGGTGGTCTGAACAGTGACTACGTCCACCTGTTTGTGGCCACACTGCACTTCCCTCACATCTCCAACATCACCCTGTATAAGGCAAGGGCCAAATTTCGGGATCCTTCCTGGATGATGCTGGGTTTGGGGTTTCTTTGTTGGGGAACGGGATTTGGAAATTCCGTGTTGAAATGAGTGAGCCCTGAAAATGCATCAGTTCCCCTTTGAAAAGTGTGGAACTTACAGAGGGTTGGAGATGCAGGAAGCAATTATACCATCAAAGCTCATGGTGGTTTCTGAAAACAGGCTCAGTGTGATAGTAAGTGGGGTCATAGGATTTGAGAGATGGACATAATCAAATCCAGTTTAAAGAGCGTCAAATCCGACATGTTTTATAAAAGAGGAAATGTTTCTAGGGAGGCCTAAGTTTGCTTTTACAGTTTAACTCCCTATTGAACAGTCTGGCTTTGTTGGCAGGCACACCTGGATTTGAGCCCTAAGGCTCCTTACAGCTGTGTAATTGTGGGAACGTCACAAGACCTCCCTGAGACTCAGGTTCTTCATCTGTCAAATGGCAGTTGTGAGGATTTCTTGAGCTCTGTGTGTCAAGTATGTAACGTGATGCCTGGCACATAAGCGTTCAAATCAATGTTAACTATTGCCTTTTTTAATCCTCACTTGTGCGAACACATTTTTCCCTTTGGCTTGGGAGAGCATCAGGGTCACCGACTGTCCAGGAGTTTCTGGGATGTGGGACTTTCAGTGCTACAACTGAGAAAGTTCCAGGCAAATAGAGATGAGTTAGTCATCCTAGTTAGCATTCTGTCGTCACTGTTTAAAAGCTGTGTGACTTTGAGCAAGTTGCTTAACCTCTCTACACCTCAGTTTCCTCATCTGTGAAATAGGGAACACAGTAGCAACTACTTTGATGGGTTTGGAAGGTCACAATAAAACGCTGTACGACCAGTGCTTAGAACAGCATCTTACCCGTAGTGAGTGCTCGATACATGGGCTCTGTTGTTGTCTGTAAGTGGGAGGAGCAGAATGGGAAGACCTTGGTTGCTGGAGCCTGCCAGACATGAAGGAATCCTTGTTTAAAAGGTGGTTCGCGGGGCTTCCCTGGTGGCGCAGTGGTTGGGAGTCCGCCTGCCGATGCGGAGGACACGGGTTCGTGCCCCGGTCCGGGAGGATCCCACATGCCGCGGAGCGGCTGGGCCCGTGAGCCATGGCCGCTGAGCCTGCGCGTCCAGAGCCTGTGCTCCACAACGGGAGAGGCCACAACAGTGAGAGGCCCGCGTATCGCAAGAAAAAAAAAAAAAAGGTGGTTCGCTTTGTGGACTCGGGCAAGTCACTTCAGCTCCCCTAAGGTTCTCATTCTGTAAATAGAGGTTAGTCCATACCTACAGAGCAGAGTTACTGCTTAAGTTAAATATGTACCCATGGAACGTGGTAACCATGGTCCGAGTAGCCAAGCAAAACGCCAAATCATAAGAAGCCAAGTCATTGTAACTTACAGATTTTTCCTCAGAAACAGATAGCTAATTCTTTCTCCTTACATCTGGGAAAGAACTGTATAGAACCATAGTTCAAATTTCTGATGTAAAGAGTCCTTTCTCCTTCTTATCTTGATTGTTTAATGTAAGAAGTACCTAAATAAGTTCTTAGGGAATGTTCCACTTAAGCAAATTTATTTCAGCAACCTCCAGGCGTTGTTCCAGAAACTCAGGAGTGTTGCCTCACCACAGTCATCCCCAAGTGTGTGTGCTCTGGAGTTCTCCTCACTTCCCCCATTGGAAAGCTAGAGCCCCTTCTCCAGGCTGATCTAAGGACTGAATGAGAAAAGAGGTTACTTGGTCTCGGACTTCTTCCAAGAAGGCTGGTGTACACAGGATACGTATTAACATTGCCATTTTGATGACAAAGGCCCAGCAACTCAGTGACACAGCATCGACGTGACATGTTGCAGGACAAGAATTACAATCAGAGTGTGGGGCCTTGGAATCAGGCAGGGTGGGATTCAGATCTTAGCTCTGTCTCATACTAATTTTGTAATCTTGGGCAAATTTTGTAATCTCAGTTGACTATGCTCTCTGTGCTTCAGTTTCCTCATCTGTACAATGGGTATGATAATGCCCACTATGTGGCGTTGTGGTGAGAAACAAAAGAGCTTATATAAAGTTCTTAGCACAGTGGGGAGCACACAGTAAGCAGTCCCTAAATGCAGCCTTTGTAGAGGCATTTGTAGCGTTAATAATGCCCACTCTGGTAGTGTCAGTCGCACTTCTGAGCATCTGTATTGGCTCTTCCCCCTTGTCACTCAGGATCAGTTACAGTCGTGGATTCGCGGCAACGTGAGTGCCTGTGCGAGGTCCATCTTCATATTTGATGAGATGGACAAGATGCATGCTGGCCTCATAGATGCCATCAAGCCTTACCTAGACTATTATGACAACTTGGATGGGGTCTCCTATCAGAAAGCCGTCTTCATATTTCTCAGGTAAAGTCGGGGCTGGGACATGGTTTGAAGAGCTCTGAGCCCCAGCCTGGGGGCTTCGGGGAAAAAACACCAGTCCTTATTCACTAGAATTCTTTTGCAGCAATGCTGGAGCAGAAAGGATCACAGACGTGGCTTTAGATTTCTGGAGAAGTGGAAAGCAGAGGGAAGAAATCAAGCTCAGAGACATGGAGCATGCCTTGTCTGTGTCGGCCTTCAATAACAAGAACAGTAAGTGGGGGGACTTCCCTGGTGGTCCAGTGGTTAAGACTCCGTACTTCCAATGCAGAGGCCGTGGGTTCGATCCCTGGTTGGGGAACTAAGACCCCACATGCAGTGCAGTGTGGCCAAAAAAAAAAAAAAACAACAGTAAGCGAGGCCATCCATTCCCAGCACAACATCCCCCTACTTGATGATCCCGCGCCCCTCACCATCACCTGGGGGCTGGTTAGAAATACCAGTTCTCAGTCCTTTCCCCAGGCCTACTGAGTCCAAATTCCTGAGGGAATCTGTGTTAACAAACTCCAGGTGACTTTTACACATACACAAGTTTGGGAGATGCTGTTTTAAAGAGATAGGGACATTGTTGATCATCAAGATCTCGAAAATTCGTTTCCTGGTTTTTTCAGCCAAATCATTTTCCCTTGTAAAAGCGGGTGGTGGAACAAGGAAGGCTGCTGGGGAGCCTCTGATGGAGGAGATGGGCCCGCTAGGTCCCTTTCTTTCTGCACATTAACCTAGAACCCTGAGGGTCTGTGCCCGAGAGTGACAACCAAGCAGTGGTTGGGCCCCTGTTCTGTACTGTGCACTGTGTGAAACTCGCTACCTGCCTGTTTCCTTTAATCTCCGTGATATCCTCCTGGGGTAGAAACTATTATTGTCCTCATTTTATAGATGAGGACACTGAGGCTCAGAGAGAGAGAGCCCCTTGCCCAAGGACACACAGCCTGTTAGGTATCTCTATTCCAGAGCGTGAGCTTTTACTACCAAGCTCATTGCTCTGCCAGTGACCTGACACATTCCCTTTTGGCCTTGAACCCTTGGATGTGGAAAGACAGCATGTTGGAGGCTCACTCACTGGGTCAGATCCGTGAGCCCTGTGGGTCGATTGCCACCATTTGCTCAGGTTCGTTCCTGAAATTGTAAATCAGAAGGTCTCCTCTGAAACAGACTCGCCGAGAAATGCATAGCACTTCAGAGTTAACATGAACAGTAATGGGGTATTTTATGTCAATTCACGCAAGTGGAATGTTAGCGGTGAAAGACAAAATATTTTGTAGCATGTTGAGTAGGTTCTTGGCATGCCAGAAGTATGAACACATGCAGTAGAAGTCTCAGCCCCGGAATACCACAGCAAGTGGCTCTGGCCTAGAACCCACGCTGCAGGTTCCAGAGGGTTCCAGAGGATGAGCTTCGGATCTGGGCAGGCCTGGCTCAGCCACGTCCTGACTCCGGCCTTAGGCAGGTGGCTGAACTCTTTCATTCTTTCACTCAACGTATTTGTTGAGCACCTACTAGGTGTCAGGCACTGGTCCAAGAACTGGGGACACAGCAGTGAGCCAAAACAGAAATCCTTACTCTCTATCCTAATGATAACAAGTGAGGAAACGTGTCAGATGCTGGGACCCACGTCTACGTCGAGGTAGAGATTTATCTTCCCCTTTTCCCACAATAGGGAAAAAGTAAACCAATAAATAGGGGTTGTGGGGTGTGGGACGGGGGTGAGCTGCAGTTTTATTTATTTTTAAATGTTTTAAATTAATTAATTAACCTTTGGCTGTGTTGGGTCTTCGTTGCTATGTGCAGGCTTTCTCTAGCTGCGGTGAGCGGGGGCTACTCTTCGTTGTGGTGCACGGGCTTCTCACTGCGGTGGCTTCTCTTGTTGCAGAGCACGGGCTCTAGGCGCATGGGCTTCAGTAAGTTGTGGCACGTGGGCTTCAGTAGTTGTGGCTCGCGGGCTCTAGAGCACAGGCTCAGTAGTTGTAGCGCATGGGCTTAGTGGCTCCGCGGCATGTGGGATCTTCCCAGACCAGGGGTCGAACCTGTGTCCCCTGCACTGGCAGGCGGATTCTTAACCACTGCGCCACCACGGAAGTCCCTGCAGTTTTAAATACAGTGGTCAGGGAAGGCTTACTGTGAGGGTGACATCTGGGCTGACCTGAGGAGTGAGGGAGCCATGTGGACATGGGAGGGAAAAGCATTCCATGGGAGGGAACAGCACACACGAGAGCCCTGAGGCAGGAGTGTGCCTGGGCCCGGATGAACGCAGGGGACAGGAGGTCAGATGAGAGGTGGAGCTTGGGGTGGGGTGCAGATTGTGGAAGGCCTGGGGAACCACAGGAGGGCCTTGGGCTTGGCTCCAAGTGGAAGACGGAGCCCCTGGAGGGTTTTGAGCAGACAGTTCCCTGATTGGACCTAGTTTTAACAGGACCACCTGGCTGCCGGGTGGCGAACAGACTGAAGGCAGCAGGGACGGGGAGGCCAGCAAGGAGTGGCTGCAACAACCTGGGGGGAGATGCTGGCGGCTCAGCCCAGCGTGGCAGCCGTGGGGGAGGTGGGACAGGGTCTGACTGGGATGTATTTTGAAGATGGAAACAATAAGATTTCCTAAGGGACTGTGTGTGGGAATGAGAGAGACGAATCGAGAATCTGGCCTGAGCACTTGGCAGGGTGGCACTGCCGTTTAAGGGACGGCCTGCAGGAGGAGGAGGTTTGCAGAGAGGGTGGGAGATGAAGAGGGGCGCCTCCGGCAAGGGATGACTCGTCTGAAGGCAGAGATGCAGAGCAGGCGGCTGACGTTCCAGCGCAGTTCCGGGGCGGGGGGTCAGGCTGAGGATGCAGACTGCGGAGTGGTCGGTTGGTGGTTTGTAAAGTCACTCGGTCTACCTGGGCACCCTTCGGGGCCTCTGTGTGGCGGGTCCTTGTCGTCCTGACTCCCTGGCCGATTAGCTTTCTGCTCTCCTTGCCTGATGGCCCCAGCTCAGTGCTCACAGGCCCCGGCACTACCCGGGATCGTCTGTTTACTGGGTGGCCAGTCCACGTCTGCTCCCTCCCCTGCCTCGGGCCTCCGGCGCACCCGGCACAGGGCAGGCCTGCCGGCAACGAGCTGGCCAGGGCTGTCCGGCTCGCCGCTGCTCCGCTGCTGCTTGGCGCTCCGTGTGCGGCTTTCCCACGGCCGCAGACGCCACCGCCTCCAGGCAGTCAGATGTTTATTGAGCACCAGCTGTGTGCAAAGCACCGTTGGGCAAGAAAAGAATAAACCCCAGATGTGATTGATGGTAAGAAAAGTATATTTGGTCTTCATCCGCGTTTTCTGGCACAGAGCTCCTAACACCCTTGGAGTTTCAAAGTGATGAGAGCCATAATGGTGTCTTTGCTATTCCTAACAAACCCCTTTCAACCACATCAGAGTTTGTGTTAATGAGGTGACCTTTGGAAAATACCAGGGTGGGGGGGTGGCTTCCAGGGGAACCAACCCTTGATTGGAGGGTTGGAACTTTCAGTCTCCAGCCCTTGTAGCCCTCCCAGGAGGGAAGAGGGGCTGAAGGTTGAATCAGTCGCCAGTGGCCAGTGATTTAATCAACTGTGCCTATGTAAAGCATTTTCCATAAAACCCCTAAAGGACAGGGTTTGGAGAGCTTCCAGGTTGGTGAGCACGTGGAGAGCTGGGGCGAGTGATGTGCTCAGAGGTCATGGACGGGTCACGCCCCTTCCCACATACTTTGCCCTGTGCATCTCTTCCAGTTGGCTGTTTCTGAGTTATATCCTTTTATAATCAACCGGTAAGCTAGTAAGAAAATGTTTCTCTGAGTTTCTGTGAGCTGCTCTAGCAAATTAATTGAACCCAAGGAGGGGGTCATTGGAACCTCAGAAGCACTGGTGACAACCCGAACTTTTGGTTGGTGGCTGAAGGAGGGGACGGTCTTGTGGGGCTGCGTCCTTAACCTGTGGGATCTGACGGAGTCTCCAGGTAGAGAGTGTCAGAATTGAGCTGAAAGCAGGTGGGCTCAGAGAACTGCTTGGTGGTGTGGGGGAAAAATACAGGATGGACTTGGTGTCAGAGGCAGACCAGGGTTAAGGCACAGAGGTGAAGCGGCAAGGCGGAAGGGAAACCGTCCTCATGAAGAAACGCCGAGTGTGGTCCAATGGGTGCTGCGTCGTCTCCGAAGGGGAAGTGGGAGGGTCAAGAGGCCGGGAATCTCAGAGGACCCGAGACTGGGCAGAGGCAGGCCTCATCCAGGGAAAGTGCGAGCCCTGTGGCCGTAACAGAGCACTGTCTTCACACATTACTGAGGATTCTAGCTTTTGGTCCCGCAGACGCTCTGGAGGGTTGGGACATGCCGGCAGCCGCAGTGGGTCTCTACCCTGTTGCCAATCCCAGCCGCCGGAACCCCAGCCAGTCGCAACTTTCCAAGATTCCGGAGTGCTGGTCCTTCCCTGGGGACTCTTCTTCTCACCTTTCACTTTCTGTGAACCTGCTCCCTTTCCTACTCGGCCTGCCTGCTTGCTTTTTCCAGGGTGGGTGGTGAGCCCCTTTCCCACTTCAGATCCTTTATTTATTTTCATATCTAAAAATTTTAATAAATGCATAGGAAGGGTACCTGCCTGAGATCTTAGCGGTCACATCTCGAGAGGCCTCCCTGCCCACTGCGGCATCACCCTGCCCTTGGCTCTCACAGGAGCGTCACCCCTCGCGGTTGCCCTGGGTGAGCTCACTGGCTAGTCTGCTCGTTAGGCCGTGAGCCCCACGAGGGCAGGCGCGGGGCTCCACTCATGGCTGACACCCAGCAGATGTGTGTGGACAGGTGGACGGGTGGGCGGACAATGGATGAACAGCACCTTTTTCTTTTCCCCAGGTGGCTTCTGGCACAGCAGCTTAATTGACCGAAATCTCATTGATTATTTTGTTCCCTTCCTCCCCCTGGAATATAAACACCTAAAAATGTGCATCCGAGTCGAAATGCAGTCCCGAGGCTACAAAGTTGATGAGGACATTGTAAGCAGAGTGGCCGAGGAGATGACATTTTTCCCCAAAGAGGAGAGAGTTTTCTCTGACAAAGGCTGCAAAACTGTGTTCACCAAGTTAGATTATTACTACGATGACTGATGGCACCAGAGATGTCGCTTCCCGCATCCCCGCTCTGGTCCCGGAAGAGGAGTAAAATGAATTATTCTGGTGTGACAGGACAGGCATTTTCCTGGGCGTTATTTTCATCGGGCAGGGCCTGCTGGCCGTCGGTGACGCATCACAGGTGGAAACAGCCCCAGAGCCTGCAGAAGCGGGAGCAGCCAGCCCCCAGCCCACCTGTGCCAGGCCTCATGGTTTTGTAAAAAAATCATGTTTTAATTTCAGGTGTTTCTGTTTCAAGGAAGGATGAATCAGTTTTACTGAAAATGTGATAATTTTATTTAAAATGGTTTTTAACATTATGAAGAAACTTTTCAGACTCTTAAGTTGTTGGCTTTGTGTGTGTTTTTAAGTTCCTGTCATTACAGCATACACTGTGATGTCTTTACTTCTAAAAAGCCTGAGTCCTCGGCCTGTCTTCTGTAGGATGGTGTCACTGTACTGGGGACGGAGGCTCTAGCAGCGAGCCAATCTGTCCCAGGATGACCATCGCAAGGGCAGTAAGTGTTTATAGAAGGACAGGTGTGTAAGGGGACACACTCAGGCCCATCACAGACAAGACCTAAATGTCCTCCCCCGAGAATTTTCATCCCAGTAGCATTGTGAACTGTGGGAATGATCTTAGTAACGTCGTGAACAATTTGTTAGAAACAGAATTTCCTCGAAAGAAAAGCACCTGCAGCTCGTCACTGGCCGGTCGGTCAGCTTTGCAGAGGCCCTTCTCTGCTCCCCATTCCTAAATGAGCCGCACGCTCGGTACCGGGTTTTGCCACATCTCCCTAAGACCTTCCTCACTGATTACTAATTGTCATTGTCTCATCAGAACTCCCCAAACCTCGAGGAAAAGCTCAGCTGCCCCCCGGATGCCGAGAGCAGTGCTTTTATTTATTAATGCAGACAGCTACCATTTTACAATAAAATTGTGTATGATTTGTGAATACATCTTGTAATTTTTTTTTTTTTTGGCCGCATTGGGTCTTCGTTGCTGTGTGCGGGCTTTCTCTAGTTGCAACGAGCGGGGGCTACTCGTCGTTGCGGTGTGCAGGCGTCTCGTGGTGGTGGGTTCTCTTTGTTGTGAAGCACAGGCTCTAGGCACGTGGGCTTCAGTAGTTGTGGCACTCGGGCTCAGAAGTTGTGGCTCGCAGGCTCAGTAGTTGTGGCGCACGGGCTTAGTTGCTTTGCGACACGTGGGATCTTCCCGGACCAGGGCTCGAGCCCGCGTCCCCTGTGTTGGTAGGCAGATTCTTTTTTTTTTTTTTTTTTTTTTTTTTTTAATATTTATTTATTTATTCGTTTATTTATTTTTAAACATTCATGTGACTTGCTTTTGTTTTTAATTAAAAAATTTTTTTTATTTTATACTTTTGGCTGCATTGGGTCTTCATTGCAGTGCGTGGGCTTCTCATTGCAGTGGCTTTTCTTGTTGTGGAACACAGACTCTAGGCGTGCAGGCTTCAGTAGTTGTGGCACGCAGGCTCAGTAGTTGTGGCTCGCAGGCTCTAGAGCACAGGCTTAGTAGCTGTGGTGTATGGGCTTAGTTGCTCCGTAGCATGTGGGATCTTCCCAGACCAGGGCTCAAACCCGTGTCCCCTGCCTTGGCAGGCGAAGTCTTAACCACTGCACCACCAGGGAAGTCCCTAAGCTGTGAATTTAGACCTAACTGTGCAGCCCAGGCTGGAATGGAGGGGAGTGTGACACGGACTCCGAGGACCTTGGCAGCTCCGGCTCCTTGCTCAGCTGCCCATGGGGTCACACTCCGTCAAGGGGGGCCCTGGAGCTCCCGACACTCAGCTGTGTAGTTCATTCAAGTCTACAGACATACCTCCCGCTGAGAAGCCGGGCAGGAGTACAGAGCAGTGTCGGAACGTAAACACGCCTTGTTTTGTGCAACACACCTATGTGCCTACGAGGGCTGCTGTGGGATATGAGCGTCTGCACAGTGCTTGCAGGGGCAGTTATTAGCTGGCACAGAAGACGGGTTGGACCCCTCTGCTTCATGACTACCCACCCGCCCAGGCCCCCTAAGGCAGCACTGAACGTAGGAAGGTGCTTGATGTTGACCTGAAGCTGGCCTGTTGTCACGGCCCGGGATTAGGGCTAACCATTCATCTGAAAATGGCAGCCCCAGCACCTGGGAGTCCCTAATTAGGGAACACAGGGGTCCCCTGACGCCCCTTGGAAAGTTCAGTCTTTGAGATGAGGCAGCATGGGGTGAAGCAGAAGAGACATTAGCCTGAGACCCAGACGGAGAAGGGCAGCCTCACGGGATGAACACCTCCAACTGGGAAATTACAGGAGTGGGTGACGTGATGGAGAAGAGGGTCTCAGCTTTCTAGAAAGGGCTCCATCCTCAGTCCTGGGAAGAGTTGGTGTTAACAAATCACTGTCAAAAATAAGAGCCCAGGTTAAGGGATTAAGCTGAAATCTGGTTAACATAACAAGGATTTCATTATTTACCGCTTCGGGGCAGGCAAGACCAGGCAAGTAGGTTTCCTGGTCTGAGCTCGGCCTTGCTCAGGTTCAGAATGGCAGCCGTGAGTCGCGTTTGAGTGCCTCAGTTTCCTTCCTATGTTAATTTTAGGAGAATGTATTTGTTAGGGAGGCGACCAGCTCTTTCTGATATTTTCATCCATGAAAATTCGATGGAGCAGAACCCATCATCTAACCCAATTTAACTTTGTATTTGTTTGGGGATAACAGCCTTTAAGTTAAATTTTTTTTTAAGGTCTAATACTTTTTTTTTTTTTTAATTTATTTTATTTATTTTTGGCTGCGTCGGGTCTTTAGTTCCAGCGTGCGGGCTTTTCTTTGATTGTGGAACGTGGGCTTAGTTGTCCTGCGGCATGTGGGATCTTAGTTCCCCAACTAAGGATCAAACCCACGTCCCCTGCACTAGAAGGTAGATTCTCCACCACTGGACCACCAGGGAAGTCCCTAAGGTAAATACTGATGCTTTATGAGGTAAAGAATGCCAACCAGCGTGTCCCGGGTACGGTGAGCCTAAAGACACCTGAGTTATCGAAGAGCCTTTATTCTAAGCTCAAACTTTTCAGAGCTACCAAATAAACCAGAAGAAAAATCTGCAAGTGGCATCTCACGTGATAAAATTTAGGCTTTATTATTTGACATTCAGTAGGTCAATTTAAGTTCGTCTACATCTTACGTGGGGTGGGGAGACTGGGCCATGAGCAACTGTGGCCTTTTCAAGTTACAAATCAGTAACAGCAGTCCAAAGGTAACCAACATGTGTTGAGTTTATTGCATCATAACAAAAAATCTTATCTCCTCCTGACCAGACACCCAAAAGGTGACAAAAGAAACATAACTTAGCTCCAACTTGAGAACATGTACTAAAAATTTTAAGCCTCACCTTGGCTTTTTTGTGTGTGTGTGTGTGTGTGGTATGCGGGCCTCTCACCGTTGTGGCCTCTCCCGCTGTGGAGCACAGGCTCCGGACGCGCAGTCTCAGCGGCCATGGCTCACGGGCCCAGCCGCTCTGCGGCACATGGGATCCTCCCGGACCAGGGCACGAACCCGTGTCCCCTGCGTCGGCAGGCGGACTCTCAACCACTGTGCCACCAGGGAAGCCCCACCTTGGCATTTTTTAAAGACTAAGTGTGATCCTCTATAAGGCATTGCCATATGGGAGGAACATTCATTCTGCCACGTCTTATATAGAAAAAAGCTGCATGTTCTCATTACATGTCTGCAGTTGCATTGCAGCTACAAGATAAAACGATTCACACTGGCTGGAGTGGAAGTCGTATTTCCCAGTGGCCAGGGCAGCCCAGCCTGACACTGCCATACAGGGTATCATTCTCAGATGACACCAGGATCAGGCGCAACCTTACGAGTATCTGATAAAGGAATAGGCAATTATCCCTTCCCATTTTTAAAATGAGCAATGTCCCATATTTCTATTATCTAAGATTCAGAAGTAAGAACATTATAAAAAATATACATATCCTTGAAAACTCGAGCACTTCTAGTGTCCAATACTTCCACTTTGGCAACGAGAACCTGCAAGCTGACCGTTCAGTCGGCACGTGTCATCCGTGGAGAATGACTCTGTCCTACGGGTTTCAAATGGTTCTGTGCAGTCAAGTGAGAGACTGACCCACGTGTAAACTGGAACAGACAAACATCTCACCGTGGGAACCAAGGACTCAAAGCCAACAGTCGCGTTCTGATCCGACTCTAGGGATGATATGGCTGGCGGGACATCTAGCCGGGGCTGAAGTTAAGGAGTAGAGGTGATACAAGGAAGGCTGCGATAAGTACCAAGTGAGAGTTGGGAGAAGGAATTCCATGACCAGGGCTGTCAGCAGCAAAGCCACGGACAGACGGAGAGGTCCTGCCCGTCCCGCCTGGCTGCAGGGCCCTGGCGTGGAGCCCCCATGCCACACACAGGCGGTTCCTCCAGCTGCGTGCTCGGCCTGTGGGCCCACGTCCTTCCACACGACACTGTGCCTGAAGGTGCCACCGATTTTACCTGAAAATACTTCAAGTCGGTGAACGCGCTCTGTAAAGAAAAAGAACTAGAGCAGAAGAATGTTTCTGGCAGGTGAAAACCCAGTGCTCCCCGGACTGCAGCGGGGCCCTCGAACTCCTTCAGTTCAGCTTCTGAGGTGTGGGTACCGTTGGGTCGGAAAGAGTCCTTGGTCTCACTCACACAGCTGTTTTCAAGGCACTCCTGTCATTCTGTCAAGGTCAGTTAAGTGGTAGTGGCAGGGGAGGGGAGGGACTTCAAAAGTTCATCTTCAACCACAACGAACAGCTGGGTTGCTGTGCTGTTGCAAAATGACAAGTACCCTTAACAGATGAGCATTTCGAAAATCAACCCTTAGAACCTTCCAGATCCCGCAAGTCCACAGGTGCAAATGTGCAAACCCTGAAGAGGTCTTCAAAGTGCTTGGAAAGGCCAGGCCCCGAGTTCCCTGGGCTCCCAGCCGCGTCTCACCCCATCTGGATAAGCGTTCAGTGAAAATCCAGCCGTGACTGCACAGTCTTGCAGCCCTTGTCTGAGTAGATTTTCTCGTCTTTAGGGAAAAACGTCATTTCCTCTGCCACTCTGGTGACGACATCTTCGTCGATGGCAGAGCCGCGGGCCTTCATTTCTGCCCGCACGCACATCTTCACATGGCTATACTCCAGGGGCAGGAAGGGGATGAAGTAGTCGATGAGGTTTCTGTCTATCAGTCCGCTGTGCCACAGGCCACCTGGGAAACAAGGCACAGCTGGGTCTCTCGCCTGTTACTGTCCCTGTCACCCGGCCAACCTCGCTGCTCTAACAGGGCCCAGCACATTCTTCACGTCTGTAGCCCTCAAGATTCTCTTTTGGTCAAGCCTCACGTAAGGATCGGTTGGCTACCCCTGCTAACTAGCTTGTAGAATAGAATGCCCTCCGAAAAAGTCCCTACTTCAACCAAGGCACGGAGGCGAGCGGATTCTGTGGTTTCGCGAAAGGCTTAAAGAGAGACACGGTGACTGCGGGCAGGGTGAGGGCTCCTCGCCAGGGGCACTCACTGTGTTTGTTATTGAAGACTCCGACAGACAGCGCGGGCTCCAGGTCCTTCAGCTGGATGCCTTCCCTCCTCCTCCCTGCCCGCCAAAAGTCAAGGGCCGTCTTAGTTATGAGGTCCCCGCCTGCATTGCTGAGTTTGCCAAAGAAACGAAGATTAAAGTCACACATTAAGACTTCTCTGTCTATGACATGTACACACGACTATACATAAAATAGATAACTAATAAGAACCTACTGTATAGCACAGGAACTCTACTCAGTACTCTGTAATGACCTATATGGGAAAAGAATCTAAAAAAGAGGGGATATATGTATACGTAAAACTGATTCACTTTGCTGTACAGCAGAAACACAACATTGTAAATCAACTATACTCCAATAAAAATTAATTAAAAATAAAGACTTCTCTAATCAGGAAACGTACCTGCTCTAAGTTTATTCTTTTTTTTTTGTTTCTATGCAGCTTTTTTTTTTTTTAAATGTGGACCATTTTTAAAGTCTTTATTGAATTTGTTACAATACTGCTTCTTTTTTCTTATGTTTTGGTTTTTTGGCCACGAGGCATGTGGGATCTTAGCTCTCCAATCAGGGATCGAACCCGCGCCCCGTGCATTGGAAGGCGAAGTCTTAACCACTGGACCGCCAGGGAGGTCCCTATACAGCTTGTTTCAAAGTCAAATATAGGGCTTCCCTGGTGGCGCAGTGGTTGAGAGTCCGCCTGCCAATGCAGGGGACGCGGGTTCGTGCCCCGGTCCGGGAAGATCCCACATGCCGCGGAGCGGCTGGGCCCGTGAGCCATGGCCGCGGAGCCTGCGCGTCCGGAGCGTGTGCTCCGCAACGGGAGAGGCCTCAACAGTGAGAGGCCCGTGTACCGCAAAAAAAAAAAAAAAAAGTCAACTATATAAGCCAGTCTCTATGTATTAAAGGGTTGTAATGACTTCTTACAAATGTCACGTATCATCAGGAAACACTGAGTTTTCTGATATGGAATCAGATTGTGATATTCCTCTAAGGTTTATTCTCAACCAAGGAATGTTTACTAAGTGCTACTAGACAAACAAAAATAGCACCTGCCCTCAGGAACTGAAAATCTTTTTCAGAACTTGTTGTGTCATGCTACAACTTTTTTTTTTTTAATATATATTTATTTTTGGTTGCGTTGGGTCTTCGTTGCTGTGCGCGGGCTTCTCATTGCGGCGGCTTCTCTTGTTGCGGAGCATGGGCTCTAGGTGCGTGGGCTTCAGAAGCTGTGGCTCGAAGGCTCTAGGGCACAGGCTCAGTAGTTGTGGCGCACGGGCTTAGTTGCTCCGTGGCATGTGGGATCTTCCCGGACCAGGGCTCGAACCCGTGTCTCCTGCATTGGCAGGCGGGTTCTTGACCACTGCGCCACCAGGGAAGCCCGCTACAACTTTTTATAACCCTCAGAGGCAACATGTGCAAGTAATGAAATTACCTGTTATCTACTATTTCCTTCATTCGTTTCCCCCTTCCCCTGCCCTGTGCCGTGCTGACACTAGCAACCCCAAAGTAAAAGCAGTCCGTTAGTCACTTTTGCCAGGCCGGCACTTTTGTCCCTGGGACCTGCTGAGGTTGCCGGGACCTCCTTCTAGCCCTGGCAGAATGAAGGGCTGTGTGCCCTCGGAGAAACACCTCCCACTGACCTGAGGAAGATGAAGATGGCCTTCCGGTAAGACACACCATCAATCTGCTCGTAGTAATCTAGGAATGGCTTGATTGCATCAATGACCCCCGGGTGCAATTTATCCATCTCGTCAAATATGAACACGGAGCTCGCACATGCACTCACGTTACCCCGAATCCACCTCTGTAACTGGTCCTAGACCAACCATAAGAGAAGAAATAGGATGCAGGGACTCAAAAGATATGTCCAGGGGAGCAGAAGCGCTCCACTGTTCCTCATACTCAGGAAGGTGAAAAATCAGAGCTCTCTGGGGTTTAACAAAGAAAAATCGCACCCTAACCTCCACTCACTGTCTGAGAGCTTTTCCAAAACTTCATCTATAAGAAGTGGAAACTGGCAGAGAGATAGGTGCTAGAATGCAAATGACGTGTCAAATGTGACTTTTTAACGGTATCGGGGTCTAAGATACGTGAATATTGATCATTTCACTGTTAACCAACCCGTAATTTTCATCTCCCTGTGGCTGGGAATCTCACGTTAATTTTACCAGACATACTGAGGAATAAGAAACTAGGCTAAGACCGGCACAGCATCCCGAGGCCAGTGCCTTTTACTGGTGCAGTGAACAAAGGTGCTGACCTAGATGACATTTCACGAAAAGCGTTTGTTCCTGTATTTCTAGGGATTTATGACAGAATTTGGTAAATAAGAAAATCATTCTCTCTTTTTGGTAGTCTTCCCTGTCTTACAGTTTATGGGGCAAATATCCACTTTCACTTCCTTGTTCAGTTTCTATTCCTTATTTCAGTCCACACCTAACAGTAGGAACGCGAACTTTCACAAGGACGTCCATTTAAATGAGAGCCTTACAGGACGACTTAACATAGCAACGCCAAGAATGTGGGCCAAGCTGAAGCTGCATCACAGAAAGAGCCTTAAATGAAGTCGTGTCCAAGCAAATCATGTGACCTGCTCCACTTAACCAAGGGCTGTGATGGGGATACTGAACATACTCACTGCGCCACACAGCTACCCTGCGGACTGCGAGTCAGGAGATTTGGGTCCCAGTTTCTGATTTGCACGAAAATTCTAAGGAGCGAGTCGCCTTGCCGCTCTTGCCTCCATCTTTTAATGGAAATAACATCACCTACCCAGCTGTATTATTTTGGAATCAGCGAGAAAAAAAAGTTGCAGGAGAGTTCTGCAAATGGCAAAGGGTTGCCAGGGCGGGGGAAGTGTGCAGGGGCCTGGGGCTACTGGAGTGCAAAGGAAAGAAGCGGAGGCCGGAGTCAGGGAGCAGGTCGCCCTGACGGGTCCGAGAGGCCAGGGGATGGGATAACAGAATTCCTTGCCTGGTACAGTTTTATGTGCTGCTCGTGAGGGAAGTGCAGGGTCGACACAAACAGGTGGACAAAGTTGCTCTTGAGACCTTTTGGGTGAAGATTTTCAGCCGCAATTTGGCTGACAAGATTCTTGCCCGTGCCGGCCCAGCCGTGTAAGGAAAGAGTCAGTGGTTTCTTGGGATTTTTGTTGTTCTTGAAGCCAGTCAGCGCCTTGAGAATCACCTCTGTGGCCAGATGCTGCCCAAAGAGCTTCTCCTCCAAATTCAGCTTGAGGGCTGCAGAAGCCAGCCCGGGAAGAAGAGAGAAAAATACACATTAAACGTGCACCAGAAAAGCAGCGCTCTCCCCAGCTGGCCAAAGCGAGAGGCACAGGTTAGCAAGCGGTCCAGCAGGGTCTCTGCCAAACCCCAGGGTTAGCGCTGAGGCAGAACCACACGGGCTGCAGTCACACGACGCCACTTCCAAGGAAATGGACTAGAAAAGGAAACTAAATGTGTTCGTTCATCCAAGGATTGGCCCTCTCTTCACTCAGCTGCTTGCTATTTCCCCAGCCACCCCTTCCGGCTTGTAAGAAAACCGAGGGCCAAATGTGGGCTTTCTGGGCAGACGCTGCACATCTGAAAACTACTTAACAGGGGTGACATGGCGCCGAAGGGCTGCTGCTTTCAGTTTCTTCTTACTGTCATCCCAAGGAATCCAAGCTTTTAGAAAGGAACTTGGGCAGAGCCCCACGATCCGGAGAATCTGTCTCCGAAGACACGGCTTCCGAGGCTGGAGTCCGGGCCGAGACCCCACCCCTCCTCCTTCCCACCCCACCTCAGGGTAAGCGCGGGGTGCCGGGCAGTGACGCCCGCGCGGGGCTGACCCCGCGCCCCTCGAGCCCCTCCGGGGCAGACCCGCCATACCCGACGCGTTGAGCGGCTGCTCTCGGCAGCACTCGGCGAAGCGGCAGTACAGGTCCCTGTACGACAGGTAGCCGGTGAGGGCCGACGCGGCCCCGACGGCGATGCCCAAGCTGATAGGCTCGAACGCCGCCGCCACGTGGGCCGCCAGCAGCAGCCGCAACGCCGCGGCGACCCAGAACAGCCCAGCCGGATGCATCCCCAGCTCGCGGCCAGCCACAGACGCTGCTAGGGCCGCCCGGGCGGCCGAGCTTGGGGACGGACTTCCGATCCATGCGTCACCTCCGCCCGCAGCCCCCCACCCCCCACCGTGGGAAGGCCTTGTTGGCGAGGGGCGTGGCTCTGCGCCACCATCTTTGTGAGAGCCACGGAAAGGGGCAGTGACTCTCAGCTTCGGGTGAAACGCACGGCTACCTTTTACGGTTTCTTTTTCTTAAGAGCTTCTCAGATCCTTCACACTTTGCTTTGTCATCCCTCCCTTCACTTCCCCTGGAGCTATCGTGAGCGTTTCTCAAGTCTCCCCACCCTGCCTGCCTTCCTGAAACAGTTGCAGGGTGCCCTGGGCGCCTGGCCCCAGGCTGAACACTGGGGCTGCACCAAGGCAGACGTGCCCTGGTGTGCACGGTCAAACCCAGAAGCGCATTCTTTCACTGAGCATGCTACAAGGCAGGCCCCTTGCTGGATGCTGGGAGACAGCAGGGAAGGAGATGGGGTTGCCCGCCCCCGCCTCGAGCTTCTAGGCTCTGGGGGAGGCAGTCAGTGGGCAAGGGCCAATAGTGAGCGGTCAGAGAAGCACCGAGGCCATGGAGCAGGGAACGCCGTCAGTCTGAACTGAGAATTAAAGGAGTTAGACAAGCAAAAATAGAGTAGTAGGATGTTCTATGCAGAGAACAGGATATGCAGGATGTGCAGTTTGGGGAATTGAAAGTATTTCACATGGTGGAGGCTGGTGAGAATGATGATGGAGAGCTAGGCAGAGACTGGAAGGGGAAGGCCTCTGTCTGGGGGGCAATAGGGAGCCACAGAAGGTTTCACACAGGGAATGACATGGTCAGATCAAAGATCACGATGGCTGCTGGGTTTGTCCAGGTAACGCTGGCCCAGGCTTTGCCAAAGTTGGTTGAGTTCACTCATCAGCCAGCGTATCAACAAATATTTAACAAACGCTGGCTGTGTCAGATCCAGTGCCGCATGCTGAGGATGAAGCAGGGCACAGGGGAATTTCCTGGCGGTCCAGGGTTAGGACTCCTCGCTTGCACCGCAGGAGCACGGGTTCCGTCCCTGGTCAGGGAACTAAGATCCTGCATGCCACAGCACAGCCAAAAACGTTTTTTAAATAAATAAATAAAGCGGGGCATAGGACAGGCACCGTCTCTGCCCTCACAGAGTTGCCAGTCTAGTGAGGGAGAAAAATGGGCAAACGGACAGTTTATGACCAGCATGGTCAGTGCTGTGATGTGAGATGCACAGAGGAGGCACCTCACCCAATGGGCGGGTCGGGGAAGGCTCTCCTCCTCCATGTCTCAGTTTTGACCTGAAGAATGGGTAAAAATTACCCAAGGGGATTGGGGCAAGTGAGGAGGGGAGAGGTGAAGGTGGTCTGCGTGAACGCTCCAGGCAGGGGGTAGTACGCGCTGTGGCTGGTGGTAAGTGGGAGCTGGGCACACAGGGAGCCCCAGGTGCTCAGGCAGCTGGATTGTGAAGACAGGAGAGACTGGAATGGCAGCCAGGGGCCAAATCATCAAGGCCTTTTGCGCCATGCTTTATCCTGGGACCAGAAGGGAGCCCCAGGGGGGCTTTGGGCAGTGATGGTTCAGACCACTCTGGCCCTGTATTGGGGTTGGAGAGGCCAGCATTGTGGTAGGGAGACTGGGTCCAAGGCTGGGCAGTATTTCAGGAGAGAAGACAGTGGCCTGAACTGGAGCAGGGGCAGCAGGAGGGAGGGAAAGGAATCTGAGAATGGGTTGTGGGGGGATGCGCCGCTGTGGCTGGGGAGGCGAGGGTCCTGTTGGGGAAGGAACAGGAGGAGGGTGGGCATGGGGGATGGTGAGGACTCTGATGAACTTCCATTGTTCAGTGCCAACCTTCTCATTTATTGCAGGACGTTGTATTTTGTGTTATCTTTTTTTGTTTGTTTCTGCGGTATGTGGGCCTCTCACTGTTGTGGCCTCTCCCATCGCGGAGCACAGGCTCCGGACTCGCGGGCTCAGCGGCCATGGCTCACGGGCCCAGCCGCTCCGCGGCACGTGGGATCTTCCCGGACCGGGGCACGAACCCGTGTCCCCTGCATCGGCAGGCGGGCTCTCAACCACTGCGCTGCCAGGGAAGCCCTGTGTTATCTTTAGAGTCATAAATACCAGCTACTGAGCTTTTGTAATTCCAGATCCAAATGCCATCGATTCCTTCCAGCACCATGTACAATCCTTAAAGACACAAACGTTTCCTTTCAAACACTAGTGGTCTAAACAGTCTCTCCTGGTACTTCCCTGGTGGTCCAGTGGTTAAAAACTTTGCCTTCCAGTGCAGGGAGTGCGGGTTCGATCCCTGGTCGGGGAGCTAAGATCCCACATGCCTTGCAGCCAAAAAACCAAAACGCAAAACAGAAGCAATATTGTAACAAATTCATTAAAGACTTTAAAAATGGTCCACATTGGGCTTCCCTGGTGGCACAGTGGTTGAGAGTCCGCCTGCCGATGCAGGGGACGAGGGTTCGTGCCCCGGTCCAGGAAGATCCCACATGCCGCGGAGCGGCTGGGCCCGTGAGCCATGGCCGCTGAGCCTGCGCGTCCGGAGCCTGAGCTCCACAATGGGAGAGGGCACAGCAGTGAGAGGCCCGCGTACCGCAATAAAAAAAAAAAAGCGGTGACAGTCACAGTAAGAGGTCTTCCTGACCTCTTACTGTCTGCAGCGGTAAGGACTCTATATGCGTCAGCCCATTGGTATGCCCAACGACTTCAAAGAGGAAGAGACTGTTGTGATCCCCGCTTTACAGATAGGGAAACTGAGACCCAGAGAAGTGAGGTCACATGTCCAGAACCACTCCGCTAGGAACAGAAGGAATGAACCAGTTTCTGTAACTTTGATGGTCTCAACCTCCAGCTCTCCGCACACCCGCCCCAGCCCGTGTTGCAAATCCCCTGGAGGCCACAGAGGTGCTCCTCCATCCCTCACAGCTGCACCCCAGGGGACGCGCTGGACTTGACCAACTGCATGCCCGAGGCGGCCTCTGTCCCAGAGCCAGCAGGAAACCCGATTAGATTCAACAGATAACGTGGGCCTGGCAGCCAGGCCGCCTGCTCACACCAGCCCTGGTGGAGAAAGCTTGTCAGGCGTCCCTGGAGAGGTGCTTTGAGCCCCAACTTTCTGGAGGTAGGGTGGCAGCCCTTGTGGTGAGCCTTACCCTGTCTTAAGCTGGCCACCTTCACCCTGGGGTATGTGAACACCTGGAGGTAGGTGAAGACTTCCCAAGGACATGTGGGATAGATCACTGTAAGGGTGCCAATCCTAGAAACTCAGCCTCTTTCTTTTCTTTCTTTCTTTCTTTCTTTCTTTCTTTCTTTCTTTCTTTCTTTCTTTCTTTCTTTCTTTCTTTTTCCTTCCTTCCTTCCTTCCTTCCTTTCTTTCTTCCTTCCTTTCTTTCTCTTTCTTTCTTTCTTTCTTTCTTTTTAATTAAAGTATAGTTGACTTACAAGGTTTTGTTAGTTTCAGGTGTACAGCAAAGTGATTCCGTTTTTCAGATTTTTTTCATTATAGGTTATTACCAGATATTGAATATGGTTCCCTGTGCTCTACAGTGGAAACATAGCCTCTTTCCTCTTTCCTCCCTGAGCAAGACCCCAGTGGCCCAGCTTCCTGCAGGTTCCTTTCTCACCTCCCCTGTCTTACCTCTGGCCCCCGGAAAGAAGAAAAATCACTCAGTAATTTTCCCCAGTGGATACACGAAGTAAATGGAAAAAGAAAAGGGAGAGAACCCCATCCATCTCATTAATAGATTTTCCATAAAATCTTAATTCTTGGTTTAATAAGTATTTATGGAAAAAATTGTAACCCACTTATGTCGGTTTGATTGACCATGTACTAATACACAGCGATCCAACAGAAATATTTTAACACTTAGAGCTTTGTGGTCGCCAGAAAAGACTTTTATGTGAAGTTTTAATTTGTACTATATACATACCTTTGTTGCAGAGAAATAAGGTAGAATGATTGATAAGCGACTTTTAGGCAGAAAGTACACTTCATTAGGGTGACATCTGATGGGAGAAGTGTGAGCTGAAGTACCGAAAACCGATTGTACACATCTGACTTGTTCATGCATTTTATAAATGGATGATGGCAGGTAAGGCTGCTATGGCGTTCAGATTCCATTGAGCAGACCTAGAAGAACAGAGTAACAATGTTACCCTAAAATGTCCATGCTTACAACAGACAGGAAATTGCGTCTTTTGCAACCCCTTAAACTTATAATGAGAAGTTTCTATGTTAATATATGTTAATCTAAAAACGTGCAAAGGGATGTGTGAGCATTTTTTTATTTGAGCAAAAATTTTTTTAAAAAGTGTGAGCCCCCTTACCCCAAAGCAGAGCCTGCCCAGTAAGCATTTATTCTTCAGCCTTCGTGTCCCCCTCTGAATTTACTGTAAGGAGTTGACGCCTCCCTTCTGGATTCTCAGCTGCCGGGGAAGGACTCGTGTATTGACCTGGAGCTCAGTCCCCTGGCTAGATGGCCTCCTACCTCTCCAGCGTTAGCCTCTTTGGTTGCCACGTCTTCCCTGTCACGCCCTCTGCAATCCTGATCGACCCCAAGTCTCCGTTCTAGACCCCCTCGCTCTCTGTCCTCTCTCCCTGAGTGAGAGGGCCCCGGGTGACTTTCTCTGGCCCCGGATGACTTTCTCTCTCCAGCCCCTGCATCTGGCTCCACATTGGACATCTCCACTTGGCTGTTGACCAGACGTCTCAGCACCTACACGGTCAAAGCCGAAGTCTGGACTGTTTTCTCCAAATGTGTTCCTCCCCCAGGGTCCCTATCTCAGGAAGTGGAACCATCCTCCACCAGCTGCTTGTCCTGTATTCCTTTTTCCCTCAGCCTCCACTTCTGACCCATCAACAGGCTGCCGGCCCCATCTCCAAAACACACTCAAGAACTCTTCAGCTGTCTTCCTCTCCTTGGCCACCCCCTAATCCAAGCCACCATCACCTATCACATGGATGACCACAGCAGCCCCCAGGGAGTCCTCTGCATCCACCCTGGTCCTCCCTGATCCGTTCTCCCCACAACAGAGACAGGTGGTCTTTTCACAGCAGACTGGATCATGTTGGTCTTGCTTTGAACCTGTCAATGGCTCCTAAAGCCCTTAGGAAAAAATCTACCCTTTTCACTCTGACCTCAAAGCCCTATGTGCTGTGCTCCTACCTTCCTCTTGGACCTTTTCCCATCCTATTCTCCTGCCTCGACTCTTTTTTTTTTTTAATTGAAGTATAGTTGATTTACAATGTTGCATTAGTTTTTAGGTGTACAGCAAAGTGATTCAGATACACATATAATTTTTCAGATTCTTTTCCATTATAGGTTATTACAAGATACCGAATACAGTTCCCTGTGCTACACAGTAGGTCCTCGTTGTTTATTTTATATATAGTGGTGTGTATATGTTAATCCCAAACTCCTAATGTACCCCTCCCTCCCCCTTCTTTCCCCTTTGGTAACCATAAGTTTGTTTTCTATGTCTGTGAATCTATTTCTGTTTTGTAAATAAGTTCATTTTGTAACCTTTTTTTTAGATTCCATGCATACGTGATGTCATATGGCATTTGTCTTTCTCTGTCTGACTTACTTCACTTAGTATGATCATCTCTAGGTCCAACCACGTTGCTGCAAATGGCATTATTCCATTCTTTTTTATGGCTGAGTAGTATTCCATTGTGTGTGTGTGTGTGTGTGTGTGTGTGTGTGTGTGTGTGTGTATATACCACATCTTCTTTATCCATTCATCTGTCAATGGACATTTAGATCGCTTCCATCTCTGCCTGAACTCTTGCTAAGAATGTTCAGACCTCAGCTTGAAGCCCACCCAACCTATCTAAAGTAGCCCTTCTTCCTCCCACCCGGTCACCTACTCTGTTGTCACCCTGTTGGTTTCCCTGTCTATTGTCCATCTCTCCTGCCGGCCTGAGAGCTTCAGGAGGACTGGGGCCTTGTCTACTGTGTTCAGTATCTCTAATTCCTAGAACTGTGCCACATACACAGCAGGCACTCCATAAATATGCATTTAATGTTCAAGTATAGAACATTCTCCAGGAGGATGGACTTTGATCTGGGGGCCAGCGATGCTGCTATGGACTGTATGTTCTCACTCCCCAAATTCATATGCTGAAGCCTAACTCCTGATGTGATGGTGTTAGGAGGTGGGGCCTCTGGGAGGTGATTAGGTGTGAGGGAATTGAGCCCTTTACGCTAAGACGTTAATAACATGAAAAACTGGGTGTGGGCTATATGGAAACTGTCTGTACTATCTTTGCAAATTTTCTATAAATCTAAAACCATTCTCAAATAAAAGGTTTCTTTTGTTAAAAAAAGGCGGTTTTGTATGTGCTACTATCTGACCTTCGGTGATACTGTAAAAACCATAACCACGTAAACTTTACTTCCTCTAAACTGAAATTGGTTTGTGGAAGTGTATAAACTGCACTTGATGGGCAGAAATGCTCAAATGGTTGAACGCAGTGGATGTGAAATGGGCAAATTATTCTATATCCATGAAAACAATTATTAAGTGTTAAAACACGCTTTTACTGATTACCTATCATATGTGTCTGCAACAAAAGTAGAAATACACACTGAAATTTTAAAGTGTATGAGGGTTTCTCTGAAAATTATGCTGAGTGACATAAGCCATAAGACAAATACTGTATGGCTCCACTCATATGAGGTCCCTAGAGTAGGCGAATTCACAGAGACGGACAGCAGAATGCTGGTTGCCAGGGGCTGGGGGAGGGGCCGTGGGGAGTTCATGTTTATTGGGTGTAGAGTTTCAGTTTTGCAAGCTGAAAAGAGTTTTGGATGTTGGAATGTACTTAACACTACTGAACTGTACACTTAAACATGGTTAAGATGGCAAGTTTTATGTGTACTTTACCACAACTAAAACCTTTTTTAAAATGTTAAGTTCCGGGACTTCACTGGTGGCACAGTGGTTAAGAATCCACCTGCCAATGCAAGGGACACGGATTTGATCCCTAGTCCGGGAAGATCCCACATGCCGCAGAGCAACTAAGCCCACGAGCCACAACTACTGAAGCCCGTGCGCTCTAGGGCCCGCATGCCACAACTACTGAGCCTGCGTGCTGCAGCTACTGAAACCCGCGCACCTAGAGCCCGTGCTCCGCAACGAGAAGCCACCGCAATGAGAAACCCACACACCGCAATGAAGAGTAGCTCCCTGCTCGCCACAATTAGAGAAAGCCTGCACGCAGCAACAAAGACCCAACACAACTAAAAATTAAAAAAAAAAAATTAAGTTCCTCTGATTCTAACCCTCTGAATATTGAAAATTTTCTTCTTGCTTGAGTCATCCTTGTAATAATCATTAAGCCACAATCGCCAACATAACATGAATATGAATGTTTTAATTTTTTTGATAAGTAATCAGTATGTCAGTGGTGGCGTCCTTGGTTGAAGGAGCCTTCGTTGATACCTGCAGCTTCAATTTCTTGTCTGGTATCAGAGATGGGGTGGCCGAAAGCTGGCTTTTCCTTCTGTACAATGAGGGAAGGGCAGGTTGAGAAACGGAGGCAAATCAATTTTAGGAGAGAGTACAGTGGAAGTTGAGGATCTAGAAATTGATTCCCTTGCCATTATTCATGCTTAGGACTCCTTGGAAAGTCTGTGGTACCCAGGGTATGCATCCTGCAGTCTGGGGCGCCTACCCTTCTTATGCCCTTTGATGTCATGTGACAGAGCCTGTGTTTGGTCCAGGTTTGCATTAATCAGCCCACAAAGCTGCCTGACCCCTGGCCGCCAGGTCTCCCGAGCTGGCCCCCCAGTGCAGAGTCTCCAGTGTGTCCCCACCGTCCTCAGTTCTGCCTGCCCTCCTTGGTCAGATAACCTTCAAAATCTATAGCTCTTGGGCTTCCCTGGTGGTGCAGTGGTTGAGAGTCCGCCAGCCGATGCAGGGGACACGGGTTCGTGCCCCGGTCCGGGAAGATCCCACATGCCACAGAGCGGCTGGGCCTGTGAGCCATGGCCGCTGAGCCTGCGCGTCCGGAACCTGTGCTCCACAATGGGAGAGGCCACAGCAGTGAGAGGCCCGCGTACCACACACACACACACACACAAAATCTATAGCTCTTACATCCCCCTAGATTGCCTGATTATCTAAAATAGCGGATTCCCACAGTACCTTCTGGAGGTGGCTCCTCTTTCCTACTGAGATCCAGCAGGGCTGTGCTGAGGTTGAAGGGAGGATGGGGAGAGCAGCCTCAGGCTGGGGGGCGGGGGGGATGCAGAACTTTGCTCTGTGGGGCAGGCACAGCTGTGGAGCCATTTCTGAGGGTCTGGAGTTCCAGCGCTGCCACGTCCTCCAGATGCCCCCAGTGCCCTCTGCTCAACTGCCCTCATCCCACTTTTTCTCTAGCAAAGACCAGGAAAAATGGAATCAAACCACGATGTGGTTTAGCATCCATAGAATCCATGTCTGAACTCAACTCTCCAGAAGTCCTGGCCCTTTGGTTGCTGTAGGAGATTTTTCCAGACGATGCTTCACAGAAAGGCCTGGGAGTCTCGGAGGCAAGATGTTGACATTTGCAACTGCTTTCGACTTTCCAGTTTTGTCAGGACTCAGCCCTATCCTGGTGCTGGTGGTGGAAGGGGTCTTGGCCTCAGCTTCTCAGGGTCCTGGAGCTCTTCCCCTCGGTGGGCATGTGGTCCCGAGGGGAGTCTGGGTGACACTTGCTTCTCTGTTTTGTCACTGCGGGCTCTGGGGCTCCCCTTTCCTGGAAGATGGAGATCGGGGAAGGAGGTGCCTCCTGCAGCATCCTCCATGTGGGTTCAGTAATCAAGTCCTGAGCTTCTGCGGCCTGTCTCCCCCTCTCTGTTACCAACTGTTTTATCAGATGAGGTTCTTTGCTTCCAAACAATAGACTGACACTGACTGGCTTGGGCTTCTTAGAAGAACCCAGGGTGGCCCGTGGAAATGTAAAAAACGCTGAGCGACCCCGACTTGGGAGAGAGGATCCCAGAGGTGGGGTGTGGAGGCCTCGGTGGCAGGAGCTCTGGGGCCCTGTTGCTCCGGCACTGCCCTCAGAGAGAGAAGCTGATGGGCCCAACCAGGGTCTGGTATCTTGACCTTGTATCAACAAGCCATGGGCAAGGGTGTTGTGCCTGGGTAACCCCCACAGTTTGCGCTGTACATACTCAAATGACATTTTGTTTCCTTGAAAATGTGACTATTTCCTGATTTGTCATTTGGTCACTTATCTTAAAGTTGGCCACTGGAATTTAGGGAGGGTGGGAAGATGACCACAAGAGTAGAGGGCCTCAAAACCCCTCACAAAGAGCTCTCTGGACAACCCAAACATATCTGAGCCCCAGGAATGGATATAAATGGGCCCCCGCAAGTGCCCCCCAACTACATAATGATCCTGACACTGCATTGTGCCCCATTTCCCCTCTTTTAAGAAAGTTTTAAAAAGTGTAAAACAACTTATATATTTCCAGTACCAGTGAGTATCTTAAGATAAAAACTAGTTCATTTAGCACATCTTAAGAGAAATTGCCTTTGAATGGGAACTTCCAGTACTCTGAGATCTGCAAGGTGTACCTAGAAAATTTGCTGCTGTGGAAAATGAAGAAATTGGATTGGGAGGCGGGTGGTGGAGAGCCTGTGGTTTATCTTTTTTTATTAATTGCTGTAATACTGTCCTTCCGGCAGCTGAGGGAGTTTCATATTTTCTTTAGGCAACGTTAGGAGCTGAAGCTGTCTTTGGACAAGTTTGATGCTACATGAATTCTGCTGATTTCGCTACTGGGTGACCACTCCATTAGTACTATTAACTCCATTCATATTAATTTTTGTTATAAATCTTACAAAAGGGAGTGCTTCTGGGTATTTATATCCACATTTTGTTTTCAAAAATTGTCCAAAGCCCGGGCTTCCCTGGTGGCGCAGCGGTTGAGAGTCCGCCTGCCAATGCAGGGGACACGGGTTCGTGCCCCGGTCCGGGAGGATCCCACATGCCGCGGAGCGGCTGGGCCCGTGAGCCATGGCCGCTGAGCCTGCGCGTCCGGAGCCTGTGCTCCGCGATGGGAGAGGCCACAACAGTGAGAGGCCCGCGTACCGCAAAAAAAAAAAAAAAAAAAAAAAAAAAAAAAAAAAATTGTCCAAAGCCCATGGTAGCTGCCGTCTTGCATCACTGTCTCTGGGAGGCTGGTCACCTCACCTCCCACCCATCCTCTTGTCCCTACATTATCCCCTTCCCCTTTACTCTTTCTATCATTTCTCTCTTGGAAGTGTTTAAATTGTTAATAAAAAACATTCAAAACCACCAACTTGACTCCTTAAGGCCGTCATAACTTGAAAGACCAACCAGGAAGGTCTTGGAAGGGAGCTGCAGATAGGGCTCTGCCCTTTGGTTCGAGGTGGGCAGAGATTTTCAGGACCAGAGACAGCGACCCCCTGGTCCACACCTGTTTCCAGGGAAGTTTCGGAGTTGACTGTAACTAGAGGTGTGACCACGCTGATAGAATGGGAAACTGCTCAAGGCTGGAGAGACCTACTCTCACCGAGCGAAGCACTAGAGGGTACTGGTGAGCTGCTGGTCTGAGGACTCAGAGACATGGGTTCATATCCTGCTCTCACTACCTCTGTGACCTCCAGAAAAAAATGACAACAGAAGTTCAAACCCCTAGATTATATAAAAAACCAACTGTCGGACTTCCCTGGTGGCACAGTGGTTAAGAATCCGCCTGTCAATGCAGGGGACAGGGGTTCAGTCCCTGGTCTGGGAAGATCCCACATGCCGTGAAGCAACTAAGCCCATGCACCACAACTACTGAGCCCACGTGCTGCAACTACTGAAGCCCATGCGCCTAGAGCCTGTGCTCCGCAACAAGAGAAGCCACTGCACTGAGAAGCCCGCACACCGCAACAAAGAGTAGCCCCTGCTCGCTGCAACTAGAGAAAGCCTGTGCACAGTAATGAAGACCCAACACAGTCAAAAATAAATAAATAAAAATAAAAAGCCAACTGTCAGCCCGAAGACCTGTTCTCATCTAAGTCTTATCAGTGTCTATTTTATACAGAGGGGCTCTGCTGGGGCACATGGTATTTGGTGTTCTTCTTGTTATCGTTTATACAGGGATACACACTTTATTTCTATGAAATCCTAATGGCTATAGAATATTACATATGCCTTCAAACAGTTTTATTGAGGTAAGTTTGACATACAACAAAATGCACACATTTAAAGTGTACAGGGCTTCCCTGGTGTCACAGTGGTTAAGAATCTGCCTGCCAATGCAGGGCACACGGGTTCGAGCCCTGGTCCGGGAAGATCCCACATACCGTGGAGCAACTAAGCCCGTGTGCCACAACTACTGAGCCCACGAGCCACAATTACTGAGGCCACGTGCCACAACTACTGAAGCCCGTGCACCTAGAGCCAGTGCTCCGCAAAAAGAGAAGCCACTACAATGAGAAGCCCGCGCACTGCAACAAAGAGTAGCCCCTGCTCACCGCAACTAGAGAAAGCCCGCGTGCAGCAACGAAGACCCGACCCAGCCATCAATTAATTAATTGATTAAAAAATGTACAATTTGTTAAGTTTTGACATATTTATACACTCACAAAAGTATCCTCACAATCAGGGTAGTGAACATAGCCATCACCCCCCAGAAGATTCCTCTTGCCATCTTGTAATCCTCACCTCTCCCCTGACGCCCCCTCCCCTGTCCATCGACCACAGATTTGCTTTCTATCACTGCAGATTCGGACACTTTTTATAGACTAGCATATGTTTTTAAAATCACATCATTATGTATTGTTTTATTTATTAAGTGCTTGCTAAGGATCAGGTTCTGGGTGCACTAGCGTCATTATCTCATTTAATTCTAAGGCAACCCTGTGAAGTGGCAAATCTTTATTTTACAGGTTAATATCCAGAGAGGTTAAATAATGTGCCCAGGGAACTTGTCACACGAGTAGAAAGTGGTGGAGTCAGGATGGGCACTCGGGCCCTTCGGAGGCCCCACCTGAGCTCTTCCCCCACTGACCTGCCTCTCTCCTCCAACAGGCAGGAAACAAACTGCGTGGGTTCAAATTCTGCCTCTGCTGTGACCACGCATATGACCCTGGGCAGGTTACTCACGCTCTCTAGGCCCTGGTTCCTCATTTGTAGACTGGCCCTAACGATAGTCCCTGCCTTATAAGGTTGCCCTGAGGGTCACTTGACGAGATGAGTGTAGGGGCACCTTAGCGGAGGGCTCAGGGAAGACAAATGAGTAGACATGTGGTCACAGTGTGGGAGGTGAGTGCAGTGAGACGGACATTCAGGACATGTTGGGAACCTAGGAGGTAGGAAGGGGGCAGTTGGTATGGGATGCAAGACTTCTGGAAAGTTCTCTCCTTGAACTCCTGGATGACCTTTGTCGGTTCTACTTGTGTTGGAAATGCACTCATCCATCTTCTAGCAGTCCAAGGCTTCCTCTGTGTCAGGCACTGTATCTGTCCACCTGGGGATTTACAATGAGTAAGAGAGACTTGGTGCCGCCCAACAGGGCGCCCATCTGGCCGGGGGTGGCGCCTGGGAAGGGGTCTCAGCAATTACCATCCAATGTCATCAGAGCTGTCGGGGGGGGTGTTAATATTCTTCCATTTCACTTTTACAATCCCTCCAAGTTCTACCAACATCACCTGAGACTGACCAGCTGCCCCATGGAGAATTCTTTGTAAATGCATTATTGTTGGGAAACACCCCAAGGTGTTGTTACTGTTGCTGTTGAAAACCCTCCTGAAAAGGTTTCCTGTTCTATGCGCTTTTACACACCACTCAGGTCTCTCACTGTTGTTCCTTAAACAAATGTCACCTCCAGTCCCCAAGTCAATCACAAATGGATGGCCAGGAGCTGGGCTCAGGAATGACTGAACTGGCTTCTCTGAGGAACGTGTTTAACCCAAAGCTGGCTTCTTTTCCCCCTGGGACCTAGCCACCCTCTTTGACCTCTCGATGGGCGTGGGCTCAGGGCTGCCAACCCACTTCATAGGCAAAACACAAAGGGGAAAGAAATCTGCCTCCCAGATGGATCATACACCCAAGGTTGGACAAGGCAGTTAACGCATTGCATCCATAGAGACTGTGGGTTTCAAGCTAAAGAAAACACCAGGGACTTCCCTGGTGGTCCAGTGGCTAAGACTCCATGCTCCCAATGCAGGGGACCCGGGTTCGATCCCTGGTCAGGGAACTATATCCCATATGCCGCAACTAAAAAATTCCCGCCTACCTCAACTAAAAGATCCTGCGTGCAGCAAAGAAGATCCTGCATGCTGCAACCAAGACCTGGCACAGCCAAATAAATAAATATTAAAAAAGAAAAAATTTGAAATAAGTGTTAAAAAAGCAAACACCAGAACTGAATTAAGCGGCAAAAGGAACTGGTTACCAGGCCTGGGGGGCGGGGGCGTCTCACAGGGCCCACGTGCAAGTGCCCGCAGCCACTTGAGCAAGGACCTGAGTCAGGTCCAGAGTGCCTGCCTCTCTCCTTCCTTCTCTCTCATCACCTCCCCTGTGTGGACCTGCTCCATTCTTCTCTACACAACACCTGGCTTTATGTGTCTGGGTCCAGACACCCACAGAGACCAAGTACTCACTCTTTTTTTTCTCCCTGGTGGCTCTCAGCCCCAATTCCAAACTCCCAGGGAAGGGATTTGATTGGCCCAGCCTGGGCCAATCCTTGAGCCAATCAGCTCCTTGAGCCAATCAGCTGTGGCCTGGAGTGGGGGCAGCATCCCCTGGCATGAACATGGCTGCCCCCACTGTAACTATGGGATGAGGAAAGGGCCGCTCCCACAAAGGGAACTTAATACACATCCACCTCCCCTGTGTTGGCTTTTGAGCACCACGACTCCCCTCCCTCCACTAGTGTGGGCAACTCTGTGATGACTACTTGTAGGGACATCACGAATGCTCAGAATCTGCAGAGTAGGCAATCTTATCTCCCACCCTCCTCCAAGTACAAAGTCTCCAGGGACTCCCTTGGTGGTCCAGTGGTTAAGACTCTGTGCTCCCACTGCAGGGGCACGGGTTCGATCCCTCGTCGGGGAACTAAGAACCCACATGCCACGCGGTGCAGCCAAAACAAAACAAACAAAAAACAACAAAAGTAACAGAAACAAACAAAAAAGCACAAAGTCTCCATGCCTGCTACGCCATTCTCACTGCCCAACAACCCTGCTCAGCCCTGGTTCCAATAACTAAATTTGTTCAGTCACTCAACCAGGATTCTTTGAGCATCACCCATATGCCAGGCTCTGTGTAAGGGTGAACAAGACAGACCAGGGACCTCTTCTCATGGGGCTGTGGTGGATGGATAATAAGCAAAGAAACAAAACCACTGCTCTGCTGTGGGGACTTCCCCGGTGGCACGGTGGTTAAGAATCCGCCTGCCAATGCAGGGGACACAGGTTCGATCCCTGGTCTGGGAAGATCCCACATGCCGCGGAGCAACTAAGCCCGTGCGCCACAACTACTGAGTCCACGTGCCACAACTACTGAGCCCCGCATGCCACAACTACTGAAGCCCGTGAGCCTAGAACCTGTGCTCCGCAACAAGAAAAGCCACCACAATGAGAAGCCCATGGGCCACAACAAAGAGTAGCCCCGCTCACTGCAACTAGAGAAAGCCCGCACACAACAAGGAAGACCCAACACAGCCAAAAAAAACAGAAAAAACAAAAAACACTGCTGTGATCACCAGATGGTAATAAATGCTATTAAGAAAAAAAAAACGGTGTGTTGGGAAGTTCCTTTCTTAACTGTGAGCCCCTTGTAGTAGTCAGGGTTCTCCGGAGAAATGGACCAATAGGATGTACTATATATATATATATATATATATATATATATATATATAGAGAGAGAGAGAGAGAGAGAGAGAGAGAGAGAGATTTATTATAAGGAATTGGCTCACATGATGATGGAGGCTGAGACATCTAAAGTCAGAAGAACTAAAGGTATAGCTCCAGTCTGAGTCTGAGTTCTAGGACAGGAGAAGTCCAATGTCACACCTTGAAATCAGTGAGGCAGAGAGATTTCTTTCCTACTCAGCCTTTTATTCTATTCAGACCTTCAATGGATTGCATGAGGACCACCCATATTGGGAAGGGCAATCTGCTTTACTCAGTTTACCAATTTAAATGTTGATCTTGGGAATTCCCTGGCGGTCCAGTGGTTAGGACTCAGCGCTTTCACTGCCAGGGCCCAAGTTTGATCCCTGGTCATGGGACTAAGACCCCTGAAGCTTCACAGTGTGGCTAAATAAAAAAAAGTAGAAAAGGGCTTCCCTGGTGGTGCAGTGGTTGAGAGTCCGCCTGCCGATGCAGGGGACACGGGTTCATGCCCCGGTCCGGGAGGATCCCACATGCCGCGGAGCGGCTGGGCCTGTGAGCCATGGCCGCTGAGCCTGCGCATCCGGAGCCTGTGCTCCGCAACGGGAGAGGCCACAGCAGTGAGAGGCCCGCGTACCGCAAAAAAAAAAAAAAATGTTGATTTCACCCAGAAACACCCTCGAAGACACACCCAGATATAACATTTAACCAAATGTATGGACACCCCATGACCCAGTCAAGCTGGTGGATAAAATTAACCATCATACCCTTCAAAACAGGCCAAGGGGACCCTTCTCTTTGAGCCCTTCAGGTTTGTGATAGTGCTTTGTACATGGTAGAAAGGGGATCGTCTCGTGAAGAATGGTGAAGTGTCTCAGGTTTTGCCCTGCTTGCAAGTTCACAAGTTAGCCTGCCGGTTTCACAGAGGCTATCAAAGACATGAGCTTCCTGGGTCAGAGACAGGGATGTTATTACTCGTGGCACAGCAGATGTCCATACATATCTGTGACGTAAGCAGATGGTTGCACGCGCTCCAGTCCTAAGCTACATACCCAGGAAATGGCAATCACCCAGATCTTTTGGGTGAACAAGGGTCCCCTGATGTCGCTTAAAGCGACATTGAAGACAAGACCAATTTGGCAATACCTGGCAAAGTTGAAGATGTACATGCCCTGTGACCCAGAAATTCCATCTTCAAGCCTTTATCACGTTATGATGCACGAAGAAAATGAAAGTATGGGTACAGCCCACTGGTGTTAGTGGAGGGGCTACTGGACAAGGTGACTGAGCCCAGGGCCCTGGCTGCCTTGGGCCCTTTCCGTCTGCCCACCTGTAACCCATTCATGGCAAAGCCCACTCCTAGAAGGACCCATGTACACAAGGAGACACATTCAAGGATGTTTGTTGAGGTGCTATTTGTAGTATTAAAAATTGGAATCAAAGCTAATTTTCCATCACCAGAGGAATGGATAAACAAACCACTGTTTAGTCCTAAAATGGAATATTATACAGAAGATAAAAATGGATTCACTAGAACTATGTGTATCAATGTCAATAAGTCTCATGAACCAGAATTGAGTGAAAAAGAAAAAGTAGCCAAAGGAGATGTACAGTATACCATTTATGTGTTTACATATTATTTGTTTTTTTGTTTTGTTTTCTTTTTGGCCATGCCACACAGCTTGCAGGATCTTGGTTCCCTGAACCTGAGCCCTGGCAGTGAAAGCACGCAGTCCTAACCACTGGACTGCCAGGGAATTCCTTCTGTTCACATATTTAAAATGCACATTGTGGGACTTCCCTAGTGGTCCAGTGGGTAAGACTCCTCGCTCCCAGTGCAGGGGGCTTGGGTTCGATCCCTGGTCGGGGAACTAGATCCCACATGCATGCCACAACTAAGATCCCGTGTGCCACAACTAAGACCTGGAGCAGCCAAAATAAATAAATAAATATTTTTTTAAAATGCACATTGTATGCGGATACATAACATGTGTAGTTAAAATAAAAACAAAACATAACAAGGAATTGATACACTTCAGTTTGGGCATGGAGATGACTTTTGGGGAGGAAGGCCAAAGGGATGGGATTAGAGCTCTACTTTTTTTTTTTGCGGTACGCGGGCCTCTCACTGTTGTGGCCTCTCCCATTGCGGAGCACAGGCTCCAGACGCGCAGGCTCAGCGGCCATGGCTCACGGGCCTAGCCACTCCGCGGCATGTGGGATCTTCAGGGACCGGGGCACGAACCCGCGTCCCCTGCATCGGCAGGCGGACTCTCAACCACTGCGCCACGAGGGAAGCCCTGGAGCTCTACTTTTATTAAAGGTACTTTTATTAAAGAGAGCTGAAGGAAATACAGCAAAATGTAACATCTATTAAATCTGGGATGTTATATTGTTTCTTTTGATTAAATAGTTTATAATTAAATAAAAGAGTTAAGGTGGCCTCCAGAGAGGTAGCTAGAACGCATCTGGAGAACCTGGCCTCTGGTAACCTGAAGACTGTTGCTATTTTTGTCCTGGACAGAAGGGCTCAAGGCATTCATTCCCCCAAACCTTGCCTCACCCTGCGGCTTCTCAGAAGGAGGATAGTGTAATTCCCAAGTCTTACCACTAGATGGCGCGAGCACGCAGGATTAGAAAGGGAGAAACGGGCTCACCCGAGCAACTTGAAACAAGGAAGAAATTCTGCGAAAGAAGCAGAGGCAGAGACTTTGAGACCATGAGAGACGAGTAGAGGTAAAAAAAAACAGCATCCAAGTAACAAAAGGACCCCTATTTGAAGTAGCAAACCATTCACTGGTGTTGATAAAGTATCTATTTTCTAGTCCTTAAAATCACCCAAGGTGCAGTTCTTAGGCCTTAAAACAGATGTCAACAAGGGGTTCAGGGAAACTCTGGTTCCCACCCCTGGGTCTGACTGATACCATTCCATTGAACGACCCAGAGGTATGTTTAGTTTCAAGTGCCTGGACTTTGAAGGCCTTGAGTTCACATCCTGACACTGCTTCTGACCAGCTGTGTAACCTTGGGTGACTGCCTTAACCTTTCTGGGCCTCAGTTTTCTGATCTGCAAACTAGGGGAAATAATAACACCTGGCCCACAGGACTGTTGCAAGGGTTGGATGCGATTACACACGTGAAGTCCCCGGCACATAGTAAGCCTTTGGTAAATGGTAGAAGCATTAGACCGTAACACCCAAATCACTCTAAAGTAAGCAATTCCAGGGAACAAGGACAAGGTTTCAAACTGCAACATGAGGGCTTTCCTGGTGGCGCAGTGGTTGAGAGTCTGCCTGCCCATGCAGGGGACACGGGTTCGAGCCCTGGTCTGGGAAGATCCCACATGCCGCGGAGCAACTAGGCCCGTGAGCCACAGTTACTGAGCCTGCGCGTCTGGAGCCTGTGCTCCGCAGCAAGAGAGGCCGTGACAGTGAGAGGCCCGCGCACCGCGATGAAGAGTGGCCCCCACTTGCCGCAACTAGAGAAAGCCCTCACACAGAAACAAGGACCCAACACAGCCATAAATAAATAAATAAATAAAATTTAAAAAAAAAACAAACTGCAACATGATGAACAGAATTTAATGCTCTCCTGAGGGGTAAAGATATTCCCACGTACCCAGCCATGGGAAAGGATAATGGTGAGATATTTGATGACCCTATAAAAGGAGCAGCTAGAGGGACTTCCCTGGAGGTCCAGTGGTTAAGACTCCTTGCTTCCAATACAGGGGGCGCAGGTTCAATCCCTGGTCAGGGAACTAAGATCCCACATGTTGCATGCTGTGGTCAAAAACTAAAAATTAAAAAAAAAGAAGAAGAAGAATAAACAAGACTGAATTGTTTTAAAAAAAAAACTAAAATACCCTAAAAGTTAAAAAACAAAAAGGAGCTTCTAGGAACCCTGCCACTTTCCCAAGGAGAGAATGACACCATCCCTTCCTTCTTTCACTCATTAGACAAATATTTAGAGAGCAGCTTCCTAGAGCAGGCCCTGGGATGCAGTGTGCGCAAGACACACACTGCCCCTCCCTCCCCTGGGGATGCACAGCCCAGTTGGGGCAGAAAAATATGTGGTGAGGACTAGAGGGCAAAGGAGATGGAGGCAGGGATAAGATCACACAAGTAAGAATGATGGGGCCCTGTGTGTCTGAGACCCCAAAACCGTTGTCAGTATGTTCCAGCCCAGTGACATTCCAAAACAGCATTACTGAGGCATATTTGCATACCGGATTGTTCACACTTTTCGTGTGCGCAATTGAGTGGTTTTTAGTAAATTTACCAAGTTATGCAACCATCACCATAAATCAGTTTTCCAACATTTCAACGTCCCATTATGAACCCTTGTGCACATTGAATGTTAGCGCCTGTCCTTGCCCCAGGAAACCACTAATCTTCTTTCTGTCCGTAGCTTTGCCTTTTCTGGACATTTCCTATAAATAGACCATACAATATGTGGTCTCTCGTGTCCGGGTTCTTTTCCTGAGCATACTTTTGAGGTTCATCCATGTCATAGCATGTGTCTGTAGCTGCCTCATTTTTATTGCTGGGTAGTGCTCCATTATAAGGATTTGTCGCATCTTGTCTCTCCATTTGCCAGTTGATGGACATTCAGGTTGTTTCCTGTTTCTGTCTAGCCCATTCAAATTTTAATTCTAGGGCCAGTGGATGGACATCACAGCTTCTGTCAGCTCCTTGACATGACATCTAAAATGTGTGTGTGTTTTAGGGGAATTTTGTCATTTTCAGAGTCTCAAAGTGAAACCATGCGCCTCAGATAGGGACTTGAAGCCAAGTGCCTAAGCCCAGATTGGGACTTGAAGCCACAGTCTCTAAATTGACATCACACACCTGGTTTCAGGACTTGATGAAGCTCAGGTTCTTGATGTCTCCTCACAGAAAGAATTCAGTGAGAGACAAAGTGAGAGGTAAGAAGTGGACTTATTAAGAGAGAAACACTCTCCACAGACAGAGTGTGGGCCATCTCAGAAGGCGAGAGGCTCTGAAATATGGCGTGGTTAGTTTTTATGGGCTGGGTAATTTCATAGGCTAATGAGTGGGAGGATTATTCCAATTATTTTGGGGAAGGGGGCAGAGATTTCCAGGATGGGCCACCGCCCACTTTTCATCTTTGATGGTTGGCCTTGGAACTGTCATGGTGCTAGTGGGTGTGTCACTTAGTAGATGCGAATGTATTACAATGAGTATATAACGAGGCTCAAGGTCCACTGGAAGTCAAATCTTCCACCATCTTGGATCTAGCTGGTTCTAACCAGTTTTGTTTTGTTTTGTTTTGTTTTGTTCTGGGTGCATTGGGTCTTCGTTGCTGCGCACGGGCTTTCTCTAAGTTGCGTTGAGCGGGGGCTACTCTTCGTTGCGATGGCTTCTCTTGTTGCAGAGCACAGGCTCTTAGGCGCACGGGCTTCAGTAGTTGTGGCACATGGGCTCAGTAGTTGTGGCTCGTGGGCCTAGAGCTCAGGCTCAGGAGTTGTGGCGCACGGGCTTAGTTGCTCCACAGCATGTGGGATCTAACCAGTTTTTGTCATGTCCTATGGCTCTGCCATTCTTTTAAAGGTTGTGTGTGACCGTTGTCCCATATATTGAGAAGCATGACTCTAGACTAAACGAAGTTTGGTTTGGTGAAGTCCAAATTAGGTGGAGTTATTTATTGTTCTGGTCAAAGGGCCTTTGCTTGGGGGTGTGGCTGCAATGGCCAAACTGACATGATTCGGGACTAATGTCCAGGATGTACCAGCCCAGCAAGGATGGGGACAGGGGTTCTGAAAGTTTGCTAGTAGCACTTCTCCCTGGGGACAGCATTAAGAAGAGTGGTGAGGCTCCCTGGCTGGCCCAAAACATCTGTTTGACACACAACAGCACACCTTAGTCGGGGACCCTTGCAGCGATACGGAGGAAGAGAGAGAGAAGAGGGAGAAAGTTCCCAACACTTCTCCTAATGCAACAAGAAAGCAAGACCCTCTTTCTTAGAAAGTTGATAGCATTTCAGTTTGGAAAAAAAAACTGTTTTAAACTTTCAGATAAGTAGAAAGAATACTACGATGAATGCCCACATTTGCTCACCTGGATCCAGCAAGTGTGAACACTCTCCCATTGGCCTCCTCTTTCTCTTCTTTTACTGACCCATCTGAAAGCGCTTTGCAGCCATCATTGAACTCCAGCCCTAAACTCTTCAAGTGTCTCCTAAGGTTAAGGACAATGCCTGTAAAACCACAATACCATCATCTTACTCAATTTAATTTCAACACGGCGTTATCGGTCATTTCGTCCACATTCAAATTTCCCCAATTATCTCAATAATGTCCTTCAGGGTTTTTTGTTCGTCCATTTGTTGTTTTTAATTCAAGAGCTAATGAAGGATTAAGCCTTGCCTTTGGTTGTCATTGGAAGCCAGACTTTGAATTGAACCAAAATGAATGGAAATTGCTAAACCATGTGAGAAGTTGAACGGGCCAGGCTCCTGAGGGAAGTATATGCCAACAGCAATCACCCGGTCCTCAGAACAGCCAGGCAGGGGCTACTACCCACATTCCCAGAGGAGAGGTGGTAGGTGATGTCACACCTCGCCCGCGTCCACCTACTTGAGCCTGGAGGAGTCAGAATTTGAACCCACGTCTGATCGACTCTGAGCGCCTAGACGCTGAAGCACCTGCTCTCCGGCTGGCTTTGCTGACCCCGCGCCTCCCTCCCGTCCCATCCCAGGCCCTGTGCTGGCGCCCACCTTGCTCCAAATCGTGCTCCGAGTTCCCACTGAGCCGACTCGGCTGCAGCGGGAGGCCCCCGGGTTGGGGAACTCACCCCAGGCGCCAGAGGCTCCGGGTGTGCGCGCACATCAACGCCTATGCGATGGGCGGCATCCGGCCGCGCCAGGGGGTCCCAGTCGGGGAGATCACAAGGGGAGCGCAGGTGGGACGCCAAAGTGGAGAGAAAAGGACACGCACAATCGGCCAGACGGGTCTCTGGGCCGAAACCCGAGCTCACGGCCAGGGGGGCGCACAGCTCGGGGCCCCCTCCCTGCGGGGTTTCTAATTTCTCTGGTGGGCACCTCTCCCCCACCTCAGACCTCGCATAGGCTTTGAAAGGCCCTGAGCAACCGAGTGAAGGGTCTAACCGAGGCGGGTAGGGAGCCTTGGGCCGCCACCCAGCATTTTTTGGACTGGAGAGGTGTTTTTTTTTAATAAAATAAAAATCATCTGTAATATGTGTGTGTATATTTAAATACATATTTTAAAATATATAATATATATTATATAATGTATTATATATCTAAGTATATATTATTTAGATATATTAATATATTTTAAAATTACAGAAACAGTACATGTGCATGAAGAAAATTAGAAACATGAACAATCAAAAATAAACACAGGGACTTTCCTGGTGGTGCAGTGGTTAAGAATCCTCCTGTCAATGCAGGGGACAAGGGTTCGATCTCTGGTCTGGGAAGATCCCACATGCCGCGAAGCAACTAAGCCCGTGCGCCACAACTGCTGAGCCTGCGCTCTAGAGCCCGCGAGCCACAACTACTGAGCCCGCATGCCACAACTACTGAAGCCCGCGTGCCTAGAGCCTGTGCTCTGCAACAAGAGAAGCCACGGCAATGAGAAGCCCGCACACCACAACGTAGAGTAGCCCCCACTCGCTGCAACTAGAGAAAGCCCGCACACAGCAACGAAGACCCAACGTAGCTAAAAGTAAATAAAATAAATAAATTTATTTAAAAAAGCAATCCTCCTGTGGTTCCCATCGCTCTTGGGATGAAGCTCTAACCTCCTGCCTGGCCCTGCAGCCCTGTCCTGCACTCCTCAGTGCAGGACCTTCGCACATTCTGTGCCCTTTTCTGGAATGCTTTTCCCCCTCTGGAGCGCTTTTCCTCTAGAGCTCTGGTCACTCTGGCTGTCTAATATATCTTTCTCTGACTACAGAGGAAAAAAAATGTCACTAAAAATAGCTGGTTTCGGGCCAGCGTTCTGGGCAAGTGTTTCACCCCTTTAGGGTTGAATAGACCTCTCTGAACAAGAGGGTCCCTCTTCCTACATTGCCCCCACCCCAGACTGGGCGCTCCAGGAAGCGGGTGGCAGCAATCTCCCTGTCTGGTTTGCCACTGTGTCCCTAGTACCCAGGACAAGTCCTGGCACAGAGATGGCGCTCAGCGATGGAATGAATGAACAAATGAATGAATGTGGGAGGGAACGCAGATTGATAAAGCCTTATTGACAATGTGAGTCAAAAGTCTTAAAGACATGCTTGTACACTTGGATCCAGAAATCCCACTTGTAGGAATTTACCTGAATGGACACCGACATTCATCTTGGCATTGTTTATACCAGGGAAAGCATTGAGAACAACTTAAATGCAAAACCAGGTTCTTGATCTTTTCTCTCAAGTCAGCATTTCTTCCAGTCTTCCCATGTCAGTAAATGACATCCCCATCTACTCAGCTATTCAAGCTATTCAAGTCAGAGACCTGGGCATTGGGATTTTATTCTGTTTTTTTATTTAAAAAAAAAATTTTTTTTTTTTTTGGTCACGCCACGCAGCTTGCGGGATCTTAGTTCCCCAACCAGGGATTGAACCCGGGCCCCAGCAGTGAAAGCGCTGAGCCCTAACCACCGGACCACCAAGGGATTCCCTTTATTTTTTTTATTGAGGTACCATTTACCTAAGTAAAATACACAAATCTTAAGCGACAGCTCAAAAAGAAAAAAAAATTTAACCTATGTAGACATCCCTAAGTTAAAAAAATTTTTAACTGCCACCCAGATGGAGACATGGAAATTTCTCAGCACCCAGGGAATTCCCTTGTGTCCCATCACAGTCAATACACCCCCTGCACACAGAGGTAACCACCCTTCTGACTTCTGCTGACATTCTCTCTCTAACACCTAACAGCCAGCCTATCGCTGAGGCCTGCCAGTCCTTGTGCCATATCTTTCTCAGGCCGTGTCACCTCTCATCCGGGCAGTAGCACCTGCCTTCTCACGTGTCCCCTCTCCTCTGGCACCCCCTCCTCCCCAGCAGCCAGGGACCTGAGCAGTCGCCAACCTGCCTGAGACTTCCCAAAGGCTCCTAGCGCCCTCAGGGAAGTGACAGCTGCCTCTGTGCTCAGCACCAAGACTAATCACTTTGCCCCGGGCACCCTGCCTGCACCACCCCCTGAGTCCTCACCACACCCCAGATAAGGGAATGGAGGCACGACGGGGATGCCACTGGTCCGCGATTGCAAAGGTAGCAAGCAGTGGAGCTGGACACACCTGCAGGATGACTCCCAAACCCACGGTGTTAATAGTCCTACTGCCACTCCATGAACGAATGAAGAATGAATGAGTGAATGATCTATTCATCTATTCAGGTTTTCTTTTGCAGAAATACAGCTACCCTTAGGAAAAATCATATGTCCCACTGCTAACGGGTTGGATTTGAGATCACTTTGCTGGCTGCGGAACAGGAAAAGGAGGAGAAGGGAGGGGGAGAAGAGAGAAGGAGGAGGACGGAGGGAGGAGGTCCCTGCAGTGCCGGGCAGAGCACGTCTCTGGAGTGGAGGCTTTCCTCCACTGTGGCACTTTCCTGAGGACTGGCCTTGACCCCCAGCAGAGGAGAGGCTCTTTATTTACCCAATGTCTGAACCCTGACAGTCACTGGGTTGCGAGGCAGGGGAGGGGGCGTCCCTTACAAGGCCTGTGGTTTGAGTGAAGAAAACAATTGCGTAAAAATGGAGAGCCTTACCACATTCCAGGTCCTGTCCCCGCCTGAGTCATGCTTGAGGAGGGGGAGGATAAAGCCAGAAAGCCGGAGCCGGAAGCCCCTGGGATTGCAGGCTGGCCAGGGCCTCCGGTGTGATGTCACCCAAGTCATCGCCTGTGAGCTCAGGCAGAGGGGTCTGGGGCCAGGGTGAGAGGCAGGACGAAGGGCTGAGGCTGGCTCAGAGGAACTCCAGGCTTGGGTTGGAGAGAGGTCACTGGGTCGAGCGTCTGCCTTGGAGAGAGCCCCAAACCCCTCCCAATGTTGGGGCGCCTCTGACATGACCCCTGTGTCCCCAGCACCCGGCACAGTTCCTGGCACACTTAAGCACTCAGGGTTCAGGGGCTGAATGGACGAATCAATGAATGAATGAATGAATGAGGGAGCAAGGAACCTCTGCTGTGGACCCTGGTCTCCCGCTTTAATTCTGCAAACTTCAGAAGTGACTGCTCTTGGGGTACTTCCCTGGCGGCCCAGTGGTTAGGACTCCGTGCTTCCAATTCAGGGGACACGGGTTCAATCCCTGTTCGGGGAACTTAGATCCCACAAGCCTTGTGGCACGGCCAAAAATATAAATTAAAAAAAAAAAAAATGACTGTTCTTGGGAATTCACCGGGGTTCCAGTGGTTAGGACTCCACGCTCTCACTGCCGAGGGCCCAGGTTCAATCCCGGGTCGGGGAACTAATATCTCATAAGCCACATGGCACAGCCAAAAAAAAAAAAAAAAAACACTGTTCTTGGGCTTTACGTGTCCCTGGTTCCCATGATGGCTGGTCTGGCATTCTGGTCACAGGCCAGCATTTTCACCAGCTCCGTACACAGCTGGGGAATGACAGACAACTGGGTGCAGAATGGCCTCTGGCCAGGAGGAAGCTGCACTTTTTCCCTTAGCGCCAAAACTGTGTCATTCCCAGGGCTGGAGGGCATCGCTCATGATGAGACAGGAGGGGCAGGGCCCCCCAAGGTGGTTAAAACGGAGAAGCCTGGGTCCCTGGCTGCAGGTTGTGCGGGGACAATGGGAGTGGAGGCAGCAAGGGACATTTCTGGTCCTTTCCTGGCTCCAAACTCAGAAGCTTCTGGAACACCACCCCTCAGTGCTCTGGGCTGAGCAGTCGATAATAGCACATGTGCTACCTGCCTGCAGTTCTGAGACACACAGTCCAGATTGGAAACTGGAGATTGGGGGGAAGGTCAGAGGATCCAGCTGGGCCCGTGGAAGATCAGCTTCGTGTGGGTATCAGCCCCTTCTCAGCCAAGTCCTTTGCTCCCCCCGGGCTCTCTGAAGGGTCTTTTTCACATACCAGTGCAGTGACGTGTATATATCACTGTGGTTTAGCATGGAAATTGATCAAATCACTTCACTCCTCTGAACCTCAACTTCCTCATCTCTAAAATGGGGACAAGGAAGACAGTGGACGGATATTGGGCACAGTATCTGGCAGCTAAAGTTAGCTCTTATTCGTGGATGGATCTAGAAACTGTCCTACAGAGTGAAGCAAGTCAGAAAGAGAAAAACAAATATCGTATATTAACGCATGTATGTGGAACCTAGAAAAATGGTACAGATGAACCGGTTTGCAGGGCAGAAACTGAGACACAGATGTAGGGAACAAACGAACATATGGACACCAAGGGGGGAAAGCAGCGCGGGGGGGGGGGATGGTGGTGTGCTGAATTGGGAGATTGGGATTGACATGTATACACTGATGTGTATAAAATGGATAACTAATAAGAACCTGCTGTATAAAAAAATAAAATTAAATTTAAAATTAAAAAAATAAATAAAAATAAAGTTAGCTCTTATTATTGTTAATCTTGTTATATAATGATTATTATTTTGTCACTTAGTTTACTGCCCTGCTTGTGTTCCCAGCCCAAGCTGAAGCTCTGTCTCTCAGCCGCCCTGTCCGGGAGGGAGGAGCCTGTTCTCTTTGCCAGGTCTTACTCTTGTCTCGGAGCCAAATTGTGTCTGTTCATCCCCGGGGTCTCACCCCCTCCCACAGTGCTGGTCGGTCTCATCTCTCAGCTGCTGCCGCCAACATGCTTAACAGTGACACACTGTTGAGCCCTAGTGGCCCTAGTGGCCTTTGATGGGTCCACATGGCCAGAATCTTGCCCAGAGAATGGCCTGGCAGGAAAAATGCAGTGAGGAGGGGGCTGCTGGCTGCGAGAGGCTGGTCTGGGTCAAGTCTGTGCTCTTCTGTGTTAGGGAGGATCTGACTCTTGGGACGAGGTGAGAGCAGGGAGGCCTTCACGGTGGAGGAGTTAGGGTCGGGTGGTGGGCAGGGAAGCAGTGAGAGGCTTACATAGAAAATGTCGTCTAACCCTACTATACCCAGAGGACAAGCAGGATCTGAAATGGGCTTCTGTGGGGCCTTGGCTTCCCGTGGACACCGGCGCCCAGTAGAGCAGGTGGCCGACCAGTGCTAACTAGCTTGGGTTGGTGGTAGGTTGTTTTCTCGTTGCTAGGGCAGAGCCGCACTGAGGATTCTGGGATAGAGGGACTTACGGCGAGGATGCTGCGGTACAAGGGGAACTTCTCAGGCGGGACACGGAAACACAGGTTTCCCAGGATCCCAGGGCTGGATAGGACCCGAAGCAGATTCATGGAGGGGCCTGGTTGTCAACGTTCTTTGATCTGTTCCTGCTGCTTGCATCCCACTCCTCGGGCGCTGAGTTCAGACTCCTCTCAGTGGTCTGGGCTCCTGCACCATGCCCACCTTTCTATCTCTCTCGGTATCTTCTGTTCACACCTGGGAAGCACCTGTTTGAGCGGAGCTACCCCAGCAGCGGATTTCATTGGCTGTTGGCTAGCTTCCCATTGGCTGCCTGTGGTCGGGTGCTCTCTGCCGTCCAATCAGCTATGGCCATGGTGGCCCTACCTCAGGAATTGCCTGGGACTGCCTCCCTGCGGGAGATGTCTCTACCTGTGTGTGTGTGGACGGGAGGTGGGAAGGACCCCTTGCAGGGGCTCAGTGAAGTCCCGCATTCTGGGCTTGTCAAGTACACCCACTGGCTTCCAACCAGTCAATCAGGTTCCTGGGCAATCCAGCAAACCCCCAAGGCTCCCCCACCCCGACCACCTGTTTTCTTCTTCACCTGGTACACACACATCATTATGCATGGTTCTTATCCTGTTGTAAAGTAATTAGTTTAATACCAGTCTCGACCCCCACTGGACTGACAACTGGAGAGCAGGTGGCCCTTCACACACACATCCCCGGCCCCTGGGCTCTGCCTCTGGAATTAGACTGGCTCAGTTGAATAAACCAATATGAACACCACCAGCAGCAGTGACAGTTTATATTTAATGCCAGTCACAATGCTACATGCTACATGGATTACCTCAGTAATCCTCGGAGGAAGGTCTGTTCTCACACCCATTTTAGAGATGGGGAAAGCGAGGCTTGGAGAGGGGAAGTATGTTGCTCAGAGAGGAAGCAGTGGTGCCCAACAGTGACCAGCACTGGCTCAGACCTGTGCTCCTTCAGCCGCTGAGCCCTGGTGGCAGGTTACTTGGCATCTCCAGGCCTCAGTTTTACTTTCTCCAAAAGTAGGATAAGAGGATTTAACATACGAAGTGGTCACAGAAAATCAGCGCTTTTCAAACTAAAACTCAACCCGTGGGTTGGCATTATTGTCACAGATAGGAAGTGGATTTTTGCTGTTCTCTTGGTAATAAATTGGGGTTTTCAGAGTTAAATTTTAAGTCCAGCTTGCTTGAAATCATCCCCAGATTTGGGCACATACCTCACAGGCAGCTTCGACAGCTTGATTCACAGGTCTTCGGGTCTGAACTGAAAGGCTCAAGTTTCACCCGAGATTCTAATCACATCTGTGACCTTTGTACCACGTGCCTTAAAGAAATAAAAAACCAGAAAGACAAGTTCTAGAACATTTTATGTAGAGATAAAGTGAATCTCCTTTATGCACTGTCCATATGGCAGTCTCAAGCCAGATATGGTCCTTGAGCTCCTGAAATGTGGAGCTCCAAACTTAGTTGTGCCATGAGTGTAGAATTCATAGCTAATTTTGAAGACCTAATGTGAAAAAAGTTAAATATCTAATTAATAATTTTAAAATATTAATGACGTTAAAATGATGATATTTTGGATCTAGTGGGTTAAGTAAAATATATTATTAGAGTAGACTGAACAATGTCCCCCAAAGATATCAAGTCCTAACCCCTGGAACCTGTAAATGTTACCGTAATGGAAAAGGTGTCTTTCTTTGCAATTGTGATTCAGTTAAAGATCTTGAGATGACGAGATTATCCTGGATTATCCAGGTAAACCCTAAATGTAATCACATGTATCCTCATAAGTGGGAGAAAGAGGGAGGTGTGACATAGACACACAGAGGAGGGGAGGAGAAGGCAGTGAGGTTGGTCGTGGTCATGAAGACAGAGACCGGAGTGATGCTGCCACAAGCCAAGAAATGCCAGCAGCCACCAGAAGCTGGAAGGCGCAAGGAGCAGATTCTCTCCTTGAGGCTGTGGTGGGGAGCGCAGCCCTGCTGACACCTTGGTTTCAGATTTCTTGCCTCCAGAACCGTAAGAGAATAAATTTCTGTTAAGTCACCAAGTTTCTGGTGATTTGTTAGTGTCCTCAGGGAACTCAAAGAATTGTTGAAATTAATTTCATTGTTTCATTTTATTGTTTTTAACACAGCTACTAGAAAAATTTTAATTACGTATGTGGCTTGCACTTGTGGTGACCTTGGACCTTTCTCACTCTTCTTTAACCATAAGGGGAGGAAGCCACCTTGTCTGTAAACAAGGCATTGAACCGGGACAGCACTTCTCATCCACAGTCCTTGGGTCTTTGGGGGTCCAGGAAGGTGTCTGTAGATTTATTTTCAGGTTGGCAGTACCAGTTAAATAAATCTTTAGTTTTGGGCTGGATTATATGAGATCCAACCAGCAGTTACACGTGTCCTGTGGACATGCAAACACTTTTAAAAACACAGAAAGGCATTTTATTAGTTTCCTGGAGCTTCTGTGACAAATTACCACCAACTGGGTGGCTTAAACAACGGAATTTTATTCTCTCATAGTTCTGGAAGCCAGAGGTCTGAAATCCAGGTGTTGGCAGGGTTGGTTCCCTCTGGGGGAATCTCTTCCAGGCCTCTCTCCCAGCTTCTGGTGTCCCTGGCAGCCCTTGGCGTTCCTTGGCTTGTGGCCGCACCCCTACAATCTCTGCGTCCACCAGAGACGCAGAGATTGGCCTTTCCCTCTGAGTCTGAATCTCCCTCTCTGTTTTCTTATAAGGACACCAGCCATTGACTTGATTACGTGTGCAAAGACGCTCTATGTCTTAATTTTATGTGTCAACTTGGCTAGCCACTGGGAGCCCAGATTAAACATTATTTCTGAGTGGATCTGTGGCACTGTTTCCGAATGAGATTAGCATTAGAATCAGTGGACTCAGTAAAGTAGGACACCCCCCCCAGCGTAGGTGGGCTTCATCCAATCCTCAGGGCTTGAATAGAATCAAAGACAGAGGAAGGAGGAATTCACCCCATTTTTCCTGCCTCACTGCCTCACTAATCTCCCCCAGCCCTTGGACTGAGATTTTCACCATTGACTTCCCTGGTTCTCAGGCCTTTGGGCTTGGGCTGAACTACACCACCCGCTTTCCCAAGTCTCAAGCTTGCAGATGGCAGGCCGTGGGACTTCTCAGCCTCTATAATCATATGAACTAATTTCTCATAAAGAAAAATCCCTCTAGATGGATAGATAGATAGACAATCTCTCTCTCTATATAGATTATATATAGATGGATTATATCTATATCTATCTAGTCATATAATCTCTCTCTCAATCAAATCAATAGGATTTGATTGATTCTGTTTTTGATTTTGTTTTTCTCTGGAAAACCCTGACTAATACAGACCCTATTTCCAAGTAAGGTCACATTCACAGGTGGGTTAGGACTCGGACATCTTTTGTGGGGACACTATCCAACACACTACAGACATGTTACCTCTGTCTTTGATAGAGGCTGGACTGCAAAGGGAATTAGAGCAGGAGCTCTGCAACTGCGTGGTTCTGGATTTGAATCCTCCACCTGTGTTCTCATTGCTATGGTTGTTTTTTGGCCCTGGAGCCTCAGGAATCCTCTATGATAATCGGGGGTCATGGTGTTATGAGTCATCACCCCCAAAAGATTGTTGTGAGACCTCTCATCAGCTCTTTTTAAAAAATTACATTATTTATTTACTTATTTTTGGTTGTGCCGGGTCTTAGTTGCCACAGGAGGGCTCCTTAGTTGCGGCTCCAGGGCTCCTTAGTTGTGGCCTGTGAACTCTTAGTTACGGCATGCATGTGGGATCTAGTTCCCTGACCAGGGATCGAAACGGGGCCCCCTGCATTGGGAGCACTGAGTCTTATCCACTGCGCCACCAGAGAAGTCCCTCTCATTAGCTCTTAGGGTAAGTTACTCAGATGGTCCATACCTCAATTTTCTCATCTGTAAAATGGGAATAACAGTACCTACCTCAACGGGTTGTTTTGAATTTGTTGTTATGAATTTTAAATAAGTTTAATATTTCCCGGGCACATGGTGAATGTCAGATAATAGCATTTAATAATGCTATTATTAAAAAGTAATCATGATGCCTGGCTCAGGGGAAGTACTAAACAATGCTAGCTGCTATTATGGTTCACGTTATTTATCATGAGATGTTGGCATCCTGAAAGGCCCTATCAAGTTCTGATGTTATCCTTTCTCTGGCTTTCATGAGGACATGCCCTCTTCCCTCAGCTAAGTCACCCTGAGCTCAGAACCAGGGCCGGCTTCATACAGTCACACAGGCTCAGTTTAATGCTCTTAAAGTCTGAGGCATACAGCGTTTCCTTTGGGGAAGATGAAAAAGTTTTAGAGAGGGTTGGTGGTGATGGTTGCACGACAATATGAATGTACTTGGTGCCACTGAATTGTACACTTTAAGATGGCTAGTTTTACGTTAAAAAGAAAAGCCGTCTCATTTACGTTAAAAAGGGTGGCTGTCTCATTCACGGCTGTATTGAAAATCGTAATAACGTCTGATCAAGGGGCTTTGCGTTGTCATTTTGCACTGGGCCCCCGCAAACTGTGCAGCCAGACCTACTTGGAGTCACAGCGCTTCCCGTGTTTGTAGCAGTGAGGGGTGAATTTCCCACTCTGGTCTGAGCTGGCTCAGCGGCACAGGGGATGATGGCCCCTCTAAGAGGGACCTTTCCGAACTGGGTCGTGGCGGCTGGAAAACATGGGCTCCAAGGATGAGCTGACAGGGCAGCCGTTGTTTCACCTGGAAGAGTGGATTTGGCGTGGACCCTGCGTATCCTCCAATTTCTGAAAGGCAGTGGGGAAAAGAAGGGAACGCGAGTATTCTCTGTGGCCCCAGAGGGCAGATCTAGCATAAGGTAGGAATTTTAAACAAGGAGAGTTGTGCAAGAAGGGGATGGCTGGCTTCAGTTCAAACCTCAGCTCTGCCTGGGGGCTAAGGCATGGGCTCTGTCTTCGGGCAGCTCCACCTCTGCCCAGATCCGTGACCATAGAGAAGGTCATTTGTAGCCCTGAGCCAATTTTCCCACCTAGGAAATGGGGCTGATAACGCTCCCTAATACAGGGTGAGATGCTAAAGATAAAACAAGGCAAGTTTACAGGTACAGCTGTTGTTGCTATTGTTATTAGTATTGGAAGGTAGTGAGTTCCCCAGACTGGCAGGGTTCTAGCTGAGATGGATCAACAGGGAGCTGCAGGGCCGACCCTTGCATCAGAGCTAAAGGAAGAAGTTCCCACTTCGCCCCCTTTCGGCATCTGGTGTATTTGGATGAGTAGTTTAAAAACCTGCAGTCGTAAAATACTGTCATGGTGACAAAGGCAGCGAGGGAAAGGGGGTGGTGTTTTTTGTGGAGCAGAGGAAGGTTTGGGTCCTGGAGGCTGCTTAAGAAGTGGGAGGGGGTCCCGTTGTACTTGACTTTGAAAACCTCAGCCAGCTGTCCCCGGAGCCATCCCACGCTGAACACGATCCCAGGAATGCAAGAGCTCCCCTCCAAGGGCCTCCTAGGAAATGGGTTCCTGATGTGTCTGAGAGCAAGACACCGGAAACAGCGTCAGTGGGTGGCGTGCGTGTGAGAGCGAGGTTGCTTGTGCCACTTGATGTGCGGACAGCCCGGGCAGGTGAGGGTCTTGGCCCTCGCTGATCCCGGAGCCTCTGCCTAGAGTCACACTTGGGGTGACTGCTGCTTCCCTGGAAATGCCTTGGCAGGGATTTGTGCTGAGACAGACGTTCCTCCTCTCCCTCCTCCCCCATCTGCCTCTCCTGTTGTTTGTGTCATGTCCCCAAACTGTATCCAGGAAATACTCCTGCCTGACCGCAGCTCTGCTCACCAGTAACAGGATCTGAGACCCAGAGGCCGAGGAGCGGCGAGCAGATGGGCTCCATCAAGGGCCACGCTTCGTCAGAGCTTGGAATGGCCAGAAGGGTGTTTCTCTCCCCTGAGAAGGGAGGAGAGGACGGGCACCACAGCTAGCCCCAGAATTCACCAGCATCTCACACGCACATTCAGGTGGTCCAACTTTTGACAAATATTCACCCAGCACAGCTTTATGCAGACACCCCGTTAGGTGTGTAAACATAGCCGTGAACGAGACAGCTGCCCTGGCTTTTCTTTTTCTTTTTAACGTAAAACTAGCCATCTTAAAATGTGCAATTCAGTGGCATCAAGTACATTCATACTGTTGTGCAAACATCACCACCAACCCTCTCTAAAACTTTTTCATCTTCCCCAAAGGAAACCCTGTATGCCTCAAGCCATCACTGCCATTCCCCCCTCCGCCTACACCCTGGCCACCGTCAATCTGCTTTCTGTTTCTATGGATTTGCCTATTCCGGACATTTCATATAAATAGAATCATACGATAGATGGATTTTTGTGAGTGGCTTCTTTCTCTTAGCTTGATGTTTTTCAGGTTCATCCACATGTAGCCGGTATCAGTATGTCATTCCTTTTTGTTTGTTTGTGTTTTTTTTTTTCTTTTTGCCCATGCCACACGGCACGTGGAATCTTAGTTCCCCGACCAGGGATCGAACCCACACCCCCTGCAATGGAGGCGCGGAGACCTAACCACTGGACCGCCAGGAAGTTCCCCCCAGGCTCCACATCTCTAAAATGCGTCTAACAGTCATCTCTCCTCAGGACTGAATACCATGGCGTCTGTGATTAGGCCAGTGTTGGGTATGAGGGCAATGCCCCAACGACCTTGGGGCCATCATCCCACGTGACTGCTGTCCTTAGTGGGATGGCATCATCCCTGAAGGGAGTCTTAGCTGCCTCAGGAATGGGTTTCAGGGTCAGGCTGGGCTTGGGAGCCCAGGCAGACAGCTTGGCAAGAAGCCTCAAATCAGCCTGGTTCACTGATGGGCAGCTTCCAGTCTTAACCATTTATCCTTGTCAGTAAATGTCAGCATCTGTGTTTCTACACTGCTGGGTGAGTGTCTGTGCTGTTAAGGTGCAAACTAACCAAATTTAAAATCATGCCTTCTTTTCCTGTCCTAACTGAATGGTTATCAAAGGCAGGTACCCTGGGGCAATGCCCCAGTTACCTTGTTCTGGTCCCAACCTGCCTGGCAGCCAGTGCCACTCAGAGACACAGAGTCCTCTTCCCTGGCTCTCCCGCTCGTTAGGCAGGAGAGACAGCCAGGCTCCCCCAGGGGAATTCCAAGAAGTAAGCAGGCGGCAGTCAGAATACAAAACCAAACTCTGGAGCTTTTTACTCATCTTGGGCTAGACTCTTTGGGTTACAAAAAAAAGAAATCCAAGTCAAATGAGCTTAATTCAGTTCAATTCAACAAATTACAGTTGCGTCTGTATGTCAGGCATGGGACCAATGCTTGTGGTCCATCAGTAAACAAAAGAGACCCCGGCCCCGGAAAGCCAGGCATTGGTAAGGATGCGAAATAAATTATACGATGTGTCAGTGAGTGACATGTGCTATGGAAAGAAGAGAGAAAGTGAAGGCAGGGAAGCGGCACCGGAGTGCTGGGGGTGGGGACAGGTTGCAGAACTGATTTAAGGTGATCAGGGTTGGGCCGCATCAGGAAGCTGAGATTTGAGTAAAGACTCGAAGATGAGTTGTCAACCCAGTGGATGGCTGGGGGAAGAGAATTCCAGGCAGAGGGATCAGAGAAAGGACAGTGTCTGGCATGTTTGAGGACCAGCAAGGAGGGCGGTGTGGCTGGGCTGAATGAATGAGGGGAGGAAGGAGAAGAGGGGTTCCGAGAGAACCAGATGGGGACCAGATGGGATAGGGCCGTGGGCCGTGGGCCAAACTCTGGCTTTTGCTCTGAGTGAGATGGGAGCCGCCGCGGAGTTTGGAGCAGAGGAGGAATGTGATTTAGTTTTGTTGAAGCTTAAAAGGAAATGCCTAGACTCCTGGGCCTGGGTGAGTCAGAGATTGGGGCCTCTTTGTTTCCTTGAGAATACAGCCTCCTCTATGCGGGGAGAGGGAAAGGCTGCACACTGCTTCAGGCAAACAGCAGGCCAGGGTCCCGTCCTGGAGCCTAGAGGGATTTCTCCATCAGTGTCAGAACGTAAACTCCCAGGGAAGTTCTCTGCTTGGCTCTGCTTGGACCAATCGCAGTGCCCAGATGTCAGGAACATTGTGATTGGCTGGTCTGTGTCACATGGCTGCCCCACACTAAGAAGATGCAGTAGTCTGGCTGCCCCACCAGGGTTACAGGCAATCGGGGTGCAAGGAAAGGAAAGGAAGGTTGTGATTTCCCACAGGAAGGTAGAAAGGAGAGCTGAGGTGGCAGACAAAAACAACAGTCCTTCCTTGAATTGCTCATCCCAAGGGGAGCCCAGGGTCCCCACCTGGTGGACCTCTGACCCAGGAGGGTCTGCAGAGCCATCAGAAAGCACTCACTCATCTCCATTTGCCTCTCCCATAGACCACATACCACATTTCTCAAACATTGCTTCTCTGAGGAGGCTTGATGCCACGGTGATGCCTACAACACAAATCTGACCTAAAAGGTCACTTCAGTGACAGTGATTTTTATCACCGCGTTTCCTCATCCCTGGCTGGAGAGAGCCCCAGCAGTATTCACTGAGGTCAGGAACCGGTGGCGAGGTGGAGCAACTTCCTCCTCTCTCTAAGCCTCCTCTGAAGTCACAGACAATTAAACAGCGTGCAGAGCCGGGTCTCTGATCCTCAGGAAATGCTGAGGAGGGTGAGCTGGAAGAAGGCTCAGGCATGGCAGCTGCTCTCTGCTCAGGGTGGTAGAATTGGGACGGGAGAAATTTGTGGGGTTTTTTTTTACTACAGTATAGTAACGCATTCTGATTATACGGCTCGGTGAATTTTTATGTGCATATCCACCTGTGTAACTGTCACCCGGGTCAAGACATAAAACATTTCCAACGTCCAGGAGGCCTCCTCCCGGGGTGGTCTCAGGGCCTTCTCTTGTCCTCTTTCTTTTTTTTAATTTTTTTTTAAAATTTGGCCACACCTCTTGGCTTGCTGGATCTTAGTTCCCTAACCAGGGATTGAACCAGAGCCCTAAGTAGTGAAAGCTCGGAGTCCTAACCACTGGACCACCAGGGAATTCCCTCTCTTGCCGTCATTTCTGTGCAGGCACCAGTGTATTTTCTGGGGGACTTGGGGCCAGGCCCACAGTGAGCACTCCCATCCCCGACACTGTCCCCGCCCCTGCCCTGCAAGGCAGGGCAGGGGTGGGGGCACCGATCCCATTTTACATGCAAAGAACGTTACTGGAGCTCAGAGAAAAGTAACACCACCGTCACCATCTCCACCAAAAACAACAAGGGAAGCTCCACTGACTGAGGAAGGCTGTAGGGAAATTCTTGGCGGAAGATCAGAGAAGGGTTTGTTATCCTTACCGGGCCCTGGCTTAGCTGGTTCATTTCAGCAGACGATGAAGAAAAGATTCCTATCACAAAGTCACACACACGGGTCAGAAGGGCCTCCCTACGAAGTCCCTCTTATTCTCCGCTGTGGGTAACAGTAGGTAATCATGTGATCCTTGCCCGTACTGGTTTTCCCAGCCTCTGCTGGGGAGGTTTCTATCTTGCTGTTTTAGAAGACCAAACAGAGCAGAGCACGCCCCCTGGTCCAAGGAGGGATGAACACAAGCGTCCCCTCTCGTTTGTCTCTGGTCCACGATTCTGGGGGTGGTGCAGAGATCCCAGCCCCGCAACTGAGCTTTTTGACAAGGAAGACAGCCCCCTGCAGTGGTTCCCCTGAGTTGGGGGCAAGAGAAGCGGGAGTCCTCTGTTCTCAGACAAAAATATCGGCAAGGAGCGAGCCAGCACAGTCCCTCCCAATCTAGTGTCAGAGATAAAACGCGTTTCAGGACATCCAATGCCTTCTATGTTCGTCCGTGATCGTGACCTACCATTTATCTCATGGGGCTGGGACAACACAGCCCGGCAGCCCCATGCTGCAGAGACATGGGTATCGGTTTACAAGCTCATCTTTTGTCCAGATAAAGGAAGGCTTGGCACATATAAATGGACAAGAAGCCATCCTTCACCTCACGTCCCCCACCCCCAACCTACTGCCCCCAGCCTCAGCGGCGGGGGGTCTCCAAGAGTCTCCCTCCTGGCAACCCTGCTAGGTAGGCATCATTATTCCCGTTTTGAGGAAGGGGAAACTGAGGCTCAGAGGCTTCTGCAGATGAAGGGCCGACTATGTGCCAGGTGCCTGATAATTAGACATGATTCTTCCTAGTTCCCACAGCTGCTGTGGGCAGTGACTGACTGTCGGCTGCATTTGACAGTTGAAGAAGTGGGTTCAGAGAGGGAAGTTGCTTGCCCAAAGCCACACAGCTGCCACCGAGGGCTGGCTCTGGGGTTTGATGCCAGCTGAGTCTGGCTCTAGAGTTCACAGCAAGTGTCTTTGCCCTCTGGCCAGGTCTCTCCTTGGTCTCTGCTGCTTTGGGGCACAAGCCAGGCTGTAAGCAGTTAAGGTAGGGGGTGCCCGGAGGAAAAGAACCAGGTATAGTTTTTTGACGTAAGAGAAGCCGTTTTGGCCTAAGCCATTTTGTGATCTAAGCTGTGGCCACAATGCTAGTCCTTGAACAGATCTCAGTAATAAGGAGCTTAAGGGAACAAAAAAACAAACTGTTATCAGGAGGGAGGAATAACAATAACAAAGATAATTTATCAGTTGTTACAACTCCTGGTTCTGTTTCAGTGATGCTTCAAAAGCCTGAAGCACTTTCCCGAGATGTTTTGCAGAATTTAAACAACCCCCTCAGGCGCCCGACCACCAGATCTACTGAAACCTAGGGGACGGAGACTCTAACATTTTCTGACCCTCCTGACTTCAATCACCTAAAGCTTGGATGCGGTTGACCTCTGCCCCAATTCTGCGCTGAATTCTCCTCTGCTCGAGCCCCTCTATGAATACGCATATACCCTCACCTTAAAACTTCCCCGCTTTTGCTGTTAACAGACACTGCTTTGGGAAAGCTCCCCGGTGTCCGCCTTACTTGCTGCAAGTAATAAATCCTTCCTTCTCCCCATCTTTGGCTCGTGTGTCTTTCGGCTCAACACCCACCAAGAGGCGAACCCAGTTTTCAGGTAACAAGACTGACACTGCTGTCCCTCCGGGCAGGTCCAAGTTTGGAGTGGGCACCGGAAGCCGAGTTTTCCCTCTTCCCCACTTCCCCAGGGTGCCCCTGCAAGCAGGAGCAAGCCGTGTTGGCAAAACTAAAGGGATAAGATCCCTGCCTCTACCGAGGTCCCACCCCAAACCTGGGGAAGGGGGCCAAGGGGAGGGGAGGACACAGCAGGGTGAGGATTTTGAAGCAGGGGATTCACAGGGGTCACAAGCTGTTGATGCTTTCTATCGAAGAACTGGCTCTTTTGGGAAGTTCCTGTGATGAACAATGAAACCATTTGCCTTGAAAAAGACAGTAGACCACTGTGCTAGTTTCCTACAGTTGCTGTAACAAATGAACACAAATTTAGTGGCATAAAACAACACACATCTGCCATCTCACAGCTCTGGAGGCCAGAAGTCCAAAATCGATTTCGGTGGCTAAAGTCGAGGTGTCCACAAGGCTGATTCCGGGGGAGAATTTGTCTCCTTGTCTTGTCCGGCTTCTAGAGGCCACCTGTGTTTTATGGTGCACCTTCCTTTCACCTTCAAGGCTAGCAGTGTAGCATCTTCTCTCCTCTCTGACCTCTGCTGTCTTCACATCTTTTCTCCCCCTAATTCTACCGCCTCTCTCTTAGGAGGACCCTTCTGATTCAACTGCATTCACAGAGAATCCAGGATAATCTCTCCATTTTAAGACATTTACTTGCAAAAGCCCTTTGCCACGTTCTGTAACATATTCACAGGCTCTGGAGACTGGGATGTGGACATCTTTGGGGGCGGGGGTAGGAGGAGCACAATTCAGCAAAGTCACGTCAATGTAGGTCTGGCTGTGGCTCAAGTGTCCAGGCTGAACGTGGGGACAGATAGCTTGGTTCTCACACCCTGACCCTCAGGGCGGTGGCCACAGATCAGTGACTCTGTCACCTGTGGAAGTCCTGCCAGGCTCCTGGCTTTGCTGCACGCCCTGAAGACAGGCACTGCCATCCACCCCCCACTTGACAGATTGAGGAAACGGATTAGAAAGTGTTTAAGGATTTGCCAGGGAGGGGTGGGGCGGGGCCAGGGGCCCGATCGGGAGCCCCCCTGCCTCTCTGCTTCTCCCGGCATCTGGGGGCAGAAGTTGCAGGCTGCTGGGAGGTGGGCGGGTGCCGAGTGCAGACAAGCCTCCCGCGTGCTCTCCCCGCCCCTCCCTGCTCTCGGAGACAGAGCCACGCGCCCGAGCTCGCAGCCGCTCGTTGTCTCTCCCGGAGCTGCCGCCGCTGCTGCCACCGCCGAGATGCCTCCCCCCGGCCTGGAGCTGATGAGTGGCCGGGTGCTCCCGGCCTTCCTGCTCTGCAGCACGCTGCTAGTCATCAAGATGTACGTGGTGGCCATCATCACGGGCCAAGTGAGGCTTCGGAAGAAGGTACGTGCCGCCCTCGGGGACCCCAGCCCCGCGTGCGCTCCCTTCTCCCACCGCCGGGAAGGTTGGGGACGGGACCCTTGGCCCAGATGTTTTCGGGGCCAGAGTTTGAGCGAGCGGGCTCGGGATCAGGTGCCTCTCCCAGCCCTTTGGGATGGCTTCTCTGCGGCCCTTGGTTTCAGCGGGGCCCGCACCTCCTTTTCCTCTGTTTTAAGAGCATTTACCATTTGCTGTGCCACCAGGTGAGTTCTCGGCACAGCAGGACTCCACGAGTCCCACTGAGCTAGGCCGGCGGCTCAGAGAGAAGCAGGTCCCAGAGGGTGGAGTGAGGCAGCATTCAGCCTCCGTCCGACCTGGCGGCTTCCCGCACCGGAGATCTGATGTTTGGGTGGGGTGGGAACCGGCAGAACAGGAGGCCAGAGAAGCCTTTAAGTGGAAATTCCCAACTCGCCCGGCAAGGTCGCTCCCAAACCCACCGCAGCCTCCCTCCAGAGGCCAGGTCTCAGCCAGGCTGCGCTGAAGTTCTCGGGGAGGAATTTCCCCCACCGATCCGCCAATCCGAATCCTGGAGCCAAAACAGCAATAAAGACGCCAAGATCTGAGCCGGTGGGGGCGGGCGGGGCGGGGGGGGAGCAAGGGGGCGGGTGGACCTGTTCCAGGGCGGCCGCTAGCCCGCGGGGCAGCCAGGGCCAGGGAAGTGGCAGCAGCCGTCCTGTTAGACAAAGAGAAGCCCAGGGGTACCTCTGATCATCCCCCCAGGTATTTCAGAGAGGAGCTGTTTCCGACCGTGCCCCTTCGTCCAGTTCCGAGGCGAGGCAAGGCCGGCGCCCACGTCGTGCCGTGCCGGGGGTGGACACTGGGGAGAGGAAAGTTGCTCAGCAGCAGGGCTTAGCAGGTACGGGCAGGACCGAAGGCAGGGCAGCTCCCCGGGTGAACGAACTCCCAAAGCAGAGGCGCACGGATCGTGCTGACTTCTCCCTGCCCCGGCCCATCCTGGGATGCAAGATACAGGCACCAAGCGGGGACAGCCGCGTTCACCCATTGAGTCCTTCCGTGGAGCGTTTAATCCCCACCACCGCCCGGGGGGCGGGGGGAGTCGGGGTGGGGGCGTATTCAGCTTGTCATCCAGTTGAGGAACTTGAACTCAGAGAGGAGACATCTCTTGTGAAGGCCACACAGCGGGGTTGGAGCCCAGGTGCCCAGCTCCGGAGCCCACTCCCTGCCATGGCGGGGATGGGGTTCTCACCAGGGCCGTGCGGGGCCCAGAGCTTTTCTTTTAATGTGAATTAGGGAAGGAAGAGGCAAACCTGTTGGGGTGCCTGTCTACCGGGTCAGTAGGGAGTGGCAGAAGGAAACCTCCCCTTGGGCTGTCTCCGGTTCTCCCTACACTACAAATTTCCCTCTCATTCAGTCAGTCAGGGAGGAGCTGGGGGAGCCACACCGTGGGGAGGTGACGGATGCCTGGGGAGGTGACGGATGCCGGCTCTGGCTCCTCCACCCATTAGCCTCGGGACCATGGGCAAGTCTGAGAGCTTGATTTCCTCATTTGTAAACTGAGGATGGTCACAGCAGTGCCAGGAGAATACAGCTCCTGGCACGGAGCAAATGCCCCACCAGTGTTAAGTCTTCATTACTTATTAACAGTTGGAATTGACATGACAGGCCAGAGACCTCTTGGTGGGAGTGCATCCCGAGGCCTGACCCTGACCCCAGCTAGAGGCAGTGCTTATGCTTCTGACGCTGGGGCTCTATCCCTGTCTGCTCTGCCGCTGGCTCCTGGCCAGGCCAACTTGTATTCATGCTGTCTTCAGGGGTGAGCAAACCCATGGACTGTGGACACCCAAGACAGCTGCCCACTGAATGCCGAGACCCTGAGAAAGGTGTCACAGGCCCACGGACTCTGCAGGACCATCAGAATTGGTGATTCCATGACTTAAGGGCCAGCAGAGAAGAATTCTGGGCGTTGGGGAATCCTGATGGTGACAAGCGCTGCATTCACCTCTGGGCTGGAGCAGGGGCAGACCCACCAGGCAGGACAAAAAAAAACCCCCAGCACTTGGGAACAGATATCTCAAGGACTCATGAATCAGAAGCAGCAGGATATGCAATTTAGAAAACATGCTACAGAGATTCAGGTTTGCTGTGGGGTTGGTGGGGCTGGCTGGCTGGATGCCCGCAGGGAACAGTGCAGCAAGAGCGATGGGTGTGACCTCCAATGACCTGAGTGTGACCTCAAGTCCCTCTTTTGCACTGACAATTCACCGAGCGAGCGCCCTCCTGGCGCTGTGCTGGGGCGTCTCCACTTCTCTCCTTTGCTCTTCATGTGGTAGATGAACCTCATTTGATCTGGAATTCACAGATGAGGAAGCTGAGACCCAGGGAAGTTCAGAAACCTGCAGTTAGTCGGTGTGGAGCTGAGTTTCTCACCGGGACCTGTCAAGACCCTCTCATTGCTCTTAGTTCCAAGTTTAAATGCTTAGGCTCCTGCCCCCAGGACCCCTGCTGACCCCTGCAACTTTATCTTGGAACTCTGTCCCTTGCTGTCTATGCTCCAGCCATGCTGGTTTTTCATTCTTCATACATGCTCTTCTTCTGACCCCAGGGCCTTTGCACATGCTGTTCCGTATGCTATTGCTATAACCCTCCCTTCTTCTGGTTAAGGTTGATGCATCCTTCAAGCCTCAGCTTTACTGTCACTGCCTCAGAGAAGCCTTCTCTGATCCCCAGCCTTGGTTGGGTCTCCTGTGAACATTCTCAAAGCAAACCCAGTCTTCTGTTTCTCAACACTCACCACCTGGTCTTCCCTGGTTCATTGGCAATTCCCTCATTACACTGTGGGCTTCACAAGAGCAGAGATAGGAGGGCCTTTTTCTTAGTCTTTTCCGGCTGCTATACAACAAAATGCCAGAGACTGGGTGGCTTATCAGCCACAAAAATTTACTTCTCACCGTTCTGGAAGCTGGGAAGTCCGAGGTCAAGGAACCGGCAGAGGTGGTGCCTGATGAGGGCCTACTTTCTGGTCCATAGATGGCTATCTTCTTGCTGTGTCCTCACTTGGCAAAGGGGTGAGGCAGCTCTCTGGGGTCTCTTATAAGAGTGCTAATCTCATTCAAGAGAGCCCCACCCTTATGACCTAACTGCCTCCTTAAAGGCATCACACTGGGGGTTAGGCTTCAACATAGGAAATTTGCAGGGACAGAAACATTTAGTCCATAGCAGCCTTGTTCACGGTGAGTCTCCAGCACTTCACACGCAGTAAGAGTTCATGGATGCTGGTGAATGGACACGTATGTGCCTGCCTGCATCGCCGCGGACCTAGTCGACTGGGCCGTCCATCTCATGAACAGTAATTCTCTGCTGATGTATTCCAGGCTTTTGCCAACCCTGAGGATGCTCAGAGACACGGAGGCCTCCAGTATTGCCGGAGCGACCCAGATGTGGAACGTTGTCTCAGGCAAGTACCACTGGCCCTCAGCCTGATCGTGGCCTGTCCTTTCGGGCCCTCTTCTGAACACGGCGGCTTGGAGGATGCCCAGGGGGCCTAGGTCTTCTGCCTTCCAGATCCTCTTAGACTGTTTTCATTTATTCATTACTTTAAGTTCTAGTTACTCGTGGAAAAGTAATATGTGCTCGTGGCTCAGGATGACAAAGTTAGAAAAGGATATTCAGTGCAATTTCAGTCTCTCTCCCACCTCTGACCTGCAGGTCCTGCCCAGATCTGCTCACCAGGGGCCAGTGCTGTTACCAATGTCTTATGCAGCTTCTCCGAGACACTTTTCCTGCATTCACTACACACACGCTATGCTTTTTCCTTTTTACCCCCAAAGGATCACTCTTTACCCACTGATTTATACTGTCCTTTTTTCACATAACAGAAATTGTTTCATATCAGCCCATAGAGGGGCCTCGTTCATTTCACCGGCACTGTAGTATTTACACCAATTCTCTGTTAAATAGATGGTCTGTAGCTGATCCAACCACTTACCCTCCGATGGCATTTAGGCTGTTCTAAGTCTTTCTGTGTTATGAGCAGAGTGCATCGAAACTTCTTTCATTTTCCTTTGTGCGTCAGTGTGAGCAAAACTGCAGGCTGCAATCAAATGGTAAGAAATACTGTCAAATGGTACACAAATCTAGTCCCACAACTGGTGTGTGAGATGTGTCTCCGACCCTGCTAACTCTGTATCCACTTTTGGGTGGATCCTTGCCAACATGATGGGTGAAAATGTACATCACATTTCAATTTTACTTTGCATTTCTCTCTTTTTTTTTTTTTTTTGGCTGTGCTGTGCACCTTATGGGATTTTAGTTCCCTGACCAGGGATCGAACTCAGGCCCTCAGCAGTGAGAGCACGGAGTCCAAACCACTGGACTGCCAGGGAATTCCCTACTTCGCATTTCTGAGTGAAGTTGAACAGTTTTTCATATGCTTAGCATCCCCCAGTCAATCTAAAGCAATTTTTCTTATTATAAAACTCAGAACTATTCATTGCAAACAATTTGGTTAATACTGAAAATACATAGAGCAAAAAGGGGAAAACCACTCACAATTCTTGTCACTGTTAACATGTTCATCTATCTCCTCTTTGTCGTCTAAATATTTTTCATAACACTAGGTGTGCATGGTACACCCAACTGGGCGTTCTGATTTTTTTTCAGTTAATTATTTCATGAGCACTTTCCATGTCAGTAAATACTACTCGAAAAGTGATTCTTACAAAAGGGATGCAGAGGGAGTTCCCTGGCGGTGCAGTGCCTGGGACTCAGCGCTTTCACTGACGTGGCCCAGGTTCAATCCCTCATCAGGGAACTGAGATCCACAAGCCACATGTGGGGCCATAAATACATAAATAAATAAAGGCTGTGTAAGATTCCATCAGAGACTAAAGGTTAATTTCACGTAGCCAGTCTCAGTGGTGGGTATTTTAGCAGTTTCCTCTCTGCAGTTTTACACCAATGGGCTGGAGAGCCAGGAGGAAGCACTCCCAGGGGATGGGGGTTGTCAGCAGGCGTGGGATGGGTGTGGGGAGGATGGGTAGCTGGACAGGAGTGAGACAGACACAAGCCCTCACCTAGTTCTTGTCGCATTCCCATGAATCACCGGCAGAAATGGGTGGGAGCAAGTGGTATAAATAATAGAGATTCTTTTATTTTTCTTGGCCATTGAAAATAACATGTACTTGTGGTTTTTAAAAATTACAGAAATGTGTAATGTAGAAAGTGAAATTCATTGCTATTTCATCCTTTCTAATGTAACTACAGTATATAGTCCTTCATACGAGGTCCATCCATCCATCCATCTATCCGTTCATTCAACATTCCACGAGCACTGACCATGCGCTAGCTACCGCGCTAAGCACTTGTGGTGCTTGGTGAACAAAAGCCTCACCCATACACGAATCCATACCGGTGACCCTCATGCCACCCGGTTGGCGTGACTCTCCTGGGCAGTGGAGAAGGGTGTGATGAGTAGCAGGGGCAGCCGGTTGCCAAGCCAGCTCAGAGCAGCCACCCAGAGGAGTGCTTGGCTTCTCCCAAGGGGTGAGAGGTCTGTGTAGCAAAACTTGTGTTACTTGTGGCACAGGGGTGGTTACATAGGGTCATGAACACTGTTTTTATTGGCTGCAACCATGCCAGGGAGAGACCACAGACCCGTGTGGTGCCACGATGTCTCCACCCACCCAACACAATTTTCATTTCTGAACAAAAGGACACGTCATCTACAGTGCTCATACTCAAGTAGCTGAAATTCAATTCAGCACTTTTTTTTTTTTTTTGGCTGTACCGCATAACTTGTGGGATCTTAGTTCCCCAACCAGGGATCAAAACCGGGCCCCCCAGCAGTGAAAACACCCCAGTCTTAACCACTGGACCACCAGGGAATTCCCCAATTCAACACTTTTATTTTTTAAATTAATTAATTTATTATTATTATTATTTTTGGCTGTGTTGGGTCCTCGTTGCTGCGTGCGGGCTTTCTCTAGTTGCGGTGAGCGGGCGCTACTCTTCCTTGCAGTGCGCGCGCTTCTCATTGCAGTGGCTTCTCTTGTGGCGGAGCACGAGCTTTAGGCACGCGGGCTTCAGTAGTTGTGGCGCGCGGGCTTAGCTGCTCCGCGGCATGTGGAATCTTCCTGGACCAGGGCTCGAACCTGTGTCCCCTGCATTGGCAGGCGGATTCTATCTATCTATCTATTTATTTATTTATGGCTGCGTTGGGTCTTCATTGCTGCGCGCGGGCTTTCTCTAGTTGCAGCAAGAGGGGGCTACTCTTCGATGCGGTGCATGGGCTTCTCATTGCGGTGGCTTCTCTTGTTGCGGAGCATGGGCTCTAGGCGCGCAGGCTCAATAGTTGTGGCGCACAGGCTTAGCTGCTCCGCAGCATGTGGGATCTTCTCGGACCAGGGCTCAAACCTGTGCCCCCGCATTGGCAGGCAGATTCTTAACCACTCTGCCACCAGGGAAGTCCCTGAATTTTATTTATTTATTTTTTATTATTATTATTTTTTTGCGGTATGCGGGCCTCTCACTGTTGTGGCCTCTCCCATTGCGGAGCACAGGCTCCAGACGCGCAGGCTCAGCGGCCATGGCTCACGGGCCCAGCCGCTCCGCGGCATGTGGGATCCTCCCGGACCAGTGCACGAACCTGCGTCCCCTGCATCGGCAGGCAGACTCTCGACCACTGCGCCACAAGGGAAGCCCTATTTTATTTATTTTTTATACAGCAGGTTCTTGTTAGTTATCCATTTTATACATATTAGTGTATACATGTCAATCTCTATCACCCAATTCATCCACCCCCCCCACCCCCCCGCCGCTTTCCACCCTGGTGTCCATACGTTTGTTCTCTACATCTGTGTCTCTATTTCTGCCTTGCCAACCGGTTCATCTGTACCATTTTTCTAGGTTCCACATATATGCGTTAATACACGATATTTGTTTTTCTCTTTCTGACTTACTTCACTCTGTATGACAGTCTCTAGATCCATCCACGTCTCTACAAATGACCCAATTTCATTCCTTTTTATGGCTGAGTAATATTCCATTGTATATATGTACCACATCTTCTTTATCCATTCGTCTGTCGATGGGCATTTAGGTTGCTTGCATAACCTGGCTCTCATAAATAGTGCCCAATTCAGCACCCTTTGAGCACCTCTTAGCTAATAATGTCATATTCATTTGGTGAGTGTTGTTGGTGACCTTCCATGTACTGTCATTTACTGGGGCTTACTATGCCGGACCTGGGGGTTCCTGGGGCCCCAGGGCTCCTGCTGACTTTACATAACATCATGGAACCTCGAGGGTGCAGAGAATCACACATCCTGCCATCCGCTACCGGAGAACTGGCTGGAACCTGACAGGAGACGCCCTGGAAGCAAAAGTGAGTTAAATATTAGACCAGAGGTTTTAGTGCAACCAGGGCCGCCTTCTGCACAAACAGGAAAGCACTTTGGTCTCAGTTCTTGGAGCACAGATCTGCCTTGCAGATTTGCACAGGCTGGAGCCCAAATGTGAGACCAGCTCTGGGAGAGCGTCAGGAACCAGGTTTCAAGGAAAATGATGAAACCCAGCCACGTCCTTTTAGTGATTCCTGTTGAAGTCTCCCGGCAATGTAGGTTTGGGCCAGATTCTGAGTTTATGTGAATATGCAACTTCATTGGGGCCGGTGGGGGCGTGTGTCTCTGCGTGGTCCCGAGGAAGGAAGACAAACACTTGACCCAAACTCTGAGATATTTCTGATTATTTGGAGCGTGGTGCGGAGACTTAATCTGAGTGAACTGGTTTGTCAGGAGATTGGGTCACACAATCTCAGCCCTAGAAGTCCTTTAAGACCCCAACCAAACACATTATTTTGTGGATGGTGAACAGAGGTCCAGAGACAGAGACTTGCCCGAGGCCGGGGGTCTAACGAGCACCCTTGGGGAGGTGCGAGGCTGCTAGCCTCGCACCGTAAAATGTTTATTAATATGGCCTGGGCGTCTGAGGGTGCTGGGATTCTGGCAAAACCAAGAGCTGAAATTAGCTTTAGCAATCATGTCCGGGACAGGGCTGGTGGTGATGGTGACAATGACAAAGAAGATGGCAGCTAAGTTGGGGCAAAACTACTCCGTGCCAGGCAATGTTCTAAGCACTTTATAGGAACCAACCCACTCTGCCTCCCGATAGGCTTCCAAGGGCGGTACTGGCATCTATAGAGGAGGAAGCGGGTTTGCCAAGGCCGCATCGCTCCTGACGGCTGAGCTGCCGCTGAGCCCAGGCCATCGATATGGGCTCTGCTCTCCTTTCAAGAAGGCGGTTTAACTCTATTTTATAACCTGCCTTTAAAACTAAGCAGGCTTCACCTCATATCAAACCTGAATTCAAGGAAATCACCTGTGCAGATGGAGAGCCTGGGGAGGGAAGAGGAGAGAGCTAGCGGGGCTGCCAGCAGCTGTCCCTGCCCAGGAGGCCTGGGGGGAACTGTAGGGCTCTCTCCGCAGTCCTGTCATCTGATGCAATAAAAGGCAGCCGGTGTTGCAGTGTCTGTTCACGGGAGAGGCAGGCCTGATGCTGCAGGGAGTCATGCAAGTCCAGTCTAGCGGGAATTTGCTCTGAGTGGTTTTTACCTTAAAAAACTGGTCATTAGTGGAATGACACATTTTGCCCAAGCATCTCTCTGGTACGTGACTCCCTCCATGTCTCTCAATTCGGATGCTGGGGTAGGGGTGGCGGGGAGGAGAGGAGTGAGTTTTCTTGGCATCACGCCTGTCCTCGGCACCACTTGTGGCTTCGTGGGGGCCCCGTGGCAGTTTCCGTGGGGACTGGGCACCCCAGGGGCTGAGGGGCTTTCTCAGCTCCCAGCCACCTCTCCTCCCTCAAGGGTGACCTCTGAATCCTCTAGTCCCAGTTGCTGGAGCCTGGAGGGAGGGCTGCCCCTCCCATATTTATTCCTCTTCTCTGCCTGGTGTCCCCCGACTTCTTTCCCTCACCTGTGCTGTGGGGTTTGGCCGACGATCCTCTTAACAGCTTTCTAAAAAGTGACTCACTCTTAGAATATAAATACATACTTTAAGGAGAAGTGTCTCATTGAATGGGTTTCAGGCCCTAGTTACGCTTTTCCTGAAACTTGCCGAGAAATATACAACATGACAAAAATACTCCCAGCTGGTACCATCTCACGAGTCAACCTGTGGGAGGAAGACCACCTTCTAGGACACCCTGACTTAACGTAAAATAGGTTTTCCAAGGTGTCTGTCTCATAGCATGTTAGGGGATGTTGGTGTACACAGATGTATCTCCATAGCATGGGGATAAATAGCATGATTTTAGAGCAACAGTTGCTGCCTCTTCCCCAGTAAGGTAAGGGACTTGCTCGATCGAGGAATTGAAATGGCCCCAGTCCTCAGCTTCCCCCTCTTCATCGCTGTAGCCAAGATCCGGCCACGGCCTGCTTCTCTCACATGGGCATCCAGCAGTATTTCCCCCAGCTGGTGAGACCTGCCCTGCTGTAGACTTGCTTTCCCTGGGGCTGTGTCCCAAGGTCAAGCTTTGGGAATAAAGGAGAAGGAAGACTCATGTTGGCTCCAGGATACGGGGACAGAGACACCAACTGCTGTGTCCTGAGTTTGACCTAAGATCCAGGCCCTGCTGGGTTTATGGGAGCTTTTGTACACTCAGATTGAATTCCAGACCCCTTACCCTGCTTCATGAGCCCCCTCTCCCCCTCTTATCCTGTCTCCCTCCCTCTTACGTGCCACACTTCAGCCACTTGGGTCACTTTTCTGAGCCTTGAACACGCAATGCTCATTCCCACCTCAGGGCCTTTGCACATGCCCATGCTTCTCCCTGGAGAGTTCTTCCCCTGCACAGATGGCCCCTCATCATTCAGGCTTCAGTACAACGTCTCCTTCCCTGACTACACCCACCCTAGTCATGCCACAGAGACCCCTCTCAGCCCTGGGTTGCTGAGTGCTTCTCCCCTCTGCCCTGCCCAATTCCTAGCGTCCACATACCCTGGCCCTTGCCTGAGGTCCTTGCAAGTGGCAGGGAAGAGGAGGACTCCGCGGCAGGTCCCCACACAGGGGCTGCTGGGCTGGGCTTGGCCCGTTAGTGCAGCGTTGGTGAAATGCACTCCAGCTGGAAGGCTTGGAGAAGGGGCTTCAGTTCTAGAAGCGTGCCCGTGCCTCACACACGTGGCCTGTCCTTGGGGGAGGTCACAGCCCAGGCACCGCGTTCCTGTTTATTTGCGCTTCCAACATGCCATCTCTGGCTTTGGTCATTTGCTCAGTGTCTAATTTATGGGACTTGACCTCCCCACCCTCCACAGAGGAAGCTGCCCATTAGTAGGAATCATGGAAGATGTGAACCAACTCTGAGCAGAAGTGGATGAGTTTTCTTTGTCGGTCATTTTTTTATGGCAGGGTTATACACAGCCGCCCCTCCCCCCCACCACATATACTCACACACTTGATATTTTAAACAAAGGAAGAAACAGGATAGGGCGGATGAAACAGAGCTTCGCCGCTGTCCGGCGATTGGCTGGCTCCAGTGAGTGCAAGTTGTCCTTATTATCCCTGAGAAGAGGAAGGGTTTGCTTAGATTTAGGGGCAGAAGAAGACAGAGCCAGGCGTGGATTTCAGATGCATGTTCTCAGCCCATCCCGCTGGGGAGGGCCCAGGAAACTGCATTTGGAAGGAGGACGGCCTCAGAAAAGCCCTGCCTTGGTGGTAAAGAGCACGGGCTGGGGAGCTTCCTGGCGGTCTAGTGGTTAAGACTTGGTGCTTTCACTACTGTGGCCCGGGTTCAATTCCTGGTCAGGGAACTGAGATCCTGCAAGCTGCGCGGCGTGGCCAAAATTTAAAAAAAATAAATAAAAGAGCAGGGGCTGGAGGCAGACCTAGGCTCCACCCCAGCTTTCACTCAACCCCACTGAGCCCCACTGTTCCTGCCTGGTGTCCAAGGCCAGAGGGGAAGATAGGGGAGACCATGGCAGGGGCTGCGTCTTGGCGAGCCCTGGGGTTGGTAAGAAAACCAACCAGCAGCCCTTCGTGGCTCCCGGTCTGCTAACAGGGTTCACTTTCTGAGCTGCTCACCGGCACAAGCTTGGAGTCACCGTCGCCCCTGCCTCTGGGGTATCTCCTTGTCTTGGCCATGACGGACGTGAGTCTGGCACCCCCGAGATGGTCCCCAGGGGTGTGGGGCCTTTCGGGGCAGAGGGTCTCAGCTTCCAGGACATTCTCAAAGCCGACTCCTGGCTGACTGCACCCCCTTGCCTTCCTAGAGCCCACCGGAATGACATGGAGACCATCTACCCCTTCCTGTTCCTGGGCTTCGTCTACTCCTTCTTGGGGCCTGACCCCTTCGTTGCCTGGGTGCACTTCCTGGTCGTCTTCCTGGGCCGCATGGTGCACACCGTGGCCTACCTGGGGAAGCTGCGGGCGCCCACCCGCTCTCTGGCCTACACCCTGGCCCAGCTTCCCTGCGCCTCCATGGCCCTGCAGATCGTCTGGGAAGCAGCTCGCCACCTGTGACCAGCCGCTGACACTTCCTCGGCCGCCAGACCCCTGGCCACGAGCCACCGGGAGACCAGGTGCCCCTCTGAGATTGTGATAGGCCCCGGGACCTGGTATCCTGGCAACCAGCTGGATTCCTGGGTGAAGCCACCGATTGGAACTGTTTAGAGACTGGTTGTCACGACTGATAGAAAATCCTTCCACTTAAAGAACAGAGCATGAAAAGTATCCCTCCCTCTTCCTCCCCAAGTCTGGGAAGGGTGAGCAGAGACTCAGTTCAGGTTTCTGAACCTAACGACCCTCTGAATCCAGGGCTGTAATAAATAAGGACTTCTCACCTGCACCCCAGAGATGCTGATTTAGCTGCTCTAGAGGGGAGCCTGAGCATCTGAGCATCTGCATTTTTAGAAAGTTCCTGTGAGCCCAGCAATGGCCGGTCCTGGGGCCCACTGCCAGTTCCCTCTAGGGGAGGGCCCAGGACCGGCAGGCTGGGAGTTTCTCCCCCGGTGGGAGAAGGGTTGTGCTCCTTTGTGCCCTGTTGACGCTTCCCTGTGCCGCATTCCTTTGCTGCATCCTTCTGTCTTTGGCACAGGTGCCGATGGGAAGGGCCCACAGTAGGGTCGGCCTTCTCTTCCCGAGGCTTTAGTTGCTCCGAAGGGCTGTCATTCAAGGACAACGGGCTTTGAAGGACCAACCGCTAAAAGGAAATTTTGACTCCTTCGGTATTTGCGAGGCTTGAAAACCGCTAATGTGCATCCCTGCTGGGAATCATGTGTCTCTCCTGGACTCTTGCTGTTAAGAGCATGTGGCTTTAGTCATTAATGAAGTGTCTGACCAGCTTGGCCCCCTGGCGGCTGGTTCCTGGCATCCACCACCGCCCAGGCTGGCTGGGGATCCGGCTCGCCCGACACTCTTGCGGGTCTGTGTCTGGGGCGAAACTGACAAGACACAGTCTCTGGCAAACACACAAAGCCACCCAGACGAGGGTGCTGAATCATGCAGAAAGCAAGCAGGCTGCTGGGAGACACCCTCCCGCCTCCTGCCGTGGGCCAGTAAGATGGTCAGTCAAGCCCATTTTTACACATGAGGAAACCGAGGCTCAAGGTGGACTCCCTGCAGTGTGGGATCAGCTCTGAACCCCGCCTGTCTGGCTCCCCCAAACTGCTCTAACCATTGTGCGGTCCTGCCTTTCCCCAGACCCCCTCCCCAGCGCTGCCCCTTTCCTCCAGGATCTAGGGAAGCCCCCCTCGCACCTGGGCATGGCCTCCTCTCACAGCCCTGCAGCCCCCGAGCTTCTGCCCCCGCGGACTGATGGGTCTGCCTAGTGGGGGCCTCACTGGGGACCCAGGGTTCCCCAGGCCTCACTAGAAATCCGAGTCGGCCCCCCTGCCCGGCTGTGCTAGGAGGTGGGATGGGTAGCATTGCTTCCTGGTGGTGAGATGAGCCTCTGTTCTGGGGCGGCAGCTGCACATCTGGAAACAGAAAGCGCATGTCCCTGTGTTCAGTGTCTGCTGTTTGCTAAGCATTGGCTGAGCACGGTGTTCACAATTTTTTTTCCACTTGATCCTCCACCCCAGGAAGGAGGTATTTCTGCTTTTTGATGAGGAAAGTAAGGCTCAGGAAGGAGCTGTAACTTGCCCAACATCCCTGAGCTGGGATGCGATAAAAGAGGAGTAGACCCAGGATGTGTGCTTGCGTTTTAATACTTTCCCTTCCCGGACCGTGGGCTCTTCCCGGACCAGGGAAGGAGGGACTGAGAGGGCAAAGTGCCCAGCTCAGACCCGGGTGAGGAGGGCATCCGATACCCACAGGGACCATGTGACCCTGGGACCGAGGGAGGGGGCAGCTCCTCGGAACTGCAGAGACAGCAGCCCCTTGTGCACTGGCCCATCATTCACTCCCTGCCCCGGCCCCCGGGACCCCTCAGATGCTGAGCCGCAAACAGGGTCGGGGGACGGCAGGACATCAGACAGTGACAACTCCAAGTACTCAGTGCCCTAAGGGGGGGTGGGCAGTGGGAGCACAGGGAGGGCCTCTAACCCCTGCTGGGGAGGGGCTTCCTAGGGGACGTGACAGCTCGCCTGCCATGGGCGTAAGTCAGAGCGGCTTTGGGGGCGTGTCCAATCCAGCTGAGGAAAGATGAGCAGAGCTCAGCCCCCTGGGGTCTTGTGCCTGGGAAGTGGCGGGGGGCGTGTGGGAGGGGGGGGTGGGCGGAAAGGGGCTCATTCAAGGCCTTGGGGCCTTGTGGGGTGGGTTCAGAGCCAGGGTGAGGAGAAGTGGGCGAGGGGTTAGTGACGTGGGTCTGTGTCCCAAGAGGACTTCCGAGAAGCCACATGGAAGGCAGCATGGTGAGGTTGACAGCTGGGCACTGGCTCTTGTTCCCAAACTGACGCAGACAGTGCCCAGCTGTCCCTCCAGTTTCTGGAGGGGCCGGGAAGACGCAGGCGCAGCCTGACGGCAGGGAGGGGCAGCTGGCAGGAGCCGGGCGATGTTTCCAGGGTAGACCCGGAACCCTCCAGGATGGGGAAGGGCTGGGGGCCGCTTCCCGGAGCAGCTGCCCCTGGGGCTGAGCCACAGCGCCCCTTTCTTGGGCAGCGGCAAAGTGAGCACAGCAGGTGAGACGATGCGGGTGGGCTGGCCTGGCCAGAAGCCCCACCCACACCCCGCCCCAGGCCATCCTGGGCGCCGGTGAGTTCCTCTGACTTCGCCTCGATCGCACCCCATCCAGATGCGGGGCGCCCTCTTGGGCTGCCTCCTCCTGACCCTGGGCTGTGGGTGGTGCGAAGTGTGGGTAGTGCTGGGGGGCAGGGCAGTGCTGAGCAGCAGCCTGGGGGCTCCGGAACCACAGCCCTGGGGGCAGGCAAGGACTTTGAGGCCCAGCCCAGGCTTGGGAAACCGGAGCTGCCCCTGACTGGAGCCTGGTGGCTGGGGGCAACTTCTTCTGGGCTCTGAGTGATCAGGAAAGCCCAGAGCCAGCCTGGGGTATCACACAGACCCCAGGGTCAGGGCCCTGGTCTGTGAGTTAGGGGCCCTCTCCTCAAAATGTTGCCAGTTTGGCCCTAATGCTATAGAACCTTTCACCCCCACCCGGGTACACACACTTCTTTTTTTTTTTTTTTTAAATAAACTTTATTTTTGGCTGCGTGGGGTCTTCGTTGCTACACGCGGGCTTTCTCTAGTTGCGGCGAGTGGGAGCTATTCTTTGTTGTGGTGCGCGGGCTTCTCATTGCGGTGGCTTCTCTTTTTGCGGAGCACGGGCTCTAGGTGCGCGGGCTTCGGTAGTTGTGGCACGCGGGCTCAGTAGTTGTGGCGCGTGGGCTCTAGAGCACAGGCTCAGTAGCTGTGGCGCACGGGGTTAGTTGCTCCACAGCACGTGGGATCTTCCCGGACCAGGGCTCGAACCCCTGTCCACTGCATTGGCAGGTGGATTCTTAACCACTGCACCATCAGGGAAGTCCTAAGTACACACACTTCTAAGGAGGAAGGCCAAGACAGGTGATGGCTGGTGTGCCCTGTCCACCTGGGCTCCCCAGTCTCCTATGAGGGCCCCTCTGGGGAACCACTGGGGCTCCCTCGTTTAATGGATTCCTTGTCTCCAGGCTTCCAAGAGCCTCCCTGGTATGTGACAGACTTGGAGGAACAGGCAAAGATGAGAGGACAAAGGGGCCTGGTTTTAGTCCTGGAGGCGGGGACAGAACCTGGGGACCCCCTTAATTCCCACAGAATTAAGGGCTCCTGGGGTTTCTGTGTGTGTCCCTGGGAGGCCATTGGCCTCAGGAATGGGCTTCCAGGCTGGCTAGGGCGGAAAGATGGACCCCTTCTTATTCCAGGTGCGCTGGGCCTTGGGCAGTCACAGAACAGGGGTGTGTGTCCGGGTGGCTGGGAACCCAGGCAGGATTCCCTGGAGAGGCATCCTTTGAGTTGGAAGCTGAAAGGTGGATGAGATTTTAAACTGTTAATTACAGGTACCCACAAGTAATGGTCACTATCAGAGGTTTAGAAACTATAGAAAAGCTCAAAGAAGAAAATAAAAGCTTCCTGTATTCTCACCATGCAGTTGTCCTGGTCACGCTCCAGGTCATTGCAACAGCTCCCAACTGGATACCTGCATCCACCATCCACCCTTGGTCCCCACCGTCTACTCCCCACCCAGGGCCAGAGGCTTCTGTGTGCCAGTCCTCCGGTGGCTTCCCCCTACCCAGTCGAGGCTGGCAAGGCCCTGTGCCATCTTCCCGCACCTTCTTCACCGTGCCATCTTCCCGCACCTTCTTCACTCTCCATCTCTCCCTCTAGAATGTGCACTCCAGAGGGACAGGGATTTGGGTCTGTGTTATTCTTGCCATGCCTGTGTCCCCAGGTCTTGGAAGAGCACCTGGCTTCTAAGGCGTTTCTATTAAGTGAATGAATGATGTGTAAAATGTATGAGTGTGTGTGTACACATAGTGTAGAGATAGGGATTCCGAACTGTTTCTATCCAGGATGGAATTCCACAACAAAAAATATGGATCGAGTCTTTGGGGAGATGTCGTCGGTGTGTCACAGATGTGGGTGGCATCTGTGCTCAGGGTCTCACAGCCTGGCCCTTTTATCATCACTTGAGATTTTCCCTAATAATACATCTGCCCTTCCTCCCAGGGCTTTTGATGGTCAATACCATGAATTTTAACAGCTCCCTGGCACTCCATCATCCCGGGTACCCTCATCGTTTATTTAATCTGCCCTTATTGTTGGATAATTAATTTCCCAGTCTGCATCAGCGCAAGCAATGCTTTCATGGGCACCTTTGTACATAAATCTCAGTGCAGATCTATTACTTTCAGGTACGTTACTAGAAGTAAAATCACTGGTCCAAAAGGCATGCCTGTTTTTAAGACTTGTGGTAATATACTGTTTTCCAAAAAGATGGTTCCAATTTGGATAGAGCTCTAAAAAGTTTTGTCAATTTTTAGAACCCAAGTAGGGAAATTTACAAGTGTGTATATAAAGAATAGAGACCACCCACAATCCCACATTCCTGAGAAAACAACTGTTCACGCTATGGTTTATGACTTTCCAGATTTTTAAACTATGCATATTAAATACACATACAAATTATATGCAATATACGTAATATGTATATATCTATGCCTATTAAATATATAATATTTATATTTTATATATTACCTCTCCTCCCTGGGGATCCTGCCGTGTGGCCACTCATGAGACAGTGGTTGCTTCTCTTGGTATGTGTGCCCGCCAAGAACATGTTGAGTAGCTTCACTTTTTAAAGTTTGAATTATGAAAATAATAGGGTTTTTCTTTTCATTTTCCAAATATAAAATTACAACGTTGAATTATTCTTTTTCAAGCAACACACATCTCCCCAGACATGCCAATGCATCTTCTGTCTAGAATTTAACTTTCTTTTTTAAAAAAGTTGACACTACATTGTAACCCTCTGGGGAATACATTTTCACTGGCAGAGTGGGACTGGGTGGGCAGGATGTTGCTGCAGGGGGACAGTAGGAGGAGGGGACTGAGTTGTCAGGATTGTCTGAATAATCTGGAGTAGGGGACAAGGCGGGTTTAAGGGGTGGATGCTAGGACCTCAAACACCTGGCCTGGGTGATGGTACTTTGTTGGGAGGGCCTTGGGGAGCCCCAGAAGGCTTTAGGCAGGAGAGGGACATGATCAAGGCTGTGTTTTTTTTGTTTGTTTTTTAATTTGTTTTTATTTTTGGCTGCCTTGGGCCTTCGTTGCTGCGCACGGGCTTTCTCTAGTTGTGGCGAGAGGGGGCCGCTCTTCGTCGCGGTGCGCGGGCTTCTCATTGCAGTGGCTTTTCTTGTTGCAGAGCACGGGCTCTAGGCACATGGGCTTCAGTAGCTGTGGCACACAGGCTCAGTAGTTGTGGCTCACGGGCTCTAGAGCGCAGGCTCAGTAGTTGTGGCGCACTGGCTTAGTTGCTCCGCAGCATGTGGGATCTTCCCAGACCAGGGCTCGAACCTGTGTCCCCTGCATTGACAGGCAGATTCTTAGCCACAGCGCCACCATGGAAGTCCCAAAGCTGTGTTTTAGGGCAACTAATCTGTTGGCTTATGCAGAATGGCCTGGAAAGTGATAAGATGGCAGAAAATTTGAGCAGAGGCGTCAAGTCTCCTCTGTCATGGGTCCCGAGGTTCTTTGGGTGTGCTGTGCGCAAGAGGGAGGCCAAGCTCAAGAGGACTTCCAAGCTCCATCTCCATCTGCATTGGTTTTCTACGCTGGGTAACAAGTTGCCACGAACATAGCAGCGGAAAACAACACCCAGGGAATTCCCTGGTGGTCCAGTGGTTAGGACTCTGTGCTTCCACATCAGGTGGCATGGGTTCCATCCCTGGTTTCCTGGTCAGGGAACTAAGATCCTGCAAGCTGCTCGGTGCAGCCAAAAGAGAAAAAAAGAAAGAGAGAAAACAACACCTATTTATGGTCTTACGGTTTCTATAGGTCAGGAGTCTGGGCACAGCTTAACTGGGTTCTCTGCTCAGGGTCTCACAGGCTGCAGTCAAGGAGTCCTCAGCTGATGTCTCATCTGGAGCTCAGTATCCTATTCTGAGCTCATTCAGATTGCAGGCAGGATTGGGTTCCTTGTGGCGGTAAGAATGAGGCCCTTGGCTGCTGGGGGCCACCTCCTCCACAGGCAGGTCACAGCACAGCTGTTTGTTTCTCAAGGCTGGTGGGAATGCATCTCTCTGCTCCGGATCTCTTTCAGGGAAGACCTGGACTCTCTTTTAAAGGTTTCACCTGGTTAAGTTAGGCCCACCAAGGATAATCTCCCTTCGGATTAGTCAAAGTCCACTGATTAGGGACCTTAATCACATCTGCTAAATCCCTTCATCTTCACCATATTCTATTGGTTAGAAGCAAGTCAGAGGTTCCACCCCTACCCAAGGAGAGGGGATTACAAAGTGCATGTCTCCCTGGGGGGGGGGGGAATCATGGGACCATCTTAGAATTATGTCATCCACACCACTTTATCAAGTGCACCTTCCAGTTTCAAGGTGCCCACTCCTGACTCCTTATATCCCAAGCTTGATCCATTCCCACTTCTTCTAAGGTGTGAACTAAGAGCTTAAGAAGTTCTCAAACATGCTCTTTCCAGCACTTGCAATAGAGAAGGGAATTCCTGACGACCACAAAGCTTCAAGACCTGAAGGACTAATGGTGGGATAACAGGAGCAGAGAGGAGAGCTTTGGATGGGGGACTCACTTACCAAGAGGTATGGAAAAGACAAGTCCAGCTCTGACTGAGGCACCAAGGGGGACATAAAAGGGAAGAAAGCACGTTTTTTTCATTTCAAAGAGCTTCTCATGTAGTTGAGATGATCACATGGGCCTGCTTGTTCTGCTTCCCTAGGAGGTTATTAGTCTCATTACAGAAAACATAGAGACAAGCGGATTGTGAGCCATTATCAAATTTAAAGTATTTACAACTTGCTTTGGGTCTTCCCAGAATTTTTACACTGCATCTATGAAAATATATGATAAACATCCATCTTGGCACACGTTGCTTCCACCCCCCACCCCACTGTGGATTATTTTTTGAAGTGTGGCTTAGAGGTAGAATTACTGCGTGAAAGCATGCAACGTTTTCGTGGCTGTTGGTACATTTCCCAAAAGGCTTGTGCTGATTTTTATGCTGTGACCCCTGCTGGTGATTTGGGATTTGCTTGTTTCTTTGTCTTTGGGTCAGGAACCTGCGGCCGTCTCTGGCGATCTGTGTGGGAGAGGGCCCTTGTTCTCCCAGCTCTGTGCCGGGCGGGGACCCCACAGCGCCCTCCAGTGGCAGGCAGCAGAGGTGCATGAGCTTTGGTCCCCAGCTGGTGCCCAAGGAGTGTGGGCTTGGAAGGGACAAGGGGAGGAGCCAGGTTCTCTGAGGAGGGAATGTGCAATTTCACCCCAGAACAGGGAGTATTTTGAATTCCCTAAACTCCACCGCTCGCTCTGTGTTTTTCCAGCGTATACACCACAGCGCTCATTTATGGAGGGTAACTCTGCCAATAACCCTGTGAGGTGGCTTCTGTTATCACCCCATGTTACAGAGGAGAAAACTGAGGCCCGGAGAAGTACCTTGCCCAAGGTAAAACTCTGGTCTTAATTTCTCAGGTTTTGGGTTTTGCAAGAGCCAGACTGCCTTTCCTTCAATTTCTCTCTCTTTCTCTTGACTCAAGTTTCTTTATTTCAAACAAAAAAACAGAAGCAGATCAGTGCCCTGTCGCATGGTTGCTTGGCCAAAAGGGGAAAGAGAATCAGAGGGAGAAGGATTCCAAGTTCTCCCAGCCCGGGACGGGGCCTCGGGTACCTTATCCTCATGGAAAATTATATCCCGGGACGGGTGCCCAGGAAGCTGCCTACACAGCCCTGCAATTAGGGCTACAGTCGTGACAGCAATGTTGGAATATATTTTCTTTCACAAGGAGGGCCGCTGTGGCCCCCCCCTCAGCTCCCCAGAGCAGCATGTGTAAATGATTAGGCCAGTCTGTTTTTTCTTGAGCGCTTGAGAGGAAGTGACATTGACATCCTTGTGGCCCGATGGCGGGGCCAGCGCCTCTATGGGAAGCGGGCCCATGGCTTTTTCTGAAGCTGGTGTTCTTGGGACCCACCTTCCAGGCCCTAGTGGGAGCCCCCGGCCAGTGTGACCCCATCTCTGCTGCAGGCAGCCCCAACCTGGCGATGCTTCATGGCCCCTCCCTCTGGACTGAAAATAGAA